>NC_082347.1:19854407-20513907 GCF_027477595.1 Haemorhous mexicanus | reverse complement strand
ATATCTGCTTCCATAGAGTTGCAAGGATGGCTCTGTTTCTTTAACTTGTAGGATGTGTGTTTACAGTGTAAAAGGAGCTTGTGAATTAATTGTAATTAAAGTATATGGCTCGAAGATTGGTTAACTAATCCTGTGGAAAAGCAGCTGCAGTAGAATGGATAGCATCATCATCCTCCAGACAGAATGCAAGAGGCTGCCCTAATGAAGTTAAAATAAACTTACCTCTGTATAAAATATTCATTACAATTTTTGGTTATAGCATTGGACATGAAAGGGTGTCCATGTTGTATGGACAACTTGTACAGTGATATTTGTCTCCAGACCTGTACTGAGCCTTGTAGAGAGGTGCTGCTGCCTAATGAATGAACTGTGTCAAGGCCTTTCTGGTTTTCTTTTGAGGCATTTACTGTCAATGCCAGGAATTGGAGGAGGGAGAAGTATCCCACTCTTCAGTGGCATAGCTAACCCTGCAATGAACTTAATATGTACCTCTGCTCCTTCAGAAAAGCTGATTTCATTGATGACTACCTGAAGCTGTGCAAGCAGAATACTTGTTTGAGTTGACATAGATGGACAGTGAGGATTTGTGTCTGCAGGCTAGAGCTTTTCTGGTTTAGCTCTGTCTGTAAATTTTTTTGAATACATGGAGACGCAGTTTTTGAAAATCCATGTATAAGGTCAAGCAGCCTCTAAGATATGGGTAGGTCCATCTTGCCACTGCTGCATGGCCATGGGAGAGCTCAGCTGCTCTTCACAGCCATATCCTTCTTTCCCAAGATGGAATACAAACTGAAAATGAGTTGACGTTTTCATCATGTTGTAGCTTGCAGGGACAGTTTAGTGTTCCATCATGGGGCTGAAATGCTTCAGTTCTCTGTAATCACAGACCTGAGTCCTTGCTGAGCTCCTGCTGTGGAAGATGACATGGAGATACTTCTAATGCATTCCTTCTCACCTGTCTTCTTTAAGACATATGATAAAAATGAGGACAGTTTCTCATCATGATGGGTTTGTCCCTCTGTTCCTTGCTAAATTAGGAGTGGTACAAATTGTCAGCCAATGAACGTGGGCACAAAAATGGCCATTAAATTTTGTACAATGGTGTTTACTCTGTGGTAGAAAGGACCATCTTTTTGTTACAGGTAAATCTAAAAATGTCACTTTGGGTGTTCCTGAAATGCCCAAGTACTGTACCATGTCTGGATTTCTTTATATTTGGAGTTCTTTTTAATGTATGGGTTTATAGTGTAAATGCTGCTGTGCCTAATTTCTGCTTGTTACAATACTTGGCTAATAATTATATAGAATTTTTCTTGTCATGATCTGTTATATAATTCAGATGAGAATTGAGAATTAAATAGATAATCTTTCTAATACTGTGCCAGCTACCCAAACACTTTTTTACCATTTTTTCAAAGAGCGTGGGGCAATATGCCAATAATGAGCTTAGAAAGTATGTATGAAGCTCCTGATAATGTGACATGATTTTTTTTCCTTACTTTTGTTCTTCGTTTCATCTTAATTAGTCCCAGTAGGAAAGATTGATTTTTATTTTTTTCCCCCCTTTTAAAGCATTGTAGCTAACATCTGTTGGTATTCCTGGGGTCATTCTTGCTCTGTCCTATGTTTGACATTTCTTGTAAAAGAAGAGGAATTTGTTCATATTGACATTAGCTGCCTTGGTATCTCTCAGTGGTGCAGATGGCCTGTGAATAAAGACATCAAGCTAATAGGCAAGATGACAAGCCTTGATAGCACTGGTGCTCCTCGTGCTTAAGTGGCAGGGCAGCATAGATTGCTTCTGCTGGGGAGATGCTTGGTCTGCTGGCACTAAAGCATATGGAATTAGTTAAAAATGCAGTGGGATCCTGGGAAAAGGATCCCACTTGAGAATCCCTGGCTGGCTGTAACAATTTCTTCTTTTCAATGTAGTGTTTCCTTGAGGGGCAAAAATTATAGAAAAATGTGTGCATGTGGGAGAAAAATCCCTAATTTACTCTAGATATTTAGTGATTGTTGCTGTTTAATGCATCAGAATAAAACATTATTGAAAGAGTTCTTTGTTACATTGTTTGCTTATGTCATGTCCTTAGAAGTAAAAAACAAGCTTCTTGTGAGATACGAAAGGGAAAATAAAAAATCTGAATCTAAATTAACATATGGGTACATTGTAAGTGCATATTAAAATATTATTGTGTGAGTGTTTGAGAAAATGTCATGGAACCCCAAATATGGAAAATCTGTTTCTTCCAGGGTGGACATTTATATTATCCTCTGGAGAAGGCACACTGGAGAGCTTGGCATTTTCAAGTCAGCTGATTACTTCATGTGGCCGAATACAAAGAAAAGCCAGATATTCCAAGTCTAACAAACAAAGCATGAAAGAAAAAAGATAATTAAACTCTCAAGAAGTTGAGCATGAATAAGTTGCTATAATTTTAACCACACAGTTGGTACCTCTAGTGTCATGGGGATCCTCTGCATTATATGGTGTGTAGGGCCTTTTCCCAGTCCTTTTTTGGGATGAAATACAGCTTAGGATAATTGAGAGAAATCAAAGGGATTTTACTTAATTGGCATAAGCACCAAATCCGAGTTTTCTAAAGCCAGCTGTTACTAAGATTGACCTTAAATATTATCATGGTATTAAAACTGAAAAATGGGAAAAGGAAGGGACAGAACTTTTACCTCTCCCTTCTTGTATTTAAAATAAAGTTATTCCCATTAGAAAGACAATATTTTCTCTTCTCCAGCCAGATGTGACACACCAACACTAAAGAGTTAGCTAGCTCTTTAATAAAGCAAAATCAGTCTTGGTTGAAATAGTTCCACTTCATTAAAGGCAGAAAGCAAGCATGTAAATAAACAAACATATTTTATTTTGAAATTGATTTCCCACAGTCTAGGGTATGTAATTATAAATGGGCCAAATGTTGTTGTCAAAAAAAAAAAGGCAAAATAAGACAATCAGAAGTATTTTGGGATATACTTCAACCACATTAAAAAGCCATTATTTTCTTCAATTTTTATCTCTTGACAAATCACATTTGAATTTACTGGAAACTCAGCGAGCAATGCAATCAAGAATTTCCATGGATATTGTTGTGGTATGGTTCAATCTACTGTGGCTAGAAACAGCAAATTGTGTTCTTCTATCTCAGGACCGGAGTAATCTCTTCTCACTTGCTTTGGACAATGTTTCTGAACATCTCCAGATGAGAAGAGATTTCCACTACTCTTAAAAGACATTTTTACAGGTGTATTTTGCTACTTAATGAGGCTTGAAGACAAACACATGAATGTTTGTATGAGTGAGGATTTAGGAGTGTTTGTATCTGTAATGCATAATGCTTAATCTCAGCAATATTATATTTCTCCTCTGCCTGCTTCCCTCATCTCAACTTCAAGAATTCATTATGGGCCAGCCATATAATAATGTCTGAAAGAGGATCCCAGGATTTTTCAAGATGAGTTAATTAAGCTTCTTTGAAAGCAGGGAGAACTTTACAGATGACATTTGCAGACTTCGTAGAGATTACATGATGTACATTAGATATATCAAGTGAAAAGTGAGCAAAAGGTTCAGATTTGAAGCCACAGAAATACTTGTTTCAAAATGTGAAAATTCAAAGAGCTACCTGGTAATCAAAATAGGTTTGTAAAAGCAGAAAGTCACACAAGCGAGCTTAGCAGTTGGCATAGCTTCTGGTAGAGGTGTGTGAAGATTTACATGCAAAGATTAGAATGCTCATAGTTGGTTTGGAATGGTGCAAATCCAGGGATGTTGGCAGAAATGGTGTCTTATTCTATACGTGTCAGATGTTAAGCCATCTATTACACTTGAAAGACAGCCAAGACTAAGGGTTGTGAGTGTTCAGCTCACTGAATTCAAGGATGGGCTTTGGATAAATGATTTTTTGCATCCAGACCTTTTAGCAGCTCAATTACTCCACTTTATCGACAGCTAGAGTTGCTCTTTAGTTTCTTTTCCAGACCTGTTGCCCTTTAAAACCTGCTGAGATAATTTTTCTTTCTTGTCATCTTCTGGTGTCTCTTCCAAGCACTTGATATTGTGCACAAGGCAGTCACCAAGTTAGGGGCCATCGCTGGAGAGGCCTGTTTTACTCCTGAAACTGAAGGACTTTTTCACAGATTTTACTCTTTGTATTCCTTCCTCTATTAACAGCAGCAGTGGAGGTAGATCTAGCTGAACTGTCAGGACATCATCTTCTGTTTTTTCACTGGAGTTTTGTTTGTGGGTGGCTGATTTCACTATTAGCAATTCATTCATGTTTTATTTGATATACTGTGAAGCCACATGATTTTAATGGGGAAAGTGTCTTGTTCATGCCTGTATCTTAGAAGTTGTGCTAATTGCAGGGTCATAAAAAAAATTGACAGCTGCTATGACAGTGCTTGAGGACCATGTGGCAAATTACTCCTGAAATGAGTGAAGTCTTCAATTTAATAGTCACATAGTAGGCTGTATTCCACTATGAATATGATCTGTTTTACACTAAAGACTCTTTAAATCCCTTTGTTGTACATGACTCTATAGTTCTAAAATGGTCTGCAAGGATTCCACTTTTCATTCTTTGCAGTGCTCAAAATACATTTATACTGTGTCAGAAGGCATCCTGGAAACGTGAAAATAAACTGACTTTTGTACAAATAAGCCATAAATTTATGCTTTCAAGTTTCCTTTATATACAGGCTCAACTTTTCTGAAAAATAGCTGAATTTTATTTATGCCAAAGAACCTGAAAAACTGAGAGAAATTGTAGGAAGAAACCACATTGCTAATATTTGATTCCAGCCAGAAGAATTTACATACCTATGGATGTACTTGAGGATGTGTGTATGTAGGTCTTATAATCAGCCCACATCCATTCTAAATGTGAAATCGTGCCAAATTGCATTCTAAGAAATCTGGCCGAAAAAACTCTGATTAAGGTTGATTTTAGAATAGTGTTTTGCTTGTAAGTGTAACCTTCACATGTGAAAGAATTGTGGTTAGAGAGAGAATGGAGAGATCTCTTCCCTTAGAAAGAGTTGAACAGTCCAAGGGTAAAGCTGTGCCCTATCTCTTGGAGATCTCAACACAGGAAAGAGTCTGCCACGTTAAATAAGGCACTTTTACATTTGCTGCTTCCTACTTCATTTTGTTAGGAGGTTGTTGCTGTGTTTTAGTGGGATTGGTAAGAATTTTTAGAAAGCTGTATTTTCCCTAAAAGTAGCTATGTAGATTTTGCATGACTTGTCTTTATTTGCATAAGGAAACATGGTGCAGTTTTAGTTAAGAGGAGATTTATCTGGCACAAATCTTTGCATGTTATTTGTTTATTGATTATGATCTACTTGCAAGTAATACAAGTGTCAGGTCCTCTGAGCTGAAGTCACTGGAAATAAATGTTGGGTGTTTGTAAGGCTTTAAATCTAGTTGAAAGAATTGGGAGGTAGTGTGAATAGCCTTAAGCAATAACTGCTTCAAGTAACCAATCTGCTTGTATTGCTAAATGAATTGCTGATATGGATACAGCCTGTGTGTCACATTCAGGAAGGTTTGGGTCTATAAAGTTATCAGCCTTTTATAGTTACTGGGAATTCTCATTTGTTTCAGGCAGTTGTCTCATAACTGTAACTGTTATTTTCAGGTAAAGTTTAGTTTTCCTGTTAGCAGAGTCCTTTGAAAGAATTAAAACTAGGACTCTGATGTAGGGACCAGTTATTTTCCTGAGGATGTTCTCAGGAATTTGTTGTCTCAAATGGTAAACATTGATTGAGAGGTGTGGCACTTTATAATAACTTTTAAAATGCCCATAAATTGGAATACTCTGCCAAGTGATAGTAAATAATTTTTCCTTTCACGAGTTCTTATTTAAATGAAAAAGTCTTATAAAGGTTTTGAGTTAGATTCTGTCTTACTATGTGATTGTTATACTGAATATCTGTATTTTTTAACAATCATTAATGGCAGCATAACACAGAAAGAATTACAATGCTGTGAACATGAAAACTGCTGTATTTAGTAAAGAATACACCATTTAATGCACATCTTGGGTTGGTTTTCTGGTCTACATGCTTGCTGCCACATGAAATACATCAAGACTGTAAGAGAGTAAATAACCTAAGATACATGAGATCAACATGCTTTTCAGTAGACTAAAGATACGATATTTCATTTTTAAAATCCATTTTACTGTTCCTTAAATGTCCTGTTCATTAAGCATCTCTGTGACCCAAGACAATGCTCAGAACTAATCACAGAATCTCAGAATGGGTAAGCTTGGGAAGGGACCACAGTGGAGTCACCAGCCTTCCTGCTCAAGCAGGGTCACTTAGAGCGCATGGCACAGGACTGTGTCCTGACATTTCTTGGATATCTCCAGTGAGGGAGACTCTCAGCCTCTCTGGGAAGAAATGGCCAAAGGACTAAGGCTGTTCCTTGCACATGATGCATGTATTAGCAAACACTAATTTTGTTAGTGTTTTGAAACACACAGCTTTTGCTGGTAGTGACCACAATGAAATCATAAATTTTTCGTGCAAAGGAATGAACCTTAGTACTTTGGGAAGCCAGGGATGTGCAATCCTGAGTCCTACCAAATAGCTGGTGTTACATTGGAGGTGTTACACCTGGCATTTTTAATTTTTTTAAACTAGCATGTGAATGAAAGCTATGTGGCACCCCCAGGTCCCCTTTTGGGCTCACTGACTCACAGGACTAAACACAGCTGAATGAGTCTATTGTCTAAGTGCCAGTTTCACAGTGGGATAAATCTTGTAAACTCAGATGAATCTTCTTCACTGACAGGAACTGCAAAAACCTGACTTGGTCATGTAAACATTTTAAGTTTCTGTCTAAACATTGAGGACTTGGCCTTCCTGTTAAAAAGCGTGACTACCAGGGAACAATTGCACTTTCTGTTCTTGCATTTGTAATTATTATTAATTGGAATATCAATTTAATTCAACACAAAGGGAAAAAAAAGATAATAAGGTAGTTTAAATGAGCATGTGGAATATGGAACCTATGTTTTATATTTATGAATCTGTGAAGGATAATGATATAGAATATACATATAGACATTTTAGCTTAGATGTATTCTGTTGGAAAGAACAAATTTTTTTAGATCTTAATGAATTCTCACCAACAGCTTAACTATCTGGTTCCTTACTTCTGCTTACCTGCTTCTAGCACTGTGCACTGTTCCCAGGATAATCCCAAATTTAAAAATACTGCCCAGAATTAGTTTAATGTGGGAATTTGGCCCCATGTGGTGCTCAGTATTCTCTGTCCTGTAACAGAGGTACAAGATAAACTACCTTTTCAAGAAGATAGATTCGTGATCTTTCAAAGCTGTAAAAGTGTTCAGTGGGATGTTTTAGTCCTTTTCCACAGTGTCCTTCTGTCCTGGTTATTACAGGAGTAAGAGATGAATTTCAAAGATGTCTGGTTTCCAGCACTAAGGGGATTCTGGTATGTTAAGCTTGATCTCCAGTCCTAGTGGGATGCCCTAAGAGACCAAATCCCCAGAAGTTGCTCAAAGAATCTAGGATCACATTATTCTAATATCAGAAAATTATAAGGGTTTGGAAGGAGTTTGAATTAAATTCTGTTATGGAGCAGGGTGGTGGAATTTGATGTGATGGAACATGAGGAAGGTTGTGCTTAATTTTGAGCATTAGGCAAAAGCAGGCATTTCTTGAAGCAGACAGACACCTGTCCCCCTGTGAGGATAGTTGCTGAGCTGTGTTTCTTTCCTGTTTTTCATAATAGTTATTCTACTTTAAAATTCTGTGTTTTCATTCTTCTTCTTCTTTGTCCCATTAGCTTGTTTAGAAGGTGCTTTAACAGTAGTGCAGTTGTAACACTGTTGATCTAAAGGTATGTACAGTCTAAATTCATAAGAAAAATGGTATCTTTTGCTGTCCCAGCTGGCAGAAGAAACAGGAGAGCTTTTAGATGCACTAATTCTCTTTTAGGCTAGAGAAAGTTGCATTTTTACAAGTAAGCACAGCAAATCTGAGAGATTGTCTCTTGGGTTAATAGTGCAGGTTCAGAAGTGTGTTATGGTGTTTTTCTCCCTTGAAGACTACTTTTTTTTTTTTTTTTTTTAGTTTAACTCTTCCCATATAAATGACCCTAATCCTGTGCAGCAGCCTGTGTGTGGCAAAGGAAAAATTGCTTTAGTCAGCTTTGGTGTTGAATTTCTGAGTGTTCTGTTGGATTGTTATATCCATATTATTATATAAACATGTCCAAAGTTTTCATTGCTTGTTCATTGGAAGTGGGAGCAAGTAAAATAGAGTGGATATTTGCTCTTAGGGGCTGCCAGGTGGAAGCCATCTTTTATGAAAGTAAATGAATAGTATTGATTTCTTAGTTTGTATTTCTGGTAATTAGGTAAGAGATTGAAATGCAGCCTTCAAGCTACTGTGCTATTTCTTTTTACTTTTTTCCTCACCTCCAAACTGCTGAATAAATGGTTTACAGTTGACCTTAACTTTTATGTTTTGTTTTGGTTTTTTTCTCTTTGGTTTGGAATACGACACTTGAAAATTCTAAGCAAAACTTTTCAAACTTGTTGACTTGTGGGTAGTTTACAGATTTTATTGACAAGAGTTCAAGGAAGTTTGTATGTTTAGGTATGTATGTCCACACCTAAAGAATGCAGTTTTCACTTATATTCATTAAACTCAAATAGCTTGTGAGCTTTGATCTAAGGCCGTGCTAATGCAGTATCTTGCTTAGAAAAACTCACATTATAGGTCATGTAAAATGTACTTAAAAAAAAAATCAAACAAGGTTATCTTTAAAAGCAGAGAAGAATTTTCTTAGGTTTTTTTCCCCCTGATCTGTTCCTATTTATTTTTTTTTTTAATTTTGCCATGAACAAATAATCACTTAAGAGATGGAAATTTTCTTCAGTCACTCCTCATCTGTAGAATAATTTTAAGCAGTATTTTCATCATACTTGTGAAACATTTTCTTGTAAGCTTAGAACTTGAGTAGGCCCAAGAGCACAAAAGCAATGATGGCAAATATTCATAAAAATTTTGTACATACTGTGAAATGAAATTGGAGTCATGCTGGCTTTCTCTTTGGGGTGACTACAAAAATCTTATGCAACAAATGAGGATTGTTGAGACAGAGACAACCTGTATCTTCTAAAGAAAACATCTGTGGAGAAATACGGATTTCTGCCTTTACACAGGATCGTGGTTTAGTGCTCTGCAGTGCTAGACAGCGTGGCAAACATTCTGGTTCTCAACCAGAAAGAAATATTTTATGAGGAAGCTCTGAAGTTCAGATATGTGAAGAAGAGTGTTGGCAAGAAAAATGCGTTTTCGTCATTAATGCATTTTCTCCATTGTCTTGCTCTCTGATCTTGAGTAGACATGAGACAAGATTACAGGAAAAGCAATTATCTTTGTGGAAATTTGTTAGGGGTAGGAAATATATATGCCCTTCCCCATATTTGGGCTGAATTTTTCTTTAGAGGAAAGGATGAACCTTTTAAAATATGAAGTTGCACATTGCATACTTCTCTGAACATGTTTTTTCTTTCTTTTATTTGTCCTCTTATACTTCTGGTGACTCTTTCCATAAATTATAGTGCTTTTCCCCTTCCTCAGGAGAGAAGAACATTTGCAGCTGTGCCTATGTTCTGGCCAGCTCCCACTAGTTTCTATTTTATATATTCATGTACAAATGCTAGTACCTCTAATTCAGTTTCTAATAATCATCTATCCAAGTATCAAAGTTACATTTCATCATAAAAATGCAAGCTTGAATACTAATGGAATCTGAATTGTTCTTTTCCTTGCTTTCCTGCCTTCCCAATCTGGAAACTGGTTTAGGGGCACTTTTAAAAAGTAATTGGCATCCCCTTAAGTCTCGTTCCCCATGAACTGTGCCAGTTCATAAAACCGTAATTGCTGGTGACACCAGCCTGCACATTTTCACCAGTATGGTATTAATTCATTTACACGAGTAAATCAGTGATAATCATTAGATGGTAGTGTTTAATTTGTAATAGCTGTATGATACTTGTGTCCTGCACAAAGTATTTCATGGTCTGTTTTTAGGGGTTTGTATATTATTTGATCAATTACATTATATGGTGATAAATTTGTCCTGTGTAATGTTTTCATACTTAGACCACAGGCTGTAAGTCAAAGGCAATACCTTTCCCTCAGCTTCTTTGAGCAAGTGACTACTGTGTTTCTTCATCTACATAAACTTAGAATAAAATATTCCCTTCTTTCTTCACACACAGCAAAGCTTAATTTAATTAGAAAGCTTATGCAGTTTGAGAATTGCCAACAAGGGTGACGATGCTCAAAACAGTGTCTGGAAAGCATGCTAAGTAGTCAAATGCTCAATAAAATTGAAAATTAATTAATGATGTGGAATCATATTTTATGAACTATGATGATTGATGCCAGAGAAAAGTCTGTTTCTTTAGCTCAATAAATATAGTGCTGCATTGTAAGAAGGTGGAGGATCTGACTAGCTCAGGAACCAGATTGGAGGTGGCACTGCCTCCAATGGGCATACCATGAGGGAAAAATTGCTTCCTACACAATCCTGAGTACAGTAGTTGGTGAGAAGGACCTTGTGCTCTTTAGAACTGTTGAGTCATTTACATTGCTAAGGACCGAGAGTAGTTTGCCTGGGTTAGTCAAACTTACTGAGTTAAACTTCAAAGCAGTAGGTCAGCCACAAAGAAATCAGAGTACCAGGATATGAATGTCAGTCTCTCAGAAATTCATAATTAAATACCTTGCAATAAAATAAAGTATTGGAGTAAATTATGCAGACATGCTCTATTCTTTTTTGCCATCCTATTGCAGAAAAGTTTTGTTCAGAGTTTGGAAGCACAAGAATCTGGTGAACATGTACAAATATATGAGTACATTGGTTTTATTTGATTCAACAGATGGATCTTGAGAAGGCTCTATGGTAGAGGGCATGTCTCTTCTCATACTCATATTTATGAAATATTTGGCATTCAGTAACAAATGGTTATATTATCCACGACCTGTGTATTTGACATTGTGAGCATAATTTTTAACATTTGCATTATCTGTCATGATCTCATTTACCAATATATTTATTGATATCTATATTTTTTTATTTATTCCTAAGGCTGTATGTGTCTTTCCTGGTTTTAGATAGAGATCAAGGGTACCCTTAATTGTGAGGGATTGCTGATCTGGAGATCAACAGAGGAAGAAAGTGATCAAATTGCTGGTTAAAATTTGGCTGTGATATATGCTTAACTGATCAGTCTAATACCAGTCAAGATAGACATGAAGAAAGGAAGAGTTGCAATGGAACTTTTGACATTTGCCAACCTATAGCCTTGCTGTCAGAAAATAAAGGATTGCCAGTCAGAATAAACAAAAAGCCTTTTACAGGGCTGGTAAAATGTTTTGGAAATGGCAGCCAGATTAAAGCCTCCACATCAGAATGAATGCTGAAAAAGCTCTTTTCAGGACTAAAGAGGAGATTGAAGTTGTCAGCAGCCAGTCTGAATCTGGCAAGCAACGTGAAGTCCTTAGGGCTAGAGAACTTTAATTAGACTTCTCTCCGGGCTAAACAGAAGTTCTTAGTCTTCATCCTTGATAACTCACTGATTGGCTTCTGTTGTATCGACAAATATTAACTTTGACAAGAATTTGTGCATGTGTGCCATGTAATAAAGTGCTATATTGTTATCTGAGCAGAAGCTTTGGCCTTGTGTGCAGTGGATTATGTGGGTGATATCAGAGCAGTAGCTCAAACCCAATAGTATTGACCTCTTGTTTCTTTGCATTGTGAAGGTGCTGTGTTCTGTTAAAAAACAGCCTTCAAGCAATTATTTCTTCCATGTTTTATCTTTCCCTCACAGCAAAATAATTTATAATTTTTACTGAAGTATAATATCTTTATGAAGTGAACTGATCTTGGCAAGTTTTCTGGATGGATCAGGAGGGTTATTATAATCTATTAGTTTCAGTGTCAAAAGAATTTTAGAAAAGATAATTTGGTTCAAAATCATGCTCTTGTGAGTTGAAAAATTAATTGGAAATACATAAGCTAACCAATGATATAGTGTAAAATGAAATATATTATTAATGAAATGCATACAGATTTGATCAGGAATGTTTTAAAAACAATATTTTTATACTTTGATCAAAGTCTGATTATGTTGACCTTGAGTGAAATTATTCATTAGTTCTTGTTTTAGACTGTAAGCAAAAGTTCCTGTTTTCCTTGAAATGACAGTTTATTTTTCAGATTTTATGTCAGTATATGTCATGTATATGTGGTGTTAAGGCTAATCTTTAATATTTTGTACTTTTTTCTTTTATATAGGAAGCATATTTTGCTTTTGGAGACCAAAGGGATACATGTTGCTGAGTTGTTACTGTATTTATTGAAAAGTAATATAGAGTAATTACTTTAGATAGAAAATAATGCTCTTGACTAATCAGTGGAAATAAATGTTTCACCATTGCAAATCTCAGCTATTACACTTAGCTACAGAAATGAACTGCTATTAGAAGTTTTGGAAATGTTTTGTTGAATCAGAACTATGAATTCTTTGCAGTTTATTTTCTTGTAAAGTGTTCTTCCTCTCCAAAACACTTCTAATATTATCCCCATTTCCTTTCTTTTCAAATTTTTTTCTTCAAGGTAATGTCTTTGGATATTCTTAGGTGTAGTCACATTTCTTAATGAATTGATCATCTGTGTTATTCTTCAGGGAGACAGCTGTCCTTTTCAGGATCTTTACCCTTTTCTAGTGTAAGATTTCTTACCTTTGGTCTGGGTTTTTTATGCTTGATGTTACATTTCTGTAGTTTGCTTTTTTGTTTTTTAATTTTTTCTTATCCATGATGTAAGCTTTTTTTTTCTTTAAGCATTTCAGAATGGAAGTGACAGTAACTCACAGAGCTCTGTCTTCCACTTTCTTTTTGTTGCTCAGGTTCACTTCAAACTGTCAGAGGAGATTTAATTGTGGTTCATTCTGAAAATCAGTATGAACATTGCTTTTTGATAGCTAATATATAATCAATTGTCTCAACTGTACCCCAGTAAGATTTGGCTGGAAACTGATGGTGACCATTGGAATTTGTACTAGGCCTTTTGTCTTTCTGTTTTCACTTGTGAGTTATGTGAAAGCTTTTCTCTGCAGTCCCTCTGCGTTGTGTTTGGGAGCATTGTGCTCCTGAGCCATGGATTTAGAGGGCCTTTGTGTGGGCAATATTGAGTAATCCATGGAGGAAGCTCTTCTGTGTCAGTGTTGATGAACCTCTTGAGCACTATTTTCTTGGATTTGCACTATTTCCAGCCCAAACTGGGAATGTATATATGATATAGCATGTTGTCAACACAAAACTTCCTGTAACAGTTGTCTTTCACCTCCACCCACGATAGAACAATGGATATTATGCCATCCTTCAGCAGCACAATCTCAATTCTGGTGTTCAGCATCTTGCCAAATAAATGCTGCTCAGTTGTGGTGGAAAGGCTCAGCTCCAGTCTATGCAGAATGCCCGATTGCATTAAGGATAGTATCCAATGTTGTGAGATTCCCCATTATGCAGGATTTAACAGATTTACATCTTCCAGCGGATTTTCAGAGTAAATTGTAGCTAACATGGATTACAAAGAACTGATGTAGTGCACTTAACTGGAAAAAAAACCCAAACCAAAGCAAGTGATACAGTCACTCACCACCTCCCTTGGGTGGGCCTGTGCCCAGGCAGTTCCCAGGCTCACACACCTAAACCCGCTCCTCGCTGGTTAAGTGCTGAGTGTGACAGTCCATGGCATGGAATATCTTCTCAGTTTGGTCCCTCTTCCTGCTTGGGTCTCCTCCCAAGCCCTTGGACACACCCAGTGTACTTGCTGTGGGAGCAGAGTGAGGAACAGGGACTGACTTGACTGGGCAAACACTGTTTAACAATAGCAAAAACATTTGTGTGTTGTCAGCACTGTTCTGATTATAAATCTCATCCATAGCATTATATAAGCTGCTGTGAAGAAAATTAATTCCATTCCATTGGACCCAATACCATTTCTTACTTCCCTCCTCTCTTTGTCTGCCCTGAGTTTTTAACTTTAAAATGCTTTGTTCAAAGACAAGAAATGTAAACAGATTGAGAGGTGAAGCTAAATGGAATAAAGATAATAACCAAAGGAAAAGTCTGTGTATTTAGTATCCCAGACTGATCAGAACCTAACTCACTTGGCAGATAATTGCCTGACAAGCAGTATCTTTGATGTTATGCTTTGCTGAAGTAGAAAGCAAGTTCCTCAGCTGCTCCCCAACAGTCTTTGGGTGGTCTCTTGCTGTCCCATGCTGGAGCACCCTCTCACCCTGCTGAAGGGTTTTTCTGTGTGACACGCTGTGTACAGACAGTCACACACAGCCTGCTCTGTGAGCTCTTGGGGAGAGTGAGCAAGGTGGAGAGAGATTTGGAGGGAGCAAGAATGGCCAAATACAGTTTAAAATAAACAACTTCTAAATTAAAAAGAATGTTAAATACAGATCATCTGCTCAAACCATGACAGCAGATTTAATTCCTTCCTCCTTTTACTTGATGGAGATGCGCCTGCAGGGCTCGCATCAATTACCTGTCGACATGTGGAAAATGATTGATGAGCTGCCTCAGGCACTGAAGTATACTTTGTCAACCACTCATAATTTATACATCTTATCTCTGCCAGAACAAAAGACAGGACAGCATGCACTCTGAAAGGAGGAGGAAAAAAAAAAAAAGAGAGAGAAGGAAAAGAAGAAAGAAAAAAAGAAAAAGGCTGTTTGAGTTCCAGTATGTAGCACAAGTTGATAACATTGATGCCTATCTATTTGCTCCTTCAGCAGACATCTCCTGCCACTTTCTACTGTGACTGCATGAGTTTGCCAGGCTCTCTGGCCATTCCCTGCTGGAAAGATGCTGACATAGTAAGCATGGAGCAGTCTAGAGTTACATTTTAATTACACTATTATCTACAAGAGTCTCTGGAGCACTGATGTTTGTTCTGACCTTTTGTTTTAATCAGCACTCTCAGAGCTTGCTGTTAACCACCACTGACAGAGATTGATAATTTATATAGTGTGGTCTTCTTAAGAAGCTTTCATTTAGAACCATTACAGAAATCAGATACTTTTACATTCAGACATCGTTTTAGCATGTACTTCAGATAGGTGACTCTTAGAGTAACATAGAAATCAAATCTCCCCTTTGACTTCCAGCTGTATCAAATAAAAAATTTTATTTTTTAATGTTTTTGAGGGGATGAAATATTTATTGAGCTATTTCTATTTCTTTGAGACTCTTGAGCACTTTCAATCACAATGTTTATTCAGTACTTGCTAGGAACTTTCAGATAAGCCTCGTATTCTACTCCTAATTTTCCAGGAAGAGCTGTTAATCTAGTGGGAGGATGGACTGTTAAAAGCCAACCTGAGACAGTGTAAACAAGGCTAGTTTCTAAAACACCTGGTGTTTAGCGTTGTTCAATTTCTCAAACTGAAAAGCAAAAATCTTACTACTTTTGAAAAATTTATTTTCTGGTTTAATACAATAATGAAACTTAATGTGATAATTTCTCCACCTGAAAAACATGGTATAATAACTCTTCAACATCTACTACATTGGGAACAATAAGCATTTTTGAGGTATTACTCTGCTTGGAAGGTTGTGCTGAAATGGTCTACAGCCATACTCATCTGTGAGCATCAGTTTCCTGAACCTATGTGTTAATAGTGAAGGATCAAAAAAAAAAGGTTAAGACAAAACCAATATGAATGTAAAATTTTGTGATATAATGTTTAGAATATTGGAAGTTTTAGTAAATGTTGAGTGCTAATATACTGGTAAATTTAGTTTGGTAGTCAGATTTTCAAGTATTCTCTTGTCCTTTGGTGTCACTTTGCTTATTTTATTTCCCAGACATACCAGGATGTTTTGTAGAATTCTAAGAAGTATTCAGTTCATGCGTATGGTTTTTTTCTGACACCCATTTCCATCACTCCTGTATTGAACGGGGCTGTGAGGCATCTGAGAGCAGCTCACTCTAGGAGCTCTGCTCTGTGGTGCTCAGCATTGTAAGTACTGGATGGTGTCACAAGGAATGCTGCTGCATACAGGCATCATTTTCTCAGTCATAGCTTTATTTTATGTAGTGACAGCGTGAGCAAAGCTTTCAACTGACTACACCTATTTTGTCTTTTTTACTTTAATCGGTGCTTTCTACACTAAACTGTTCCAACACAGATTTGATTCTTTCTATCACGTTACACATCCAACAGTGGAGCAGATTACTAAGCACAAAGAATTAAATTAATTACCTCAAGCTCAAACCTGTAGTCATGCATGGACTTCAGTAACAATTAAGCACAATAGCTGCTGGCTGTTTAATTGAAAATTGTTCAAAAATAAATTTGACTCAGTAGAACTTCTGGGAGAATGAGACTATTTGTCTTCTAACTAAACAGACGACTTCTCTTCCCTGATACCAATGTATTTGTGCAAATACATACATGTTTTTGTAAGTCCTGCTTACCAAAACAGAACTAAAATTCAGAATTGGTAAATACAGGAGCAAACAAGAGAGTGTCTGAATTCTGCAATCGGTGTTATGAGTTTGCATAGAGTGACAGCCAAACAGGTTTAGCTACAGAATATGAGAAACTGGATTAAAAGCAAATCAAAAGTTTTGATCAGAAAGGCAGTTTTGATGATTACAAGCAGCATCATAACATTGTTGCAGCACTTGTAAAAATGAAATAGAAATTGCTTATTCAGCTTGTTAAACCCACGAGACTAATAAGTGGTCAGACAGAAACTTACTTTCGCTCAACTTCTGAGCAGTTGTAATCTTGCTTTGCTTGTATTTCCAGCTGAGAAAAAGCAAATAAATGTAGTCAGTGTGAGCTTCAGCCTGAGAATCCAACTTCTCAGCAGGATTTATTAGCTCCAGTAGAGCAGGAGTAATACAGGTATATGACGCTTTTTGTTTTGGGGTGGACAGGGTAAGTTCCTTTCTGTCTGTAATACATTGTGTAAGCACATTAGAGTTTTGTTTAGAGAGGGAAACTGCTGAAAATCATAAAACTAACATACACTGATCAATATGAAATAGAATTTCATACAATATTGCTTTGAGTGAAAAGAATATATATTACAAAGGCAGTTTAAAGAGACAGCAATTCCCAGTCAGTGGGGGCAAGAGATTTCGGTGTGAGAGAGACACTTGTTTCTTCCTTTGCCATCAACCTGCTATATGACCTTGAATAGGATACTTAAATCTGTTCTTTATGCTGTTTTTTTTTTGTCTGTCTTGTCAAGTTAGATTGCGTTCTCTCCAAGGCAGGGCCCGTGTGCTGTGCTGTGATTCTGGGAAGCCCAGTGCTGGCATTATCTGACCTTGAATAAAAGTGTGTAGGTGTTGCTCTAATACAAATGAAGAGCAAGGTGTCACCAGGTAATAGGCACTGCACAGTTGCTGTTATGTATGAGATCAGTAGCAATCATTTACAAAAAATTAAAAAGGAGCACAAGCATTGGGAGAGTCATGGCTAATTGCTAGGCTTATAGTTGCTAAGCTATAAAAATATCACCTTTGGTTGATTTCTGTGCTCTTTTGTCCTTCTTTGCAGCTGTCCTTCATTTTGCTAGTCTCACTAGGGAAACTAATATTCCTTGCTAGGTAGCATCAAGCTTATGAATTTTTATGAAAGCACTTGCTTTTATCCGGCTTTGTGGATGGTGTTTTAGGGTACAGCTTCCCATAGTTACCTTTCTGCTTTCCTGCATGCCTTCCCCTCCTCCCTGTTTCCCAAGCCTGCATCCTATTCTCTGTGGTAAGCTGGTCCTTAAAGCTATCTGAAATGGATAAAAAAAAAAAAACAAAAAGGTGTTCCTACTTTGTTTTTAAGTATGGTATTTCTTCTTAGTGCTGAGCTGCTTTTTTGTTTTTGTTATTTTGTTTGACAGGCTGCTTCTAGATAGAACAGTTTTCCATAAGGGATTGAAATCATACATCAAATCTATTGTTTTATATGTAAGCCACTTGAGAACAATGAAAGCAGTTGCTGGAACCCAAATACCATTACAAATAGATTTATTGTAGTATGTTTTCTCCCACCTTTTTCTAGAAGTTATTACTTTAATCTTAAGAATTTATGTAAGTATGCTTGCAGCTTTTATATGCTTTATGCATTCACTTTTGAGACTTTTTAGCTATTTAGTGGCATGGTGTTTAAAACAAGTGTTATCAAGGAAATAATTTCAGCTTTACATCATTTTTTTTATATTTCCCACTGTATGCTACATATAAAATAGCCAGATGGTAATATAAAAGAGTTATAGTAAATGTCATGGAAACTTTTCTTCACAATGCCCTTTAGCTTGGTGTGCTCATCTCAACCTACAAACATCAAGAAGAGATAAAGATGTAATATCCCTTTGTCACAAAATTATAAAAAATTTCAATGTCTTCAAATTTTAAATGTCTCCAAAAAAAACTTTTTAGAAATATATGAAAACAAAGTCACTCCAGCATTTGTAAGAGAGCAGAAATGTTTGAAACTGCTCTTTCCACCTCAACTAGAACTATTTTGTATTGAAAATATTTCCCAAACTACAGTTATGACAAGCTAGATCAGATGTTCCTAAGAGAATACAGATTTTTCTGCCATTTTTATAGTGAGCCTAAATCAGATCTGAAAGGGCAGAAAGTTATTTACATATTATTGACCCAGAACTTAATACACTCAATAGACATCAAAATGAAACAACATATTTCATTTACAGCAATATCTTAAATGCTTTAGTCATCATACTGGGTGAACTAGAGTCTTGATAGTTTGTTGGGTTTTTTCTTCCTCATGGTTTCAGAGGATGAAAGATTGCCAGTTAGTCTGGAAATGTACTTGAGTTCACTGTGTTGATAGGTGAAAAAACTGCTGATTAGACAGCTTTTATAAAAGTGTTGTGATTCCACAGCATTTCTCACACTTTCCCAGTCCCAATAGCCGTATGTATTAAGATGGTGTCAAATGTAGTTGTTAGTGATCTTAATTTGTTTAATGTGAGTGATTGGATGAAATGTAAATGTAATATTGATAAAGCTGACAGTACAATAGAAATGTGTGGTTCTGGCTGAGTACTCAGCTGATGCCGTTCTGGCTGAGTACTCAGCTGATGCCCAGAAGTGCTGACAAATGGTTGTGAAACCATGCTCGTTGTTGTTATGGACACAGGATTAATAAACCCCTCTGAATTGTCACCTAGGTGAGGTGCTTTCATGATGAGGTGATTCTTTCATGTTGTAGCTTCCTACAGATGAACATGAAGTAAGTATATCCATGGAAAAATAACAGTAATGCTATAATTAAGAAAAAAAAACATGAAAACAAATAAGGGAGGCTAAACCAGCCAAAATTGTAGCTATGTTGAACTAGTCTGCTAATCAAAATGTTGTGATTGAGCAGTGAGCAGTTTACTGCTGTCTAAGGCAGTCTTTTCTTAGTAAGAGGGGCACAGAACTAATTGTTGAATTTCAGAAATGTATTTTTTGGGGGTAAAAAGTGGATATATTGTTGTGTGGCGCTGTTAAAGTTTGCTGAAGTGACATCGGCAGCATCTCAATTTTGGAGGTAAATAACCCTCTTGAAGTCTCTGATCTTGAAAATCTTGACATCTCTATTTTAGTTAACATTTAGACACAAGTGAAGTACAGTTTCCCTCCAACCTTACAGGCCAATATCACCACTCTGTCCCTTAAATCTTTGTCTTTAAAGACTAAGTTTTCTATGGCTCTTCTACCTTAAATATCTTCCTTAATATTGCTGATAAGGTGTTATTGCTGTTTGAAGAAACCTGCAGGCAATATCAGCCTATTTACAATGTTCTTTGGAAGTAAGGAAAGATAAAACCCCTCGCTTTTGGCCCAGTTCTTTGCTGGTCAAGATGTGAACAAGCAGCAGGTGTATAACGCTTCACCACTATTGGTTTTGTGCATATTTTCTCTCAATGCCGTCAAAACAGACATAAGGAAATTATAATAGATCTTCTAATGAAAGATGGGATTGCTGAAATCAGACCTTTGCATGGTGTGAATCAATGGATTCCTGTTCAGTTAGCCCTGATACAGCTTTTTAGGCGTTAAGCCTTTATAAGGAAGTTTTCATGCATACCTTTGCTCTCCATGGGAGTCTGTAGAATCCAATCTTACAGAAATGTTGCTAATTCTTTTTGGCTTTGCATTTTTAAAAGTTCCTTTTTCATGGTTTTGTTTGTTTGGGTTTTGGGGGTTTGTTAGTTTGTTTGTTGTCTTTTGGGTGTTTTTTGTTGTTGTTTTTTGGTTTGTTTTATTTTTTTCGTAAGAAATAGGCGTAGGCTAAGAAAAACAGCACATAGGCTTGTTGTGGAGAGAAAGGGAAGAATTCTCTTTCCTCTTTTTTTCTTAATCCCCTAGAAAATAGTGGACACAGCACTTTGGAACCTAAGCTCCCATTTGTTTTTCAATATATAACAGAATTTGAGATTTAGTTTTGACTTCCTGGTCAAGAACCTCAATTAGCTGCCCTGTGGCCATAGAATATTCCTTAAAAGATTGAAGATGTGGCTGTAGAGGCAAATGGCTTATTACTTTTACATAGATATGAAGAACAGTTTAAAAAAAAAAGGAAAATTAAGTCTGAAAGAATGATGCATGAGAAAAATGAGCACATAAACAACACTTTCTGTTTTCTTTTATTGCAACTATGAATAAATATGTATTCAAATTACCATTTCCTGTTAACTAGTCAAGAGATATATATTACTTTTTCAAGAAAATTTGGGTTGAGCATAGGTTCTCTTAGCATGATCACTTTCATAAAAGCAACTCTGTATTTCTGTCAGCATAGTAGTTCTTTCATTTAATTTTTAAGTCTCTCTAGCTTCTCCTTTAGAGAGTTGCAGAACCCAACATCCTGAATCCATTGTCTCTTTATTGTGATGCATGCAAATAGAGCAGTTTTAACTTTCCAATCTAAAGTATAAAAAATTTGGATTGCACATTTGAAGTAGAATGAAAATGATGCATAGAGAAGTAGATCATTTTATAGGCTGCTGTTCTATTTTATGGAATGATAAATAATGATGTAAAGTATGTTTTCCTTTGCATGTTTAAATTGCTCAGTGTACATAGCTGAATTTAAAATAAATTCAAAAATGACTGCTCAGCCTTGCTCAAGTACTTGGAGAACTGCTTTATTCTTAGTGTCTTTTCTAATAAGTTGCTATGAATAGAGCTTCTTGTTAAGATCTTAAATTTTACCTGGACTTTGGCAGATTTAAATTTAATCTGGACACTATAAGGGTCTATACTGTCACTCTTTGCCTGCTGTTTCAAGTGACTGATTTCTCCCTCCTATCCCCCAGCCATTTTACAGCACTTCCTTTCAGGAGCCAGCTATGCTGCATGAACTGACAGACTAATTCCTTTATGTATATAAACTTCTACTTGGTCTGGCTGGTTTGGAGTTAGGGTTTAGTGTTGGGGATTTTTTGATTTGTGACTGAAGCACTGTTGATAGCAAAACAATAATTTGGCTGTGGCTGAACAGTGCTTGCACCAAGGCTTTCTCTCTTAGCCAGACGAACAGGCTGGGAGTGGGCAGGGCATTGAAAGGGACATAGGTGGAACTACACTTTAAAATTAAAGCTGTATCATCAATTAATCTAGTTAATCTGTAAATTCATCCTGGCTTGTGCACTTTTTTCAGCATGCAGTGTTCAAATTAAATCTTTTTTAAAGTAATGTTTGTTTTGCAGGTAATGCATCAGAAAAAAAAAGAAAGGCAACTTCAGTGGTTTTCTTTTTGTTCATGGACCTTGCCTTGTATTACCTTATTACTTTGCCTTCATCTCTTTTTTTCTCATTGTGGTGGCTCAAATTAGCACAGATTGCTTTTATTGTGGTTAGTAAATTCAAAATAGAGGTTATAGGTCAAAAGAGACTGTCAAGGGATTCCTAAATAAACAAATTTCTTTTCACTTTTTGTGTTATTTTCAACTTCTTTCTCATAAAATATAAACCTTTTGAAGTTGAGATGGATGCTTGGATTCATTTTCTGATACCAATATTGCCTAGCTGTTTTAAGAAGGGCATTATTTGTTTTATCCATGTGTGTACACACACATATATATGACAGTGTTGTGATAGAGTAACTTAATAGCAAAATTCTTTGGGCATTTAGAAACAGCCCAACTCCCTTTACTGGACACAGTGACTGTCTCACAAGATCTTTTAACCCTTGTGACTTGCTGTTTGTGAGATGCCTGCCTTAGTTAAAAAGAATAAATGTATGTGGCTAAGAACAGTTTCAGTCGCTCCAGAGATCTGAGTGCTTGACAGGGTAGATGTGGCCTAAATGTCTTGGTTTTCACTTTATTTTATTTGCTCTTAGACTGTGTGTCACACTTGGTTATAATTTTTAAAGCTTCAGCTGTGGGAGAGTGATGCTGGTGTGAGAATGATGTCACAGCATGAGAAGTCCAGAGAGGCTTTTCCAGTGGTCACTCATTTAGGTACACCTCACCCACTGGCAGAGATATAGACTGGGTGGCCTCATGTGTCTGCTTTGCCTCTGCCTTCTGTGATTCTGTGAGTGACAGGGCACTCCAGGGGACCAGCCTGAGGTTATTGGCAGCTGCAGAGAGACAAGGCACTGAGCATACCTGCGCACCCCAGACGGGGGTGTACGGGTGCATGTGGCACTGTCCTGTGGAGATCACACTTGACACTGGGAGATGACTTATTTCCCTCCTTCTGCTGGTTCCCCAGGAAAATATGACTTTGACTATTGAAGCTGATACCTTTTAGCTACTCAGATGATTAGTTTTCGTTGCATTCCTAAAGCAAAAACAGTTTGACATGGGTGAGAACTGATACAGAACACTTTCTTACAGTGTCTCTCACCTTTTAGGAGATTTGCAGAAGAACCCTAAGCTCTCCCTCCCCCAGCTCCTACATTTCAAATTTTATTGGCATTGTACATTAAAATAAGATCTGCCCACCTCTGACATTCAGTCAAAACTGGGCTAGGAATTTGAAACTTGTGAGACTCAGACTAAAATTCTACAGTTGCTGCTACGTAGCACGCTCTGTATTTCAAATTACATACCAAGAGGTTTTAGCTAATAGATATGATCCATCCACAGCTTTCAAAGGAATCTAGAGCAGTTGGACTTATTCATGTTTAATTGGAAATCTGGCTTGTAATTGTGATTATTTCTTAAAATATGCCACAGTAAAGAAAATTAGTATTTTAACCGTCCAAAATGCTATTATAGTATTTTCTTGGAAATAATTTAAACATGTTGAAATTCAGGAGAATTTGGGCATGCCACGGGAGTCTTTAGTCATTTTTGAATGCCATTAGTAAATTCAGTAACTCTTGCAGTGTATAACCTGGTCCAGATAATAGCAGCATACAAAATGCTCTTGTAACTCTGCATTGCTTTATATGTTGAAAATATGTGATACTTCTCAAAAACCAGAATTTCAGTTCTTTGTGAATGGAGTTTGAAGCAAAGGTTTTCTTTTGTGACTTGGGAGGTATGCAGTTGATGGATGAAGTTTAGATATTGTTGAGATGGCAAATATTTGATGGAAGTGAAAGTAGAAGCCTGAACAAGTTTGTTCTCACAGAGGAAAAGGAGTGGTTTTAGCAGAAAACGTGGAATGCCTTCTGTGCATGATCTCACCTTAAGTTTTGAGCACGTTCTATTTTCAGGTCATTAAGCAGTTTATTAAAAGGGGTTTTCTTTGCTGACATGAAGGTATCACTTTTGGGTGTGTTGCAGTACATTAGGGAGAAAAAATTAAGTGATAGAGAATGTCTTTCTTCTCCAACTTATTTTCTTAGACATTGCAGTGAAGCATGCAAAAAGAAGCTTTGTAGCAGAGGATGGATGAAAGGATAGCATGGTATGGAGAAAAAAGCATGGACAGGAAACCCTTTTGTGTATCAGTGCTAATTTGGGAGGATAAGAATGCCTTTACTTAAAATGGAAAATTCAGTTTAAAAACAAACCTCTGTAGAACAGTTGTATTTATCTAATAAATCTGTTGTATGTCAGTATGGAAAGAGTAAAGAATTTCTATGTACATTTCAGGGATATGCAATATTGGATCAATAGCAACAAAGAGGAGGAAGTTTTTATGCTTGTTTGTCAGAAACAACAAAATATTTACATACTGTGGTGTCTTGTTAGAAGATTTGGCTACACGTGGGACATTATTTATGGAGTTGTGCACTTATGACATTATAAGCTGAAGAAAAAGTTCTTTATCTTACTATGACAGTTGTCCATGTATTGCAGAGTTTTTATTTTTATGCTGTGTTTTTAACAATTTCTCTACTTTACTATTTATCTTATTGATTAGAGGTTTATTGGAATTGTTGAATACATTGGGCAGGTGATGAAAGGAAATAGACTGGGAAAACTACTACAAAATTTGTTTGAAAAATATTAAAAATCTCTACAAATCTCTGCTTATCAAAAGAGAAGGCAAGATAACTCAAATTAAAATACATATTTAAATTGTCCATAATAAATCCAACTTTAAAATGGCCTAAGCAATAATGTTGCTGGACTATATTGTGTTTATCAACTTTATTGCAGAGCTTTTGATTCAGAAATCATAGTCTTTTATAGAGAATATCAGGTATCTGTAGTAATTTGTGGAGAGTAACTGGGAATGCTCATTAGCTCATTTAAAAGGAAAAAAGCAGAGTATAATTTGCTTAAAATTTAAAAGCCATCACAATTTTTTTAAATCTGAAACATGTCTGTCTAAAATGTAGCCATTTGAAGGGAAGGATAAGGCCTGTCAAGCTACTTCTCCTGTGTTAGTGCTTCATCTGCTTTGTCTGACATCTCTAAACAACTCTTTAAAAATGTCGATTTTGGCATGCTCCACAAAGGAGGACTGAAGGGTGTTGTTTAAGTTATTTGGACCTTCTCTGTTTTTCTTTCTGTGGCACAAAAATGTGCATTTTTTTTTTCTATGCCTTTCCCCCCAACAAATGTGTGTTTTAGCCTCAAATGACCCTGGCATCTTAACATGTCAGAGTGTTAATAAAGCACTGAGGCTGTCATAATGTGGGGTTAAATAAAGTCTTCATGAGCTGTCTATTAAGCTGATTTTTTGTTTGTCACTTTCTGTAGTTTCTTTATGGATGCAGCTTGTCTTGGTTTGTGGGCAGCCAAGCAAACGGGCTTTGTCTTTGTTCACTGCTCTGTTTAATTCTCCCCCTCATTCATTAATCATCCCTTTGACTATTTATACCAGTGGCAAGTATAGCTAACACACTTAACGTTTTCTTTTGTCTCAGTGGCACTCTTTGTGCAGGCCAGAGGAGGGCTAATTATTAACTGTAAAGTGACATTAAAAACCCGTAGATAAGCATACAAATGCTGCATCCACTGAAATGCAGGCGTTTTTTTCTTGGGTTTTTTTTTTTTAACGTTCAAGTGCTTGTGGCCAAATGAGTTTTTCTTGCTCTCTATAGTTGGGAGTTCACAGTAGCAGTGCCAATGTCTAGATAATTAATGAAGAAGCTCTGTTAAACCCAGAGAGTCTGCCAGTGTCAGGTTTTTTAGTTTCATCTCTGGACAGCTTAGTGGGGTAGTTTGTACCTTATCAGGCAGAAGCAGGGATTTAAATTGCTGTTATTTAGTTGGAGGCAGTTCCTCTTCTCTTTAAAGGTCCCATTCCTGTGTTTATTAGTATTCTGTATACACAAGTCTTGGAATGTCTTTTTTGTTTTGACTTCTTATGATGGGAAAGATTTCAGCATTTTCTTTCTGGCTTCCTTCTACTTATGAGGTTGTCTTGAAATTATAACTTGGTGGTTTTTTGAAACACTGACAGTGATCATGCCTTTCTTGCTTACTCAAAGTCTTTCTGACCCTCTTCCTTCTCACTCCTGATTTCATGATATCAGCACAATTATTCTGGAAAGACTTCTTTAAAAAGATAGTGTTTAGAAAAGGTGTGTGTTCTAGCTCTTTGGAGGAAATCTAGATGTCACAGGATGTTTTGGAGTTTTTTTTCTGTAGTGTCTGCCTCATTCTGCCCCTTGCCATAGGTTTGAAACCAGATTTTTAGTTTTTCTGTGCCTGGTATAAAGTGCTGGTCTGTGAGGGGGGTTCAGAGAGATTACTGCAGGATTTAAGTACTGTTGCAATCAGCTGTAAACTTGTAAGTATAAGTGACTTTTCCTTTGGCTGAAGTCGCACCCAGAGAGATGTGCTCATAACTCATAATCACGAACCTAACCCATGGCTGAGGCCTGAAGCAGGAGATGCAGCTGATCCTGTCAGTGGGTGAGACAGTTTGGTCCAGCAGTGACCCACTGAACACAGTTTGAGCATTTCTGGCTTGTGTCACAGCTGACGTTTTTCTGGCTCTCAGCATGACCAAAAATCCTACTGAGTTGAACATAAAACATAATATCCACTGAGAAAGGTCTTTGATAACAGAGCTAGGAAGAGGTTATGCTCTCTTATTCAATCCTGTATATAAGTGAATGAGCCTATTACTTCACTCTGTTGTTATTGCCAAATGGAATGTCTTTCAAAAAATTTGGAACAAGCGATAATGTTGTGAGGGTATCACAGGGCAGTCTGCTTTTAGCTAGCTTGGGCAGATTGCAGCTCCAGCTAAAGCAGTGGATCAATAGTCACAGATTGCTTTCTGGATGTTTCACTTAGGAAATTGGTATGTTGATTACAGAGAATCCTTACTTGAGATGAAATTGAGAGTGGTGGGAAAATCTTGTTTAAAAAAAGTGTGTGATACAGTAGACTGTGTTGCATAAATACCTTTGTTTTCTGTGCTGTGTAACTGAATAAGGTTTTTAACATTTAAAAATGAACCACTTTGAAATGTTTGGTTTTTTTTGGTTTTCGTTTTTAAGAACAAAGATAACTTCTGTAGGTCACTCCATTTTCTTGCTTTCACATGCACAAAGTTCAACTCTCATATTCTGCATTATAAGTCAGTGTGAATGAGTTTTGTCATAGTATTGTGGAAGAATATTTACTTTTTCAGAGTAAACTTCCCATACTTTAATTCTTATTATTTTGCCAGACTGAATGTTCCTGTATTTCATAACTATGTTTTTGCAACAAGGCCCTGAAAATACAGATTCTTCTTAAATACAAATGCTTTCCTGGCATGATGAATCAAATTGGTCTTCAGGTAGATAAGTCTCTCTCCTGCTACAAGAAAGCAAAGTTTATTGACTTTTCATTAAGGTTTTGAGTGTGTAGTTTATACAAGACTGGGCCTTTCTTTCAGGTAGACTGTCAGCAGCCCAATAACTAAAGTGAGGTTGGCAACTTTGGAATTTTAATATGCTAAAAATAAGAGATAAAATCTCTGCAGAAAGAGACGTATGTACAATTAATTCATCTATCCTGAACAGAAAAGTCTGCAGTAGCAGCAGTCTGCATGACTATGGCATGCACAGGCACAATCTCTTAGGTGAAATCATACCAGCTTTGTGGTACTTGGTCCATTAACAGAGACCTTTTACTTTTAGCAAGGTAAGAGTTTGAAATAATACTGCAATTTTTTTTTTTTTCTGGAAGATGCTTGTTGATAATAATCTTAAGGAAGTATACAGAATTGTAACAGCTAGGAGACAATGTGAAATGCTGCTGGACTTCTGGCATCAGGAGATGCTGGGATTTGGCTGTGGGAATCCGGAGCTGATCAAATGCAGATCTGATCTTCTCAGATGGATGAAAAGCTGTAATGATATAATAGATGAAAATAACCATAATCATGGGGTTGAAGGAGCAGCAAGTGATAGAGAGTTTTGGGTTTGTATCATTGCTCTGTTTTTCTGACATCTCTGCAAGTTTGCTTTTTAGTCAAGGAAGATGAAGTCTGTGTTCACAGATTTATTATGTTTATTCATTTAAATGTGCAATGCAGTTATGGATCCCTTCATTTTTTATATACTTCATTTTCTTAGCTGTGTTTATTGCATCAACACCACTACACAATATTGGCATTTCTGAACACTAAGAAAGCTGTCTTGAGAGATGAGTCCATAACTCAAGTTACATCACACTGAATACTCAGTGCTATGGTGAATAAATTTTTTAAAAAATGTCATCATTCTAATATGTCACCTTTTTCCCGAAGTGTTTCTTTCACAGAGAACATTCTTCATGTAAAAATTATTTATGATGTGTTTTTAAAAAATAAATAACAATGATTTGCACAGTGTCAGCAGATACAGCCTGGACATCCCCTGGCCTAATCAAGAGTGTCGATTCTTGTGACCCAAGGGTGACAGTTTTGATCAGTTTTGCTTTACAGTTCTTTCATCCTATGGAAGTGTGAGGCAACACTTATGATTACCCAAGAGTCACCAGATTACAGCCACATGCACACACATGTACAGGCAGAATATTTAAAATAATTACCAAGTTCCGTGATTAGGAGTTCCATAGATTTTTGTCAGAGGTTAACACTAATTTTTCATTAGAGTGGTGTTTTTTATGTCTGACTCCAAAACTCCAGATAGTCTGGTGCTCAGGAACTGTGTTGGAAAGCTGGGGGAATTGTTTCCAATTCACATTTCTCCCTTTGACCTGTTTTGTCGCCTTGGGCAAATAATTTAATCACTGTCTGGCTCTGTTTCCTTTCTTCTTTTTTTTTTTTCTTCTCTGCTCAGCTCATAACTTTCAAAACTGTTTTCTAATCCTTAATATGAGTTAACAATAAATTTATATAAAATATTATATCTTCCCAGTTTCAATATTTATATAAATATTGCAGAGGGTTGATATATTTAAATAGTTGTTAACCCATTCTTTTCAGTAACTATTTTTTGTAATACTTACAGAGATCAATGCTAGAAATTGTTAAATTTTCTTTGATGCTTTGTAACTAAAAAGTTATAGTCAAAAGTTTTTGTGTCTTAAAGACACTAGACTGGACTGGATTATCAAGGAAGTGGAGGTTCATCTTTCAGTCTTGAGAAACTGTTGGGATAGAAACACACACATGTGTAAGATAAGAGGGAAAAAACCAAGGAAAATAAAGGCACTTCTCAACTGTTTGATTCCAAAAAGTGAGTATGTATGAGAAGATTAACAGGATGATTATAAAAGAAAGATTGTGTCCAAGTGTTATGTGTTTCCACTTAAATGAATAAACAATGAGAAAACTGGAGAAATTGTTTCCTTTTCTTTGGAAAGTGTTTTCCTCTTCTGGTTCCTACTGAGTACAACCCTACTTTATGAGGTAGGCAGATCCTAAGCACTGAGTACTCACAGGATTATTTTTCTTCTCTGTTTAATATAATTTTCATTTATTTATTTATTTATTTGAAGCCACTTTTAAAATTTGCAGAAATGCACAGAGTGAATTATTTCTTTGCATCAAAGTTGCCGACTGGGACTTAATGTCTTTTCTATAAAAAGTAAGTCTTCACTTCTTTATATTCCTTCACAATTCAGAGCCACACAGCCTGTTAGCTCTGCCTTTATAGTATGGAAGTTATTTTTCTTTGTCAGGCTATTTATCCCAGTTCTCTTTGAAAACAGTAGGAATGGGATTGAGTACATAACAAATTAGCAGGTCACCATTTATGTCCACACTGGGACAAGGAAGAAGGAGGAGAGAAATCTAACTAGAAAGTAATTTCATCCTTAAGATTCCTTATTTGTTGAGTTGAGGTTACAATGCATACCTTTTAAAAATTAAGAAAAAGTGAGCAGGTTAGATTTTTTTCACTTGTCATACAGAATTTTAGTTTTTCATTCCTACTAGTTGTATATGGATTCTCTTGAGTTTGAATTTATATTCTTGAGACTTGAAAAGATTAAGTCCAGAAAGCAATTACATAACTGTCCTTGAGTTTCATTTTCTATGTTTAGTCTTGCTAATATTCTTTGTTGTTGAATAGTAATCTTTCCAGTTTCCTAAGAGTCATCATTTAGAAGGAGTCTCTGCAAGTCACTCATCAGAGTTCAGGGAGGAATAACCTAGGCATTAGCATTCTCTAGTTTGTGGTAATTATTCTTTCATACTATCATTTTGTTCATGTTTAGGACAAGTGCATAAATGACATTGTTGATAGAGGAGTAAAGCTGAAAACTTGCTAACTGGTCCTCTGATGTACATATCAAGGACTCTGCTATTTGTGCATGCATGGCAGGTAGATCTATGTCGCCTTTCAATGCTGTCAGGGAAAGATAACTGTAGCTTTATGTTCACTATGTGTTATGTGTGTTGGGTTGCTTGTTGATGGGACAGATATTAAATTTTTAATTCCATATGTTAAGTCAGAGAAGTGAGGTGTTTACTTTAAATGCTTTAATCTCATTGGTCATTTTTGAGTGCTACAAATTTGAGAAACCTGAAGAAAATGTGTCTGCCTGTGCAAAAGTAAAAATATAGTAGTAATATTAATTTTACTGTAAAGTTCCAATATGTGGATCTGGATTTAATAATGAAACATTAATGATTTTAAAGCTTATTGAATGAAAGGGACTTTCTGGAGCTGAAGACCATTTCCTATTTAAGAGAAGCTTATGGTCTGGAGAGAAGAAGAAAAGTGCTATTGGTCAGGAGTAAGTGGTAGGTCTGAAAATAACTGAATATAGTACTTTTTAACTGTAGAAAGAAAAATAGAGAATATACTAAGTGTGTTGAGCTGCACAGCCCAAGAATCCAATTTAAAAAAGTTTTAAAGTCAAGATTGCATCTGTAAATTTGTTATTTTTCAGAACAAATTATTGGTTTAACTTGCTCGATTTCTGTCAGTTACCAAAGAAAAGGGAAAATGCATAGATATAAACCTGGGGCAGAGTGAGAACTGCATCCCATGACACATTTGGCTTTTTGGGCTGGCAGTGCACATGGCCTGCTCATGTCCAGCCTCTCATGCAGCAGCATTCCAAAAACCTTCTTGGCAGGGCAGCTCTCATTCTGTTGTTGAGTAATTCAGCCTTCTCTTTATCCATTGTTACCAGTTTGCCAACACTGTTTATCTTCTTTCTTTGACCTTCCTTTTCTGGTTAACATATCTTTAGAAGCCCTTCTTATTATTCTTTGTGTTCCTTGCCCAGTTCAGTTCCAACTTTGCCTCAGCTTTCCTCACCCCATCCCTACACATTGTCCCTTTACCTTACCCAGAGTACCTGTCTTTTTTCCCACTCTCTGTGCATTTTCTTCTTTCCCTTTAGTTTGACCAGCAGGTCCTTGCTCAGCCATGCTGCTCTCTTGCCATCCTTGCACATTTTCTTGCAGCTGGGAATTGCCAGATCTTGCATTCTCTGGAAGATTTCCTTAATCTGCCAGCTCTGTTCCAATTGCTTTTTCCTGAGGGCAAATCCTACTGGCAATCTCCTTGAAGAGCTGGAAGTTTTCTAAAGTTCAGAGGGCTAACTTTACTCCTTACTTGACCCACATGGCTCAGAACAGCGACCTCCAGCGACTCCACCGCAGGTGTTGACTCCCCTGATCAGGCCCCTTGCACAGGTGCAGTATTGCATCCCCTCTGGTACAGCTGTCTCTTACCTGCCTCATCTGCAGACCTTTGAATGCCTCCAGGCATGGTGACTCCTGCTCTTCCCTGGGCAGCCTGTTCAAATGCTTGACAGTGCTTTCAGTGAGAATGCTTTCCTAATAGTCAATCTAAAACTTTCCTGGTGCAACTTGAGGCCATTTCCTCTCGTCCAGCCCCCTGTCATGTGGGAGAAGAGACTGACCCTCACCTTGCTACAGCCTCCCTTTAGGGAGCTGTAGAGAGGGATAAGGTCCCTCCGGAGCCTCCTTTTCTCCCAGCTAAATACCCCCAGCTCCCTCAGCCCTGCCTCCCAGGACTTGTGTGTATCGTGTGTCATTGCTGGTCAGGTATCACTGTGTGTTACCTTCCATGGCTATAGAAGTGCATATGTAACAATTATATATCTCCCATCATCATCTTCTAACCATTTCTATCTTTTTTCTTTTCCTATGAGGTGACTATGGATGCCTTCAGTGCTGTGTTAGCTGTGTTAAAAACATCCTTGGTTGTAAAAATGCATGACATTTGTAAAATAGAGAAATAAATTACTTTGACATTGTATCATATCTGGCTTTCCAGTTTTGCTGCTTAATCACTTGGCCTCATGCTGAAGTAGAGATGGGTAAAATATAAATAATTTTTATACCCCATCACTGTGTTTTCTCATTGCAGGGGATGGCAAAGGCTTGCAATTGTAGAGAAAAGGACTGGCCACTAATAAGTTGTTACCAAAAGTATGGTGAGAAATATCATTCTGTAGCAGCCAACAGATTTCACCTGGTGTCTGTTTTCGCAAACCCCCAAAGACACATTTTTAAGGGAGAATGCAGTTAGCCCAGAGAGATTGAACATCTTCATCAGCAGTGTGAATGGAGGCCTGTTCTGTAATTGAGACGCATGTGGCTGTGTCAGCGGGTGATGGCAGACAGACACACCTGAATGACAGTGTGACAGGGAGCAGAGACAGGGGGCCCCATCTAGCCACTCTTACTGCCGGAGTGATGAGCGCTCAGGAACACAGTCTGTGAATTATCAGCAGGCCAGAATGAGATGAGGCTCAGGGAGGGCTGCCAGACAGTTTGCAATGTGCTACACATTTCTTTCAGCAGTTACTATTTTGCTATGCATAGCCCCTTGCTATTAAGCAGACAGAACAGCTCATATCCTGTGGACGGATGATAGATATGTCATATCACTGAAAAATTGTTTGTCTTCCACAGGTGTATGGGATGCCTTTTAAAGCAGACAGAGCACATGACACTTTTCAACACTCTTTTCGATACTGATTTGGCATTCAGGGTCTATCAAAGGAGAAATCTTTCACATGCAATTATGACAGAAAATAAAGGTGATGAAGTGTTGTATACAAAGAATGGAGAGAGATCAAAGGACTGTAATGAAAACTGATTACAATAAAAGAGCTGCTTCAACCCTGAGAACTCCACAGAACTGCTTGGGGCATGACAACACACACACACACACTTGCATGCACAAAGGAGAAGATGTAGATAAAACCACAGACACTAATTCATAGGAATAAATGAGGAAAACTATATAGCTGCTTGCTTGGATATCACAAGGCACATTAAGAGACTGAAGTGGTGTAAAGTGACCAGTATAACATGGGAGAGTCTGATCAGATCCTTTTGTAAAACTTTCTTTACTGTAGTACCAAAGTTTTGTAAATTTATAACTTGTGATAAGATTGTAGGATAGATGACTGTTTTCAATTCTTCTATTGTTTTCTTGATTAATCTCCTGGGGATCAGACACAGAATAAGTCACTCATTCGGGTTTAAATATTAGCAAGGACACTGTTTAGTACTGTTAGTTGCATAGAAATGAAGATATTAATCAAGTTTACTCATCTATCCTTTTGGCTCCTGTTCTGATTTAAAGCCTATTCAAATGACTTTACATTGACTTCACTATGTCTCTCCCAAATTCCTGAGCTGTGTTTTGAAACCATTCATTGGCCAGTTTCAGTTAAGTGCCAAGCAATTTTGTTTCCTTACAAATTTAGAGACCATTATGCTAAGTACCTTTCACATGTTTCAAAAAGCCTTGTGTGATTGAGTGCAAACCAGAATTATTTATTTACTTGTTTTTAATACTTGTATTCTTTAATAACTTGCCAATGTCTTTGTAGTGAAAGACCTATCATTTTACACAAGGTAAAGAATTGACAGTCTTTGCAGCTGTGTTGTTTCGAATTTTTATGTTCTGCCAAGGTTCCTCATAAATAGTGAGTTAAGCTTCAAACCCAGAAGGAAGAAATATTTTTGAAAACTCTGCAGTGCTTGCTTTTTTTTTTTCACTTATATTCTGAATGAACGATTTTATTTTTAGTCCCAAAGCAGAGAGTGTTACCTGGAGCAACATTGACTCAAACCACTTATTTTTGCTAAGAGTTTTAAAAGTGATTTAGCTTCTTGACTTGTGTGGAACAAGAACATTTCATTGTTTGAAAACTCAGCTACAAAACTGGAAATGTTACCCACAGCACCGATGAAATTTCAACTAAATTCAGAAAAGCAGCTTACCAGTTCTAATATCTTTCCAAGGACTGGCTTTTCTTCTCAAGATTCTGTTCTGTCTCTGTGAACATAAGACATACTACCACTTATAGCAATATATTTTGCCCACAAGTTAGTATTTAAAAATACTGTCTCACATAATAAGCAAAACTGCTTTCTCTTATGTCATTCAAAAGGGCTTTGTAAGGGCTATGGTGCATCCCAGGATGAACATCCAAAATGTATTTAGGAATGTTCTTCTGTAAAGTGCTAAGACCTGACTCTATTTCTGCTGCATTAAACACCTATTAGTGTGTTGGCCATATCAGAGCCTTGTCTTTTTTTTTTTTTTTCCCCACAGTTTATTTCCTGCTGTGAAATACAACTGTTAGAATATCAGATTTAAATTCTGCTTATTGTGGTTTCTCTCCTTCTCTCTGAGGCACTGTTCCTTTCTTTGTATCACTGTCAAAGCCAAGAAAACCTCACTCTAGAAAGGTCAATTTCCAGAGAGGTGACCCTTGATAGTATGAGTGTCCTATTTAAAAAGTGAGGGCAATAAAAGCCCACCCCCACAAGCCAGAAGACTTTATCATTCCTCCTTTTTGCTCAAGTTATTCCAAACAGAATGACTGTAAGGAGAATCCTTCTTTTTGTGTTGGTTGCTTGAATGAGTTTCCCTGACTAATGGAGCCTACGGTCATCGTGTGTCATAAGCCCATGTTCTCCTCTGGCTGTGGAGAATGTTCATGTCTGTTGCATCAGGCTGTTTGAGTTGTACTATTGTATGTTTTTGGCAGAGCTTTCAACACCATTCAGACATATGTTCTTAATTTCAAATAAGGAAAATAATAGCAAATGGACCTGGCTGCCTGGGAGGAGTATTAAGGCATTTCATTTGCTACAATGATCACTCTTTTGAGGACGGTTATTGAAAATCACCAAAACCATGGCAACAGCTTATCTTCCAGAGCAAAGATACAGAAGCTAGCATTATCTTCATTTATTTTTTTTTCACGACCATGATACTTGTATTCCAAATTGAATGCTATGTGTTTAATGAGAGATTTACAGTACAGATTGACAGAAAGCAGAGCTAGTACATGTTTAAACACATTGACATTCTCAAACCTCCTGATAGTAATTTCTTAATTTTTTTAAAGCAGAAGTCTACTTATTTTGCATCTGAAAAACACTTTCAAAAGGAATTTTATTGGTATAGCATAAATCTGTAAATGCAGATGTTACCAAGCTTTCAGGATGAAATGAGTTAGAGCAGATTTCTAAGTATTGTATACAGTAAACAGGCAGTGTAAAGCATACCTAGAGAAGTATGCATTAATATCAGGCGTGAGTGTGCATTCCTCTCTGTTTTAACTACCTGAAATATCCTGATATTGTCAAATCTCTTGTTAGTCTGAAAAAATTCTTTTTTTCACCTGTATGTACAACACAATTTTTGGGTGGTGGAGAATCAGTAATGTTCACAAAAGAAGCTAATTCATATTTCTTAAACTTCTATGGCTTAGCACAGTAGCAATACAGCAGCAATGGCAATACTACCAAAAATTTTAGTTCAAAGTGTTTTCTCTTTCATATATTCTTAAAAGATAGCTTCTTTAGGTAATGAAAGAGGAATACTCACTATCTAATGTACTTCTTGAGAGGGAAATCTATTGATGTTTTTTCATAATTGAATGTAAAGAAACATCACAATAAAGAGTAGAAAAATCTTGTAAAGTAATTGTGCTATTACTGTTGTATGTTCATAGCAAGTTATATACTTGCACTATGAGGAGAATTCCTTTATAAAGAAAGCAAAGATAATTTATTAATTGTTAGATCTCTGTCTACTGAGAAAAAAATAATCTCCTTGAGTTGTCCACATAATGTAGTAATGGTTTGAAAATCAGGGAGTCGTTTGTTAATATTTCTAAAGAGCCTATACAGATCCATTCCAAAATTAATAGCTTAGAATTTAATACATGTTGTTTAATGCTTGTACATACTGTCAGTAGCTTCAAAAATAACTTTGTGTGGAAAATGTGCTCAGAAAGTAATTTAATTAGATGTTTATTGTGTACTAAGTTTCACTTCTATTAGTAGATTGAGAATAATGGTTGATTTTGGTGAATGGTAGTAGAGAGATGCAGTGAATAATTCTGTGCCTATTGTAAGACATTAAGATGCTCCTGTATAGTGGAGAGCTGCAGAATTATGTTTTAAATTATATCGATTTTTAGGTCTGGAGAGAGCAAAAGTACTTGAGAGCTTTCTCTTCAGCCTTCTTTTACAGTTGCACCTTTTGATTGGAAAGTAGGTGATCTGGGAATGCCTGTACCAACGCTGTGCTGCCATAGCACACTCATGTAGCCTTACCTGCTCAGTAAAGCTCCATTTTCAATTTCTTCTAATGGAAGCAACACAAAATGTGCCTACCACTGGAACTGGGGCCTTTTGTAGGAAATGTAAACTTTCTGCTAAATTTTATATGTATTAATAAGTTACAGTTCCTTAACAACCCATTTATACTTCTCTGATTAATTCTCTTTAGTTAAAATGTTCTCTTTTTGTATGTTTATTTTGTGTCATAGAAAGACAAAAATATCAATCCTTCTTGCTGTGAGATTGTTAAGACAGCTTTTAGACTCATCCCTTCGAAGTTATTAAAATGCATGTTTGAAGTTCACATGCTAAACATTCCTTTTGTTTTTCAGGAGCCTAATGTCTATCCTTGTATTGGAAAGGACTTTGTGGCAGAAGAGAAATGGTTATTTACAAAGGCAGAGTATGAATGCTATCCAAGTATATTTATATTTATAGTGTTAGCTTTTTAATAACCTATGTTGTCAGCTTTTTAAGGTTTTATTTATTGTCTTCTGCAATTCCATGTTGCATAAATTTTGGATGTGGCACTATGTAATTGTAAACCATTTAAAGTACCCTTGACCAGTATAAAATACTCAGAGAAAAACATAGACTGTTCAGGTCCAGTGGACCAAAACTCTAGGAGGACTTGACTTTGAAAAGATCAGTCTTCATCTGCTGAAGATAATGCCATTTGTGAATGTTTGTAGAGATGCCAAAAATTCCTTCCCAGCCACATGCCTGTAGTTGATTTGACTCTTGTGCTAAAGCAGCAGCATAAGAGTTGCTGAAGTGAAGGGAGAGTGCGGTAGGGCAAAAAGCAGCGGAGTCTGAGAAACTGAGATCAAAGGATCCCCCATGGCTTCGACTCCTGGCTCCAACTTCAGCTTCCATTTAATTAGAGTCAAATCACAGAGGCCTGTCTTTTAAAGTGTCCGCTAGACTTGAAGAGTTATTTTTTGGCTACCTGATTTTGAGCTATGTAAGGTTAGTTTTTCTGTCTTTGTGCATCTGCATCATTTGTGAACTGCATGGAATTATGGATGCTCAGTACCTTTAAAAAGACATTATCATCTTACTTCATGTTAGGCTAAGAACTGAAGTGCTCTAAAACGGTGAGCAATGTTAATGTTAGCTCTCTCTCTTCTCAGGGTAATATATTACATACACCACAAGACTGAGTTAATATCTATAAATGAGTAGACAAAATGCTAAATTCCAGGGTTTGCATAAAAGAATGATTGAATAATTATACAAATAGACAAAGCTTTTTCCTTTTTTTATTTTTATTTGTTTTTAAGTGGGTAAAGGCCCTTGTACAGCTTCTATGAAAACTCTCTTTTTTATTGAGAAGTTTTTATGGATGCAGCCTACAGAGAAATTTAACTTTGGGGGAAGTCACTGCTTGTCTTTGCAATCACAGTTATGTTTTGAGGCAGTGGCTTTTTTGTTTGGTTTTGGTTTTTTTTTTGGTTGGGTTTTTTGTTTTTGTGGGTTGTTTTGGTTTTTTTTTGTTTGTTTGTTTGTTTTGTTTGGGTTTTTTTTATGAATAATCAATCATAATAAGGCCAGACTTGTCTGTGTTTGTCTGTATCCTTGTACCATAGAATCACCATACACTATATTTACATATGTTTATATACTGCATGTCTATGCCTAATAACTTGAGGGCAAGGTAGTTCCCAACTATGCACTGTAGACAAGGTATGACATACTTATTTTTCATAGTCTACATTTTGCATTTAGTGTGATAAATACATATTGTCATAATGAAAATTCAGACACAGAGAAGGGAAATGCAAGTCTATGACCACACCAAGTTGTTTCAGTTGTCTCTCTAACTTTGTAAGGGTTATACCTATACAGAGCTCAGATATGCCTACTTCCATGAACATCTGAATTACCAAGTCTTACAAATTAACAAAAGTTAATTTTGTTTCTAATTGAAGTTCTAAGCATTTAATAATTTAATGTGCTTAGTCTTCTCCTTTGCCCTTAAAGCAAAAAAAAAGAAAGTTTACTGCTTTCTCACAGTCAGAAATACTAAAATATGTGCTGTCCAGCAATACCAATGACTCCTATGTTGTATTACATTAAAATGCAATTTATTGTCAGCTTCTCAAAATATGTTGTATAATCTTACACTTTGTATGGCTTTTACAAATACAATGACCATTTTTTAAAAAATACCTTCCAATTGGTGATTTTTTTAAGAGAGATCCCTTTTATATTAGTATGAAGTACTGGTTTTGTCTCAGCTTCCATATCCAGGAGAAATTTTATAAAGGAAACATAATCCCTGTGAAGGTGTTTACCACGCTGAGGCTGTTTTTATTGTGAGTCAGATGGGCTGGAAAGGCTTCCAGCAGCAGTAGTCTTGAGCCACTTGAAAAGGTGCTATTAGATCTTCAGTCTCGTGTAACTCAGCCAGATCTGCAGTCGGGATGCTTCCTGAAGTGCCCAGACAGCTCAGTCCTTGTATTCACTATGGTTTTTGTTTTTGGTCCTGAAAACATAGTATCCCTTGTGCTGCTCTTAGTGAGGGCCTTCATGTTCTTTGGCTGCAGTATCGCTCCAAAAGGTTACCCACTTCCTGCACTAATTCAAAACAAGATTTTTTCTTTGAAAATGATCTAGTGACATTGGAGAACCCCACTGATAAATATCAGAACTGTGGAAAGTCTTGAAGTCTTGTAATGTGGAAAGAGAAGTGTGGTAGCTTTGCTAAAGTACAGGTTACAGGAATTTCAGTCATCTCAGAAGTACTTAATTTTCAGAAGTGCAGCCCAGCAGCACAGTTTAGTTTATTTCTGTCTTGGGTATTGCAATCTGCATTTATAGGGAAACAAAGTAGTAGTTTCCACGTTTTGTCGCAGCATGGCTGATTCATTGAGGCATTAGGAGTGGTTAATGACTATCAAGGTACCAACATTTTGTAGCTGGAATGCAGAAGTAAGCAGTCAGCAATTGGGACTCAAATGTTTTATTGCAACCTGTCTAGTTTAAATAGAATCACCTGTTTCTGTCAAGTAAACACCAAGTGTTTTATTTTATGCAAGTAGGGACCTCTTGGTCTGTGTGAAAGTTGCTTTTCTGCACCAAGAGGGTACAAAAGATTTCTCAACTTCTACATACAATTTCTAACCCATCCTTTTGAGGTTGAATTGCTCTAGTAAAAACTTACAGCACATTTGAAAAGCATCCTGGTAAAGGGCTGTGCTGATCTCATTCATTCAAAAAAAAAAAAAAAAAAAAAAAAAAGAAAAAGCAAACACAGAACTAGAAATAAAAATTAAAGATCACTGTAGGGCATAAAGTTGAGTTTTTGGCATAACACTGTTAAGATTTGGACTGCATCCTTTCACAGCTTCTGAGGGACTGGGCTGAACAAACAGCATCACATATGGTGGTAGGAGCTTTGGCTATGGTGCAAAGCACTCACAACTGTTACCAATACAGTTTTGTAACAAATCTTCATGGGATCAATGTTTGTGTGATGTGTTTCAGTGATATCATATGTACTTTGTAAAAATATTTTTTTTTTCTTAAGAAATCACAGTTGCCTTGCATCCAAGGCTGTCCTGTGCTCACACAGATAAAACTGTCTTTTTCTTCTCCACCAGAGAAGGAGGTAAAAGTCACTGAGATTTTCAGTCTATGACTTAGTTGACTCTTCATTGTATAGCAGATAAACAGGCCTGATGCTTCTAAAGGACCTTTCTGGACAGCCTGCACATGTGGTTTCTGAAACATGCTTGTGCATGCAGCCTGTTAACTGGGGTGGATGCCTAATTAGGTTTGTGTAGGTATTGATGATAAAACATACTAAATTTAGGGTTTTGTTTAATTTTACGTTGTTGGTTGAAAACTGCTGGTGATAATGGAGCTCTGCATAATGCTTTCTTGTGCTCCAAGAAACAAGTCCTTGGATACTTCTTCCAGAAAATAGCATCCTTCTGCACAGATGTGCATTTGCTTGGAGAAGGGGCTTCTAGGGTGCTTTTGCAAAGGAAATCCCTGCTTTACAGGTAACATATGGATATGGTTCTACACCCTATATACACTCCTAAACTTTCCTTGGAGTTGTTATAATCAACCCATTTGTTTCAGGACAAATGGCCTCGAGCAATTAACTTTTTGCAAGATTTCTCTCAGTGTTTGTATGAACAGAGTGTCAGGTAGGAGCCACTTTAAAGCCAAGTTGTACAATCTAAGCTACAGTGTTTATTTACCATGGCACAGCTTCTCTGGCAGTACAGTATTGAATCCTGAAATACTTGCTGCCAACTCAAAACATGCTTATTCTGCTGAAATTTCTGTGCATTTATAATGAAGGTATAAAGAATCTTTTCTCAGTTTTCAGTTCAGCTGTCTCACCAGGCTTGCTTAAGCTGTAGTTATTTGCCTAGAGCAGTAGACAAAAAGGGAAGGTGAAATTATGGCTTTAGGCATGCGTAAGCCAGGCACTCCCTCCTTGTTAACATTCCTCCTACACCACAGATATTAACTGTTTTTTCCCTCAGATTAACAGCTGATTAGCATAATCTGGCTAAATTCCTACCAGTTTTTCTAGACTAGTATTTAAATCAAATGTTGCTGATTCTGCTTCACATGTGAAGAATGCTATGCATGTCCAAAGGCCTGTCTAGTTTTCCTAACAGTATCCTTTGGTCTGAGAAGTTATAACCTCTACCCTTCTTTGCTTATGGTGTATTCTTGCCTATTGTATATCACTGAGTTTACAACAACTCAGTTTCTGCTTGATAATAGCAGTCTTGAAGAGGTGGGATTCATCTTGTATGTTGGATTGATTTTCTCTGCTACTGTTTGAGAGCAGTTAGCTTGTTTTTAGGTTTGCTCTGAAAGCTTTGTTACCTGGTGGTTTCTGTCTGCTAGGGAATACGAGGACAGGAATTTAATGTTCCTAAATCAAAGTGTGGTGCCCTTGGGCACAAGGTGCCTTGTTTGGCTAATTAAAAACAAAAGTAAATTTTACTGAGATTTTTTTGTCTACCTAACAACTTCATTGCTTGGTTGAATTACAAACTATAGTCAGTTTATCTTCTGGATTTGCACTGCTGAGCCTTTTGTATTTCAAGAGCTTCACATTTCCTGTACTGTTATGACTTTATATATATCTTGTTGCAGCCCTGAGTGGCTACCTACATCAAGGTTTTCATAAAATTTCTCCTTGGTGAAGCACTGCCATGGGTAGCAGTGATGAGAGTTGTAGTATAAAAATGGCATCAGCATTTTTACTGCTGTGTCATCTGCTGATTCTCAGACTGACCCCTTAGTGGCAATGCTCTGGCAGCTGATGGCATCATGTCTTTTTGTTATAGTGACACTGTTGTTCCTGTTGGGAGCAATGGGCTGGTGAGAAATTTCAAAGGGAAGGCTGCTGTAAGAAAGCTAGAAAAAGCATACTGCCATCATCAAAATATCAAAGACAGTACTGCTGAAAAGAGTAAATCTTACTTCTAGGACAGTACAACACATTTATATCCTCAAAGAAGGAAGTGGTTATTTAAATGTCTGTTCTCTGAGTGATTGCTAGAGCAACTGTGAAACCCACATCCCCAGTTCCTTCCATGTGTTCACATTAATAGCAGCCTACTCAAGTGTTCAAAGCCTGCTCCACCTTTTTTCAGGTATGCAGCAAAGGGAGAAGGGGGGTACTTTTTCAGCCAGGCAAGGGGCCTCTATTTGGATTTGTTGACAAATACAAACAGACCTTTTAGTATCCATATACTTCAGGGATTGGCTTCCAATCCTAAAGTGCTTCTTTAGACATTACTGGAACTATTACAGGGTGGCAAAAGATGCAGTTAATTGGTCATGATTAAAGCTGTTTGAAACCTGATTCCCTGAGTTTTTAGAACACATAATTGTTCTATGTAATCCAGTGCAGTGCTGCTCTTTCATCGCTATGAAGAGATCAGAAAAAAGAGATTTACAGCTTAGGTTGCCCCAAGCCACACATAGCTGACTTAATTTTCCTTTCCAAGGGAATTTAAAGATTGTTGTTGTGACTGGTTCTTGGTGGATTATGTGTTATTTTGAGGTCACCTGTGAGGTTTATTTAAATGATTGATTGACTGAAATTAATTATTCTGTCATGGCAGTAATGGAGGTAAGATTGAAGAGACTGATAAATACAAAGGAAAAAGCAATTCTTATAAATGCACTTATGTCTTTTTCAATTTAAATAAATCAGGCAGAATACATATATTCTGTATGGTGAAAAAATCCTTATATTTTTTGTGAGTAGCCAGAATGTTTTTTCTTTGGTGACCTCTATCTTGAAAAGAAAATTCAGCCTGCTTACACTGGAACAGTACTTTAGAATCAAATATGTTTTCTGACATAACCTAAATACCTGAACTCAAATTCTCTTTTTCTGCTGTTCGTTTTTTTCTCAGATAAACTTTTCTGCTCTCAGTCCCAGAGTAATTTCAGTTAAAGTTATGGGTTAAGTGAACAAAGTGCAGAGAAGTAAACACAAGAAAATTTAACAGTTGATGTAACACTTGAATTGACACTAGAAAGGTAGAAACCTTTATGAGTTATATTTGTTAGACTGACCTTCATTTAAGGAGGGGAGAAAGACAAGGAGAGAACTTTCACCTCCTTATCCTTGGCCTAAACATGCCTGGTCAATTGACCTCTTTTAAGAGTGTGGCAGGGTGAATGTATCTCTGCAGGCTGTTAAAGGAGGTGGTGTTAGTAGAGGATGGCAGAAAGAACGTTCTGGGTTCTGCAGGTGTGCAGTCCTGAGTGCTAAGGGACTGCCTACAATTTGACTCCTGAATCATGGAGGTACTGAGGGTTTTGGGTGAGGATCCCTTTTAATTCACTGTGGAATGCAAGGGAGTGATATAAAGGCAGCATGAAATTGTTCACCTAAGGCCTATAGGCATTTCAGAACATTCTGGACAATGTAAATATGTCTTTTCTCTTCTAGAAATAATTCCTTTTTTTCCTGAAAGTTGTGTAAAGTGTGCTGCAATGTATGGGACTTTATGTTTCTTATTTAAAAAGTGGTCCTGTTTTCTTCAGGAAGAGTGCTGTCAAGAGCTGGGGCTGTCTTTGTGTCTTTAGGTTCTGTGATTAGGTAATATAGAACTTTACTAAGTCTTTCATTTACATATAGGGTTTTTTCCTAGCTTGCAGCTACAACTAAGCACAACAAAATCCTTTAAAACATGCTAGATATACCTGTGGAAGGAGTAAACTGTTGGAGAATCAGTGAGTTCATCAGATGTACCTATTTTATTGATTACTGACTCTTTTCCCTTGAATCAGTGTGAGACAGGAGGCCCCAGAAGTGTATATCCATTTTGGTAATATATCTTTGAAAAGAAGCTGTGTTAACAGTGTAACACTGCACAGGCACTACCACGCTGGCAGATGATCACATATGTGTTATCTCTCTTAATAAAGCTGTTTTGCAGCTGCAAAAACAAAGGTTTAAAGGGTAATAAAATGTTTTCTTGTACAAGTCAGTGTGTTTTTATGATTAGAATGTGACCCACTTTTCTCTTGAGAGTCTTAATATATGTGTGGGCAAGAGTTCACTGAACACAGTAGTAATCCTTCTCATGCTTGTGTGTAGAAGATGCCAGATTTTTCTTCAGTTCATACTCCAGCAGTAGGTGAAAAGAGTTGATTCATATCTTCTTATCCTGAAGACACAGAGGCTTTTACATCATGTAATTTTTTTTTTTTTTTTTTACTTTTTTCCCCTATTCAATTAATCCTTATTTAATCTTTTTGATGTTCATGAAGTAATAGCTCAGATGGCATTCAGGAGAACAAAATCTGATACGTTGAACAAATCAGCTCCAGGAGATCTTGAATCAGGCTTGCACAGAGTACTGCACTTTAAAATGTAATAAATGCTTTTCATGTGAGATTAGTAAATTGTGATATAACTCTTTCCTTGAACTGTTAAGTAAGTTTTGGCCATATTTCTGTAATGCTCACTTTGTTGTCTATTATTTAAAGTTATATTTTGCTTAAAAATAAAAAAAAAGTTGTCCTTCTTTGGCACCACTGAGAAAAAAAAAAAATCAATCTTTATTGTATAAATCTACTGTAGTCTTGTGTTTTAACAGTATTTAATATTTGTGAGGTAGTTAATTTTGGGCAGGAAACATCCAAGATTTGTTTCAGCAAATTGCAGTTATTGACAGAATAATAAATGAAACAATAATTTAGTCCAGTGTATCTTTGACCTTAAGTGAAATTAAGTAACCCATACATAACTAAGTTTTGAGTGTGGGTTAATGGAAAAAGGGCTGCTTACTTTGAAAAACAACCATGAAAACTGAGTGTAAATGGCCTATTATTTAAAAGTGTCAATATTGAAACTTATATTTAAAAGCAAATTACATACTGTGAGAATATTTAAAATTGAGGTTTATTCTTTAACATTTATTGCTCTCAGCATGTCTTATAAAAAGCCTTGTAGGCTTTTCATTGTCAGTCTTACATATGCTGCATAAACATTAAACTGCAGGTAAGACTTTTTTGAAATCCAACATGTCTGAATTTCAGCAATATTTTACCTTAGCTTTTTTTTTTAAATATCAACTGGGAGCAGTGATAGATAACTTGTAAAATTTATACATAGAAAGAACATTTTAATTTTTAAATACATTAATTATGTTTTTGAAGAGAGGTGTCAGTCTTGGCCTCATTTGTAGTTCCAGCAACTATTTCATATATGCTCTTTCATTTGCACTTCATTAAGTAGACTGTTTTTTTATTCTTTTATACTTCACTCTTGTTATATTATAGGTTCTGTTTTACCTAGTATCTTGTATAAAACTGGTTTAATTTGAATGTCTTCAGAAAATGGGTGCTGGAGGACTTGCTGCTGTGTCACCTGGGGAAGGTGGATGAGTGCTTGGTGCAGCTGTAACCCAGAAGTGCTTCAGACATTTGCCTTGCACTGTCCCTGCCCCCATCAGCCCCAGCCAGGCTGGAGACTCACAGAAAGCCCTCAGAGGAAGTTACTGCAATCCCCTGCCCCTGGGTGAAGTTTTTACTCAACCTCATCTGTTAGCTGGTGGCTGATGCATAGAATCTGATGTTGCCTTGGAGTCTGATCTAACTGTGGGATAGCTGGAAATGAATGATGTACTCAGCATCTGAATGTGTGAGAAAGACTAAAGCTTAACAGTAATTTGATAGAAAGGAATTGATGTTAGGAGTATCCACTGCAAGTAATACTCTTAGATAAAATTACCCTTTGAATTGAAAATTACAGCAAAATGTTGGATACTCACTTATAAAGAGCCATGAGGTCAATCCAGTGGATGATAAAAGAGTGACATAGAAGGGTGAAGGGATGGTGATCCCTATTCATCCAGATTTGGATCTGTGTCTATTTCCTTCCCAAACCCTTTTCCTTGTATTTTCTGTCATCTTAAATATATCATTTTGCTGAGGTGTTGGGTGAGTGTATACTCACATCCATTCTTACTGCATTTCCAATTTTATTAAGCTTCAGTCCACAAAGTTCAAGTACTGTATTTGTTCTTGTGCTATTTGCACATTTTGTGTATAAACACTTCATACCAGGATCTGGATATCTTTAGAGCCTTAGCAATAAAGAGAAAATAAAAGGCTTCATGAGAGTGTTAGCCAACAGATGAGATGTATATTTTCATGTGATTTATGATTATAAAAAGGTAGGGTTTGTGAAACCCATCTAAACAGAAGCTGAGGAAGGCAAAGAATGAAAGAATCAGCAAAGAAGGAGTTTCCATCAGGAATAGGCATGGCAGAGGCTGCTAGAAGGAAAAAGGAACAGTCAAAAAGCCAGTCTTCATAAGTGATTCAAAGAAGAAGGCTTTTTCTGAGAGGAAATCGTTAGGCCTTCAGAACTACTGATGCTCTGTCCTGAGCTTAAGAGGGGAGAGAGACCTCACTCCATAGAGACCATGTGATTCCAGGATAAAGAAATTAAGATCCATTGGGCTGCAAGTGGGGGAGGTTTAACATTGACTTAAGATGATACTTTTGAATGCCATGTATTACATTTTTAAGACAGGTTGTAATGACTCATGGGAAGGCTGGTGGTATTTATGTGTTCAATTATGCAAATTGAGATGGCAGTATGAAAAGAAAGGCAATAGACTTAGATAATAAACCCTGCAAAAGCAGTGGTTGTCACATTCAGAAGTAGTTCCAAGCAACTAAAGAGAAGATGTGCTGGATGAGAATCACTTACTGAACCATTTTATCCGCACAAGTGGTAATTGTCTGTTGTTTGAGTCCTTCTGACTAGAGGGATGTCTGGGGTAGGAAATGTAGAAATATCACTTTGCCACTCCTTCATTCTTATTATTGTGCATCTTAAAACATGCACTGACTGTTTATCTTGTTTATCCTCACAGCTTTAAATGCACGTGGAAACTGAGATGTAATTTGCTGTAATGTTTGAAATTGTACAACCCTTAATGCTTCTGTAATGCAGCTCTGGGTGAACTGTGGTCACCAGTTTAAGACAGGGGTCCAACGTGATTCAAGGGAGGATCTAAGGGATTGATCTCACTGAGCCCTCAGAATATTCAGCACTGGTGTACCAGATTGCAGAAAAGGTCTGTATTTCAAAATCCTGTTACTTTTGTAAGTGTTACACCTATCTTTCAACATTTAGACAAAGGTGGGTAGACACTACCCTGCTTTAAATTATTATTTCCTATACAAAGGTGATGTGGACTCCCCAGTCTTTTCTAGTGTAATTGTAAAAGCAGAATTTTTGCAAGTGCCTCCATATGGATGTGCGCTAGAGATTATGGAGTATAAAGGTTGCATATATAGTAATTTTTGGTTTAAAGATGGTTATTCATTAACATGTTCCTGTATAAACAGAATACACTTAGCCTCAGGAATGGAAATACTCTCTTTATATTTTTTGGGTTCCAGACTTATATGTTGGTTATATCTAGTTTTGAAAATTTCTCTTTATGCAGTAAGTCAGTTGTAGACATGTTTTGACAGCTGCATTTTCTTTGTGTTCAGCTTCCTTGTTCTGAGCTGGTTCTCAGTAGGAAGAAGTTTTCCTTCTCAGATGGTAACAGCACCTGTGCTGTCAGTAGTTTCAATCTTTTGTGCATTTTACCTGGCAGTACTAACTGATGGTCACCCTTCTGCAGAATATTTTCTGATGTTGTTGTTTTCCTCACACAACCCTTTCAGGAGCTAATAACTTAACTGTGCTTGTCTTGAGGAAAAATGAGTAGGTGATGACTGAGAAATAAACTTAAGGAAAGCAATACCAGTTCTCTGCCAGTTACTTTCAGGCCTTGGTGAAGGATGTACCTTTAATGGGGAAATGAGAACACAGAATGAGTACTGAATTAAACTTACTCAACATCTGTTTCTCAAGAGGCACTTGAGCAGTGTGCAAGTAGTGCTTTTCCTCTGTGGTACTAGCAGGGTCTAATCCCATGACCGTGTCTCTGTCAGTAGCAATTATCCACCTTTTGGTTTACCCATCCCAGGGACTTAAAGGAATGGGAGAATAGGTCTTTGAACTGACAGGCTAACTAGCTTTACAACAGTGAAGAGCAGAATTAATTCAACAATTTTGGAATCTCTTTCTCTGCTCTGTTTTTTAATGTCTTCTGTTCCAGAGACAATGTCTTTTTTTCCCCTCTTTCTTTCATTCCTGCCACCCTGCTATACACTTCCTTTCTCCCTCCCCTGCATGCCCCATCCTCACCATCTAATTTTAGATAAAATACTTGCAAGAAAAAATAATTCTAAGCTCATTTTGATCTGAATATTATTTTTCAAGTTAATGAAATTACAATACAGTTAGGCTAGATAGATTCCTGAGCTAGAGTAATGTGTGCAGCTAGAACAGTGGGTTTTTTCTTTTTCATTTAGGTGCAATTGAAAGAGTAACATAATTGGTAACAATGTCATTATTGAATTACTGAAAGAAAAGCCTACATAAATAATTTCTTCAAAAGAAGTTATTTCCGCATGGTTTGCAGCTCCCTGCTACAATTCTTAGTACCTTGCTTTTGTCACTTGTGACATTTCAAAAGGCATTTCTTTACACTGAGAGGAGCCTAAGAAGTATAAATTCAAGGCATATCCCTAGATTAGTGGTAAAAAGATATTTTTTTTCAAAATTAAGCAATCCAGGTTTTGTTATCAGAGGGGTTTTTTGTTGGTGGGTTTTTTAATTTTTGATTTTTTTTTTTTAGTCAGTTGGTTTGTTTGGTCAATTTTTGTTTTGGGAGAGAAAAAGCCAAAAGTCACATAACCAAACCAGAGTGTGAGAATTCAGTTGCTGCTTCTCTAAAGACATCAGTCAGTTGAATCTGGATGTAAAACACATCTGAGCTCTCAGTTTATGGTTATGATACTCATGAATGATACCATCATTACCAAAGAAACCCAGATTTCTTTTTGTCAGCTTTCTGTGGAAGGCAATGATATTTTCCTGCAAAGGGGAATGTTCTGCAATAAGATTGAGGAAGTACAAAATAATGATTTTAATGGCCTAAGATGATAAACTATCTCAGAAATTGAAAGCAAATATTAAACAGGTGAGGCTTCTAAAACTGTGAATTCACTGCAGTGAGATACCAATTAAATGTGATTGAGTAGGAAAGGATATGAGCTGTGCTTGATTTGAATCTTGGGAACTGGGATCACTAAAGTGGTGATTAAGTTACTATCCTAGCCATGTTCCTATGAAGATTGCTGAAAATTTGTTTGCAAGTTTGACTTGGTTGTTGGAATTTAACTTTTGATCCTTGTGGACATGGTCTGACAGAAAGAGCTATTGTGAAAAGTGAAAGGTTATCTTGTTGCTTTGATTGATACACAGCTTTTGCATCTCCTGCAAATAATCTGTCTTCCATGACCATTTTGTTGTGCTGATCATTTGTTCATTGCTATCACAGAGAACTGAGTTTTCTGTTCTCCTTTTCAGCATTGAATTAGCAGAACATGGCAGGTCTGTGCCTCTCAAGCTTGTGAGGTTCAATATGCAAAACTAAAATAGCACAAAGAAATTATTCTTAGTGTTGTCTTTGCTTACACTAAAGAACACAGAGACTGGAAAGGACTTCTGGAGGTACCTGCCCTTTCCCTATGGTGGAGGCATACTGGTAACATATTAAACTTGTACATACAGCTCTGTTGTGAATTTCAATATGAAAAATGTTTTGGCTTCCTTAAAGATGGATACTGGCCTGGAAATTCAGTAAGAACTTGTTATTACTGAGTTTGATCATGCATAAAGGTGAGGATATTCAGCAATGAAGAATTTTCTTTTAATAATTAGTTGAAATGGTTTTAGTCACAGGTTTGGTCTTTCTGTCATTCAGTTCCAGCTTCAGAGTTCTAACTGTCTCATTCTTCACTTTTCAAAATCTTGTTAAGAAAGCAACTTTTCTTATATCACAATAACAACAGAAGCTCTTCTTAAAAGAAAAAAAAATGCAACTTTGAATTGGATTACTGTCACAATAGCATTTAATGCACAGGGCAGTGACATGGATAGTCATTTTTGCATTAGTGCAGCTAAAGAAACACTGCCTGTGATGGACTGGTGTATTGATGTTTAGCCCACAGTGTCACACAGCCAACAGGCAATTTTATTAAGTTATTGTATGGTACTTGCAAATTTAAAAACAAACAATCAAACCCGAAACAAACACTGATTTTTTGAGGGGAAATGTAACTGGAAAACATTTTCCAAATGAAAACTAAATGAAAATTTTCTGATCATAAGTAATGGAGTGTATTTTTCACTTGTTTTTCAGTGTGACACATCCTTTGTGAGTATTTAAGAATTATTCTAAGTGTTGATTTAATAACCTTTGACTACAACATCTTTCTATGTAGTATTAAATCCCTTCTGCCCCTTTTCTGTTATGAATTTCATGGATGATATGATATATCAGGCTAGTTTGTACCATTGTGTATCAGAATTGTTCAGTGAGTTCTTGGAATTAGTGCAATCACATGGCTCTATTCTTATGCCTATTGCTGTATTGTTTGCTTGCTATCAATTCAGACCACAATTTCCAGAATGAAGTGCAGTAAGCTATCCATTAGGAGTACAAAACCAAAAGCAAATACCTGTGATGAATCTGGACCTTATGGGAAGGGGAGGTCCACAGCAAGAGGCTCTTGCCTCTCCCTACTCTTTTGTAATGACTCCTTGAAGTGCTTCTATTTCAGTTCTTTGTCAAACTTTGTGATTTTTATGTTAAGCCTTTTTCTTGTTCTGTTTGATGATTTTTGTGGTGGTGTTTTTGGTTTTTTGTTTGAACACTCAGTTTAAGTAAAGCTTCTTCTCCCTAGTACTTTAGAGGAAACTTTTCTGTAAATGTACAGAAAAGCTGAGCTTGGGAATTTTTTAAACTAAGACAGAAAAAAGCTTGAAAATAAAACCATATGTTGGTTTTTTTAAAGAAAGGAAAACCACCCCAAAATTTTCCTGGATATTATGCTGTATACTTGATGAATTATTAACCTGCAAGACTATAGTGCCTGCCTCAGCATTGTTAAATTTTATAATGTTAATCTTATGCTGTGAATGCGAATATGCTAAATTCCATATAAAATTTCAGAGATGGGAAAAAAACTTACAAAACAGAAGCAAGTATATTTTATGAAAATCATATTTCCACAGTAAATAATTAAATCTCTTTTTTATTGGTTTGTTTTTCATAGCTCCCACAGGCACTTGTCTATATTGTAAATATACACCTTGTAAATATGCAGGGGTTTTTTAGCTGATTTAGTATTTGTAGGAAATGAAGGCCTGAACCTGAAGAATAATGTCTTTACTTTTCTCAGTAGTTGCAATTATTTCCTGTTCAGTGTAATTTTTACCTTTCCTATCCTTTAAACATTCTTTTAAGTCAGCTTGATAAAAATTATTAGAAAGATAACTCAAGCTTGAGTGCTTTAGACAAAGTAGTGTGGGTTTCTTTAAATCAGTTTTCCTGCTTAGAAATATGCTTTGTCATATGAGGAAACAATGAAATGATAAGTACACATTGCTTAAAAGATGAGGTTTTATGAAGAAAAAGTGAACTAGCTAGCTTGTGGGGCAGAAATCACAAAAAAACCGATAGCTAAGCCACCTAATGACTCTTAATTCTTTACCTGAAGGCTATATTGAGGATATAGGCTTAAATAAGACAGCTGTTAGTTCTGCTGTTTCTTAGATGGGAAATTTGGACAGTAAGCAGTTTATCGTTTGATTATTTATTAATGGGTTAAAAATTGCTTTAAGTTCTGCAGAAGCATGTGAAAACTTTTTACAGTACTACCAGATGACAAATATAACCTTTAATACCTGAAGGAAATAATTCACTTCATCAGATAATTATTCCACACATCTTGTCATATTTTCCCAAAATTAGGTGCAAACATGGATATAACTTCTTAATAGCTGAAGATGAAATCTCTCCTCCTTTCTAAATTATTACCTTTTACAAGTGTAGGTATTATCAGCTGAAGAGATGTATGTGACTGGATTTTGGATTTGGAACAGAGCATCCTCATTATAGAATGCTGGATGGACACAGTGAAATGTGCTGAGAGTTGAGCACTATAAATGCTGATGAAAGGCTTTTAAATGTGACTTTTTGGTCTGTCCCAAGCACAGCTTATGTCCCACCCTCCTGCAAGCTTTTGCAGGCTGCCCTTACTCTTTGGAACTTTTGATTTTTGCACAATGGAAAACCAACAGCAGTGGAGGGAATACAATTGACCAGCCTTGGTCCCAGCACTGTGGGAACAAGTTGTTTCAGTGACTGTAGTGAGTCACCTTTATAGTTTTGCAGGTTCCATGTCACACAGACCACTGGGCATCCTATTCCCTCACTGGTCACAGTCTATATTGACATATAGATACTGTTCAGTGGGGGAATTTGGGTTTGCACATAACCAAAATTATATTCTTTTCTGTCCTTTTTTAGAGATAAGTACACTTTTTAAGTCTTGGAAAGATTTAGCTTGCTGCATGTAACATAGAAGAAATATTTCTCAGGTTGAGGTATAGAGCAATTGGCTGAATAATGCTTTGTAGGGGTTGTTAACCCCTTGGCTTCTTATGTACTAGTATCATAGGGAAAAAAAAGGTAAATTTGTCTAATTGTATTTTCCACTGAATTGCTTTGATGCTAGTTTTAATTGTATATGTTGGAGACATCACTTGACATTGGTAAAAACTGATGTTTCAGTCACAGCGTAGCACTGTCTTCTGTTAGATTCCTGCGTGGCAAAGCTTGACAAAGAGTTTATTCTTCAATTTATTCTTAGAGGCTTTTTATTTTTATCACCTGATTGAATTGTGACCCATGTTATTTGGCAATACCAGAGCACTTCTGCTGTGCACATCAGGATGATGATTGTCAGGGTTATTTTTGACCTTTGCAGCATATCAGTGTTACAGGATGTAACACTGATTTTGCATATACTAGTAGGGGTTTCTTGGTGATGAAATTAAGTATTTGATGTTTGTGTAACATTAGAAATAGCTTCCACCAATTTTTCCTTTGTGTGTGCATTTCATCTTATGTGCAGCTCATTCATTCTTCTTGCCTTGCTAGGCCTAGGCGTGGTGCATTTGGGGATAGGGAATGTACATAAGGTACATTACTGCAGAACCAATGAGAGTGACTTTTTGTATTTCTGGTATTAACCTGAGACCAAAGGTGTGAAACTTTTCTACTGCTGCACTTTGCCAATAGATGTGCTAATATTGCTGTCATGTGAAGAGTAGTTGTAAAAGGAAGGTTTCAATTGCACTTGCACAAGCAGCAGTAATCCTGGCATTTGTAATTGCTGAGGGTTTTTAAAATTTATTTTATTTTGCAGCCTCTCATAGAATGTCTCTTTCTGTGCATTCTGTCTTTATTTGTATCATCTAGGTAAAATTAAAGAACACAACTGTAAACAGTAATAATTCACTTTGATGACAGTTTTAGCAGGGTATAATTCGAATTCTTTTTCCACAAACAATTCTTCAAAACGGAGGGCTAGTGTTTTCTCTGAAAACAAAGTCTTCAATAACCCTCACAAGATCTTAGAGAAAATCACATGGAGTATTGCTGGAGGGCAGAAATGAAATTCAAACATGACACCAATATATGACATGTAACAGAACTATAGAGTAAATGGAGGAGTCATAACAAGCTCTCTGTCTTGGGAATAATTATTAAATAATTTTTGATAGCATAGAAAAGGCATGTGTTTGTTAATATGGTGGTGAACAAATATGAAACAAAATATAGAACATAAAAACCTTGTGCTCTCCACAGACACATGATGAAATAAGGATTCTATTTGAGTTTCTGATTGAAGAGTTTTTCAGCTTAAACGTATATCTCCCAGGGTGTGGAGAGTGCATAAGAAACCTTCTCAGTTTCCTTGGTGAAAAGATTTATATGTCTGTAAAGGTTTATTTTTATTTATTATTTGCTTTTTTTAGGTAATTGTGACTTCTTAGCACCTGTTCCTTGCTCTAGTCCTATAAAGATTATTTCATTTCTGTATTCACATAGTAAATCCTACAAACAGCATTATTATTCTGATATTTCTGATTCTGCAGTAATGTCAGCAGCACTTCAGTCTTCAGCACAAGGGATGACTGAAGCAAAATAATACAAAATGTAGCTATTGTACTTGGAAGACATATTGGACAAAGTATGTCTAACTGGAATAAAATAGTTTTGGAAATTTTTTTCCTGGCTGTCAAACCCATTGTTCAGAACTATTGAAATATACAATTTCAGTCCATTATTATTTTTTCTCTGAGTTTATTTGAGAGCCTGCTGTATATGTAACATTCTAGAAGAAAAAAAAACCCAGTGGTTTTGACATTTGGTAACTCATGCAGTCTAATTTTGCTAATTCTGAACTCTTCCTTTAATTCTTCATTTCTCTAAATTAGGAGATGTTCCAGAGCCAAGCCATCTGGCTTCTATAAAAGCCACAGAAAGATCAAGGACATCTCCAACTGATTTTATTGTCTAGAAAGCCTCATGAGCCTTTAATGGGAATAGTGGGGGTGGGCAGAATGTTTGGGGTTTTTTAGCTTAAAGTGCTCTTATTGATGGCCTTAGAAGTGAAGTCAGCTTTCTACACTGTGTTTCATAAACCTTTTATGACTAAAGAGAGTAAACAAGTTAAAGGTTCATTGCATTTCTCACTGAATAAAAAGGATATTCTCAAAATTTGATACACAGTTTTATTTAAGATGTTCTTCATGAAATCCATATGATATTCATACTAAAATCACTTTGAGTTGAAATATACCAGCCGCTAATAACTTGAAATAAAAGATAAGCAGAAAATATCTCTCTTGGGGTTGAAATACAAATGGTGCCCAGCTAGGACGTTTCTCATGTGTTTATACCTTGTGTCTGTTATGGTAAATTTAGGTTAAAAATGTTCCTCATCTATATAAAATACAAAACCTGTGAAGAATTTTTAGCAGTCTGGGGAACTCTGCAGTAATTGACAGTATTGCTGCATTTAAAATCATGGCTTATTACGAGTCCATTATAAGTGGCCAAGTTAGCTTACTCTCTAGTCTCAGTTTTACTTTCAGTATAATTCAGGAGAGAACAGCTTGGGTATTGATGGCTGTTCTCAACAGCATTTTGCAATTGCGTAGAAAGTTATTATTTGTGAATTGGAAAATTACTGGTATTGTTATACCATTGTATTAAAGTCCAAAACTCTCTGTGTTAAAGAATAGGAATAATACAGGTTTTATCTTTGGTACTATTTGAAAGGTGCCCAAAATGCTGATCTGATATTTAGGAGCTTCCTTCTCTTAAGACTAGATGAAGGCTTGTTCCCTTGAGTCAATGAAATAGAAAAATATGGTCATAAATCAGGGCTCAATAGAAAGATCACAAATACAAATCTTCAGTTTCATTCATAATATGAACCCTTTGATTCTGTACTCTGAGATGTCTGCATGCCCTGTGTGCCCCCTGACATCCTGATGCAGCTGCTAAATGCAGAGAGCTCTGTGACCCTGACTGTCCAGGAGCTGGGGCATGCCTGGGTGTCAGGCACCTTCGAGGCTTGATTGCACAAGATGCACCTGAAGTGGTTTTAACACTTGTTAAGTATTATTGACTTGATCCATATTTTTCTGGTTACAACTATTGATGTAAAAAAATACAGCACATCTTCCAGATGAGATGGGGGTGTGGGCCTGTGCTGGTGACTGTGTTAAACATGTGTGCACTTTTCAGTAGTAGCCCTCAAGCCTTTAACATAAAGACAAGTCTACACAGGAGGTGATTAGAGTGACTGGGAAGGGCACAAAATGCCTTCATTGCAAGACTATCCTAGCTTCTGTGCCCTGGCCAGAACTTGACCCAGGATTCTCCGGGAGATTTGGCATCAGTTTCAGCTCCAGGACTCTCTGTACAGCAAATCATGCCAATATCTTACAAGTTCTATAGGCTTCAATGCATTACCTGTCTGAATTTTTTTTCTTGAAGTAGCTTTGTAGAGATGTTGAGTGAAGAAGTAGAACAGTGAGATAGTGAGCAGTTTCACAGTGGTGTTCTGATCACCACAGCAACAGAATGAATTGCAAAAGGACAAGAGTTCATTAATCTCATTATTAGATAAATTCAGAACATTTTATTTCTGCAGCATAACCTTCTGTTCTGCCTTACACATTAATAGAGAAATTCCAAGTGTGAGTACACTGACACATGCAGTACATGAATAAGACATAGTAGGGAAATACAACAGATAAAAAAGAGTGGGCAGTTTTACCACCCACTACCCAGAACTATGAATCTGTCTGACATTATCACTGCTTTAAAGAGATCTCTGCCTTGGCTTAATTGCACATAATTTGGCTGACAGTTGAAATACAAATCTAAACAGTCACTCAGCTAAAGATACACAAAATTAAGTATTTCATGTGATGCTCAACCCCTTCAATCTTTATTAATAACTTAATTACATTAATTACACTATGGTTTAAAGCATTGCTAGTACAAGAGGGGGAAAAATGATAGACTCTCCTAAGTATTGGGTTGCATAGCAATTCTGTTAGAATTAAGACTAGTAGCAATATGCAAAGTAGCAGTAATTTGTAAATATATACTTCACAGTTTATAATTCCTTTTGTTCCGCCCTGTAATTGTTTTCTTTAGCCAGCTCCAGCAGACATAATTCTGGAGGTCAATCCAAGTGTTCCAGGAGTTTTGAATACAAGGCTATTCTCAGGCTAAGATTTCTGAATAATGGTAGTTCCGTTACATTTCCACTCTTTGTGTTTCTTGCTGTTGTTTAGAGGGTTTTTTTGACCCAATCTTAAGTAATCATCTGTAGCACTAAAATAAACTTGAGTTCTCCTTATTCTGTTCCATTTCATCATGCAACAAAAGTGTCTTGCACTGAGGTACCGAAGCCTTTATGTATCAACTCAGATCTGGAGAGTGTGCTAAATCCCTGTGGTGGATCAGTGTTTACTGGCCCTTAGCCTCTTTTAAAGGTAATGCTTTCTTTTTCATTTAAATGTAGAACTTTTTGGAATCCTCCTAATAAAATTGGAATATTTTCATCTTAAGTAGGAAAAGTAATTTTTTTTCTGAGATTTTATCTGTTTAAATCTAAAAGATGGAAGCTTCTTAGTGGTGAAGTTATAGTTTGGATGTTAGGTTAAGCATCTTTTCTAATCCAATTGGAGTTTATTTCTTAAGTCAGGTTTATCCCTTTCAAGCTACTCTTTTATACTCAATTATTCTTATGACTGTGAATATATATTCCGGTAGGAATATTCCTGGAAATTTTGTAAATTATTTCAACATGTAAAGTTATTCCAATTTTTTTCTATTGTCTTCAGAATGAGATTTGCTCTTATTAAAATTTAGAACCAGGCAGAACTGACAAGGGAAATTTTACTTTATCTCTTGTCTGGAACTAATAGGGACAATTCCAGAGATCCTGTTAATTGTTGCATTTTTAAATGTAAAGATACAACAAAATGGAAAGGTGTTTAAAGCATTCAGATTTGGCTAACTTGAGTAGCCATTCAAAGTTTAGGAGTCAGTTGCATTTGCAGTTTGTCAAGGATTTTGGTGCTTTGTCATTCCATGCTACATCCCTGAGTGTGTCTGTGTGTGCCCATAGACATCATCCATCCATAACTCAATCACCACAGTGCCTGCCTGAGGGGGTCTGGCTGTTGTTCTACTTCCCAGCCAAAGCTGCTGAGTAGCTCTATGGCATACACTACATGAGGTACAGAAAGGTGCTTTTCCTGTTCTTGCCATGATAAATTATGGAAGTGTCCATTGTAGTCACTTTATTACCATTCTTTCTTTTAGTCCAGTCACCTTTCTTCTGCCTTTATCACTGAGATCAGTGATTTGATGCTTAGTCTTTGAAGATTCCCCAGATGTGATATTTTTGTATTCTTTAATACTTCTGAACTTTTGAATGCCTAGTTAAAGAGCTGTCAGAAGTGATAGATATCTACAGAGATGTCTCCAAATTGTCACAATGGGGATTCTACAGACCTTCACAATTAGAATGAAAGTATTTTGGTAATTTATTAAAACATGCAATCCAAGGTTGCATGTTTGGGATGGAAGAAATCAAAGGCATGTAACATAGAATGCTTGTTTGTTTAGGAGTAACTCAGTGGTGACAGGAAGAAATAAAGAAATGTTCTTTGCTCATTTGTGCCCCCAGACTCTAGGTGACATTTTTCTGGATTTTAATTCAAGTACTTTGTATAAATTTATTTCAAAACTGAAAAATGCAAAAATTGTTGTTAATTTGTTCACAAGTTCTACTGCATTACCTTTATGCTTCTTGTATTGAATTCTGATTAATACAAACAAAATTTTTATTTTTTTGTTTGATTTTAGAAACTCTTTTCTTAACCTTTGCTAGTGTCAGTCTGAGAAGAGTATTGGGGTGACTGGAGAATCACAAATGGGTCAGGTTGGAAGGGACCACAGTGGGACACATGGCCCCACCTCCTTGCTCAAGCAGGGTCACCCCAGAGCACGTGGCACAGGGTTGCATCCAGACAGTTCTTGAGTGTCTGCAGTGGGGGAGAGGGTGGAGGAAATGGAGTGATTTGTTAATTGCTCTGACTGGTGAATGGTGAGACAATACACATTGCAGACTCTGTATGAGGTATCTCTTCAAGTCCTTTCATGATATATTCTTAAAATTCATTTAAGTTACTTTATATTGTTATTTTTGTAACACAGTAGAAAAGGGATAACTCTGGGTAACTTTAATTTTGAGGGCTTCACTTTTAATTAAAGTAATAATTTTTTTTTAAAATAAACTTAGTGCCCACTTGAAAACTGTAGGCATAGAATTCCCAAATACAGTTCTTTTTAAACTGCTTTTTCACTGTCTTAGTCTTATTTATTTAAATCAAAGGGTACAGAGTTATTGTTTCCTGAAGAGGATTACAGGAGAACAATTTATAGTGAATTATGAGACAAAGCACTTGCATAAGTTCTTCTGTGATTATAATTATTTCTTTTTGTAAAATTGTCTTTATGATGTAATGATACAGATAAATAAAGTGTAATAAATAGAAAATATAGCTGAATATAGCTATTTTATTATAGAATGCTGTTTCTTTTACTTGAATTTTTCTTTGCTGCAAAGGCATCTGATTTTGAACTTTGCAAGATATTCAGAATGTAGTTAGACCACTATTTGGTGTATTAATGAATTTTTAAATCCAGATGAACTACAGCTGAGAGTAAGTCACTGTATAAATCTGCATTATGGCTGGTTGTTAAAGAAATGCAGTATAAAAATGGTATTATGAGAAAGTATCATTGCAATATTTGCTTTCTCAGTTTCTTCCTAACTTCTTGATCCTTCCTGAACCTCTGTGTGTTTTTTCCTAACACTGACAAATATTGGAGCAGTTAATATTCAGGTGTGCCTGTGGTTGGATCAGACCTGTTTGTCCAGCCCTGAAAAAGCACCCATATTTGAAGGGGATTCTGCTATTGTAATATTTGGTGAATAGGATTTCACTGGGAACTGATCTGTGTGCAGTGAGAAAAAGGGTCCTTTTGCACACTGTTTGTAATGGAGTGGAAAATTACATTTGCTATTGCAAGAGCAGCCCCATTAGTGGGAAAGCAGCTTCTCTTGCAGAGAGCTGGAATGCACCTCAGGCAGTGTCAGGGTGACAGTCCAAATAATGGGAGTTTGGAATGAACAGGGAGATTCTAAAATGAAAAAATGCTTCTCTTCATACATTGTGGTTCCCTCATAAACTTATTGCTACATAAGGAGCAGTTTGATTTAAAACAGCATGAAACTGAAAAGCCCCACACATTTAAGCAACTGTTCGTAACTTCTTTTGAGGATGAAGTCTACTGTTGTGAAGAGGAAACGCAGTGATTTTATTCTTAGACCAATATCTAAACCAGTCTGAAGCTTCTAATGTAAACAGGGATGCTAAACTGTTTTGTTAGAGGCTTTTTGGTTATGGTTTTAAATAACACTGCAAGTGTTGTCAGTTATATCTCAACCGTATGGGTTCTTTAGGTGTTGAGTAAAGGATCTTCTGTATAAGTGTAAGCATTGAAGACAAGTTGTAGCTATCTCTGACCTACCCTAACACCTTTTCTTCTCAGTGAAACTGTTTTAATCTTACTCTGGTAATGAATAATTAACTTCTGAATAGGTATAGAATTAGTGCTGTCAGTTTTATTTTAAAGTGCTTATAAAACTCTGACAGTCAAGATAAATTTCAAATGCTGATGGTTGAAAAATAAAGTAAAGGTTGAAAAATAAAGTAAAAAAATAATTTATATTCTCTTGGTGCTTAAAACCCCCAGATAATGACAACAAAACAACAGTAATATTGCAATTACAGTTAGGAGAACTGTTAATGATGAAGTACGTAATATCAAGAACACAGGGACTGCAGTTCACTGTGATTCTGTAAATGTGTTGGGATCTAGAAGAGTTCTGGTAGGGCTAGGCTGCACTCTGGAATGACAGTCAAACTTGAATTTATTTAAAATTTGCCATTTCCCTATTGCACCCTTAGTGATTGACAAAAAAAAAATTAAAAAAAAAAAAAAGGAAAAAATATATACTGGAATTTATTCTGCAAAGTCCACCACTACAAAGGATTGTGAAGTAGCTCTGTGGTACAGACCAGGAGTTTAGAGAGAATAAAAGGTCTTAGGTTTTATTGTAATTTGTCTGTCACAACTACCTGCTGAGTTTATAGTCATTAACTTCTCTAGGAACTGATCTAAATGGTAACATTCAGATTGACATTTGATTGAAATAAATGCTCAAAGACTGTTAGAAATAATTAAGCCTATCAGCCTCAATGATTCACAGATCCCTGGCCATTTAGACTGAAATATCTGTCAGGGTTTTCTCATGAATCCCTTGTTTTGCAACAGAATTTCTCTGTAGAGCATTTTATTCCCACAGTAATTTCTATTGGTATTTCTCATATTAGTATTATTATGTGATTATTGTGTGCTTTGACCAAAATCTTATCTTAAATTTTTCAGGTAAGATATATCAATCATTATAAAATTAACAAAATTTTCCAGGCCAGTATTTTTATCTGTACAGATAGACAGAATAATAATAATGGAATTAAGCTGCAGTTTTTAAATTCAACTGAAGAGGTAGGCATCAGACATTCAGTAGAGCGAATTGACAGAGGATGGATTTTGGGTGATGTCACCAAAAAAAGAACCATACTTGCACTTCATGCCCATTAGAGGAATTATTTAATTTTTGCCTTTTTTTTTCTCATCTGCAGCATCTCTCTAACCTGTCTTTGTCTCAGATACCTTCTAATTTACAGCTTAGATTTTAAACAGGTTTCCTGTTCTTACACAGGTGTAAGGGAATTGAAACTTAAGGGTAATCAATAATTGTAGTTAATATGGGTCCATTCTTTTTGTCTTCTGCATGAGTGGCACTTGTATATGTTAGCTTCTACCCTCAAAGATTAAAGGAAACACTTAGTGTCTTCTGATTTGTATGTTTCGGATAAAATAATTTTGATTATCAAGGCAAATTACCTGTGTGTTATGTTTCCATTGAGTTTATTTCAGCAGCTGTCCTAAAGCCTGGCTTGTGTAGGAGAGTCTCCAGTTTGTATCACTGAGCAAAGACTGAAGCTTTTGTTGTCCAGATGAGATTTTTACTTTGATAAGTCAGGATAATTGGGATGAAAGGGCCCGGTGCCCAAGCCTTGTGAAATGCTAAGTGGAGGATCTTCTGGTGGTGTTTTGACAGTGTGAGTTAGTGAGTGGCAGCAAGGCTCTGGGCCCATTAAGAAAACTCTTAAAAGTTCATGATGGACCCATACATTTTAGCAAATTTTAGTCTTTGTTGAAGCATAATCAATTTTTTTGAGCTAAGATGATCTTTATCAAAGGAGAATATCCACAGCTGCATGAGGCAGGTCCCTGTACTGAAAAGTAGACAAGAGCAGCAAAAGAAATGTTAAACCAATCTTGTTACAGGTAAACTTTTCTTTCTTCAAATATTTCTTCAGAAATGAAAAAAACTTGAGAACTTTTAATTGAAATTATGTATCTTGGTTTTATTTTATCTGATAAGAAGGGTAAACTGTGTGGAGTGAAGTAAATATATGTTCGGGGATGACACCATCTTGGCATTTGTACATATCCTTTCATAAATATATTTTTTTATCTTACCTGCCTTGAAATACTTTTAATGTAATTAAAAGCACAGAATGGGTGCCAGACTTGTCAATTCCAACAACAAAGTGCTGAAATTTTCAGTGAAACTGAGAGATCCATCTCCCACACATTGTAATGAATAGGTTCATAAAAGGAAAATAGTTTAATTACATTTTAGTTCATGGATTGTTAATAGGCTGGAGTATCTAAATTGAATAATGTGATTCTGGTAATAATTATGTGTAAATGAACTTGTTTAAATGATATTTTACAGCTTCTTATAAAATTACAGCTAGAGGCAATCCAGTGATAGACAGACAAAGGCCATGCAAAAATTATCATAAACTATTAGCTTGTTTGCAAAGGGTTTTATGTTAATCTTTTAGTACTTAAAGCACTCTGCAATTAACATATCACGGGGAGCTGCCTCGCAGCAAAGGCATGCAAATTAAAGTGCTCAGATAAAAAGCCATTCACATAAAAAAAATCAAAGAAAGGGTGGCATAGCACTGAAAGGGTACTGGTTTTATATTTGAGATTAAGGAGGTGTAATGATTGTGTTATCTAACTAGAGTTGTAATTAAAGCTTTTCTCCGGCAGACATGACAATAGATAGAGCATTGATTTCGGTGTTTTAATTGTGAAAGTCATTTTATTTCAGGGCAGAAGATATGAATAGCCTAAATCAAAGGGCTAGAAGATTGCTTTGTTGATAGTACTTGTTCAACAGCTGCCTTGTTGCTTAATACACAAATGGGGAGAATGGTGAAAGAGATCCTGGGAGGTGCTCCCTATTGTAATTCTCCTGCTGGTTTCCTTTCCTTTCATGAAAAAGGCAAGGATCTCTGTACTGATTGTAAACAAGCAATCTTTTCATACATCACCACTGGTTTTCCTCCTTTAGTTTCCTCTGAACAAAAGAAGTCATAAAAACCTTGAACTAACTTTTACTACTGCTCTTTTAAAACTACAAAAGTTTTTGTAATAAAAGCATCATCTGCTCTCAGAGATATCACACTTTTAGTGGGGAACAGAAAGTCTCCATGTGGCTGTAATTCCTGTTATCAGAAATGCCACTGTAACAAAAGGGATGTGCTGTGGGGAATTGAATGTTAGATTTTATTTACGTTATGTTTGTGGCTGTATAGTGTTAGATTGGGATGGGGTGACTTTATTTTTTTCCTTCCCTAATCACTCTAGAGAATGAATAATCAGAATAAATACATCTGTCCAGACTCTCAGCTGGCATATGTAGTTGTCTGGTGTTCTCATTCTAGCAGGGAGTTACATCCTAGGAATGGGCAAGGCCAGGGGTCTGATTTGGCAAAGAACTAAACTCAAACTCAGGAAGATACAGTTGATCAGTTTGAAAAAGACCCATATCAATATAGTGTATTTCCTGATGTAGAAGGAGTTATTGTGACAAGCCAGTATAGCTTGTTTCCTTTCAGGAGTGGAATTAACTGAAAGTGTAACTACCTGCATGTGAGAGGGATTGCCTAATTTTTCATGGTACCACTATACTCAAAGTAACTGCAGTCTTCCTATTATAGACAAGATGCAAGTAGTAATTGTGTGTTTTCTCTTTCCTTAACAGAACACAAATTATTGGTTGCAGAGTATTGTAACCAAGGAGAAGACTGGGGTATTTAATGCTTTCTTTGCCTCAGCCTTCTCCACAGAAAGACTGGTTATCCCCAGAGCAACCAGCCCCTGAGCTGGCAGAGAGGGATGGGCAGCAGAATAGCCTCCTGCAGTCCACGGGGAAGTACAGTGACCTGCTGAGCTGCTTAGGCACAGCTCTGTGGGGCTGAATGGGATCCACCCAAGGGTACTGAGGGAGCTGATAAAAGAGCTCTCAGCTTTTTCCTGGAGAAGCTGGCAGCCTCTGACTATCTGGAAAAACAGTCTGGATGCCTGGGCCCAGAGTGGGGTAGTGAAGGATGCCACACCCACCCGGTGGCCATAAATTAGAGTGGTTCCCTAGGACTCTGTACTGCGCTCAGTCCTGTTTAATATCTTTATCAAAATATGGACAAGAGGATCAAGAGCACCCTCAGTAATGAACTTGGATGGGAGTGCTGAACTGCTGGGGAGTAGGAAGGCTCTACAGAGGTATCTGCATGGGCTGGATCAGTGGGCTGACATCATTTCTTTGAGTTTCAACAGGGCCAAATGCTGGGTCCTGCCCTTGGGTCACAACAGCCCCCAAAACAGCTCTATAGGCTGGGGGCAGAGTGTCTCAGTGGAAAAGGACCTGGGAATGCTGGCCAAGAGGAACTGAACTTGAGCCAGTGTGTGCCCAGGTGGCCAAGAAGGCCAATGGCACCCTGGCCTGTATCAAAAATACTGTGGCCAGCAGGACCAGGAGGTGATTGTCAGGTACTGGGCATTGGTGAGGCTGCACCTCAAGTACCGTGTCCAGTTTTGGACCCCTGGCATGAAGAAAGACATTGAGGTGCTGAAGTGCATCCAGGTGGAGGGCCTAGAGTGTAGGTTGTCTGAGGAGAGGCAGAAGGAACTGGAGTAATTTAACCTGAAGGAAAGGAGGCTCAGGTAAGACCTCATTGCTCTCTACAAGTACCTCAAAGGAAGGTGCAACAAGATGGGGGTTGGCCCCTTCTCCCAGGCAGCCAGTGATAGGATAGCCTCAAGCTGTGCCAGGGGAGGTTCTGGTTGGATATTGAAAAGAATTTTTTTCACTGGAAGGTTGGCTAAGAATTGGAACGAGCTACCCAGGGAGGTGGAAGAGTCACCATCTCCAGAAATGTTCAAGAAATGACTGGATGTGACACTTGGTGCTATGGTTTAGTTGGCATGGTGGTTTTTGATCGAAGGTTGGACTCAATCCTGGAGGTTGTTTCCAACCCTATGAAAATAGGGATTGATGCAGGTTCTTATATAACTAGCCTAAATTCCCTTGGAGCCTTTCTGGGAGACTCAAATACACTGAAATAAGCTTGGCTTTCTGCCAGTAGACCTGCACATTTCCTAATTTGGGCTTAAAATAGGAGCTACTATTGCAGTGTGTCCCAAGAGAAACAATTCTCTTGTAATTATAAGCAGTATGGACTGGTGGCACTTTAGGACTGCACTCCACTGCTGGTCCCTACCCTTATTGTGGCTGAGGTATTGATTAAATATGCTTTTTTCCCTTATAATTTTTGAAGCTCTCCATGGAACTGGCTCAAACTATCCAAGAAATTGCTTTCCTCCTGCTGTAGCGACAGATTCCCTTGACAGCTATGTTTCACAGGAACTATGAAACTGTCAGCCTTGAGGATGATGTTTTGAGAGCGACAGACTGAGCTTTCTCAGCAGCTGGCTCAAGGCTGTAGAGCCTAGTTCTGGAGGAGGACAGAATGACCACAAATCTTGCTTTGTGTAAAATTTGCTCATTGAGCTGATTGTTATCCGTAGACAGAGGAGAAATGATGATAAAAGCAAAAGGTAGAAGAAACTGCAGGCAGAAAAAGTTTGTGGGGAAAGTGAAGAGACCATCTGACAATTCATGGAACAAGGTACTAATTACCTTTGTCCAAATAAGACTGAGGGACATGCCTTGCTTCTTTCGGAAACAAAAATATATAAATGGCTTGGGATTTCTAGCCTGACTTCTGAGCCAAGGGCTTTAAAAGATTCCATCTGTATGTGGTGCCATAGTGAAGATAGCATAGGTTGATGAACATTCAGGAATACAGTGTGGGCCTTATTTATTTGTATTTATTTATGGATACATTGTTGGAATTCATTTCTGAGTGATACTGTTAATTGAAAAAAGCCTTTGGGATTGTTCTGTCTTTAAGTACAGTTATTAGTGGAAGAATTGTTCAGCTACATTTCTGTAAGCTTAACTACTACCCCTTTCCACCTCCAAATGGTTAATGAAATAGCTGCTTGCTTGAAATACTTAGAAATAGTCTGAGTCTGAGGAGAAATAAAATCTCTTGTGGATGTTTTGCAGTATGTTGTGTACAGATTTCCAGTGTGGTTTTTTGGAAGGCAGAGTTTTTTAAATTGTAATATAGACTTTATTGAATCTTACTGAGGTTTAATCTTTACTCTTACAAGTTCCCATATTTGCAGGCTTCTACTTATCTAATTACAGAGGACTTTAAGGTAGTATATTATTTTGCTGAATCTTAATTCAGTAGGAAAAGTCAGACTGAAGGTAAAGATAACTCTAAATAGATTGTGTTATGTTTATATGTAGCCCTTTGTGGCTCTTTCCAATATTTAAGCAAGGAAGTTTGCAAGATAACACTACATAAGCCAGCACACCAGATAGAATAAAAGCAGTTTAGTAAACTTTTTGCGCTTAAATAATTGGTGTAACTTCTTCATATAAAGGAAGAATATTTTGAAAATGTGTTCCTTGTTTTTTTTCAAGAGACCAATTTCCAATATAACTCCAACCAGAAATGTGTGTGATCTGTCTAGTACTTTGTAGCACAAGGAGGCTTTGGAAGCTAAAAGGCTCCCAAGAACTGTACTGAGGACTAGAATCCACCTGGTAGCTTGAATCTGCCACAGGACATGGACTTCTGAAGAAAAAGTAAAGGCAAAGGTTTTACTGTGCCTCTTATTAGGATTACATGTATATGGTAATTTTAGACAGTTACAGATGCACACTTTTTAAGCCTTTCAAGAGCAATCTACTTCTGTCTAAGTGGTAAAGTTATAGTCTAGTAATACTGTTTTCTTGTAACTTTTGGCTTTGGATTTCTCCCAGTCTTGCATGCTCATTACATTTCACCAGAGTCCAAGATCTGATCCTTTTCAGACATTATTTCTCTGGTAAGGTCTTTGCTCATTTTCCATGGAGATACAGCTCTCCCTTTGGGTTAGTTGTTTTTCAGCTGAACCAAACTATTCTGTGGAAATGTATTCCTCTGTTATGTTCTCCTGATCAAATTCTCTGTGGTTTTGGTAGTGTCTTTAGTGGAACATATTGAATTCACTCTCAAATGTCTCAGGCTTGGTGTTTTTTTTCAAAGACAGAATCAATTTGCTCTTAAATTTTCTAATGAGGAATTCTGCTGCTGAAGACACGAGTACTTTACTGGGACTAAAGCTGCTCTGCTGAGGATTCTCTATTCCTAATAACTGATAGGAAGAACACGTATTCAGTGCTTTGGTCAATGGCCATCTGTTCCCTTGCTCCATGCTTGCTTATTATTGTCATGTCACTGCTCTGAGTTCTGAAACATTCATATTAATATATAGACTTTATAATTGTGCATTTAGTAATAACTATCTTCCAACATTATTGTAGGGGAAAAAAATAATAGTTGAATAAAATAGCCACGGTCATCTTTAGGAGTTGTTAAAGATGTGGGATAAGAGAGTGGAAGATCAGTATAATTCCATTCAGTGTTGCAGTTCATTCAGTGTTGCAGAAAGAATATGAATTCCTTAGAGGTTATGAAATTCCTGCATCATTGACCATTGCAGTTTATGTGGATCAAGTCATATGCCATATATCTCCCATATCAGGGACACTGGAAGGTCATAATGACTCCTATTTCATTGGTTAACCTACAGAAATCATTACAGCTAAACCCACACATTAGAACACCTTTAACTTCATAAAGCTGCAATGGAATTCAAAAAAAAACAACTGGGAGGAGTGGGCTATGATCTTAAGTGTGGTATTGATTCACTAGATTTGGGGAAACTTTGTAGTTTTAGCTGTATGCTGAAGCTCTGGCTGTGTCACAAGTCTAGATCAGACATTTGCTCATAGAAGTAACTTCAAGTTGACAGCATTTCTGGAATACATCAGATGTACTTTTGCAAGATCTGGCTCTATGAGATCTTCTTACTGATAATTTCCATTTTTGGGTTTGAGCACTTTTAGCTCACTGTACATTAGAGCATCCTATGCAAAGAATTCTTCAGTGTGATTGAACTCTTATTCACTGGGAATCTTGAAATTTGAGGACTTAAACCACAAAATCCTGAAGCAACAGGCATTTGGTTTTCTGTCCAAGTTTGACTTGACATTTCTGAGCTTTGCAGAGTGTCAAATTAGGAGTATGTTTTAAAAAATAGTTTCCCTGAATGGCTTGTTGACTACCATGTATTATCATGGACTATTAATTTATTTTATGAGAACTTAGAATGTCAGAAATATAAGATAATTCAGGGTTACTAATGGACATTTTATGTAGTACTGACACGAGGATTTGTTATCTAGCAGCAAACTTCATTAAACTGGAGGAAAAAAAGCCCACCCAAAGAAACAAAGAAAAAAGTCCTGTACTGTATTTATCACTTCTACTCCTACTTCTTATTGCTGGTGACTTGTTAATAAGCACACCATCTTTATTTTGTGATGTCCATGAAGCAATGCAACTATAAAAGAACAGTTCATAGACAAAATGACCATTTTTTAAATCTTTGATTGAAAAGTCATTTTTTCTTCTGTGCATTGTGGCTTATGTAGACACAACCATATAAACAATGCAGTCAAGAATTATCATGGATTACATGAGTTTTGAAGTTCTCTGTAAATTTAAGTCTTGCTTTCTTTCCTCAAAAATTTTATAAACAGTCATCGTCTAGTTTTTTTTTTTTCTTTGGTGGATCTCTCTAGGCTTCTACTTTCTGGTACTTAAAAAAAGGCTGGTCTCTTTGGTACAGGAGATGGAAAATATTGCTAAAAATCAGCTTTAAAATTGCTCCCAAAAAGTCTGAAATTGAAGATAGGAGCTATGACAAATATTAGGAGTTACTCAAGTGATACTGGCTGGGGAAAGAATTTCTCAAGGACTGACCAGGCATTGACTGATAGAGTGTTCCAGAGTTTATGAGAATGTAAAGTCATGGAGTCAAAGGCACTGCAGATGGTAGACTCCTCACAGATCTGCATCTAAAAATAGAATTAATTACTATCTATTTCCTTCAAAGCAATATTGAAAATTCTTTGTTCAGAGCATTTGTTTATTCTATACAAATGTCTTTGGTAACTCAGTTGTCATTAGTCAAGCTAGAAAGTTTCTGAAAAAACTAGTCTTACCTTCAAGAGACTGTTTCCAGGACAAGAGAAATATGAAGTATGTTCAGGCACAAACTCTATAGCTGAAAATAGATGGCCTCTAAGAATGGATTATTTTATGCATTAGGCAAGGGTAACAATCTAAAAAAAAACTCTCTAAAATTAATCTTATTTTTTATGATATATAGATTATGTATTGCATATTTCAGCCATGAGCAGACAAGATTTTTTTGTGATTCCTTGAAATTCTTCTCTTATGGTCTGTAAATGTCCTGCCCGATTCCATGTGGACTGCCATATTTTTCCAGTGAGAGCAGTAATTTCTTTTTTGCAGGTAGTTGGGGGTTTAGAGGGTTTTTTGTGTGTTGGTTTGTTTGCTTATTTTCCTTTTCTTGTAGGCTATATGTGTATTTACAAGATGCCCAGATAATTAAGGACAGCAGAAAATGATCATTATTGTCAGAATGAGGATATATTCCTGGGTCAATTCAAGTTGTATCAGGCAGGTGTCTGCCTTTAGCCCTGGGTCAGGTGGTTTGGACCTATCTGCTCTGAACCAGATTTCAAACGGGTGGTTTTCCTTCACTTTGTGTTTTCCAAGTCTTCTGTGGGATCGCGTGTTATTTCGGTTTCCAGACACTCAGGCAAGCTGTAGAGCTGACAGAGAAATATGCCGTATGGCTGCATAAATGAGGACAATCCCACTCTTTGATGAGGGATAGAGTTTTTATAGGAGGTAAATAGAAGGTATGGCCTTATAGCTGTTCCAGTCTGTCTGCGGGTGCTATGCCTTGACCAACAGAGACAGAATCAGGAATTTATGTTGTCTTCCAGAGAGCTGCCAATGTTTCAAGTTTATACATGCCAGCTAGAAAAGAATGAGAATTTTTTTTTGTGAATGTTATCAGGAATGTTGTGGGTGAAATGAAGTTATGGACCAGTGGCTGGCCAGGAAGCAGTTGCGTAGAAGTTTTCTAGTTCCAGCCGAGGCCAGAATCTTGGGACATTGAGATTATGTCCATGAGTTTGTGGCATGATTCATAAAATCATAGAATATCCAGAGTTGGCTGGGATCTATAGGGGTCATTAATTCCAATTCTTGGCCCTGCACAGGACAAACCCAAGAATCACAACTGTGCCTGAGACCATTGTGCAAATGCTTCTTCAACTCTGGCAGGTTTGTTGTTGTGTGCTCTTCCCTGGGGAGCCTGTTCCAGGGCCCAACCACCCTGGTTCAATTGTCGTTGCATTCTAAAGGACAAAATCTGAAAACTGAAATGATGCAAGGAACATAGTACTTGAGCTGCTTTTTGCAGGTCAGGGTAGGTAGGCAAGGGCAATGTTTTCCTCGCTTTTAACAGTCACTCCAGTAATGCGTTCACTTGCACCAAGGGGAAAAAAACCACAGCAACTGAAATGATGGAAAAACAAATTAAATTGATTAGAGGGAGAATTGAGATCTAGCATTGGACTCAAAAAATGAGCTGAATGCTTAGAAAGGGAAAAGCTTACTAAGCAGTTCTAATAACAGAAACAAACAGTTCTATATGTTAACTTCATCTTGTGTTTAGTCTGAGAGGAACAAAGCAATCCCTGGAAAAGACAGACAAAATCCTCCCACACACTTAGCAGCACAAAAGATGGGTGGCACTTTTATAGTGGAAAACCAGTGCAGCCCGTGTTATACATTTCATTTAAACTGTGCAGAACAGAAATCTCTGAATACACAGAAACACTCTTTTGAATTAAATAGCAAAGCCGTGCAGAATCCTTCAGTACCCACATTTATAACAGAAATAGCCTCCAGAGTCAACTGTTTATTTATCAATTGTTAATTGAGTTGATGTTTGCTCACGATTGTAAACAGATGATTAATTTATGGCTGTGGTATTACTATGATAGTGAAGAGATCATTAGAAAGAAGGATTATAATAGGGTTCTCTGCACTTGTGAGGCAAGTAATAAAGATTGACTATTATAATTAGATAAAGCTTTGTAACAAATACTATTAAATTGAATCTGGACTTTATTTAAATGCACTGGCCTGTTATCTAAAATGTGTTAGTGGAGTGTGTGGGCTAAGTAGAACCCCTGCCTACACTGTTTACTGTCTCCTTCAGAGATTAAAATGGCTCTATACTTGTTGGCTAAATGGCAATATTATGCATTATGCATGAGTGTTATTTCTGTTGAAAACTCTAAAAATATTATTGTAACACAAGAAAAATATTATATTTTCTTTCACTTTTAACCTGAGATTTTTTTTCAACTTTAATTTTGATGATGGGTTAACCAAATCTAATTCAAGAAGGTAGTATTAGGCTTCTTCAAAAATGAGTCTGTGCAGCGCTTTTGCATAATTCCGTTTAATGAAAGTCAGAGTAAGACTTCTGTGGGAATCCAGTGACAATGTTATGGAGCATTGATTTCTTAACTTTCACGGAAGCATGGAAGGCAGCAAAAGAAGCTGGAGTGGGATGAAGCTTTCAAAAATATAGATCTACATCTACCCCCTCCCCCCTCCATTCCGTTTTTCTTCTTCCCCTGGCCCTTTTTGGAAAAGGGCCTCTTATTGCTCCAAAGCAGTCCAAATTGACTAGATCTCTGTGAGACTGTTATTTTTGAACATAAGTTTGACATGAAGAAGCTCTTTGGCCAGTATTTGGGAGTACAGATGTAATGTGAATTTAGTGTGAACAAGAATAGGAAGAATATTTGGCTATTTTAAAAATATTTTAACGTAGGATAGGAAGAGATATAGACAGAACTTGCAGGTGTAATGTAAGCATCACTTTAGCACTCTGGGCATTTCAAATAAAAAAGGCAAAGGCATCATAGGAAATAGTGTAATGATATTACAGGGATGAGAAAACCAGACATTTCTTTAAACCTTAATAGGTTACACTGTAATCACTCCGTGGTTTCATGACAACTGAGTGCAAAATTTCCACTCTTTTTTGTCAGATCCTTTAAGGGTAGAGAAACACTGTTCTCACCTTCCATGGTCTGAGTGCTTGAAGGCTTAGCATCTTCTGGAGTTGCTTCAGCTACAGACTGTCAGATTGTGAACCCTCAGGCTATGCAAAAATGCTCTCATCCTGATAGGTGCTGAATCTGGAATGCACATCAGTGCTTGCCAAGCACCTATCAGTATCTGTTTCCAAATGACCACAGAGCACTTCTCTGCTCAGCTGAGACTTGAGACCCTTATAATATTTATAATGGGAAATGAAAAGCTCTCACCCCGTGGTCTGCAAGGCTTCCCAGGGGGCTGTGCAGTTACTGCTGTGCTGCTCTGCTCAGAGACAGGATGCTCTCACAGTCAGCAGAACTGATGAGCTACAGCCATGCTGCTACCCATGTCCCACTTCAGAATTTTAGTTCTGAGAAAACACTATCTTTGGGTTATTTTCATCCTCTTAGAGGGATTTCTTTGTTGCAAGAAGAGGTTTGGAATAGATTAATTTATGTAAACTATTTGATTACTAAAATGATATTTAGAAGAAATGTTAAAGGCTAGAGGTTCAGAAATAAAAACTGGAGAAATTATTGACTTCAGCTTCCTCACACAAAATGCTGTCCCTGAGGAGGTGGGAAAATGTGAAAAATTTAAATGCTTTTCATAGAAATTATTTGAAAAGTATTAATAATGTCTCAAAATAGTTTCGGAAAGGCTCTGGATGTGTTCATGGAAAGTTTCTCTAGAAAGGGTCTGCTAGTTTGAGCCTTGCACAGCAAGTGGAGAGAGTATTTTGATCTTCCATGACTTGATGGGACATGGGATGAAGCAGTCTTTATTCACAAATGATTAATATATAATTCTGAAAATGTGATTTGTCTTTCCTAGAAAAAGAAATTTTTTTAAACTCTGTGGGAAAAATTGAATTTTGTAACACTTTTTATAAATCTGTCAGCAAGTTTTAACATTATCAGTTTTCAGCAGCACTCTGTTCCATGGTAGTCAGTATGACTATGCTGAAAAGTAAAATGTCATTCTAAAGCTACTCACCTGCTTGCCTTTTGAAATAGTGCAAAGGAAGGTATTAAAAAAAGGTGGGATGGGAATAAAAGAGGGGAGCATCCAAGAATGAATTTGAAGGCAAAATAAAGAAATGTAGAACAATTCCATCTAAAGCTGACTTTGAGAAACCTACATCTAAGAAATACCTTTGAAGAAACACATGTGGATTGGTCAAAACTGGGTTTCAGATCAAATTTGTATGGCAATTGCTAAAGATTGTTTCTCAGAAGCAGCTGGAGTTGACCAAACACAAGAATGATACTATTCCTTATGAACTGATCAGGTGTCTGTTTTCAAAAGAATATAGTAGTGGTGGTGGAGAACCTTCCATAGAGATTTTGATTTTCTTCCTAGTATGTGTCTTATTTCAAGTACCTGGAAAGACTGGTGCTTGTAATCAGGATCTCAGTTGCAATGAACCTGTAATTTGCACATTCCATTATTTTTACTCTTAGGACTCCACTGGAAGGTATAAAGGAAAAGAGTTGTAATTTCTTTGCTGTTAATAAGATAGAATTGAACTTCTAGAAAATTCAGCTTTCAGCTATTTTTTTGGGTTTGGACCTTTTAATGTTAGGTTATAGACCCTGGAGATATTAAGCAAGGAAGGGGAAAAGATGCATTCTTTATAGAAGTTTATGAAAACTGGCATATAGCTGGTGTGTGAAAAGCTGCCATGACAATCAAATCTTTGATAGATTTGACTATGATATGCTTGCATAGGTAAATCCATGCAATCCCAAAAGACATCAAATGGGTACTTATATCCTCTAGAACATAGACAATTTTATTCAGTGGCTGAACATTAAACATAGAAGAATTAGATAATTTTAGCTAGTGTATATAGAGCAATGACAAGCTGACTTGTTTTGTTTTCTTCTAATCTTCTTCAAAGTTTCCAGGCCAGCCTTTCACTGAAGAATATACAATATTTTAGTTGTTTGATAAGTCTTACAACAAGAAAAGAAGAAAGAGCAGCATAGTACAGCTGGTGTTTTTAAAGTAAGTTGTTGTTTGACAGCCATGGAGATATTATAATTGTAATTCATTGAGCAGGACTCTATGAGGAAGCAGAAGTCCCTGTTGGAACTACTCCACAATTTTCCAGCTGTTATCTGTTTTCTTCACACAAGGAGGGCTTGCATTGCATCTTAAGCCTTCAAGAATGTATGGTGCAGTGGATATAGTGTGTATTTAACTGTGGACTGGAAAATCAAGCCAATGTAAACTCCAGTTATTGCTGGGCCTTTTCATTTTTCTGACATTGGACACAAAAGGTCATGACTGCTTATGTCCCATTTAAAACAGCAGTAAAGATTCAAAAACTTAAAAAATGGCAGAGCCTTAATTAAGCACTTCCAGAGAAACACTCTGTTTACAAGTGCAACCTGTAGCTCAGTTTATATTCATATGCCATTCCTTATGGTAAGGAGATCTGCAGATATGTGGCAGAAAATAGCCCTCATCTCCAAAACAGAATGGTATTGGAACAGTCTTCATTTCACACTTACTGGGGAGTGTTTTTTTCAAACAAACCATCTTGTGAGCCTGTTGTCTGTCTGCCTGGAGTGGAACCCTGTTTTGCTTTTCTAAGGCTGCAAATTGCACATAAGGATGCAGCAGAAATGTTCAGGATCCCAGGACTCCCTGAGGGGTTGTGATCCACTGTGCAGTGTTAGTCCTGTTGAGCCTGATATGTGTTTTTACAAACATGAAAAGCTAGTGCAGGATCACTGTGTTGTAAAAGAGCTGCAGAGTGAAGGATTAGCTCAGCTGATGTTTGTTCTTTCTAATACTTTCTGTTTATATTAAGGGAAGGAGGCTGTCATTTGTATTACAGTCTCAAAGAGTGTGTAGGATTGAAACAAGATGGGTTTAAATGAGAAAAAGACAATCATTTGCAACAGAGAAATAACTTCAGATATTTTTTTCTAAGTTAAAATAGAGAAAAACCAGACACTGAACCCAGCAGAGCTTCTAATTGATTTGGAAAAGAAAATCACTAAATGCCTAAGCATGTAGCTAAAGAGAGAGTAATCTCAATCAATGTAGAATAAGTACACTATTTGTTCATCCTGGTTAATAGTTGGAAAATAAAAAACCGAAACAAACCTCAATTAGGTTGAGAAAATTGTAGTAAAATGTGTTTTAAAAACTTTTCACTGGTGGTGCTGTATGTTGCCATCTCTTATCACAAGTTTTTAGAATAAATTCTGGTATCTAATTAAAAAATTAAAACTGCTGAAGAAGTCTTCATTTATGACTTTAAATTATTATCACTGTGGAAGAGCTGTTAAAGAAGGATGTAAAGTAAAAACATATTTATGTGAGTGGTTTTTTTTTTAAATCACTAATTGTGATATTTTTCACCAAATGTTTGTTTTACAATCTTACATAACTGCCATTGACTTTAGATTTATTAAAGATATATAATAGCTTGAGGATCTGCCATTGTTAACTAATTATCCAAAATGTAATTAAAATTTGGTCAGGTGGTAATTTTTTGCTTCTGTTGAAAGGAAAAAAATTGTTTCTCTAGGAGGAGACATTTGAGATTCCTTGAAATTAGTTTTTAATTAACATTCTTGCATCTGTCTGAAAACCAGCTAGCAGTCCTGTATTGTTGGTAAAAGATATAAGTAGATATTCTATTATTTCTTCTTTTTTGATTCCACTTTTTTCTTAACAAAGGATAAGAAATACCAATGATCACTAAGTTAGAGAAGCCAAGTGTCTTATAAGTAACTGAAAGTAGCAATATTTTCTAGGATAAAGGCTGCCATATTGTCACCTTTTACTTCAGAATTGTAAGACTTAATATTTGAAAAAAAATCCTCTGAAGTGTAACATGTGCAACCAAGTCTGCATAGTCAAAGGGCTTGTCCAAGGAGCATGTTGGAGTCTGCATCAGCTGGAACCATATTAATGTTTTATTTCTTAAATGTTGGATCAGATTCAGCCATATTGGTGTCAGACAGAGTGTTCCACTTTTTTGATATGTTTAATTGGCAAATTGTTTGGTGCTGTTTTTTTTAATATCCAAAGGCTAAAAAGAAGTGAAGGCACAGAATTCCAAAAGACACTAAGGAGATAAGCTATCCCTTGTATGCTCATTTTTAGTAAAATTTCGCTGTTGAGCTCTCCTGTGTTTTTTAAAAATTCTACTCAAATTGTGTGCAGAGGAAGAAAAAAGCCAACATTTTTGTGATAAATACAGTAATGTTTGGTTTTAGGGAGGTCAGGTAGTTGGGAAGTCACAGGACTCTGCCCTGTCTATTTAAAATGTGCTTCACTTGGTTTACTGAGTGCTTAGCTGGTGATGGATGGTTCAGTCCAAATGTTAGCTTTGTGTACTGACTCTGTCTCTCTGATATACTTTGAACTCTGGATGAATTTTTATATGGCTTTACATGAGTACTCGTGAAAACAGGAGCCAGCTATTTCATTGCCAAATCTCAGGTGGCCAACCTGGTACAACTGCTGTAATATTTTTAGGTGGCTTGAGAAATATAGTTATTATCCAGCAGTGGGGAACAATGAATGTGTTAATGGTGAGACTGGTGGGGCTGCATTTGAGGAATTTGGAACAAACACCTTAGTCAGCAGTCACAGGTGGGAAAAAATAGCTTTCACTGTGGATTATAACACAAATGCTTGATTCAGTTTTTTACAGTAGTTTGTCAAATAACTTTATCTGATTCTTAGGCCTCAGCAGCTGCAAGAAGGTTTGTTCAGAGAAGGCTGAACTTGTGTAAAGGGCAGAAGAGTCTATTGAATCTTTAAGTCTGGATTCCAAACCATAACCATTAGCTTTCTCTTTGTAGGGAATTCCTGACCAGTGAAGAGATCAGAGACATTTTTCCTTCATTCTTAATGCCTGTTATTTCCAGGATCTGGGCTTTCATGGTCTATCTTAAGCAGAGGTATTTGTAGAATGTCTAAAAGAGGGGCTAAAACTGCTAAATTTTTAGCTGTTTCTGCAGAAAACCCACACAGTATAAGACCTTGTTTCTTTGGGCTTTATTAAATCACTGGATACTTTACTGGGGGAATGGTTGGTTATGGCCAATGTGCTGTAGCCACAGGTTCCTTTCCCAGATGAAAATAACCATGTGGTGGTGAATATTTGAAAGCTTTGCAGCACAGGACAAGATCTGTTAAACAGTAGCTCATTGCTGGCAGACATGGGTTGGATGGGCTGTGGGAAGGGGAGATGTAGTGAAAGGCACCATGGACAGGATTTCCAGCCAAAGAGTCACTGATGCAGAAGCCATCTAAATAATGGAGATTTTGTTGCAGTCTAGCCCTGGACTCTCCACAAAGCTTTGTTTTTTCTCCCTCCAGTCACAACTAAATAGTGAATTAAATTTCTTCTTTGGCACTGTGAGTCTGTGCACTGAGAGAGAGACTTTTACCTTAATATGAGAGTGAGATGGGAGTGCAGCAGGCAAGAGTACAAGACTAGGGCCCAGTGAGTAAATCCCACATGAAAAGCATAGCTCTGGAAAACCCTACTGTCCTGCCAACCACTGCACAGATGTATGGTTTGATGATTGGTGCAAACATGTTAATTACAGTTTCTTACATCTCAAGAAATAATGAAACTTTTTTATTTTAAATCCTATCAACTGTGGGTTTAATTATACTTTCTTTTAAAACCAGACAGTTTTGTTCAGATCAGAACAAAATTTTGAAATATATTTTTGAAATGTTATTAAAGATGAAAGACCTCAAATCAGTGCTGCTTTAATTAGCTGGGATGAATAGATGAAAGAAAAGTGATTTCTAAGCAGATTAGTTTCAAGATAAAATATTTCATTTTATTAATGTTCGACCAAATCTGACATATACATTTTCAAATTTCTAAGGCATGTGAACAAGACCTGATGCTATTAAACACAGGATTTCTTAAGGTTTTGGGCAATGTGGTATGCCGTGTGATCCTGTGAAATATCGTTTGTGATTTTCAAGTTGACATTGAAATGAAAGTTAAAACAGCATTAGTTTATTGCACAGATTAGTGGAATCAGAAGTATCTCTAGCTGTCTTGGACATGTTTTAGAAATCTACTGTAAACTGCATTCATTAATGGAAAGCTGGATCAAAGTTTGATGAGACAATATTTCTTTTGTTTTAAGAATAAATAGAGTTAGAGTGTCCCAAGTAGTGTTTTTTGCATTGTAAGAGCCTCTGGATTTAGATTTAAGGATGGAAGGTACTGTTTTCTAATGTGGGGTTTTTTTGTTTTTTTTTCATTTACTATTGATTACAAAGATTATCAAAGCAAACTTTTATGGGTTTAATTCCAAATTCTTTTTAAAATAGTTTGGCAAAGAACTTGTACAGATATTTAATGTCCTTAGCATACATCTTTGATTTCAGTGTGTTAGAGTTGTGGGACATGCCTGTCTGCTTTTGACTCTTTAAAGATGTCCCATAGACTTTCAGATCAAATCACACCTCACAAAAACACTTAATTGAGTCCAAGTTCCTCTTTTGCTGGTCTTCAAAAGCATTAAAAACAGTCTCTGAAAATAAGCCGTGCTTTTAGGAGCGATACAGTGTGAATTGGGTCTCTGTGAAGCTGTTTAGAAAACACATTTCCTACTTAAGGTTATCTTCACTCGTTTCTTTCGGTATCATGTGAACATTTAACAAAAAAAGCTGACATTCCTATCCTAGTGCTGTGTGTATTCTTCTCCTGTCCTATGCAGCTATTTCCCACATTTGTCAAGGCAAAGGTTGAAGGGGGTATGGACAAGGGAAATAGGTCTCCCATTCATTCCTATCTGTCAGGAGTTCACTTTGTCATGATAACATTCAAGGAGTATATTTATCTATCCTGCTACTGGAGGTTAAAGCAAGGGTAAAGAAGGAGAAGGGAAGAAATCATGTTTTAAAAGTTTACAAATTCTGCTGCAAAAACTGTAAACAGAAAGAGGCTTGCAGTGGAATGTGTAAAATACTGCTGCATTGATAGCGATGGGGCGGCGGGCTGCCACAAATCTGCTCGTATAAACAGAGGAACTCTTGCTGCAGATTGGGTCTGTTTTGGCTTAAAGTCTGAGGAACACATTGCTTTCAAAGTGAATTCTTAGGTGTCACTTCCCATAACTTATAGCAGAAGATTACAAAGCTACTGATATAACATATTAGTTTGATGGACAGAATTATACCCCCAACGCTTCCTGCTCTCCCCAATGACGCACACTAACTTAGTGTGCTGTGACAGCTGCCTTGATTTACCACCAGGCTGGGAGGCCAAGTGGGAGAGGGAACATTCACATGAACGCAGGGGCTGATACTGGCCCACAGCCTAGTTTATAAAGCTGCCCTGTAATTCACCACAAATGTGTCACCATTAAAAGGGAAAAAAGGATTGCAGATAATAAATACTCTTTAATTTATTAGCTAACAACAAAGAGATCAGAGCCAGTTGTGATGTGATTGTTTGACATAATATTGTCAAGGAAAAAAGCTAAGTTGACCAAAGATGTATATTACACATTCAAGCAGATGCATCAACTCTTGGCTTGTCACAAGCAGAGCTAAACAAAACGCCAAACAGAGGAGAGAACTGGCAAACAGCACAGTCATTTATCTCTGAAAGAGACATATTCAAGAGCAAGTGAAATAAGACATAGTTCTTTGGACTTGGTCAAGGGCCAAGTTCTAACTATTATAAATTAAATGTTTTGTGTATTGTATTTGGCAACTGCAGCGGCTCTTACCATCTTGGTCATGGTAGGAGAGTGTTAGATTTTCCTGTCTCCTTTTGCCAGAATGATGGTTTTTGTTGTGGGGGACAATATTAGAATGTGTCCATGCATACCAATAGCCACAATGCGTGCTATAAAAAAGGCATATAGGTTTGGAAAATGCAAATAAAAACTGTTAGACGAGCCAGCCTATGGAATTTAAGTTTTCCAAAGAAAACTTTAAGAAGTCCTGAATCTCAGAATCTTCCTTTCTAGATTGTTTGAGTTTACAAATATAGCCATCAATATAATTATTTCAGGTTCATATGCTTTTAATCAGAGTTGTGAACTTCATAATATATTTTGAGGATGCTTTGCTTTTGCTTTTCTATGAGCATTGTTCATGCTACCACATTTAGCTTGGTGTCAACATTTCCATTATAAATTATGCTTAACTGTTTTGGATGTCAGATGTAAAGTTCTTGCCCTGAGTTGAAAACTGATGCACAGAATCAGAGAATAACGATTATATGTTTATGCAAGCCCATGCACATTAAAAAAAAAAAAAATTAGATTCATTGATTCCAAAATTTCCAGTGGTGTAAGCCAGTCTACATTCTATATGATACTTTTGTATACACAAACTTTCACACATGTTAAACATGTAAATCTGTTGCTGAAAATTATGTTGAGTGATTGTTTTTCATATTATTAGAGCAAAGACATCGGGTGTCAGGCATTATTTAGGATACTTTTATGTGACTGTTGTAAAAAGAATGTAGTTCTGTTTCCTCACCTCTCCACTTTTCAGGAAAATGAAAATTTAAGGCAGTGTTATTTTACTTGTATTAAATAGAAAATGTTTATTTCTGTGTAAATGATGCCAGCGCAAGACCTGAGAGTTATTTAAACTCTGAAGCAAAGGCCCAAGCCAATTTTTATTAGTACTTGGTCCTCATGCTGAGTGTTTGCATGGGTATAAAAATTATACCATAGTTTAATATCCATGAAATTGTTTGCTTTGACATCAGAAACATTGTCCAACAATCCTGAAAAGACTGAACTATTAGAATTTTGTCTGCTTTTAATATAATGATATTATCTTATAAAGTTCCACAGAATTAATTTGGAATGGAAATTGAAAATCCATAAATATTCTTTAAGGACTTGCCTTTGCTCCATTACTCTTGACAGCTGGATCACACATTAGTTCTCCAAAGCAGGAAGGGAAAGGTGCAATGCACATTAAGGAAGGGCAGGAGACTGGAGTCAGCCCTCCTTGTTGGGAGGAAGGGAATTCTCTGCCTGATCCAGGCCAGCAGCTCTGCAGGTGAGTTGGCTGTTGGCACAGTGGCACCCAGGGGTGTGTGGGGCTGGTTAGGTGTTGAGCAGGCAGGGCATGGGAGTCTCTGTTGAAGTACTGATGGGGCAGAGGGCCTTCCTCCTGCAGTTTTTAGCACATTGAATGATCTCTGTCCTCAGGGCAGCATATATCTCATTTCACCAACCTATCTGGGATGAGTAATTAAAGGAAACTTTTCAAATTATATCCTAAATTAAAAAGAGAGAAGAGGACAGACGGTGCCAAAATTGATAACTTGCTCCATTTTGATGAGCAGGGCACTCAGTTCCCAGGAAGAGGGAACCAGCATGTGCTAGATATGGAAAATTGCAATTTGGAATAGAGTGCAGTATGGAGTCCACTTACATGGCAGTGCTCAGGATAATAAATGACAAACCAGATGGATATATAGAGTACTCTACCATTGGGTAGAGGTAATATGTCTTTCATATTTATGCAAATATATATGAAAAAAATCATCTGCTTTAAGATTTTGATGATCTTGCAGTACATCTCTTGATTCCCAAACCCAGGACAGATAGCTACAGATAAGGCCAAAGTTGTTCTACTGATCAAATGGCAAATTAATTTTGGTTTTATTCTGATTTTCAATATTATCAACATTGTTTTTACCAATATGTTGATAGTTAACAATTTCTTATACCCTATCTTCTGAGGCAAACTATTCAAAAAATCTCAAATGATTTTAATATAAAGTGGGTATTTAAATTTTCTCCTTTTTATGTGTGCAAAAATTGCACACATAAGAAGGGAAATTATGGCTGTATCCCTCTTCAAATGAAACACATGTAGAAAAAGGGAAGGAGTCTACATTTCACTAGCATTAAGTCTATAGGCTAAAAAGCAGAGGACTGTTTCAAAACCACTCATCCTCATTTCCAAATATTATGTTCTCTTAGTGAAGAGTTATATTCTTTAAGTGTTTGAAATTTGCAGTTTTCTTTTCTTATAAAATGGAATTCCAGATGGTGTTCCTTAAATTCATGAAAGAGCATAAAAAATTCAAAGGTGAAAGATAACATATAGGTGAATATTCTAGTTTCTTATAGTTTTCAAATAAACAATATATTCTTAACTCCCACTGAAGATGACATTTACAAATTCAAACACAATTCAAATGAATTCAACAACACACCATGGCGTCTTCTAGGAATGATTCTTTATAAAGCCAAAGACAAAACTGTATGTGTTTGTGCTTCTTAAAAGCCCCACATTATATTTTACCTCGCTGCTCTTTAAATATAAGGCATCCTCAGGAAATTTGTGCGGGAGCAGATGAAAAACAAATCACATTAATACCACACAAATGCTCTAAAAAATTTTGAATCAGGATGTGAAACTGTTCTAAACAGATAGTGTTGTGTGCTAGAACACATGACAAAATGGATGTAGCAGATGAAGAAATGGATACGACATGCTGAGGGCTTAATGTAACATACAGCAAAACTGATATACCTCTTACTGAAATAAATAAAACATGGCATAATATATACATTTTAATGAATTGAATAAAGCATCTAAGGGAATTGATTAGAAAGTGTACTGAACTGAAAAGCATACAATAATACATTACATAAAATAAAACATAAGAGTAAGGATTTAATCAAATAAAAATATAAGTGATTGAACTATGTTGAAATCACTAAAACAAAAGGGGTGGATTTAAACTGTGCTGAATTGAAGTAAAGAAAATGTGGGGTGTGTAAAGTTCAGTAAGCCCTAGGTCCAAGTCCATGAGGGTCACATGGTTCATTTCACTGTTCGACTGCATGCCACTAAAAAAACCATTAGGATACAGAATGTGGATAAAGAAGATGTATGATTCATACCTGGCTCTACCACACAAACTTTTAATTTGATTTTATCAAATCAGCTTATTCTCTCTCAAGTTCTTTCTACCTCACCATGTCTTGCTCTTCCTCTCTTCCGCCTTTGTTCAGCCCCTTGTCCCCTTTCCTCTTCTCTCCTCCCTCCCTTTCACCATCCCCACATGCTCCTCTGTGTTCTCACATGTCCTTTCTCTTGTCTGCACACTTTTTCCCTTTCACTTCTTCTCATCCTCTCTGTCTCTCATTCTCACACTCTTTTGCTGTCTCTGGTGTTGGCCTGTTCCTCTCACACATTTGCTTTTTCTTTCTTTCTTCCCCTTTTAATATTGTCTTGGTAGCAATGATTCCTGTATCCCAGTTTTCTGTAAAATATATAAACTATTGAGAGAATTGATAGAAGTGATTGCCAGATAAGATGTAAACTTGATTTGAAGCTAGATATGAAAATCCCAGTATTTTGTGTAATGATGATTATGTACCTAAATGGAAATTTCACAAAAAACCACCATTTCTCTTTAGGCTTATTTTACATCTAGGCAGTTGTCCTCCCTGCTCACTCTCCTCATGCTTGTCAAAACTTGAGTTTAAATTCATATGTAGAGCCTGAGTTTGGTTGAGGCGCTTTTCTTCTAATTCAAGTAGTAAAAATCAGACCTGAGGTTTGGATTGTACTTGTTTGGTCCTGGGAATATATGATCCATGTTTTGGCTGGGTTATTGAGCACACAGAATCATTGGTCTCATTGTTTTTCTTTGGTCTGTTTATACAAGCTTTAAAATAAAAATGCCTTGTACTTCCAACTTTGCCAAGACAGATTTTCACCTTTAGGTTTTCTTTTGTTTTTCCTCTTTCTTACTGAAATTCACCTATTAAAAGTCTTAAAATTGGAAGGCAAACAAGCTCCTATCTTTTTAGTTTTATTTCTTAGCTATTAATCTTAGGCTGTAAAGGAAAACTATATTCCTGCCAAGGCTAGCTTCAAAAGTTTGCCCTATTAAATTCATTTTATTGTTACTCTTTATTCTAAGCTACGTGCTCATTGTGATTTAACCACAGCTCATGATGACTTGGTAATTTTCTAGTGAAGTAATACTTGACATAGGAAGTCCTCAGTTAAAGAAAGGGGCACAAGAGAAACTTCATTTTCCTTGTTTCATACTGGGTCTGTGTGGAAGGCATTTGACTTCTGTAGCTGTATGGTCATGAATTGTTAAAAGAAAAATGACGTTTAAGGATTTTTATCTTCACAGAACATCAAAGTGTGTATGTCAGCAGAATACCTGAGTTCTTCTTCCAGTAATAAAGCTGCTCAGCTGTCTCTGTTTAGATGAGTGCCCCAAGGTGACAAGCTGTGTACAGCCAAGCAGTTGGTGCTGCAGACTGTCTGTCTCCACTGTAGGCACTGGAGTAGCTGAAAGGTGTACTTTGGTTTGTGTTGTGTATGGCACACACAAAATGCACACACAGGGCAGTATCTGGATTGAGAGTCCCCCATATTGAATGGTTGCTTGGTAGAATTTGCAGAACACATATTTTAAAATCATTTTATTAGAGAGCACAAGTAGTTATCTCAGTTCACACAGAATTCTTGAATCTGCTTTTTAATAAATATACTCTAAATCAGTATTTATTTTTTCATAAAACAGAAGCATGATATTATTAAATACTGCCCCATCCTCACAGGAGCTTATGATTTGAAGGGTATAGTGGATAAATCATTTAGAGTGTAAGTGTTGAAGGTAAACAGATTCTAGGAAAAAATAGAGATATGAGAAAACCATGTCTGTACTTTTCTTCTTTGGTATTTTATAGAATCCTGATATGGGTAGTATTTTACATATTTAAATAGCTGTTTTGTAACTCTACTTCATACTAGGGTTGTGCTGGAAATATTTGTTTGCAAGTCATTGAAGGGTATTAGTCAAGCAAGGTACCTTTATCAGGTCTTGTGAATCTTGAAGCTTAACAGTAGCTGTAAAAGAAAGCTGGCAAAATGCCCTATATGCTGTAGTTTTTGCCAGCTTAGATTTTGTTTTTCTCCCTAACACTTAACATTTTTTCTTATAAGACCAGGTGGGCTGTTGCACAGACTTGGAGCTGTGATCTCCAGCTGTAACTTTGTCTTTTTCTCCTAGGATGTGCTGGGACTTTTTCCCCCCATTGTATTTTTACTTTGTTGCTTTTCTCAGTAGATTGTGTATTTAAAAGTTCTCATCCAGTTGCCCTTCACTATTCTTTCTGAGAGGTAGCTTACAGTACATCAACAGAAAAGGGAATACTCTATTTCTAACCTAACCTTTTGTGCTTATATCTTTGACACTTGTTGACCATTCCAATCCATTAAACAAGCATTTTCAGTCAACTGTATACTGAAAACAGCCACAACTCTCCATCAAACAGAGAGACATTAAGCTTTCACAGCAGGAATCAGACAGCCTTCAAAATGTAAAGAAATCTGTTGTAATTTTTAAACATTTAAACTGTATTAATTCCCATGACAGTTATCCCTTAAGTCATTTCAGGCAGTTGCACACTTCTCAACTTTCATAGCTTTCATGTGGAGATCATGATTTTTTTTCTGATTGAAATATTTCCCCCATCTCTCATGCTTGTGTTCATACTGAGAATGTTTTGAATTTGAAAAAAATTACTTGAAGAAGTTCACAGGTAACAGATTAAACTACTAGTAGTTCCTTTTAATGGCACTTTAACTGTGACTCCTATGATGTTCTAATCCTCTTGGTTTAAATGGATTCTTTTTCTGATACCGAGTAACTTTCACAGACAGATCCACCAAGCCTTAGTTCTTAGTATATGTTTATTTGTTTTATTTTAGTAAATTCCTGAGGTTAATACAAGTAAGTGAACTCAACAAAAATCCTTTTTATTTTTACTTGCTTGGTCTCTTCCATAAGATCTATTTTCATCAACTCTCTTCAAAAGCTGTTATTTTCATAGAGAAATTTTAAGTAGTTGTCTGCTCTGGATTTGGAAGCCTAATCTGTGGAGCCTATTTTTTGTGTCCTGAATAAATTATTCTTTTCTGGAGCAATTGAGGGAGTAAATGAAAATTTAGTGTGATTAAAGAAAACAAACAAACAGAAGGTATGCATAATTTGAATGTAAGGCATTTGCTGTAATAATTCTTATGAGCCAGCCTTACAGTGGCTGTGACTGCTGACCTCTAACAGCTTAGCCATTATGTAGTACCAGTCTGGAATTTACTTCTCCAGGAGTGTAATCTTTGCTTGCAGTGCGGATCATCTTTTCCCTCTGCCCTTTTTACCACTGGGCTAAATTATCCAGGTGTATTTAATCATTTTCATTTTTTTTCTTGGTTTTCATTTTTGACACTGGGTCTGCATCAAGGACATCACTTAACTTCATTTCGGACTATGGCCACAATGACTGTGTCCATTTCCAGCTACCATAAACCAGTCATAAATCAGGAAGAAGTGCCATGCTGCTTAAAACTGCTGAAATGAGCTTTAGAGCATTATGCTTACAAGAATGTCAGCCTGTCACAAAGTAAATCAGCAAAGTGTCCTTAAACCTTTGTTGCATCAGGGAATCTCTGACTTTGTGGCTTGAAGCCTGGTTATTCATTTTACTGCCCTATTTCCTCCCCTTGCAACACACACATGTGATTATTATTTTGTTTGGACGCTTCATCATGGTTTTTCTGCTTTATTTATGGCTGGTAATTATAGGTTTTATTGCTTACTCCTCTTTAGATTTTTGTCTGAATATATTAAATGAAACTTCTGGTGGCTTCTAGGCTCTGAAAGGCCACAGATTTACATTAACGCTCTATGAACTGTGAGTTTATTTTACAATACTACTAGATGCTAATTCTACAGATTTACAATACCTATTCCTGCCTTTCTTGAAATCTTCTATCTCTGCTTTTTGAGGTCAAAGTTCATGTGTTGAAAGCAATCATCACCAGATATTGCCACTGAATATTGATGCTGTAGTGGGGCAACATCAGATCTGTTGGTTAGATTTGCACTGTTTGAATCTGATCTGAAGTTATTTGGCTCTGAATTACTCTGTCTCTTCTGAAAATTTGCATAGAATATGCAAATTTTATGAACTGTCATAGAAAATCACTTTTGCTATGTCCAGCTATTGCTAATCTAACTCTAAGGCAATATTATACTGAAATTTATTCCCTGATAGTCCTAAGTTCTTATAAAAACCTTCTAGGAGTTCTGTTCTTGTCCAGTTATAAGGAAAGGCTGTGTTTCACTATAAACTTTAAAATAGTCAGAAGCTGAGTAGGAGTAGGTTGAAGGGTTAAAAATCCCAGATAGTATTTCCACTGCCAGGCAACAATTTATTCCTTTCACTACTGAATCCTAAACAGTTGGGAAAAAGGAGGTTTTTCAGAGGCAGTTCATAGTGGCTTGAAGTTAGGGAAGTAACTTCAAGACAGTGTAATTGATTGTGATTGCTTAATTGGGGTTTGAAATTTCTTTCTGGCTTTGTTTCATTCTTTCTGACAAAGTAGGGTCAAGAGTAATTTTTTTGTTTTTTTTCAATTACTGACCTAAAGTAGCAAGTTCAGTGCATCAAAATAGATGAGAAATAAAGTTACAGTGTCTGCGTTTCTGCTAAGCTTGTGTTTAATCTCTGAGTTTGTATATGAATTATCAGATTTAGGGTATGTCAGCATTCTCATGATATATATTATTGACAGTTGTTAATGTAATTTAATCTTCAAACATAATTTAAAATGAAATTAGATTTTGCACTGTGGTTTTTTTTGCTTCTTCACTAGGACTAATAAGAAAAATGACAAAAGGCTTTTTGAAAAAATTTGATTATGAAATGTGTTCAGAGAATCTTCATATGAAGACAATTTAGAACCAAGATAGGGAGGCTAGAGCAGTAGAATGACAGGTACTTATTTTAAAGATCTGCTGTATGGTTTATAAATTAAACAGCAGTTTACATGTATAATAATACCCATTCAATCTGTGATCAAAGAGTATATGTTTGGGTTTTATGGAATATACCTTACGTTCTTCACTAACAGCAACATATCTAATACTGATTTCAGGAATTAAGATTTCAATTTATCCTTACATTTCGTGCTTTAAGTACTATTTTGGGAACATATTTTTCTGCATGGAGAGAGAGCAAAATGATCTGAAAGCAGTGTATTTTGAGCTGTAGGTGTGTTTAATTTACCTTAAATCTGTTTAAGGTAGCTGCAAGGTATTCTTAAAAGAGCAAAGCAAGTCAATCTTGTCTATTCTGTTTTTGGAGTGCCTTCGTGTAATGGCCTTTTCTTATTTCCTTCTATTTTCAATTGTCTTTGTTGAGGTGGATAGGGTTGACATACAGGGAGCATAACAGTGACAAAGTAAATCAAGTGTTAAGTAGGCCATAATAATTTGCATAATCCTTTTCCAAATCCTTCTAGGTGCATATTTGTTAATGACTGAGATATAACGTTAGGGGAATGTGATAGAAGCAGCATATTAATGGAAGACATATTTCAGTTTCCTTATTTGTTCACAGCTAACTTTAACTATAGATTTATTAGCAAAGGTTATATTGCTAAGCAAATTTTTAAATCTTGTAACATTAAAAATAAAATCTAATGATTGATGTCTACTGTCTAAAGTGGTAAATAGGCTCCATCTTCAACTCATAGAGAAGAAGAAAGCAATATAGTGTGTATTTTGAGTTTGTATGCTTTGCCTCTCTCTCTAACTGTAGAAAGTTCCTCAGTCATTGAAATTGAACATAAAGCAAACTCCAGTGTTTCATAAGTTATTTGTAAAGATGCTTTATTCTTGACCTTTTTATTTCTTTTTATTTCTTTTTAAATCCACCTCCCATGATGGCAGAGTCCTGTTGAGCTGTATGGCCTGTATGGCCACTGTCCCATTGCAGTCCTCAAGGACTTCTCGGGTTCAGAAAAAAACGGGCCCTGTGACAGTGCTGGAAGGAAAATACAACAAATGTGAACACTATGGAAAGCAAAGGAATACTGATGATTAATAATGAAGAACAAATTATAAAAATTTATCTAAGGTACTGTTTTTCTACTACTTCAGGTGGTGAAAAGGATTTCTGTGTGGGGTATTCCCCCTGCCTCCACTCCTGGATTGTTTGTTGGGGTTTTTTGTTTGTTTTGAGCTTGTATAATCTGTTTCAGAGCCTGGGACTATAATGCCCATTTTTGATTTGTGTAATTTGTCTTTTGGGTTTAAATTTATTCACTACATGCAGAAAGATGGGATACTGCTTCTTAATTAAGTAAATTTACACCTGGAATGAATTATTCTTATGTATAAAGCAGCAAGTGAAGCATTCTGAAAGATTGCTTATGCTCCTTTAAACAAGCTGTAATTTTACCAAACTGAATAATTAATCAAAACAAGATTGTTCTGCTCACAACAGCATCATCAGAAATCGTGTTTTGTATAATGTTACCTTACCTCAAAATAAGGTTCTTCAGTGGGAAGAAGATGACATCTAAAAATAAGTATGTGACTATTTCTATGAACTGTTCTAATTCTTTATAAAGGCAAAGATTCCTTGTGTTACTTCCAATTAATCTTGGGTGTATTTTCCTTGAGGCATTAGGACACTAATGAATCTTGAGACATTCTGTAAATTGATCCAGTAACAGATCACATCAATAGTTGTTCATTCCATGTTTTGCTTGTTTTCTGTCAGGACTTGCAGCTCTGTGCTCCTATTTTCGATATCATCACTAAATGGCTGTTATGTAGTGCAGTACCTTACCCCTGCACAGAGGGACTTCTGTGGCAAGGAGGTCTGTCTCTCGTGGTTACCTAGTGAAGGCAAGGGAATTTCACTGGTACTTGCAGGTGATTTTGCAATCCATGTACACAGTGATGGTAATCACATCATCTCATCATATATGTTAAATGGAATAACCATGCTCAGCATAGGAAAAAAATGGGGTGCTCTGATGATTGTATCCACTTTATTCAGTAATATCACTTGTAGTTAGAATTATCCTTTACCAAAATACCTAAAAAGTAACTAATGGTTGTTGTATTTCTTGTTCCTCATTTCTCTTTGTATTGACTCCCAACAGACAAGATCAGTTATGTTTATCCACCTAGGAAGAAACCTAATTAGATGGGCATCATATTTGGGCATCATATTTTGCTTATTTGGGGTCTGCTTTTTGTCTTATAAATTGCTGTTTGAATTTGTGGGAATTGAACTTTTGCTGCATACAGTTTAAATAAAAATTCTTTGGCAGAACTAATGTCTGTGCCACAGTAAAGCACCCAAATGTGGATAAAGGAGAGGACTGTAGAGCAAAAGAGGAGACGGTAACAGGGAATTTGGTTTTGATTGGTACATTAGGGACACAGCCTTGTAAGTTTACCTCATCCTTCAAGAACTTTAGTAGCACGAATCCTCTGTAATCATCTTGGAGTTTAGGAATGAAGACCATAAGAGGGGTGCTTTTGCTGATGTATAGATAGGAATGAAATACTGGAACATAGAATTTAATGTTTTTAGTGTTTTAAAATGTCAGTGAAATTACATATAGCATCAGTAGAGGTGAATAGCAAGATTGTCCTCAATTGTTTGGCCATTCCATTTTCTCCTTCTCCACCATAAAGATTGGTGGGAAGTGGTTAGATGATTTTGTGCTCATATGCTGCTCTTTCTTGAGGTTTTTACTTTATTATGGAAAAATAGTGTCATTGGTAGGAAATCTGTCCATTAATAAAATTTGAAATTTATGTTGTGGTTTGGTAAGTACAAATAGTTTTGATGGCTGTCATGACTATATTGCAAGGAGAGGACACATACAGTTTAATAGAATTTCAGCCAAATTGTTATTTTTTAAAAATATTGTTAACCAAAATTATATACCCATTCTGGAAAGGAGAAAGTTCCCATATGGAAATATTATGCAGAATATGAATTTTTTCATTTTCCCCTGCTTTATGTAATAAATAAGACTTTTCTATAATCTGTGAAGTCATCTTCAAATTATTTTGGTATATCTGAAATATTTTAGTAGCTCACTTGAGTTGTAGTAATTACCAGATGCACATAATTCTGCATATTTTTCTCAGTTTTTTTTCAGATTTTTGTTAAGGATGTCACAAATTCTTCCACAAATCTTGAATCCCAAAACAGTCAGCGTCTCTTGGGATATTCAAAGCCCTGTTAAGTAAAATTGCATTGAGTTGTAGATGGTATGGGAAATGCTACTAATAATGTTAAAGTTTATCCATTGCAGAGGAAGTGCATGAGAAGTACTGTGATGTTTGCCATTATAAAGTACTTTGGATGGAGAATCACTCCCCCATAACCACCACCATATCCTCAGTTTATAAGCTTTAGCCTGAAAAGTCTTTGTTTTTTTTTAACCTGACACTAGATTGTGATATGTTGTTCATTTTGCAATTGTTTTGATAAAACATTTCTTGGATATGCATGCTCATTCTTAACCAAGTAAGCCTAACTCATTTTTTAACATAATCACTCAGAATTAACCAAAGCATTTTTTGATGGTAACTTTGTTCTCAATTTTTGGGAGGGTTTTTTATTGGTTCTGTCTTCCTAAAAAATTCTGCTGCTTGTATCTACTGGTTTTTACCTTTTATTTTTCCTTAGCCGTTTCCCATTTTTAACTGAATTTTCAATTTTCTCCGTATAGAAGAGAAATGTAGAAAAGTCCTTGACATGGAAGTACCTGATTATTAAAAGTAAAAGAAGCACACTTACCTTCTATTTCTTATTCTTGAGTAGTTTCAGAAATGCAGCTTCAAATAGGTACTGAAGATCTGCTTGTTTTTAAGCATGTCCAAAATATTTCTTCAGGAAAACATTTATCTGCTTTAGAAACAGGGATAGACAGTGAGGGGTATTCAAGTGTTTTATTATTCATACATTATTCTTTCCAAATGGAAAATACTTTGAAATGTTTTTGTTGCATACTGCATGAAGATTGTTCCAAACACCATGGGCCATCTAATTCCTAGACTTTGTGTTTGGTTTTTATTTTCTTTTTTTCAATCTCTCTCAAGAAAGAAAAAATGTCATGAATCAGTCATTAGGAGAGTTCATAACCGATGTCATATTAGTATAACTCTCAGAAAAAGGTCTAAAATAAACCAAGCTGACTCTTCTTCAAAAGAAAAAGAAAACAGCTGCACTTTAAATGAAAACAACTGTCTTTCAGACTTTCCACCCTTAACACATTGTCTTTGAACCATTAGACTTGGTTAAGGTTAAGAGTGTAGCTTTGTAACATTAAAAAAGGGATTCCAAGCCAACAAAAAGCTCCCAAACAAATAAAAAACACAAAAACCAACCAACCTACCAAATCAAAACAAAAAACTAACAACAACAAAAAAAAAAAAAGGAAAAAAAAGAAAAAACAGTAACTAGGTGGAGAAAACTGATGAAGCTGATGGAGCCCTCTTCCCAGTTGCCCTAAAACACCTTGCTAATTTCTAAGTACAAAAAAAAGGTTTTTGATCTTTTAAGCTCCTGAAGTAATTTTGATGTCCTCTCTGAGTGATCAGCTTTCTCCAGGTGTTTTCTACCATGATTTTCTTTTCCCATTCCACCACAGGTACAGTTAGTGTAGATTTTAAAGTAGGTGTTCCCTTGGTATAATTAAGAGTAATTTTTTCCCCATTTCTGACCAGTGATGCTTTCTTCCTGAACTTCTATAAGGGAAGTTCTTCTCTTTTTGCCATGAGAAGAATAATGGGGAGGTAGTATTTTCAGACTGGTTTGACTCTTTTCTCTTAAACATTTCTTTTCTCACTTGAAATTTTATGCTGAGGAATTTCTGCTTTTTTGTGTTGATGACACCATTAATTATTAGCCTTTCAAAGATTTATACAGCTTATTCATTGCATGCTAATGAATATATACTATTGATATCTTAATTTTAATGAAGAGAGAGTAAAAGAATTGCAAAAAATGTCAAAAAACCCCAGTCACATCATCACCAATGTGTAACCACTTTGTCCATTTTGTTACTTAGGGTTGTTATCTTCCTCTAATAAAAATGAACCATCAATGTAGAGGCAAAAGCCACTTTGTATATATTAATCCTCTATTTTTTATCTGTTGAAAAAGCTTATTTGATCTCATCGTTCCCAGTGGCTGGGATATATTTGCTGTCTTCTTTGAGGAAGAATGGGGGAAGAGGGTGAAAGAAGGTTAAAATAAAAATTATGAAGTACTTACAAATGTGCATGTTCTCATGCAGACCAGTTTTATGTCTATAATAACCCAAAGTAAGTAGCTGTATTCATGCCTCTGTCAATCTGCCCACTTTGATTTGTATGGAAGCCATAGCTTGAATTTTCTTTTGCACTGCACCACTGACAATGTTTTAACTGATGTGGAGACTCCTTGGAAAGAATAACTTTTATCCATTTATGGTGAAAAACAATCCAATTATCTCCTCCCACTAATTATGATTACTTTATATGTTTTTGTGTCTATGTCATAAATATGCATGCAAAATGCACTGTTGAAGCTTGAAAACAAAATAATTTTAAAAGCAAGCCTAATCAACAGGGTTGTACTTACTATAGTTCTTGGCTTTGATAATGAGCCATCTTTTTCCTGAACAACAATTCAGTATCATTTTAAACACGTTTAAATGCGGTGTTGTGGAGGAAGAGTTGCTTATTTTTAGGTAGGAAATTTCATATTCCTGTGAAGTTTCTATAGTTGTATGAAGTTTATTTCTGTCCCCAGATGTCAGCAATCAAAATCTGCATAAATATATTTTGTGTAAATCTGTTGGCAGCTGCTCTCCAGTCAGGTTCCTCACGATATTAGCCTGTCTTTGAGTTTATGACAAAGTTAAAAATTATTCATTAAACTGACCTGCAGTATATTCAGTAACTGTAAAATTGCCTCGCAGTTCTATTTGGTTTGTAGATGTGATCACGAGTAAATTTTTAACTTAATTAATTGGCCGTTTCTGTTGACAAGAAATTTATGTGGTAATAATTTGCTCGAAATAGATGCCGACTGTAGGAAATGAGATATCCATCATAGGCTTGTGTTCCACCAGCTGCACAGTGGCTATTATGAAAGTATTTCAGGCAGCGACGACCCCACTGTTTGTGCAGTCAGGATTATATATACCCACGATCCATTGCCTGCCTGAGAGGCGCTCATGGAGGTCTATGATAACAAAGACTTTGTGATTTATGGCTTGCTGTGAAAGCAGAGCTTGATGAGATTAAACAATTTCATAGCACAAGTGTTTCTTAAGACCTGATTTGTAGTTGCAAGCTGATGGTAAATCACATTTATATATCTGAAAGCATGCTCAGCAGAGGAGTGCAATTACAGTTTAGGACAGCTACTTTTTATTTAATTTTTATCCTGGTTTTGTCTCTTTTATATCCCCTTCGTCTGCAAACCATTCACCTTCACAAGTCCTTTCTTGGTTAAAAGGCCAGAGACTGAAGTCACTGATGTTCTTCCTGTTCTGTGTGCACTCTTAGTAAAAGAGAAAAAGAAAATATATCTCTCGAGTAATTTCGGAGTAGCTTTTACTGGTTCATCTTGGCTGACCCAGGTTACTGGGTTCAGCTACAGTTCTTAATTAGATATTGTGTTCAAAATCAAGTGCATTTTTAAACATGAATCACACAAATATATTAAAATTTTAAATACCATGTTTAAAACATAGAATAAAAGAAACCGGTTTTGGTGGCTTGCATTAAGTATTTTCTATCTAATAATTTCTGGATTCCTCTTTCCTTATACACAATAGAAAACAAGGCTATTTCCACCAATAGCTATTTGCTTTGGGTTTGCTTAGGTATTGGTATTACTAGCAACATGTCTGCTATGCTTCATGAGCAGGTTCTGCTAAATATTACAGCAAAGATGTTTGCATCAATATTAAACCATGATTTGTGGGGCTTAGTGCTTCAAAAACAAAATCAAATGCTTGTGATACACTTGGCTTAGAGTGACAAACATATTGCTTTTGACTCAAGATCAGGTTGGAGCCCAAGATGAAATCCCTAATTTAACTGATGCTGCAAAAAGTCTTTCATCTTGTTAAATGCATTAAAAGCAGAAAAGCAGAGTAAGCCGTGAGGGGAGTTACCATTCGAACTCTTCATTTGCTGCTCGAATGGAAAACCAAATTTCTCGATATGCCAAACGTCTCCTGTGGGGCTGTGAGCAGCTCCTCGGCTCCCATCTGTTCTCCCCAAAGGCTCCCACCATCTCTAGTGGGCAGGCCAAGGTCGGTTTTGTATTGAGAGAGGTGGTGAGGAGGTTTGTCATAACCTAGTTTCTGCCTTCTGAAATCTTTTGTTTATGCATCACACTCTGTGGCATTAATTTCTAGACCACAAACAAAACCAATAATTGTATTACAGGATCAAAATGAAGGAGAAACACTGAATTTCAGGAGGTTCTTACTTTTTAAATCACTTTATAATATGTCATTGCTAAAATCTCATAAGGAACCTAAGAGGTAAATCAATACTTTTTTCAGATGTTTAGATGTTAGAAATCCTAACAATGAGAATAGAACTCAAATAGGCATGTTTTTTTACTGTCAATTTCTCATCACAGACAATTCACTTGGAGTTAGGCATTGGAATGCTAGAAATTGAGATGTCCATGCCATAGCATCTAGGAAGTAAGTGTTCAGAAGGGACACTGGTTAGAAAATGACTGACAAAGACATTTTCATTACTTTGTATATTTTGCCCACAAATTTTCAGCTGAATTTCAGAGTTCTAAGTGTTGGCCAGGTGATAAAGCTATCATGGAAAAAACCAAAAAAAATAAATGGATGTATTTCACAGTTAAATCCTCTATTCCATATGCACAATCCCCAGTTTATTAATGGTGAAACAGTAAAATGGAAGACCATGGTCATGGAATGCTCACTTTTTCTCATTGGAGTGATAAGCTTTTGAAAGTATGTGGAGATGTATCTGAAATAATAAGAAGTTCCTCTTGCCTCTTTTGGTTTTGTATAAGGCTCATAATGATTCTGTCTAGGTTTTAACCACAATGTGACATCATGGTTAGACCAGTGCCTGGTTTGTGTATGCAGTGACTGAGATTACTAGTCTGTTTTGCCTCAAATTTCTTTTAAATAAGACAGAAAAGTCAGCAAAAAAAGGATTTATTATAGAATGTGCATTTGAGCTATAGAAAAAAAGCAGTTTCATGGAGAAAAAGACAGGGAACTCACCACCACTGCTATTTTTTATCAGGTACTAAGTAGCAGATTCTTCCTTCTGTCTTCAATCAATGGAAGAAAGATGGGAAAAGATATTTCCTTTGCTTTTAACAGATGAAGCCTTGTAGGATGTTTGGTATTTCCTCATGTGATGGACAATCACTGGAGACTAATCAGAATTAGTCCCTGAGGCAAAATGCCTGTGCAACCAAAGTGAATTATCAGCCCTGTTCCTAGTCATCCCTGCCAAGTACTGCTCCTGCCCCAGGTGACTTTTCCTGCTGGAATCCAGGGTACCAGAATGTGTCAGGAGGCTTGGAAGGCCTGATGTAAATGGTAGTATGTGAGGTGAAGTTAAAGAAAGAGAAAAGAATTCCTGCCTTGTGCTGACTTAGTCAGGTGCCTTGGGTTCATTCAGGCTGTCCTGCACATCTGCTTTTGAGATGATCTCTTTATTACCACGGCTGACTCTCCCATTTCCTATTTTTTGCTTCGAGAAAACATTCTGTGAAAAGGCTGCTCAATGCTGTGTCTATTTTTTACCTGCTCAAAAAAAAAAAAAAAAAGTTTTATCTAGTTTATTTTCTTAAATTTAAGCAAATTTATTTAGCTTTTTGAAAGGACCTGACATAATAAAAAATATACTCAACATTAGTCAGTCCTTTAAATTGGCAAAAATTTGGTGGTGTAGCCCAATGGAATTTTAGGGTAATGGCTGTTGGCATTAGGGTTTCCTTGATAAGGGTTCTGACAGACTGTGGTGTCACACAGCTGTGCTTTTTGGTGAAAACTGGTTTTGAGGAGAAGTTTGGGGGTTTTTTCTCTTTTGTTTTTGTGGGGTTTTTCATTAATATTTCTGCCAAGAAATGTGGCCCAGAGAACCTGATGATTTGTTCAGAGCTTTTTCTGGTAATTGTACTAAATTGAATCTCTGGATGAAGTTTTAAATCCACACCTACAATGTTATTTTTACTCATCAGAATTAAGGCAATATGTTGCAAGTGAAATGCTGCATGCAGGTGCAGTGTGACAACTGACAAGAGACAATTTTCCAAGATCCTATTGATGAGCATTAGTATAAACACACTTCAGGACAGACTATGATAATATGGTTCCAGCATAATTGTGAATTTCAAAATCTGTTTCATTTGGCAAATCGTATAACCTTCTTGTGACTCACTTTCTTTGTCTGTGAGAAAGACCTAAGAAATCCTTTCTTGTGGAAAATTATTTCTAGGGGTTTGGGGCCTATTCACACCTTAAACCTTGTGTTTGGTTGGTTTGTTTTTGTTTTATTTGTTGCTTTTATTCTTGCTTCTTTTTTCTTCCTTTCTTGTCTATTCTATATTCCTTTCTTCTCTCTAATTAGGAACTAATTATTAGATTTTATTCACATTATTTTTCTTTGGAATTTTTATTTTGTTTTGTATTTACCAAAAAGTGTGTTCAGGTGAGTTTAACTTGTGGAGTTCAAGCTTTCTTCTCTGAAGTGAATAATAGGCTCAAACTGGTGTGTCACAACCAAAAAAACCCATTAACAAAATCATAAAAGGACCTTGTAAGAAAAAGGAAAGCAGAAACACCTGAAGTCCAGATGGCAAAAGTGTGTGTTTGGCAAAAGCTGTGTCGATTTGGGATCTTTTGAAGTGAATCTCATCCTAACATTCTTTGAGAGGCAGCAAATGCATTTGACCAGACATGCTAGAATGGATCAGTTCTCATCCTCAAGCACAAGGGAAAGTGATTTCATTCTTTCAAGTGCCTGTCTCTCATGTAAATAAAAGTAATTTTGTTTTCTGTAACTAGAAGTGTGGGATATAATTAAGCTAAAAATTAGCTTAATTTTTGAAATTAATTTAGCCTATGATCTGGCTAGATTTTCATAATTTTTAACTCATAGTTGTATATTTTTGAAACATCAGCCAATAATGTTTGCAGCATGCTGATTCCTGGATTTTGACTGATTTACTGCTGTAGAGTTGTGTAACTTGGTAATAGCAATTGACATAATTTGTATTTAGCTAATTTTGAACACTAAAAACACTGAAGAGAGAAATATCTTTTTATCTGAGCCAGTGGCAAAACATGCAGCATTTCACTTCTAAAATTAAACTAAAAAGAAAAGTAAAAAGTTTGGAAGAACTTGTGCCTGGAAATCAGGGGAACCAAAGAGCTAAATTGCATTTTTTTTGCACAAGGCATTACGGTACATTTCCAGCATGACTGTGACTATCCAGTACAAGCTTTTAGTTCGTAGTACATGTGACCTAATTTGGTTTAGATCAACTCTCTTCTAATGTAGATTAGGTTGACTCAAATTTCTTCACACAGATTGTGGGTTAAATGCTTGTCCACTGACATTTAGTGGAATACTGGTGATGCTCCCTAATTTATTAACTCAGGAATTTGATCTTGTGCCAAATTGAAAGGGGAAAAATGGATTGAAATATGGTTTAATGATAAAATTTAAGTCTTGTTTTATAGTGTAGATATAGAAATAAATAAGCATAGAAATTATCTTCATGTTTATAAGCAACTAAATTTGTGTAAATCAACAGCATGCCGTGACCAAACATCCATTTATATATTTTGTTATTAAAGTTGGTATCAAAATGGTGCAGTGTTGGATGTTCACTAGATATTTTCCTTATTTGAAAAACAGAAGTTTAGGCAATATAAGATGTAAAAATCTTTGAAATATTTTACTGTTTCACATTCAATATGTGAAATAGTAAGGCTGGCTTAAATCTTAGAATAAAAAGAAACAAGACCTTATTTTCAGCTATATAATAGAAAATGAATGAGTATCATTACAAATAAATCTCAAGTTTTCTTCTGTCTCAGGATTAATGTTACATTTGCTGCATCTGGCTTTTTCTTTTCCTTAAGTTCTTTGAACAAATAATACATGCACTTTAACTTCAGATAATCAGTTACTGACACCTGGAATAAGGTGATGAACAATGTAAATTTTATACACATATAGTCATAATAATTTAGACTGTCATCTTAATCTATTTATGATCAGCTAATGACTGAAATGTTTTACCATTGTGTGGGATATTTTATAACTGAAGTTTTAATGGGTGAATCAGTAACACCTGGCTGTCTGGAATGTCTTTCTTTTCCCCCGTTAGACATTTAAATACACCTCTGGAAGGCCCACAGGGTGTGATGTGACATATAAGCTCTTAAAAGGAGGAAAATTAGTTCTTGATACCATAATGATCAGTGGGATGAACGTTTGCATACTTAGCATTAATGCTGTTAAATGTAAGAGTTTGATTAAAACTCTTACAAAGATTTTTTTTTCTTTCTTTCCTTTAATGCCCTTTCTAATTTCACTTTTTTGAAATTGCAAAATGAGCTGATGGTTTTGCTTCTACCTGTGGAGGAATTTTGAATTTTTACACTCTTAGTGCAGTTTATGTTTCTTCTCAAATAATTTCTAACACCAGCAGAACCTCTTAGCTACTAAGAATTTTAGGCACCTGGGTGCCAACAATGCAAGAATACAAACTCAGTGGGAAATTCTCCTAACAGAATACCTAGTATTGCAATATTAAATCCAAAAATATTATTCTAGCAGCAGTCGGCTATTATTGAATTTAAGCAATATTCGTAACTTTGCTCCTTTTCCTCATAGATGTTATGCATTTTTCATTTATCAAGTTTTAGTTTTTCTGCCCTATTTAAAGTGTACAAAGTGTAAGAATGAAATAATTGCAAGGTATTGTCTTAAGTGAGTAAATCCTGAAAAAGGCCCATACATATGGGTTGAGGTTGAACTATCTATATTTGCTTGTTTTCATGTTCCTTATGGGTGGATTTGGCTGTTGTTTTTATGAGATAATACCGAGGGTCTGGGCAGTAAAGACTGCTATGGTGATACCTGTCATCTTGAATATTTCTTTTTCTTTAAAAATAAAACTTGTCTCAAATCTTTTCCCAGCCAAGTAGATAGCCTTCTCAGGCATTTTGATATTGCAGAGCTAGTCCTGTAAACTGGAGAATGACAAGTTAGTGGCATTCCTTTGATAAAACCATAGCCACTGTAGTAAAGGAAGGAGGCAATGGAAGGAATAGTGGGCTCATGTGATTAGTTCCCTTTAGTCTTGCTCCATGCAATAGATTTTCTAGCAATGTATTAATTTGTGGCTATTTTATGACTGTACAAGTCCTGGGATATTAGGAAAGGCTGACAATTTCAATTTCTCCTGTGATATCTTCTGTTGCCATCTGTCATCAAAGTGGTTTTATATGTACATCGCTTAATTTTTAGATTCAACTCGTGTTATAAATAAAATAGATGTGCTTCCTGTATACTGATTGGAAATGATCAGGAAAAAAAAAGTAGGCTTTTAATCTTTTCTGTGAAGTAATGAAAATAACATTTTGTCTTTTTTTAATTATATTTCTTTGGAAGCACTACTTCTGATCACTGCAAATAGGTAGTGAATTTTTGCGGCTAGTTGGATGGCAAGAGAAATAGCCCTCTTCACATGGGTCTGGAGTGCCAATGTGCTTTGTGTCTGTGATGGCACAGAACTTGCATGGCCCTTTTGTTAACAGATTTCAAAGCACTTTCCAAGATTGATTAGGAATCCAGAAACACCACAACCTTAGAATACTCAGCTCACAGAAAGAAAAGATGAACGAGCAATCTTGAGACAGAAGCCAGACATCCCCTTATATAAAGGCACCTGCGAATCCACAGACATTCCCTTTCTACAGAGATGCTTAAACAGTTGTGTTCCATTTTACACATAAAACTTTTGCCCACAAATACTGCATGTGTGCCCTCATGCTCTCAGAATTGCATGTTTATTTTCAGAATAGCCCTCCAAACTTATATGAGGATAATTTGATCCTTTTCCAAGTAATACTTTTGGTTACTAAGGTATTTATATAAGTACACTGTAATAAATGAATGAGATTTAAATGTTCTTAACTTACAATCATTAAGTGTGTTATCAATTTTCTCTTTGGAAAGTTTTAGTACACATTTGGTAATCCTTGGGATTTTTACATTGTTTCTTTTGTCTTCAAATAATTTACAACTAAAAAGAAATAAATAATAGGATGGCACAACAAACCAATTTAGTCTGCTCAAATTTCAGCGGGTATTTCTGAAGAGAAATAGTGCCTCCGGTTTTTAGATATTTTCATTTTGTCTGATACCGTTTCTGTTGCTTATATCTTACAAAAGGGCCTGTCTGGCACTCATGGGAGAAACTTCTAGCTCTTGGTTCCTGTCAAAACAGGTCCTCACAGAAAGTCTTTGCAGCTTTGCAGGATCATTCCATGGTTGCCAGGTCCCCCTACAGAAATCTCAAAGCGCAGGTGCCCCAACGTTGCCTGCAACACTGCTTTGGTTGAGTTTCTCTTTGATTTGAGTTTTCTCCATCCCTGAAGGTATTAGGAGCTTGTCAGTTGTGCTGTGATTTACTTATTCCCCAACATCAGACTCTCTTACTGGTATCATGAAGATCTATATTAAGCAAGATGCAAAGCTCAGCATTTAGGTACCATGTCAGAGATGAAGTTTACAAGTGATGCTAAGACAGCCTTCCCTTTCTCCTGCACCAGGGCCTGTACTTTGCTTCTGAATAGTCTTCCCACAGTTACCAAAAAGCTCCCAGATTAATCCACTCAGGGCTTTTGCTCAGGAGTTCAGGTACACACTCCTCTTCTTTGTGGTATTTTCCACCTTGTCCCTAAAGCTAGGTCAGAACACTATGCTTGCAAAATTCTTCTCATCTTTCTCTTATCCTAATCTTTAATTCTGCCCTTTATCCAGTACCACTGCAGCCATGATGACTTATATTTCTAGTGTCTTTAGGAGTTTAGACCTCAAGCAGAGGTGTAGATGCTTTAAACATTAGTAAACTGAAACTGTTTTATTTTGGATGCTTTGTGGCTATGAGTTCTTTGTTCATAACTTTCCTACAACATCATTTGTCAAACAGCCTGGACAGTCTTCCAGGACCAGTTGAGGCCTGCCAGCATCCTATTATTAAATCTGGTACAAACCCTGAGTTAAGTATGTCATCCTGTCAGGGCCTCGATGTCTAGACAGACACTTCCTAATACACATCAATAACAGGTGTGTGGCAGGGAGCCTCCTGCCTGGGCATACTTCTGCAAGGCAGCTCCTTCTCCCTCCTGTGTTTGCTGAGCTTTCTGCTTTGCAGTGATCATTAAACACACATGTAAATGTTAACAAGTAACAGTTTCCAAACAGACCTTATTTACAGTAGTATTTTAGCAGAATGTTTCTTTTCAAGGGGAAGGATAAGGCATTAATGGTTCTGTATTTTACCTACATAGGTAAAACTTGTCTTTGATGACATGTGGGGGTATTTGAACTGAATATAGGTGTTCTCTTCAAATTTAAAAGCAATTAAGAATTGTTCATTTTAATTTAGCAAAAATCTATAATGTGATAAAGTAATTCCAGACAACTGAGGACAAACTTAAAATATCAATTATGTTTTACTGAAACTTAAATATCTTTAGCAAAGAATTGCATTTAGATTTTATATAATCTGATGCAAGAATCTCCTCACTTATCTTTTGTTCATGTAGTACTGGGAATAATGTTATTTGAATTACATATTTTAGTGCCTGATTTAGTTAGGTGCAAATCATAGATTTTTCAAGAATGGGTTATTCCCTTTTTATGTTGAATTCCAAACAGACACACAAGATCAAAGAGAGGAAGGGACTCTCCTATTCTGCTGCGTGATGAGAATTTAAACACATGGAGTACAGTTTGTGGTTCTTCATTTAAATGGAGTGCTGTTGTCACCTACATTTTAAAAATAATGGGTGAAAGTTCAATGCCTTTCTTAAGTTACAAAGTGCATGCAGAACACTGACTGGTTTATAATGGGAGATGGAAGCATCTTGTAGTTAGGCTGAATTCACAGACTGAGGAAAAGAGAGAGGATAACTTAAAATTCTAGGGTTTAGTGCCTGTACTTGGAGAGAAGAAAAGGTTTGACTGTGTAACACATGGATATTAGCAAGCCATCAAATGTCAGGTGCTGGATGGTCAGCTAGAAAATAAACTGAGAGCTGTGAAGTTCATTTTTGCTACATGTCACTCAAAAGCACTGCTGCATAGTGGCTGAGGGTTACATTCTTCCTTGGTCTTCCTTTTCTTCCTCCAACCTCTAAATGTCATGCATCTTCTGATACATAAATCTGTGCATGTAGAAGAACAGTGGGTAGTTATGAAAGCTGTGAAAGTGTTAGCGTTGTTCTTTTGCTATATGAAAAATAGATGAAACACACACAAAAATAAAAAAATAAATTAGAGATCCTAAAAAAAATTTATGTAGGGTAATATGCTACAATTCTTGTAGAAAGATCTATGAAATGACTAAGAAGTCTTTGGCTCAGAAGTTGTTTTTGACCTTAAAACCTTTTGTACTTCCATGTAGAGCAAGGGCCTTTTCTTTATGCTATGAAATAGCCACACTTGACAGAGAAATGCATTAATTCTTCATTAGTTTCAACCACAGCATTGAGAAAAATATTAAACACGAGATGAATGCGTAGGGCAGAGGATCACTGCCTTACATTGTCTCTTACATTTGGACTTGTGTTTTCTGCAACATGAATGATGACTGTTTTTATTAGGTTCAAGCTGTGCAACTAGCAGCTTGCTGATCACTTATTCTTTTAATTTCATCTACATGGGAAGAATCTTTCTAAACTATTTTGGTTTATATTGCATATATCCTCTGCTATGCAATTGTAATGTTTCCATCATTTTAAGAAGAGCTCAGTATTTTTTAAAGGTTGATTTGCTCATTAGAAATGGAGGGTAAGGCAACATTAAGCTTAAAATTAATGGATTTGTTTATTGCAGCTTTACCTTTGTGTTACCTGAAGCAGAGCATATTTTTTTTGTTTGTTTTGTTTTCGTTCTGAGTCCTTTCATCCACAAAGAATGGGGATTAGCCTTTGGCTAAAATAGTGCTTTCAGGCCCTTTCAGCATTCAGTCGCTGTTTACTTATCCAGGTATAAACGGGAGAAAACACAGTTAAAGCTCCCAGCTGCAAGGTCAGCTACCTTTTTAAAATTCAACCTCATGAGCTCCCCTCGGCTGAGGGCTTGCTGGTATGAGCCATTAAGAGCCTGTTGCATGTAACCTGCCCTTGTCTTACACAGGGCTGCACACGAACCTCTGGTACTCGACAACACGCCCTCGCTTCATGCCAGGCAAGAAACAAAAGCAGTTGAACTTGTGATCAATGATCATATGATCCATTTACAGGCTGCAAGCTCACTCAAGTAGAACTAGTAAATCATTAAATATTAACTCAACACCATTCCTGCTGGGCAGAACACACAATCTGATTTTCTCAAAGTAGCCAGTCATTACCAGCAGCCTTTCCTGGTTTAGCAATGAGCTTTTAAAAATCATAAATTAATTTTAGATGCGTAAAAGCCATTGCAAAGCACAGGATATAGTTAAAAGCTATAATCAGTGGCAAAAACTTAGTCTATTGGGCTAAATTTGTCTCAGAGGATCCTAAAGCACTGGGACCGTGCACACAGTAAAATGACAGTAGCTCCTATGGCTGTTGCATCAGGTCTACTTCAGGAGAAATCTTTAACTTACCTCAGTTGAGAACATCTTGCAAGAACATGCTTAAATGCTGGGCTAAGAAAATTAAAGCTACAAAGAAGTCCTCAGCCCTGACCAAGTGGTTTCTGTAAGTTATATTTTTACCAATTGTCATGCAAAATGTGTGGCCTTAAAGAAAAACCAAAACATTAAAGCATTTCATCCAAAATCTAGAATTGGCATTTTTCTTGGTTTTATTATCTTGGTTAATTTTTTGTTGAAGGGGGCTATTTCAGAAAGCAGCTAGAGTGCATGGAAAAAAGTAACTTTTTTGGCAGTCTTTGAAAGATGTTAGTTATTTGGGGAAATGTATTTTGGAGCCATATTAACTGGTGATAAATGAGCTTTGCTGTTTTAGATGAGTATCCAACATTCAGAAGGAATGTGCCCCTTGTTCTGTGAAGCTGGAAAAGTCTTTTAAGATGAACTCACTAAAACAATTGTAAAAGTTTTTAAAACAAGCAGACTCCCTTCTATAGATGAAAATGGAGAGAAAGGGAGTATGAGCTAATGCTTTCTCATAAGAGAAAGCAGGATGAGCTAATACTACAGTATTAAAAGTAGAGAAAAAGAAGTAAGGTACATTCTACAAGATGAAAACCCAGTAGATAAGTATTGGTTTCACTGAAAAGTCTTTTGCTTTCTTGACCTCTGTGCTTCTTTTTGTCAATGAATCGAAGCCTGATGAAAGAGACTGTAAAAGCACTCATGGTGGAAGGTGGTGATTGCCTTTTTATTTCAAATAGCTGAGCTGGGAAAGACTCTTTTCTATCTCCAGGTGTATTTCTGATGTTCCTGTGTTTGTATATGTTCATATGAGAGAGGATGAGTTTGATTACAACTAAATATAATTTTAGAACTATGTTCAAATGTGTAGCAGGGTTTTTTTCCCCCTCAGGTGAAAATTGAGGGTAAAGTGTTCATACATTAAATACCATGTCTACAGCAACCATTTCTTAATTGACTGTTCCTCTTTATTCAGGATAACATAACAAACAGATTGAGAAAGCATCTCTTTTAGCTTCCTTCACCAACACAGAAGAGCACTTAACAGTTTGGCTTCAAAGATATGCTTTATAAGACAAAAGAAAATAATTTTAATCTTCCCAAAGCAGCCTGAAAAATAGGAGTTGGAAGAAAATAAGACACAGAAGAATTTTACATATATAATAGATTTCAGACAGCAAAATGAGATAGATGATGGCAGAGTTTTAATCAAGTTACCATCTTAACCAACCTAGAAAAGGTCATTTTTCTCTTAAACTGATGTACTTGCAGTTCTGCGAAGTACAAATGCCTAAATCTCTGTGTGTTAATGTGGGAATAATTTGCTAAATGATGCAACAGTATAAGGATCGTGCTAATGGGAATAAACTTAATTCCTTTCCTGTTTTGACAGGAAATTATTGAAATGGTGCTAGCCCACAGGTGTCTACCAGCAAGGGAAAGGCATATATCTTCCAGTCTTCTCAAGCCAAAACACATGGAAGTGAGATTGTTAAAAAGGGACCATCTTTTGGGTGTTCCTCCTGGGGAGCAATAGGAAAGAGCAAATGTTAGACACTTACTTGCTACATAACTGGACATTTCTCAGCTATTCTTTGTGATGATGGCACTGCAAGAAACATTATAGACAACATTACACACAGAAATTCTATATATATAACTATGGAAATTGCTGAGGACATTTTTCTCTTTCTGCTCTGCTGTACTGCCCTGCACTATTAACATGTAATCTCCTGCCTGTGGAATCAACAGGATTTTTGACTTCAGTGTTTTGGTTTGATGTTCGCTGTTAGGTGAGACAGTGGAAAAGTGGGAAGTGCAGTTTTATTGCAGTAATGAAGTATTTCTGAGTAATAAAACCATATTGTAGCTAAAGTACCAGATTCAGTGGAGGCGGGGAAAAAGCATCTTTTAGCATAAAGGTACTTTAATGAGAGAAAATAAATGAACTCCAGATGCAACAGTTGCATTTTAAGGAACGGAGCAATTTCAGTTTTTTTTCCTAATGCTGTTGGAGCCATTCCATTGCAAAGTGTAAAACTTTTGGTGCATCAGTCTGTTTCAAATAACTTTATATAAAGTTATGAGCAATATAAAATGAATTGTGATGCGAGTAGTCAAAATATGTCATCTTGGGTTTAACTTTGATACTTTATGCAGCCCACAGAGACAATATTAACAAAAAAGGTTATCCCATGAGGTGGGCACTGAGGCTGAAGACCTGTGCTAGAACTGCAGAATTATATGAATAATATTTTCCTAGCATTTCTTCCACAAGTTTTAGAATAGCTGTAACTGGAAATAAATTGGTTTTTAAATCTAAATGTCTGAAGATATTTACCATAATATTTATTTGTCATTCCACACCTGAAGCTGCTTAACTGGAGCAGAGGAGACAGAGATATGAAAACTGGCTCTTTTCATTTCATTTAATTATGATGTCTGAGAATTTGTGGCTATAGAACAGTTCACTCAGTGTTCTAGAAAGTAGACATAGACATTAGATTTTCTACTACAACCCCTATGTTACCCTTCTGTATTAAAAGATAAAAGAAAAAATCCAACAAAAGCCAAACACAACAACAACAATAAACACAGAAAACCAGGAAAAATTAACTCTGTTAAAACAAGAGGCAATGGCAGAAACTGCACAGGAAGTTCTACCTAAATATGAGGAAGAACTTTTCTAATGTGCAGGTGACTGAGCAATGAAACAAATTGTCCGGGGAGGCTGTGGAGTCTCCCTCACTGGAGATACTCAAAAGCTGTCTGGACTTAATCCTGTGCCATGTGCTGTGGGATAAGCCTGCTTGAGCAGGGAAGTGGGGCCAGATGACCTTTCCAACCTGACCAGTTCTGTGATTTATGTAAGTACAGTGGAATAATTTTTGATCGTTTTCATTTCACACAATTATCATATGCACTTGAATATGTGAATGAACATGAATGCAAGCAGCTCTTGAAGTTACCCACTGTATAATCCAGGCTTATTTTCTCTTTCTGTTTGGTTCAGTTCCTTAGTAGTTTTACTTTGTCTGAAGTAATTCTGAGTTTTCTCCCTGTGGTAGCAGTATTGCTGATACCCAGATTTTAATATTTGGGGTATGGAAAAGGAAAATATTCCTTCCACACCCTCAAGTCATTCAGTTTAGTGATCCATGCTTCTGTCTCTATATATCAGGGTTCTTTGATGTTACTAATATTCTGAAATGAGAGTACCTCCAGTTTCTGTGGACAATATTACAATTCACAATGTATTTGTTACATTCTGTCATTATATGCTTTGTCTGAAAGTGTCATCTAATTGACAAGGTTCAGCTGCAGGTGGAAAGAATGAGAGACAGATGACAAGAGGAGGGAAAGAAAGGTGTGTTTCTTTAGCCCATCTTCTCTTTGGTCAGTGCAAGCACTGCTGAGAACAACAAGGATTTCAATTAGTTTTTGTAATATAATTATGAAATATGATATACATTATTTTTTAAGGAGCTAGAATAGTACAAACTCAACATGGCATATGTTCAGTGAGTTAAGTACCAGTGAACAGTTTTTATGTTGAAAAAGTGGACATGCTTTCATGGAGATCAGGTTTTTGCCCAGTGCTGTGTAACATTTTTATGAGTGAGATAAAACATAAAACACTTAGATTTCAACAGACACATCTGATACTCTTAAGGGTATCACATAAGAGAGGAAGTTTAGACATAATTTTTAGTGGTACAACAGCTACTAGAACACCGTGTTTAGATTTGGATAAGTTTGTGGTCCTAAAAAGTTGATGGGACACTGAAGACAGAATGGAGGGAACAAGGTAAATGATTTCTCAGAAGACTGGATGACATGTTATGGTGAGAAGTTCCAGGAAATTCTGTCTGTCTTGGGTAGCCAAGGGGCTGTGAAGGGTTGATCACAATACATCAGTAGTAGCACCTCAAGTGAACAGCAGCACAAGGAATAAGATGTGGAGTTTCCATCTCATATGGGCAGTGGATATGAGAAGAACCAGCTGTTGCAACTGAAGCTTACACACCCAAGGTAGAAAAAACCAACAATTTTAATGGCAGCGCTGATTTGTTGAACAGATTTCCCAGAATTGTGACACACTGTCCATAGGTGGCAGATTTTTTAGCCAAGATTGGAAGTGCTCAGTCTACGTCAACTGTGTAAGTAACCATGGTAACAGCTGAAACCATTAAAAGTTCAGCTGCCCTATAAATGAGCAGTTACCCTGTCTGACCAAAAAACCTTCCCCTCATCTCTGAATTGTAATATGTCCTGAAGTTCTGCATAGTTGGGGGAACGTTTTTTTGACTGAGGATAAACTTTGATAAGTGCTTTCTGGATTTTATGGGCCAGGACAACTAGTTAAAGTATTTCTTCAAGGGGAGCTTGGAAAAGCTTGGAAAACCTCTTGAAGAGACAGAGCCCAATGCACTTTAGGACAGTATTAATTAAATCCATCACTTCAATGAAGAAAAACCTCACTTACACGTATTTCATGGCCAGAACTCCAAAGGTCCACACACAGAGCTGGGAAAACACATTTTGAGATAAATCAACCCTCCAGCTGTTTTTTCTCTCCTCTTGTTGGGGTGAAGGTATCTTTCAAGCGGACATAAATTATGAATAAGTTCAGGAAAAGTAATTATAAAAATTAGTTAGGTTAGCTGTGTTATGCAGTTCATCTCCCACTTGTTATGCATTTCTGAAACATGGACAAGAAGTCTCAGGCAGCTCTGAACTACTTTATGTAGGAAATTGCTTGAGAGTTAAGAAAACCTAAAGCAAATTTGCTGCGACAATGTTTTTTCTATATCCTAGTTTTGTGTTTATACAAAATTGGAGTTTTAACAAATTATATAATTGTATTTTCCATAAATATTTTGATTGCCTTTTCCTTTTTAGTGTCTGATGTTTTCCATTAGTTTTCATTTATTTTGATTTACCAAAAACTGTGCAAAAAATATACTGATTGAGTACTGCTTTTTGTAGTTTAATGCCTTTGTGTATGATTTTCTATCTCTCATGCATTCATTTGTGAAGATCCTAAAATTAATTCCTGTTCCTGTGGTTAATAATTTCCATCAGAGATTGTTTCTGTTTTCTAAGCAGATGCTTTACAAATTAATAAGATATTGATTAAGCACATTGTTTATATTCCTAAAATTTCAGTGTTTGTATTCTGAAGTCATAAGTTAAGGCCTAAATGTTCTTTCTTTAAAATTTTTAAATGTGGCTGTTGCATTACCTTCTTGTGGCTGTCCACTGTAGAAAAAAATCTGAACATAGACACACTTATAAAATCATCAGCTTTCAAGGCAATTTTACATATTGAGAGATGGTAGCCTAAACAACAAAAGAGACAAAGTGTGTTTTTCACACATGCTGGGTTTTTTTGTCTGGGACTGAAGTCATCATAGAGGAGGGAAATCTCACTTTATAAATGTATGAATAGTTCACCCTGGCAGCTCTCAGGCCATGGCAGGGATTCCAGTTCTTCTAGTTGGGATCCAGAAGTGAAAGCCTTCAGAAGATCCTGTGTCTACCTCTTGATCCCTCCCCACCCACACACCACAAGCCATCTGGAGTTTACCTTCAGTCAGGTCACCAGTTCTTTAAAGGAAGACAGAAGGGACAGAAGTAGGAACAGAGGCAAACCCAGAAGTTATTGGTATTTCCCTTTTTATTCCCCGACAATGCTGTCGGTGAGTATTTCTGATGGGGACAACACTACCTTCATCTTCGTCTCTTCTCTGTTTCCTATGTGCATGCTCAATTAAATATTGTTTTTTATCTATCTGGAAAAGGTCCCTTTAAAGGTTGCCATTATAGACCAGCGCTCCTATTCCTGTTTTATTGTCTGATGGCTTTGATGCTCTGGACTCCTATTATTGTGATCTGGATTTTTTTCAGTTTGCTGCTGACTAAAAGCATTTTAAAAGCCATTGGACATTTGAGAAACACAGCAAACTGCTGGTACAAAAAGATTCACCAAAATTATCCCTAGAAATATTAGTATGGATGTCATGTTTGAGTTACTCATATGACATTTTCTAACTGGAATTGTGTTTTAGTTTGTTTATTGGGAATTTTTGCTTTGTTTGTTTCTGTGGGGGTAGGGGAAGAGGGTACCATAATTTTGTAACCTTAAGGATGTTCTGGAGGAAATAGGTTAGCTCTCACAGTAAGCAGTACCCAGAGTGGCTTTAAAATTCAAATGTTTCATTAGACTACCTTTTCCACTGGCAACTTTCCTTGCATTCTGAAATCCTTCAGAAAAGCCACCATAGAATATGGAGCTATCACATAAAGTTGATTTTATGCTTTCCCAGTCTTGAGCTACTTAGTGCAAATAAAATTTTGTGCCAGTCAGCCCGAGATGTGTTACAGCACTGTTAAAGCCCAGCCTGTTAATTACAGATGTTTTGCACTGTTAGGGTGATGCACAGATTTCTTGGAAATAGGTTTCCTTCAGCAGCATGTAGCTTTACAGTACAGTCAACAGAATGTTGTGGAATAGCAATTATGGGAATAAGGAGAGTGCACAAGCTATTGGAGTGAACGCTTTAATGCTGATACATTTTTCCTGATAAAAGCAACTCAGATAAGAGGATATGCAAGTTATTGTAGCAATTAGTTTTTCTAAGATGTCTATCTATATGAAATGTTTCATGGTAGGAAGAAAAACCACAACTTTGTAGTAGAATGCAAAGTTTATTACATTTCTAGACTACATTATCCTTGTCAGCTAGATTAAAGCATTCTCCTAGTTTCTGTCCTATATTACCCTAACAAGTGAGGAAATAATGTAGTGTTGTTACAGGGAGTAGCTTATAAATTTTGACATAAGTGTGAGAGAAATCACTTGAAATGTGAGGCAACCAAGAGGAATAATTAGGAACAGCAGAATGATCTCAGTAATATGACAATAGTTTCTAAAGCACCCCACAGGATTGAAATCATCAGGTTTGCTTGACCTATATCTTTAATAATACAGCTCATTGCCCTTGTATTGAAGCTAGAGGGAAGGACAAAGTATAAGCTTTATCATGTTTTAGGAGAAATTGCAAAAAGTTTATTTATTAACACAGCACGAAATGGCCCATTTCTATGATTACCAAACAGGAAAGCAAGTTGGGCCACAGTTCACCACACAGAACACTTTATAGTCAGGCTTGGCTGGCAAAAAATATTATGTAACACTCAAATAAGATAAATAGCTGCATTGGCAGTGGAAATAACCTTCTGTTTAATTAGAAAATAAGAGCTGTATGGGACAATAAAAATGGTTACTGCTGCCCTCAGTCACTGTTTAATAAATATGGTTGTGCTGAAGATAATGCTAAGTGTTATTTATTTGTGTAATATCATGGGCTCAGTAATTGTTCATATCCTTGATAGTTGCCCTGCATGTAGAATGAGTCCATTTCATGTTTTCTTTGCTTAATTTTTAAAAAGGGAAGAGGATTTTTTTAAGCTGTTTTTAAAAACCAGAGATATGTTAACGCCTCAGTGTTGCTGTAACCAAACTACTGCTTTTCTTAGCTTACCTTCAGGGTAATAAAGCTTTGAGTGTTTTATATTTTCCAGGCTGGATTGTCTATCTGTATTGGATGTGTTTCTCTGTCTTTGAGTGAGCCTAATTTGAATTTTCAGCTGTGCATTTAGTTGTGGCAGTGTTTTGAATGAGTCCTAAGGTCTGGTTTTAGCACGGTTTTGCCTTCCTTTGGAGGTTTACACACTAAACATGCAAATCGAGTCCAGCAAGGCACGGTGTGGAAGACTGAAGATTTCAGTGAACCTTTTCCCTAAAGAGAGCAGTTTTCACTAGTAAATTGAGCATCAAATTGTGCTATGTGCATATGTATCAAAAGTTTCCTTTCTCTGTAGAGCATGTTTATTGGATATGGACATTGTTCTGGGCTTCACCTCTTCAGGAACATAAACATATTTATCAAGCTCTTGACAGAAAAACAGGGCATGGGATGCATTTCACAATGTATTTTTAACAAGCTTGGCATCCCAGCCCTATTGCTTTTGGTCACAATCTTTCTATTTCCAATCTACAGTAAGTACAGGGATTTGAAAAAGGATATCAAAGAATTTTCTTGGTTTTATCCAAAGGGATAATTCACAAGATGTTTCATCTACAATCTTGAGCCCCTCCTTCCTTCCCTACTTTCCTTCCTCCCCCAAATGTGGACTGTATGTCAAGAGGCAAAACAAAACAAAACAAACCCCCTTTTCTTCACACAATTCACTTTAAGCTTTAAAATCCTCCAAAATCCCCAATCTCCCTTTGCAGTCTGGTTCCCACTCTCCAGCTTTCCTCATCTCCCTCTGAAAGAAAAAAGCTCTTCTTTAAGGGACTGATAGGTTGTAGAGCGATGCTTAGCAACAACATTCCTGTGCCTTAAGTAGCTGCAAGCCCCTAGCTGAACCCTTTGATGTGACTGTCAGGGCAGATTTATTTTGTTTTAGCACATTGTCTACTTGTCCAGATGTATCAGGAGATAAAAAGGAGTCATGTTTACACTCTTTTCGGGAGGGGGAGGAGGGGAGGAGATGTAATTAAATCGCATTTTTGATGAATCTCTGAGAGATCGAGATGAAGAACAGAGGAATTGGCTTGAATATAGAGGGGAAACCCATTTGCCTGCCCTGACACCTGACATTGTAGGAAGATGAAGTGTAAAGCCATAGCACAATGTGTTGATTTGGTTCTGCTGAACCCTTTAACTTTGTGTTTTTTCATGTGTTGGTAGTTCACCAGAGTCCAGAAAGGCCTATTAGAGAGTAACAGCTGTGCACCACAGAGTCTTCCCTGTGCATGTATATATTTGTCCTGCCTGAAAAAAATGTGGTTTTCTCTATAATATTAGTGTTATAGATCGCATATCCCAGGATCTCTGGCTGTGGTAAGTGGCTGTCAATCAAATAATTAAGGAAAAAAGAAAAAAAACAATGGAATTGAGCCTCAGTCATCCTGGATAAACAAGTGTGCAGCGTGAGGCAGACCTTGCTGAATTCTCCAGCAGAACAAATACCACAGATAAATCCATTTCTGTTTATTTGCTTTTAACTTGCACATTTAGTAACACCATTCTGAGCTCTATTAATAACCTGCGGTGTGCAGTGACAAGTCTGATTCCAGCATTCAGTATGCTGTGGGTATGCCAAGTGAATAAAATGCTAGTTTTAATCTGCTGTTACAAAAGTTACTCTATTTGCATTTTAAATAGGTTACGCTGCAGCACCCCCTTCTGCTGACTGAATAGAGTGACAGGAGGTTTGAACTGCAATTCAGCTCTATTCCCACATGACAGAATGAAGATGCCTTGAAAGCATTTTTATCCTTCCAGTTTCTTTATTCCTGTGCCTGTTAGGTGAGGAGGCCAGCACAACTTAGCAACAGTCATTAAAGTAAAGCTTATACTTTTTAAGATCTAGCTTTCATTTTTTTGCAACATTTTCCATGCTTCCTAAAAAAACTAAGGCGTGCAGAAGGTATCAGAATGAACAGCAAAGCAAAATAAGTGCTCTAGCATTGCAAACAATTATGCTTGGCCTGTGAAATGTCTACACGGTTCTGCATTCCTCTGATTATCATTGAATGTGTTTGAAAGTGATGATATTACATTGCTGATTTAATTTATGGAACAGTCTTGGAAGTTCCTATCTAAAAAAAATCAACTTAGCTTGATGATTTTGTCTTTGCTTTTGAAGAATCTATGGGTATCAGATTGGCGAAAGGAGGTGAAGTTCGGAGTTACCTGATTTCAAAATAAAGGGCTGTGAAAAGTAATGAGTTACAGGATCATATGTAATGTGTATTTGAGTTATGCATCAGTGTTTGTAGGCAGCTTATAAACTGTTGCTATGCCATAGCATAGCAGGAATCTTGGCAATTACTCTGCTACTGCTCTGTTTTGCAGTTGTGATGTAATTGGTTGAAACATTTGCAGGCAATGACTGAAGGAAACTTGGAATCTAATACATTGTCAGTGTACTTCCCTTCACATTGACTTACCTATGCTCTTGGCAACTTCTGTTGATGCTGTAACCTCTAAAAACTCCACATTTCTCTTTCACTCCTTCAGAACTCTTGGACAACTAGTGAAATTCAATAAATGTCATGTTTGGGGGTTGGTGAGGTGGGGACTTGGAAAAAGGTTCTATCATCTCAAAATTCATTTGTTCCTCACTTCATGGAACTTGAAAGATTTGCTCTCTAGGAAAACTCAGAATTCTTTAGCAAATGTTGCAGAGTTTTGTGCTTTGGGGTATGACAGACTTATTTGTGGTTTGCTTTGTCCACTATTTCACTAGTGTGGGAGCCCCTTGAATCCTGCATAGTGTAAATGAAAAGAAGGTAGCATGTGTGTTCTCAGATTATGGAGGTAAAGATGCTGACAGAGAAATATAAGGTAGAATATATAATAATTGTGTAGAAATGTAAGGTAGAATATATAAAAATTTGGACTTACTTTCCCAATCTAAGTTTAGGATTCAAGGCCAGAAGATTTTTCTTTGTTGTTTTATACTTCTGGGAGTCATTTGTTGAGTTCTTGATTTTCTTTAGTACCAAACTAAAAGATGAAAAAAACATTTAGAAACCTATTTTAGGGATGAACATGATTGAGGAACTTTGAACTTATTTTGTAGTGTGATTTGAAATTAATTTATTCTTACTTTAAAACCTAACATGATGTTTTACAGTGAAGATTCCTTGCTGGATTCTATTAATGGGTATTGCTTTCATTCACTGTTGTGTGGCTAGCCCATTAAAGTGCTCCTTTAGGGACAGATTCTGTCTGTGCCAACTGTGGTGAAAGATACTGAGCAACTGGAGCAGTAAGGTTTAATTTATAAAAACTGAATATTTTAAAATGTGGCATATGATTAGGAAAAGGTGGTAATAGTCATTAAACTGAACCTGAGCTGAAGAATCTCTTGGATCCTTCTGCTTTTAAGTGTAAGCAGCTGAGATGCACTTTTTAAAAAGAGAAGGCAAATACTGTGCAAGAAGTTCACTTTTTATCTAATGACTTTGAAAAAATATTAAGGAGATGCTAAAATTCTTGGCTTGTGAGTGATGTAAGTTGAAAAGGAATGGTCTTGGAAGTCAAAAAAGCCTAGTGGGTGTTTTTGTATGCTATATGTTACAGTAGAACAAATCAATTCAGGCTCCTTAGATGCAGTCATTGCCTTGTGATTATATTTGTGTAAAGTCTTGGAGCCTTTGATCAAAGAAAGGCATTTGTGACTAGGTCTAATCCAAGCTCTTTAAGGTGTTTAACTTGCACGGGGGGGAAGAGGTTGATAACAGCTGGGATTTAAATTTAGTTTTGCTGAACTTTTGTTTTGAAAGGATTTCTATTATACACTGCTTCCTTTTCCATACAGAAGATGGATCATTGAGTAAACCTAAAAGGGAAAGAGGATATGGGAGGAAATGGGTGGGGACTTGGAATTAATCTTCTGAAGCAAAATGTTTGATCAGCGGGTAGGAGAGTATGAAATCCTCTGATGTTGACAGCAGGCAACTTTCTGACTGGTGTGTGATTGACAACTTTGATGCTCCAGTGGGGAGCGAGTGTCCAGCCGTGCTCAGGCATCCTCTGTCTGTGGGTGGTAGTGTTAATAATGTGGCAACTGGAAAGATTAATTGTGGACAAGCAGCAGGATTACGAGGAGGGCTTCACAGGTCTAAAAGGAACAGTGGTAGGAAGGCCTCTGATCTGTCAGCCCAAAAGGAAATTAGTTAGGGCAGGCTGGAGCAGGCTTAAAAAGGGAGAAGGAGGGGGGAGGGTAAGATGGAGTAATGGAAGAAGGGAAGCATTTAGGATATTAAGGCAAAATGAAGAGGATATTGGAAAAGGTCATAAGGGGATGGGACCAATGTTCTTGAAAGACCTTAATACACTGCATCCTCATACAGTACATGCAGAGTTCAGCTTGTTTTGCAGAGAACTGCAAAGTGACTTTTGTAGTGGTTAGAGCTGCCCCATTAGGTAACACCTCTTACTTGTTTCTGAACGAGCGTGAGAATAAACTCAGATTAAGGATTTGCAAGGATGTGTAAGTACAAAATACATAGCAGAGAGTTTACTTAAACTGTTTCTGCAAGTTACTAACTGCTGTGTGTTTTACTTCCCACCCTTTTTGGTAGAAGTAGGGATTTTGCCAATAAATTCTGTGTTACCATTAAAGAGGCCATTCATCATGCTTACTAATGTTATTAATCAAGATACACCACAGTACTCTTAAAATGAGATCATTTTGATAAATCATGTATGACATGAAAAGACTTTATTCCTTTTAAGTGCAATTTAGACTGTAATTTTTTTCCTCATTTATGATTCATGGGAGAAACATGGATAAAATTCCCTTGCACATTTACACCTTATCTTCAGTAATAATTCAAAGCTGCTCTTAGATGAAAATTCAAGGGCTGATTCACCAAAGCTGAATGCCAGCTCATTATTTTCTGGCATTCAGTAGTCCAAAAATAATGTCCATACATTAGGTGCTTTTCACAATAGTTGAATTTGGCTGCACACCAGACATATCGATTACACTCAATTAAGCCTAAATGCATAAGAATTATCTGATGTTCATTTGCATTTTTGATCCCTGCTTTCAACCTTGCAATTTAACATTAAGTTAAAACCAAAAGGTAAAGTAAATTCAAGTGAGAAGTGATAATCTCTCTTACAAGAGAATTAGAGAATGCTTTGAATTTGAAATGCTTTGAATCTTAAGCTCCACTGTTTCTGTTAAACATGAAAATTTCTCTTTCCTTTCTTGTTAAAGGTTATTGAAGTTAGAAGGCCAAACAAAATATTAAATCACTGTCCTCCTTGTTGTCCTAATACTACAATAATTTGGCTACTGTATTAGTGCATCACAGCTGAAAATAAGCTGCTAAAATATCTGAAATTAATATTTGCTAAGGTCAAAGTCATAGTCTTGATTATAGCTGAAACACTTGCATTATTGATTAGATTTAAAAGTGTCAGAAGTGGGGTTTTTGTTTACTCCTGTGTTTAGAAATACAAAAATGAAATGTGCAGTAGAGAGATAAAATTTGGATAGCAGAGTCATTTAAATTTTACCTTCTCAAACCATGATTCAAAGAGGATTGGCTTGTCTGAATTCCCCCTTTACTTCCTTTAACAGCTGAAATATTTGAAGGAACTTGTGTGGTTGCCAAAAATAGCACAGCATTTTTCTTTTTGTGTATCATTGATCTCTACAAATTTGTTTTGATGCAGCAGATGTACAGGGTGTCCTGACACTACACATGATGTTCCCTTACTAGTACCGTCCAAGTATTGCATTTTTTATTCCTTGAAAAGTGGAATTCAGGGATTAAACAAATTAGCTTTTTTTTCTTTTTTTGTTTAGTCTAATTAGATTCCTCCCCTCTTGAGAGCTAGCTGTTGGTGTGTGGCTGACAATTTTCTTCTAAATGGGTTATTTTTTTTCTGTTCATTAAAGTGACTCTAATTTATGCTGCAGTTTAGCAAAGACAACTGCTAACTCATGGCTAAGTCTGCTTGGCTGTGGAGCAAGGAGGGTGGGAAATCCCCTTCCATCAAGAGCAGCCTCCTTTCCTGGTAGGGATGCTGTGTCCCTCTTGGTTTTCCAGAAAGTGCCAGTGTGTTGAGGTGGGTGACAAACTCCAGGCAGCCCATTTAAACCCTCTGGTTAGGGAGGGGACAGCCAGACCAGCTGTACTCTGCTGTACTCCATATGGAGTCCTCCACTCAGGGCCTGCTTGTGCATATTTTCTAGTCTCTTTGTCCTTTCTTTCATGCTTCACCTTTTTTTTTTTTTTCCCCAGTGGCTGTATGCTTCCTAAGTTCATAGAAAAACAAATTCATTGCAAATAAAGTTGTTATTACCTGACCATTCCCTAGGATTGAATAGTTAAAGTTTTGGTGTATTGCTGCTCTCAAATTTAGTTTTTGATGTTTTGTTATGGGTGGTTTTTTTGGTTGTTTGTGGGTGTTTTTCTTCCTGATTCATCTTCTACAATGTCTGTAATTTTGGTTAACATGCTTTGCAAAGTTGGTACTCTTTTTGCAGTCCATTAAGTATCAAATACAACAATTTGGACAAAACACACAGGTTAATATGAAGAGAGGTACCACAGTTTATGGTTATGTGCATAACAGGGGGGCTGTGTGTAGTTTAACTTATTTTGTAAATCTTAAACCATGTACTATATATACTGCAAAACTTGAATGACTTCAAGGTTTGCAAAACTACAAGCTTCTTCTGTAATAATACCATTAGAATTTCTTAACTGAGTTATTTTGTGATCTGTCCCTATAAAATTGGAGCTACCAACCAGTTTAAACAGCTTTCCTTAAAGCTATTTGTATGTATAGTTACTTTCCACTGCAAGAACTTCTGATGCATATGTCACCAATACTTGAAGACATAACTGTCACATGTCAGTGTCACAATATTCCTATGAATATTAAGAGTAATGCAATCTATACAAATCTCTTTGGAAAATAGCTTAGGGCCAAATGTCAGTATGTGGTAGAGAAAACAAATGGTTGTCTTTCTGCTGGTGCACAGGCTTACTCAGAAACGTGATTTGGAACTTGAGCCAGTGTTTGTGCAAAACAAACCTAACCCTGGATGATATTCCACAGAATTAAAGTCGCTCTAACTGAATGCTTAGCTCAAAGGTAATGAAAACTGTTCTATATTTGACAGGGAATTATATACTGTACATAAAATAACAGAAAAACACCAATGAACAAACCCTTTCTGTTCTTGTGTTTCCTAAAATGGGAAATAAAGCTAAATTGCCCCTTCACTCCAATATCCTTTTTAGAAGCTCTTGAATTTTGCTCACTCAGTGCTATATTGCTGAAATGGCAAAGTCTCTTCCAGTAATTTTAGGAAAAGCTATCATCAAGCTGTCAACAGTCTAAATTGAGATTAAAAGTACCAAAGAGAAACCTTCACTATTACCAGAGTCCCAAATAAGTACACTTGAATAGGCAGATACCATCTAGAGTGTACAGTATGAGACCACTTATTCTTCCAGTTTTTTGGGTGATTTACAGGGATGAAGCATGATGTTAAGTAGTGACATTTTTCTCCTTTTCTTACCCAGAACTACTCAACCCAAAGGAAACATATAGTTGTTCTTGGAATTAGTTTCAAACATCACATAGCTGGGTCTAAGGGGTTTCTATCTCTCCCTCTTACATGTCATGTGCCCTTGGCTCCTATTGGTCACCAGAAAGATTTCCAATAATTCAACATCCAGAGTAGATAGAGCTGCAGGTTTGCAGTTCACCAAAATCAAGGTATCATTCATTCTGGCTGAAGGTGAGAGTTATGTCTGTAGCAATATGTCTTTGAACAGGAGGTTCCCTGAAAAAAGTTTATTATCACTGGTGAGTCAGCAGAGGCAGGATATTCTCTATTTTTATTCATCTCTGATAAGTAGCATCCTTGCTGTTCAGGCACACTTGCCTCTGTTAAGTTCTATTAGGATGTTTGTTTTGATGCATGATGCATCTGCATATTGTGACCTGATTTTTCCTAGGGACAAAAATGGGATTGTAACTATGGTCTGGCACAGAAATTGATGGCTGGTCTCCAAAAGCAAAATCTTAGTATGCAAATCTAGTCAGTCGCCTCTTAACATCTTATGTACTATCATTTAGGAGTCCAACAGCTACAACAAGGAAGATTTCTAAGTTACAACCCTTAACAAACTATTATCAGGATTAACTTCCATTGTTACGGATTTCTGATTATTTTTCTTGGGTTTGTTCTGGTAATTAAAATTTGAATTAGTATTTATGCTTTTTCTTCGCCAAAATACTGTAGCTGTATTTTATACTTTTATATTAACCACGCATTGGAGACCTGTGGGTTCATAAATTTTGAAAATATGTTCAATTATCAAGTCAGTAAGACTGAGGTGAATTCCTTTGATTGACTTTTGCAGCTTAGAAGTCAATATATCATTATGGAACAAACTGCACAGAAGATAACAATTATTTTCTCAGGACTCTCTTTAGTGAATTATCACGAGATTCAAGAAATAGTTTAGCTTTTGTATTTTTTTCTTTATTTGCCTTATTTTTTCATATATTATCATATAACTTTCAGTGAATGCTGTCCTTTGTTCCTTCTATTTAAACACATCATCTTTTTATATCTGTTGAAATGGGTAGTTCATAAATACTCTAGAGCAAACAAACTCTGTGTCTGGAACTGAACATGTCACTACTGTGTCACCAACCTAAGTTGACAATAATTCATATTCACCAACACAATTCTTTCTTTTCATGTCTTCTTCTGACTGCTCTGTAACTAAAAAGCAAGATGGTAAATGTGGCTTGTTTTAACTTTATTTTATATATATATATATATATGTCCTCAGTTGAAACATCCAATGGAATGAAGGTTAGTTTATTGTAAACCATACTTCTTCAGTCTGATCTTTTAAAATTAGAATCATAGGATCTTGAAACTTGTTAGGGAAAAATGTTTGGGCTTCTTCTCCCTTAACACCTGACTTTTAAGGGTTCTAGGCAAGTCCTTTTGGCTATTGAGTTCTTTTATTAGACTTCTGCTGTAGGTTTTAAGTGTTTATTGTTAACAATTCTATATACTTGGACACTTTTTTGCATTATAGGCACTATAATTTTTAATAGATCCCTTCATTTAGCTCACAGTGAAGTGGAATGGGGAAATCATTTTGGATTTTTTTCTTTAGATTTGAAAAGAACAGTATCTTAGCCCAACTCCCTATTTTCTATCTCCTTTCATTCATGTGGACTTACTCATAACTTCTTTTAGGCAAATATTTATCTGTTTCAGCAAGAGGAAAAATTTTGACATTGCCTAAAGATTTCCTGACAAAGATGGTAATTTTTTTTAAGCTGTCAGCTGTATGAAAATATTCATTTAGTAATGATATATAATGCCATTGTGTAAACTCTTGTGAGAACAGCAACCTTGAGGAATGGCAAGGAGCCTTTACAAAAACAAATTAATCCTTCATGGCTGGTAACTCCGTGCACCTGCAACCACAGCACTGATCCTGCAGGTGCATCCGCTCTGCCTGATCACTGACCCCCACTCAGAGCACTGACAGTGTTTGTTTTGTCACACAGGCCTCCAGTGCTGCTGCCTCTGCCTCTCCAGAGATGCACTACACACCTCTGCCTTCTGGATCCAGAGACCTCACCAACCACAGAGGTGCGAGCTGCCTTTCATTGCTATGAGCTGCTGCCGGGTGTCAAGCTTTGCTCTAAGGCCTTCTCTGGGTTAGGTGCTGCTGCATTTCACTGCACAGAGATCACCATGCCTTTCAAGCACTATATGAGGGAACCATAGCTGTCAAGACTACAGATTTTAACTCACATTAAATAGGATTTACAGGTAGTCTACCGGGAAAGCAAATAAATCTATGGATAATAACGCTCAGTGATTTTTGCGTGTGTGTGTGAGAGAGAAAAATGTAAAGAGATTAGAGTACTTAAACATTGCTAAGCAGATGATTGCATGCAGCATTGGTAATTTTGAGAGAATTTGTAAACTTTCTAATATTTTTTAAGTGAGAGCTTTTAGGCAGTTTAGAAATTAGGGCTATAATTTTGAAATGTTAACACATTTTCATTGCAATAGAAAGGGATTCTTCTCTGTTTTTCAACATAAAAAGTGGATCAGTTTTCAATTTCCTTCTTCATCAATCCTTACAATTTAAAAAAGCACCTTGGGCAAATTCACAAATTCCTTCTGCATACCTATGAAACAAAAAAATTCAGGGAACAGGTGAAAAACTGAAGTAGTCAGGAAGGGTACATTCCAAGCTTTTTCATGTTTTCCAAAATGGAGAAATTTGTAAATCTTGCAGCACTTTTTCATCTTAAAACCAGAGAAAAAATCCTCTTATTTATTTCCCACATTACCCATTGATTCTCCATTGATCATGTAAACCATTTGTCTATAGGCAGGTTTTTTTCTAGGATACCATGATCAAAGTCAGCATTATATTTATGAATTGATGGTAGCTTAATTTAATGTGTGTTCAAATTCTGCAGCACTACAGGGGATGGAAGCAGCTTTAGTAGCATTCCATACTACTTGATACCTTCTGAAAGAATCAGGCCGGTAATGCACCTGAAGAAGGATCTGTGATTCAGGTGTGAAGGATGAGGAAAGCAGGTGATTAGAACTTCATTTGTTGCTGTTAGAGCTGAGGTTGAGTTTGAAGCTACATCCTGGCCTTGGTGTAGATTGCTGTGGTGGAAATCAGATGTCCAAGATTGCTGTGGGTGCAGTGTATTCCAGCACTGAGCACACATAGAAGCTGATACTTTTTAAAGAGAGAGGACCAACCAAAACCCTGAATTTGAGCACAGACCTGGACTTGAGAGATTTAAAAACAACCTCTCCCCTGTCAAAAAACCTTCAACCCAGCACCCTTCCTCTCCAGCCTCCCTCCTCCCCACCATTCCCAAGATAAGTAGCTTTGATTTTCAGATAAGCATGTTGCCTTTGAGCTTGGATTTCTGGTGTTGACTTAAATGGCTAGGGTCTACAAACACAATAAATAGAATGACAGAATCTTGAAAAATACGTTAGTTCTATTGGAATGCTTTCAAAGTACCCTTAAAAGCCAGGTATCTTCAGATTTTTTATTTAGGTAATAGTGTATTGGAAGTGTGGCTTCATGGCTGATTTTGTTATCTAACTTGACAAAAGAAATGCCTGTAGTGTTGGATCAAAATCTGTGTGCCTGCATTATTGATTGACTCCTCTTGCAATAGAGCAGTTGTGTGGCTGCAGTAGGTGTTACAGGCACATCCAGCAGGTGTTTGTTCAGCGTGGGAGCTTGCCAGGCTCTAAGTGCCCACTGTCCTCACCAGGGTTTCAGAATGCCTGCCCCCTTGCCATGAAAGAGGAAAATTATATTCCCCAAATCACAAACTTTCTACCCTTAGCAGTTCACATAATTTTTATTACTTCTGTCTTTACTCTTCCCAGAAATATTCTGCTCTGCATGCTAAATATGCTGTGAATTTCCTTGTGATTAAGCACAGTTATAAATAAAGTGAAAGGAGAAGAGCTTGTCATCCAAAGAAAGGGTAAAATTGGTCCTTAAAGAGACATTGTTAGCACTATTTGATTAGTTTATATATATATGTATGTATGTACATATATGCACATATTCACAAGGAAATAATTAAGGACACTTTTCAAAATTCCAGGTCTTGGAAGAACCAATTCCAAGCTTAGAACAACCTGCTGGCAAGGCCCGTTAACTCAATCATCTTCTTTTATACAAAGAGAAGTTCCAAAGTTCCCAAGCCCATAAAAGATTAATTGCAGTCAATAGAAAAATCTCCAAGGAAAGAATGAAATACTTAAGCATGCTATTTTAGGTTCTGAATATGTTCAATTTTTTTTCTTCACGGAATGCTTTCAGTGTTGTAAAGTGGAATTGAATCAGCTGTTGCATATGTAAATATTGGCGGTTTTCAGTGCATACTGGAATGAAGAATGCTGTAAGTTTGTGAGTGTAATTTGTCCCTGGAGAAACTTGTTTACCAGAATCCTGAAGTCTGGCAAATGGTTTGGTACAGCTGCAAATTGATTTTTAGGGGACTGTGAGGGGGAGCAGGAACAAGCTGGATGTATTTGCTCGGTACAGTCTCACTTGACTATTTCTCACTCTATTTAGCTATGATTTTTTACAGGGAGAGCAAAAACATATAATTATCTGTGGGTTGTACTGTGTGTCTTACAGCTTTTGTGTGCATGCATGCAGTATGTGATTTCCAGTCAGGATCTGGTCTTTAGGTTGACTCCATATTTTGTACAGACAATTTCAGGAATGGTGAAAATCTCTCTTTCCCTTCCAAAGCCCACGGAAACAGCATATGACAGTGTGATGTCAGCATGGAATGACAAGGAATGATCACTGCAAATATATTGAGTGTTATGATGCTTGAGTATATAAGTACATGAAGAAAGAAGTAAATATTCCATCATGTTTTTAAGCATTAGAAATTTTTTCTCCATCTTGGGAAAGTTGTATTCCCTTATGTTGCAGTGCTGCTTAGACCCACTTTTCTAAGTTTCTTACCTCAGTCCCACTGTTCATATTTTTCAATGAAAAATCTAAAGGCCTTCTATTTGGATTTTGGGCATCTGACAGCAATATGACTTGATTCTTTGTGATCTAATTGCTATCCTGTTAGACAAGGCTTCCAAAGTGGTAATTTTATAACTGGCTGTATTTTTGTTTTGATTCCAAAAAAATGATCTCAAACTTCTGAGGGTCTTTCCTTGGTCTTTGTTAAAGTAGGATTTTGTATTTTACTTTGTATGGATTTAGAACCCAATGATTTACTTGAGTGAAGTTTGTGCAGTTCTCTTACCTGGTTAAAAGAAATCAGTTCAAGACACAGCCTCCTCATAAAACGGCTTCTTTTCTTTCATAGTCTATACATTGCTTGTATTGTTCTAGCTTTCAATTTTTCTGATGAAATCAAATATTTATGCCCCACATTCCTGTCTACTTTTTCAGATCTACCTTTAAGGAAAAAAAAAAATCAATTCTTAACATAGTTGAAATTGATGAAAAAAATTTAAAGTCGAAGCAATGTATTTATAAGGATAATTTGTCTGATGTGTGGAAAAAGGCCCCTCACCCTTTGCCCCACTCAAGTTGTAGGTTTGGTTTTTTATAATGGCATCCTTGCTTTATGTATAAGCATTCAAACACAAATTGCCTTCTAAAAAGAGCAGTTCTTTCCAGTTGATGAGGAAAATAGCAGTTTATCATTCTGTCTCTTCAGAAGCAATATCACTAAATCATGGCTATCATGAAAATCTGTTTTTCCATACAAAAGCATGTGCTGGATGCCTTTTGTATAAGCAGTTATTTTATAATGTTGTGTATTACCTGATTTACTTGGAAACATACTAATTTGCCAAAGCCATTTGGTTTCCAGTAACACACCTCCTCCTTTTCTGTGCTCTTGTTTCTGGGAAAAACCAGTGGTAAGCCTACCCCATATCTTACTGGTAAAAGGAAGAAGAAGCAGTTTCCATTAAAAACTAAGCCTGTATTTATGTAAGTAGTTTTTAGAACCTTTGCTTGGATTTAGGCCAAGGTTTAATAGTTCTAATCTATTATGACTTGTAAAAACTTTCTGAACAACACCACTGTCCTGTTTTGGTGTTTATCCAGGTAATTATCCAAGCATCCTGGTATGTGCAGTCATTACATTGTCTTATGTTTGAATGATGAGCGCCCAAATGAAAAATTGGTATTTATTCTACCAATATGTTTCAATCAACTGACAGATGTGTTTTCCTATTTTATTTTCTTATCTTGAAAGTCTCCACTGCATTCAAATCCAATGCCCAGAAATCCAAGAAGAGAATATTTTGAAGCTCCTTATTAACCTTCTAAAGGTAATTTTACAGAGCCTTTTTGAACAAAGGAAGTGAGAGGCTCCTTTTGCTCTCAGTTTCTCTTTGTCTAACAGAGTTGTACTGCAGGTTTCTTTTGGAATTAAAATCTTTCCAAACTTTCCCATTCTTCAGCAATCATAATCATAGAGAGACACCTGAACTTGCAGTGTTTCCTTTTTCTGTGATTGTTACACTGTGCTATTGTTCCCAGAGTATTTGGCGTAGTAAATTTTCACTAATGACTGGGATGTTCATACAGAATTCCTCCTAATTGATTGTTGGGGTGTGCCAAACAGAAAACCAGTAGCTTTGTTGGAGTTTAGATAAGTACTGACCAAGATAAAAGTGGACTACAGAATGCACAGCAAGGGTTTAGCCATCCAGTTGGGCAGGAATTCACAATCCAGTACATGTTGAAGGATGTCTGCTTCTTTCAAAATTTGGTGTTGAAGGAAAAAAGTAGGAATTTTGAAGAGACAGGGAGTAGTATAATTAAACGGATTATTCTCCAAAGATTTGTTCTGTCTCAATTTCCTCAGGTTGCCCATACTTTATAAATATTCTTAGGTTCACGTGGAACTAATAATGTCTATCAATCCTTCCAGAATTTGGTCTAGAGTTTTAATATAATACTTTAAAATATTTGAAGTAAAATTGACATGCACCCCTTAATAATAAATGTTAATATAAAGTGTTCTTATTCTACACACACTTTGTGAAAAGCCATGCTGTCTTTAAATCACAGACATAAAAAGGAAAGGAAATTACTTTACATGAAACTTACTTCCAGAAAGATAAGTATCCTGTTTATATTATCATTGTGGTCCTCTCTGTTGTTGTTATTGACACAGTTGTTAGGTACTGGTTGTGTTTTCAAGCCAGAGGCTTATTTAGCGTTTGAAATTGATTGCTGGGGAAGTTGCAAAGCAATTTATGTAGCAACTTATCATAATTAGTTAGTTTTCTTAGTGTGAACTGCACTTTATGCTTGTCAATTGATTTTTCTGTGTAAATGCATAAGGCATTGTATACTGTCAAAAAACCCCAAACCCCAAAAAAAACTTATGGTTAGTACTTAATCATTCAGTTAAAAAGGTGTATCCATATATGTATATAAGATGTATTTGCTTTAACTTGTTTAATAACTAGGGATAGGATGAATAAGAAAATTGCAAGCAGATGCACTATGTGAAAGTTCTGGATCAGGCAAAGATGCTGTGAGACATTTTTCTTTATTGTTTTATGTAAAGTGTCCTTTGAAAATACCATCATTTTTAACCTGCATTATGTTGTGGTGTGTAGACTGAAGACTTCTTAGGCCAGGATCTTCTCATCAGGAGATGAATTACCTTAAACAAACAAAAAAACGTTCTCAATAGCGTGGAACAGACAAGATCATATTTTCCAGGGAAGGAACACTCAAAAATAAGCTGTGACATTTCCTATTAGTGCCAGGAAATATGTCCCAACAGTGAGATGTGATGTGGTCATGACTTAGCCTCGAGGGGAGTGGGTGGAAATCCTCTTCTTTTGACACTCTGGGAGAATGCTAAAATAAGAAGTCTGTTATTAAAAAAAAAAAAAAAAAATCCCATGGATCTGCCTGTATGAAGTGAGAAACTGGGTTCTAGTTCCATAGTTTTTAGATTAGAAAATAGACATTAATGGAAGCTTAAGACACATGGGAGAAGCAGGGAAAGCCAAGTGATGGTATAGATGAGTATCAACGGGAGAAAAGACTTGGTTAAGAAAAAATTGTTTTCTGGTCTCAGTTCCCTTTAGTTAAGGGGAAGTGAAAGAAAAAATAAATCCATCAGAGATGAGTAGGGGTTTTGTAGTCCAGATGTGTCAGAAGGTAATGCAGAAACTTAAAGAATTGTGGTGTAAGGTGTTCCTGGTGCAGGTGGGAGAAGGGCAGAGCAGGCTTCTCTCGTTCCTGCACTGGTGGCTCCTGCTGATGCCCACAGACTCCCCAAGCCTTACACCTGGAGATGAGGTGAATGTACTGACTCATTTCTCTCTTCAGTGGGGTGCCTGGTTTCTTAGCTCTGACCATGGTTTTTCCCTTCCAAGGTGGATCCCAGTTTGCTGCTTGCTCAGTATTTCTGATATGTTTGCTTTGTGGGGAGAAGAATGGCTAGTAGGAATGAATGGAACAAAGTAGATGGGGAGAAATGCTAGAAGGCACAGTTCCTTAGGGAAGTGTACTCCAGTAAAATGCTTCTAGCTGATAACAGAAGCCCACCTGTATTAGTATTTGCCAAGCCTGCAAATGCATTTGTCATCTATCCCAGTTTTGTGAAATGACTCACAATCAAAAATTTTGCCTTTCAATGGAACTGAGAGGTCCCATACCCACACATGTGATCAACTCAGCTCTCAGCTTTGGAGTGGTTTTTTGCAGGGCAGTCATGAAAGAACAGGTTGAGGAGGATCTCATGTAGTCCCTTTTCTGAGCCCTACTTTATTTGTTGACTGGAATAGAACTGCCACAAATAGCTGTGCTGTTTGTGGACCAATTTGCCTCACTTTCTCAGTAGTGATAATTTCTGCCAGCATCTGCATGTTTCTCTGTAAAGCACAATGACTTTCCCAAATGTGGAATAAATTGTAGTTGGATTTGAGTGTGACCTTGACTAATGTGGTTCAAGAAATAAATTTTCTGGGTCATTGGATTCATATTCTTGTCACTTACAGGGTCAACAATTTTCTGTCTGTGTATACAAGGAATGTTGGATTTGAATCAGGATACTGTAGATTATTAAAACTTCAGCATAAAAATGTATTATCTTTCTGTATATTGCAGTGATGGGAGCAACTAGTCATGTGAAAGTAAGTTGGGGTAAATGAGGTGGGGATGATATATAAAGTGACTTGCAGTTTTGTGTAAGGTCTTTCTTGATGGCCAGAAAAGTTAAGATTTGTTTTTAAATGACAGCATATTTTAATTTGTGAGCCTTCTCTGTGTTCTGTGGTTTGAAACTGAACCCAAGGGATGTGATTGAGCTGACCAGAAGTAAGTTCAAGAGGATCACTTCCTGGTGTGCTGTGTCTCTGTGGGAATAAAATATGTGTGTTTCTCTGCAAGAAAACTTAAAAAGAAGAAAAAGAGAGTAATTAAATAGTTAATCAAATTCAGATTAAAATATTATTAAATATGTCAGATGTTGAGCACAAAATTCCCATTCTTCATCTAGTAGTCTAAGACTCAGGCAGACTTTCATAATTGTCAGTATTTTTTTCCAAATATTATAGAAACTTTCATTTTTCCACAGTGTGCATTCCCCAATCTGACTGTTGAAGGCCTGACCATTTTCCATATTTTTGTCACTCTGAGGTTTTTCATTGTAACTTTTTCCATATTTGCCAAAACTAGCAGTCTAGACCCAAGTCACCCATACAAGTGTCACATCAGAGGGAATGTGATTAATGAGGAAAAAGCCCGTAACTTCATATTTTTGGGAGACTAGAGACTGTCTGATATTTCACAACATAGCTCATTTTGTCATGCTGGCAATAAGAAACCATAAGAATGCTCAAGCAGGGTGACTAAATAGTGGCAGAAATATATAGAAAACACTGTCTTCTATAAGTGGAAACTTGGGATCCAAACCCGTAAGCCTACCTAAAATCTTCTTTGGATATGTGGGAGAGCTAATGATGCAGTGTGTATACAACTGGAAATTAAAAAAAAAAAAAAAGTAGTAAATTTGCCACTTGGCCTTATAATTTTTTTTTTTACAATAAAGAATTCCAGTCATCAACCCCAGTATTACAGCTCTTCCAAAGAAATTGGTTCAAAGCACTCCAGTGCTGTGCAGATACAGTCTCCTGAGAGATCCCCATGTTTAGTTAGCACTCTGGTCTAGCCTGTTTTTGCAGGAGTCCTCCAATTTTATCATTCAGGCAGTTTTATGGCCTCGTTGGAACAAATAAACAAACATCTGGAATCATGTGGTATATTTAATTAAAAACTTTTTGTTTGGCCAGAAATAGTAAAATCATGAAAAATTGCCTGTCTCCAAGCTCAGAAAGGCCAAATGATGAAGCTGTTGGCTACAGACAGTTTTACAATGTATTGAAATTCATAGATGTGCACACCTGCTGCAAGTCCCCCCCTTTTTTTGATTCATAACCATTAATGAGTGTTTAGTGCACAGATTGTAGCCCTTGTTTAAATGGGAATTTACTGTTTTTAATAACATATAGACACGTGTTGATATATTCCATACAGCCTGAACTGTTCCTTTCTGTAGTACACAGACAGGATAAAGCTTTATATTATTGGTTAAAGGGAAAAAAAAGAAAAAAATCTTTATGGTGCATGTTCCATTTGAATATTTTTTCGTATGAGCATGTTTTCATTCCAGAGGCAGTAAATATCTGCCCCATGCTAAGGGTCTGTGTAGCAAATGTTGGAAATGTGAAAGATGGTGTTTTCTCAGTAAAACTAGAATTTGTAATGAAAATGTAAATTTTCATTGTTATGTTTAATGTATTTTTGGGGGAAATTTTCAAAAGACTCTTGCTTTTGCAGATAAAACTGTTTGATGTCGTCTGAGGTATTACTCTGTGGTCACAAAGTGTTTTACAGACAATTCTTATTTAAAAAAACTACTTTGCCTGTTGGGCTTTTATCTGTTTGAAATGCACAAATGTAGGCTTTTGAACATATGGGACATAGTTTGAGTTTGTACATCTCAGTTTTTAAATAGCTGAGACTTCTATTGAGAAAATGGCATGCACACAGAAAGCAGTACTGCATCCAAATGTTGTTCACTATTCTTCATATTTCTTGTGATTAAAATAATGTGGCCATTCCATTTTTGAGAAAGTGGAATGCATTTCTCTGAGAATTTAGACTTTTTAGCAGGTTAGGATGGATGGAATACTGACATGACTTTGGCCACAGGCCTGTAGTTGGTGTTACTCACCTGAATGAAGAGGATGTGGGTGTCATCTGAAAAAGCACTAATTCCCACATAGTCAACACGTGTAGAAGCCTGCTTTAAAAAATAGGGGAGGGAAGAAATTTCCTCCACAGTCAGAAGGGCAGCCATCTGCAAAACAACAGTGGAACTGTTTTACCCCCTTGTGTGTTTGTTCTTTATAGCAGGCACATCTTGCTGTAACATCTCTGCGTCTTTCAAACTATGAGCAGCCAAAGAGATGCAATGTATTCTGCATTTTGTTGTTCACAGTGTGTGCTGTGTAGCAGTGGGTGAAGGGTCCTTTTATAAATTTGATTTCAGGAAGGAAAAGAGTAACTTTGGAGGATTTCATTGCATGATCTTATGCAAGGAGAGAAAGCTGTCAACTTTTTACTGGATATGAATATCTGTATTCATGATCTAATGCATTTACTGATCAAAGTTCCTTGCAGAGCTCTGAAAGCAAATGATAAGTAGGTTGATGACTTCCTTTTTTTTTTTTTTTCTTGTTTTGTGATATTTTTGTGGTCTGTTAATAACCTCATTGTAAGAAAAGTAAATGATAGGAAGCCCCATGACATCCTTCACTAACTTTGTATGCCCTTAAGCAGAGAGATCACACCTGGGGAGAAGAAAGGGAGGAGACAGAGAGGTAAATAATAAGTATAAACAAGTGCAAGTGTTTTATGTCCCTTACCAAACAGAGGATGGCTGGTCCTTTTTTTGTTGATATTCATTATGTTACCTTTTACAGTCAGAGATATCTTGGAAATTGTTTCTATTTACACAGAATGAATTTCTTTTTCTGTGTGATTGACAACGCTGATATGCTTTGTAAGACCCTTTTTGTCTATGACTCTAAAGTGCTTAGTAAACCTAGGCAGCCACCTGAAAGACCCCCCACCTGTGGCTGCATAAAACCAAAATAAAGAATGGAAAATAACCTATTGAGTATTCACTTTCCCACCCACTGAGAGCAAAATGCAATGTAGTGCAATTTTAGTACTTGCGTGCCACTGGGGAAAATAGACTCCTAAAATCACATAGTGAAGCATTGGAAAAATTCAGTGAATTTGTACTAAGCACTGGGTTATAAAGCCTAAGGAACCGTAGGCTTTGCTTCTCAAGTGAAACAGATTTGTATTGCTGTTCTGTTAGAATGCCTCCAATTGCCATGATGATATTTAGCACAGTAGGCTGAAAAAATGTAAGGCTGGTGAATACAAGTCCTTTCACAGGAATGCTTACAGAGGGGGTGCAAGCAACCTTCTGATGTCTACTTAAAGACCAAACAAGACTTTAGTCTCTCATTTGTTTTTGTTTTTTTTTCCATTTGCTCAGTGTCAGGCCATGTAGAGAGATGTGGAAAGAGCACATGTCCCAGGCTGCCTCTTTCAAAACCATTTCTATTACTAGACATGGCTTCTCACATCTAGTAGAGAACTAAAATAGTGTTCCCTCTTGCCTGAGAGGAGTTAGAATATGTGTGTACCAAAACTGCAGGACTACCACAGCAATGTGCTGGATTTCCCCTTGCTGACTTGGCTTCCCCTGCACCACCACTGCAGGAGCAGTGACTGTACTGTCTTCAGTCATCTGTGCTTAGGAAAACTGCATCTGTCCCAGCTCTACCTTTGCTTGGAAGAATTGGAATCTGTCTTAAAGCCAAGGGGTTGGCAAAAAACCCACTCAACACACACCAAACAAACCAAACACACCCTACCTTCCCTCCACATAATTAATTAATTTAGCAGATTGTGTCTGTCTTAAAAGGTAGTAAATGATAAATTTCATGGGGGGCAAAAACAGAGCAACTTAGAATAAATAGATTAAATATAAGCTATTACATCATTCAGAAGCAATTTGTTGCTGCCAAATGCCAGCTATTACTGATGTGAAGTATATGACAGAAAAATAAATACCATGTGTGAGATTACAGTAAGGTAAAAAGGAGAAATGTGGACATCCACTCAGCAGATAATTGTGGATATAAAGTTTGCCCTGTAATCTGATGCTAGATAACAATGGCAGTAGAAGTGTGGAGAATAGCTGAAGGAGTCCCTTTGCTGTTGTTTCCTCTTCAATTGTGTTTCACTGTCAATATAAAAAGTAATTCCTTTACCAGGGTATGTTCAGTAGTAAAATGAAAGAGAAGCTGTGAGCTAAATTAATCTGTGTTGAAAAATCTGTTTGTTATAAAGGAGTATAATGGCTTTATTCAAAAGAGAATGAGACAAAATAGAACATCATGAGAATGTTATGAGAAGAATTAGAACATCAGGAGATGCCACCAAGGAGAGTGTGTTTGACATATTTTTAATGTTTGATAATTCTTTTATCCTGCCAACCCTTAATAAAAGTTTGTTTGGGTTTTTTTTCCTTCTCTCTGTGTGTTTAGGGAAGATGGCCCTTAGACAAAATTTCTGGATTAAATGAAGTAGTTAAGATAGTCTGCAAGATTTGGAGATGGCATTCATTTAGGAGATGTAGGAACCATAATTCAGGCAGAAGTTGTTCCCACAAGAAGCTAAAACAGACTGCAGTTTAGCAAATAAGTAAAGAAAATACGCAAAATACTGGTATGTTTTGCAGAGTAAAAAGAAAATTTCAAGGAGTTCTAGAAGTGACTTTGTCAGTGAGAATAGATGCCAGCTTGCTGTGGTTGATATGGTACCTGGGAATGCACTGAGTGGAAGATGTGTGTCAGAAAAGGAATGTTTCTTTCACGAGCAGGAATGCACTTGTAACCTCAAATTGTCCATCCTGAATGGAGGCAGGATTTCCCTGACAGACTAATATTTAGGATCTAAAATATTTTTTTTTTTTTGGTGAACATACCACCAGTGTATGCCACAGTGTTTCAGCAGGGAGCTGAGTCTTAGTCTACCATTCTCTTTTTTCAGTGGCACAGGCAGGAAAGTGAAAACCTTGATACTTGCTGGTCTGACATTCTATGAATTGTTCAGGATTGGTTCCTATGCATGTGAGAGAGCAAAGGTAGAGCTATTCTGCAGCAATTTTAGAAGGTGCCAGTTTCTGAGGAAGGTTAAAAAGTTGTGCATCACTTCAATCCCATTTAGAAAATCGGGGAAAGCAAAGCGCGTCTGATTGCTAAAATCAGGTCATGACAGTAGGGAAGCCAGTTTTAAATCTATGTAACTGTTGTAGCTTATGTAATATGAGTTGGTTAAAATTAAAACAGAATTATTCTGATAACACTGAATGTTAATGGGACCGTCTTCAGAAAATGCTTTTAAATAAATAAAGGTACTAGAGCAAGTTCTGATCTCTGAAGTCCAATCTACCTTTCACTGGAAGTGTTTTTTAAGTATGGTGATGGAACAAAGAATTAAATGAAAAGCAAATGCCAAAATATTAATGGTTTTATGTTCTTTTAAGTAAATTAAGTAGCACATTCCTTACCTGAAGTTTTCACTTGTTTTCTTTCTGTTTATTTCTACATGGGTTTGAAAGAATTTTCTAAACTTCCAAAGCAAACTATTTAATACCTCCTTGTAGGTATTTTGAACTTCTCTAATTTGTGCATTTTGAGATAAATCAATTTTTTTTTCAAATTCTATTATATTATTTGTTAATAAAAAAGGTATTTGACTCTTGTTTCTTGTCTGTTCCCAAGTCTCATATGCTTAATAGAAAAGATTTTTCAGTCAGTCTAAAGAAGGGTTTCTCTGATGTGTAGGTTAGAAATACTGTGGTGGAAAAAACTGTGTTAGTACAAGAGAGGAATCTCTAGGTAATTTCTCCTCGTGGCTGTAGTTAAACCTGAACAGATTATGGGGAGGAAATCCATACACATGCTAGACATCTCTATGCCTTAAAACAACTGCCTGCAGGTGTTTTAGCCATGCACATGTGGCTGGATGTAGGATGGCTTTTCAGATTTTCAGCCAAGTCTTCACTTGCAGGGTAATGAAATGTTGAAGGAGAGGGAAACAAGATACATATATGTGTAGAGGTTATGATGTCATATGTGATGAGTTATTGCTGTTTTGATACTTCTCATAAATTCATTCCAAATCAATTGCTAAGCCATATTTCTGTACTGGTAATTTAAAATCTTGGAGAATGTGAAGTTGTGTGTATGTACTCGTGTCATATGCTCTCTGTAATAGCCAGCCATTGTCTCTGAGCTGAGGGAAGCACCTTCACCTACTCACTGAGCTACAGCTATATTCCTTACTATGAGGTTCAGGCATCTTGGGAGCAAATTGAGGTCAGTGTGGAAAAATCTAAAATTCACTTTCCTACAGGCAAAACACATCAACTGGGCACGGACTTTTTTGAGCATCAGAGTTAGACCATATGTCAGTTTGGCAACACATCCTAAAGCATGGCCCCAAGCAGCTTAAACGTTTCTTGAGAGTAACAGGAGGGTAACTCAGAGAATTACTTCCTCCAAAGTATGAACTTCACCTGTAGTGCCAAGTTATAGACACTACAGTGCCTGTATACAAACAGTGGTGCTGTGTATTTTGATCTCATTTGCCAAGCTCTGCATGGCAATTGAATGAACAGAAGCATATGGGTGAATTCTATCCAAGAGATATGCAAACTTTCTGCTGCTCTCGTGAAGCAGCTTAAATGTTTTGATTGATCATCATCAGTACTACTATTTTGGTGATTCTTGATTTCAAAATAGACTTGGAGTTCCTTAAGCGTAGCTTGATAGGATTTAACCTCTCTAATGAGAGCTTGATAGATAACATGTTTAAATTAGAAGGGGAAGGGGGGCAGTGTGAAATAGATCATGTTGTAATTTCAGTAATCACATGCACTGAAATATGTCATTGAAAAGATACTTAAGAATCTTAAATCTTAGGATGCCTGTCAGATTTCTTTTAGTCTATGAACAATGACAATCATAATTTGACGGTGAAATACGGTCAGAGCTTCTGTCTCCTTGACAATCACTCCAATATTTAGACAAAAAAGCACATTCTCACAGATTTCATTAGTCAACTTGTGCTTTTACCTTTTCCCTCATGTAACTCTAATACTCTGAGAAGCCTAGACAAGTAGAATTGAGTGTTTTCTCATACCAACCTGAAAGAAATTACATGTGAGTATGAAAAGCCAGAGAAACTTTAAGGTCAATCATACTGATTGTTTGAAAAACCCAGAAATATTAGGGTTGCACTTAATAAGTTTGTGTGTGCTCTTGAGCCATTTTAAAACCTCCTCTACTGACTTGTTGCACAGCTGAATTAAGATCTTTAATATTTTCATATGCTGTTGCTGTGGTGCTTTATAGGTAACAAAAAACCAAACAAAATTTAAGAAAAGGCTTGAAGAGCTACTTTGGGTAACAAATCAGAGGGAGTGAGGAGATTCTGATTAACAAAGCAACCTCCATTTATGAAATATCTTTTATGTAGATTGTCTCTGGGGACCTACAATGAAATAGCCTGTGGAGCTTGGCTAAGCAAGTGAATAAGCTTGAAAGAATGGGAATTTTGAAAGCAGGGAAAGAAGAGAGCCTTATGATCTAATGTCATAAGGCAGAGAGCTTTAGAGCCTTGGGGCACAATTAACAAAGGGTCTGGCACCTGCTGGCTCCGGTCTTTGTGTTTGTTTGGAGAAAGATTTAGTAATTCTGCTCGTGGGATGTGTTCCCTTTTCTTGTCTTCTGTGGCTCAGAATCTATCTGAATGTTTGTGGTAATAACAAGTTGTAAGTATCCTTGGCTCAGGGGAGCATAATAGGTGAGGGTTACTTTGTGAAGCTCAGGAGATTTGCCTTCTCTTTTGCCATCTTGAGTACTCCCCCCATATCACTTTTCCCCCTCTTTTTAACAGCAGAAAGTGATTCTATGAGGTGAGAAAAAACCAAAGCAATTTATGCTGCTTTTACAGCAGGATTGTTGCATGCCTTAAGAAGTTTCATTTTGTTTATGTATTTTTATCTGTTATTGATGTAAGTGGCATTTCTGCTGAAAAGTCAGTGTTTCTTACTGAAAGACAAGAATTTTAATGAAATGTTTGCTAATTTGGAGAACAGTTGAGGATACTACTGTGTCCTTTACTGTCCTTGTGCATGTTATGATTTCTGTTTATGAATGTATAAAAGGGAGCATTATTCTCTGACAGTTGTATTGTCATCTTATTTGGGAATACTGAAGTCTTTTGAGGGCCCTTTGTCCAGCATACATGTAGAAAGCAGTTATCCATGGCCCGCTGCATTTGCTTAGTTAAATAGACAAGATAGGCAGTGAATAAAAGATAGGAAAAACAATATTGCTTTCCTTGCTCTCATATTTGAGAAGATAGGCAGAAAGCACTGTGTACAGTGGTTAAGCCAAAATGTTTTTGGCACTGTATGGTTTTAAGTATTTCCTTGCTTGGATTTCAGATTTAATAACAAATACCCCTTCCAATAAAAGTACTCACAGCAGAGGCCTACATGCTTCCTAGATATTTTTAATGACATGTCCTTTATGAGCACTATCCACAAAGTTTTTTTTCATGGTATCAGGGTACAGCTCTCCTGTGTGGATCATTCTGACTTGCACTTATCACTTCTAGTTTTGCAATCTATCTATTTGTATAATTTTTAATTCTTCCCATTAAGAGAGCATATTTAAGCTTGGCCAGAAACACTGAATAGTCATTGAAGCCTGCACAGTTCAATAAAAAGGTGCAAATCTTGATGCATAAATCTCATGGACTACAAAATCAACAAGAGAAACAGGTGAAGGGGGAATGTAGAGTGGCAGGTGAGAATTAACAGTTCTGGACATCATTAACTTTCTGAGCACATGAAGGAACTTTCATGCAGATAAACTGCAATATTCAAAGGTTAGAAGTTAGTTTCTTCTGAATCATACAGATTTTTCTAGGAGATTCTCATCTGTAGTAGATTTCAGAGGGGGGGTCTTGGTGCTGCAAAATTTGCATTTTATTAAATTATTTTCATTTACATATATGATGCAGTGTCATTAAGAAAACCTGACTTTTACTAACGGATCCCTTTTTTGGAACAGTCTTTCCTTTTAGCAATTACAAAACAGTTTCAGGAAAGGACCAATACCTTATTATTTAGCCTGTTTAAACCCACTCCTTTCTAAAGGTATTTTAAAGACAGTGACAGCAACTCAGCTCAGCTTTAATGGATATTTGGTTATTAAGCCAAGGGCTTTCTCATCAAGGCACAAGTTTTTCCTGTCCAGTAAGCCCAAAAATCAAAATGATGCAAGCTGTAGTTTTCTGAGTCGTCCACAAAATTAAGTGCTATGTGATCACTTGTGGTGCTGTGTCATTTCTGATGCTATTGTGGCTATAAACTACTACAGAATAACAGCTGTTTATCAGAATATTCATGAAAATGTTCTGTGACGGGAGAAATGGGCATGCTTGTAATACTGTTTCCATGGAAAAAGATGCATGGGCTTAGATTTAGTCAAAATTATGGCATACTGTTCTAAACTTGACAGAACTAGTTCAGCACATAATCCATAATAAAATAGGAACTGTGGTATTTAAACACTAATTCAGTGCATATCAGTTTGTATGCAAAGACTCTGTTGAAGCTATTGCAAAACAGGTTTTCTTAGTGAATGCTACCCAAGCTATGGCATGTATCCCAGTCCTGGGATATGAGTAAAGTCTTTATCTGGGCTCCAAGCTGCGGTCCCATGGTTTGCTCTCTCTGCCCAGTATAACAAATAGTGGATGTTGCATGCATTTCTGATTGATGAGGTATTGAGGAGGATTTGGAAATCTGAAAACCCATATTATTATAAAGATTATGGAATAGTGGGAAATGGAGCCAGGAATGTACCTATAATTTAGGGTAAAGAGTAATAATGAGTGCCCATAAAAATAAATAACCATGATGTTAAATAGACTGCAGATCATTTGCACCTTGAGGCTTTTCTCAGATTTTGTGCCAGTAAAGAAATGTGGTAATAAGCCCTCATGTATTAAGGCAAAAGAGATTCTTATGCATGAATTTTATTTAGGCAATTTGAATAATCCCAGAAATATTTAGGAGCATGAAGGGGACAAGAAAAGGAAGATGAAGGCAGAAACATAAAAAATTTGCACTATTTGGAGGAAGTACTTTATGTTTAGATTATTCTTGATCATACTTTTTTTTCTATTGCTTCTGACTCTTTCATGGCTGATAATTCTATTCCGAAGTCTGTTCTGAAGTTGCAATTTCAGTTCTGTTCAGTGAGAAATCCTTTTTGATCACTGTAGACTTGCAAAATGAAGCTGTGTGATTGCTGGCCAATTCTTACAACGGTTTTGAAAGTTCTTTCCTTGTCCTCATCAGTTAAAAAGAAAAATACTTCATGAGACATGGAGGTTCTAGAGCTACAGAGTGGAGGGTAGCTTTTTCTATACCTGCAAGTGTAGGCAAAAGTGTAAGATGAGTTGTCATGGCTTAGAATTTAAAAGCTTGTTGCTTCTCCTTTATCACAGAACATTATTTTCAGATACACATTACTTCTATGATGATTTTTAAATAAAATCTGTACATGTCAGTATTTTTTCCCAGCTCATGTTGTAATTAGATTTGTTTATCATGTCTGTATGTGAGACTCAACACTGGAGCCATGTTTTGCAGCTTCCTTTATTTTCATAAAGTTTCATAGAAATTGTGAGTTACGTGTTTAACATTGCAGATCAGTGATTTTCCTCTTACAGATTGTGCAGATTCAGGCAGTTTGCAAATCACTTGGTTGTCATAGTTTTGTGAAAGAATTTTTTTGGATATCTTTCCTCTCTGACTAAATTTATGGAGCTATGAGTAAAGGAAATTTGGAAAGCAACACATTCTTAGTAAAATGTTGTTAGTTCAGTGAGAGGTGGAATGGTCAACAGCTTTCTCCATACTTCAAGTTCCCAAAGCAAAAATGAAATTTATACTCTCCATTGAGATACAAACTAGTTGATTTTCGGTCATTTATCTGAAAAGTGGATGCTCACCATAATAATTCATCAAACATTTTTTGTGAAGTATATCTGGCAAGGCTTCCTGGCATCAGCCTTTGAAATTCTGAGTTCTTGCATCCTCTGGGAACAGAGTGACTCTCTCTTCTTATTGCACATCTGGAAGGAATGTTGCTGCCTTTTTGTTTCATAAGGGAGAGATTGTTGGGATAACAATTTAACCTCTCTAAACTGTTAGCTAGTATCTTTGGATTTGGGAATATGAAAGAGGTAAAATGCTATAGTTTATAAATTATATTCATATTTTGTTTTCAATTTTAAACAATACAGTAATAATTATTTCATAACAACAACTATATTGCTACTTTACTGGGCTTTCCATGGGGAATGAGAGGCTCAATTCTGTTGGTATACATATGTGATGTGTGTTAACTCCATTGTCCTTTTTAATCTCATCAGGCACTCTGGTTAAACAAAACACAGATACCAACTTTTTGGTGTATGTAGTTGTCCTTATTCATGATCTAGAAAGCACTTCAGACAAAAAAAAAAAAAAAAAAAAAAAAAAAAAAAAAAACAACTGTGAATTTTCAACTTGTTAATGGTGAATTTCTGTTAGGTAAAGTTTCCACCTAATATCCAAATGTTCAATCCTACAGCTTGTCTGAATTACAAGAAAAGCTTTATTTCCTGGTTACAAAAATAGAGTTATGAATGTTTATGCTCAATTATCTAAATTATTTGTTTCAATTGAAAAGATATTAATTCAGTTTAGTAAGGTAAACACCATTATTTAAAAGCTGATCCCTTTTATTGTGGAGCATTTTTTATTTAATAGGAACAATTACATTACTTACCCTAATTCAGCAAAATATCTGAACTGTCACCTAGATTCCATTATGTGCTTTTGTCTTTTGCTGAATATGGATGATTTTAAACATACGCCTAAAAGACTTATCGAATGAGAGACTCTTGGAACAGGGGTTAATGCTGTTTGCAAGCTTTATGTTACTAAAAATCTAGAAAAGATTGAATTTGGTTTAATATTTCAATGAAAAATGGTCTAAGGCAGAATGCCAACAGGAGATGCATTAATAATCCATAAACCTGTGGTAGCCAACTAATTTGGGACATTATAGGAAATCTTGGCTTTATGCTGCCAATATTTCTAACATGAGTTTCCATCAATAAGTGCAGGAAATACTAAACTGAGTTATTAATCTGCGAGGAAGAAACTAAAATTTAGACAGATCTGATTTCTGTTCAGGAAGAATTTTTTTTTTAGGCATTAAATTTTAATCCAGTGTATTTAAAAAAAAAAGTTATATATTGTTACTCTGAAATCCTGCAGAATGTTTTCACATTACTAATTAGCGGCAGAATGTCGGTAATCTTTCATTAGAGAGAGACTTTTTCCGTCCGTTTCTGCCACATCTCTCTATTTCTGACTGGAAGCCTTTGCATAATGATTGAATATGACTTTACTGTTATAACTAACACTAAGTGTGGTGATGAATGTACGTGCTGAATTACGCAGCTTCCTGCTTGCCTTTCAGTTTGTAGAAAACACTACATTATTTGGTAGAAATTTCATCTGTGTGAAATCTCAATAGAAGCTTGCTGCTAGGAAGCATAGATTGGAGCAAGAATTGATAATTGAAATAAAAAGTTCCTATATGGTTTCATTAATTTTATCCTTGGGCTTCCATCTTGCCATAGCAAAGTTTTCTTTTAGTGGATTCTGCAATGCTAATCTCCTTGGAATTTTGTGATTGTCATGCCCAAAGTCGATATTAAGTGTGACATTCCTGAAAGGATTATCACCTTCTGTCACCCAGCTAAGCAGGAGCTATGACTAACACTTTTCTTTTCCAAGAAAGAATGGACAGATGAGGCATTTGTAGTTTCAAATCCGGCTGCAACCATCACCACTGGAAAGTTAGGAGGAACTTTCTGTCAACATCTGCAGGCAGCAGAACAGAGATAGCTCCAGGGGTGGGTTGTGCCCTTTCCAGCATTCATATTCATAACAGATGAATGGGAAAAGTGTGATAAAGGTTGATGTTTCTTGCTAGTTGCTTATGTTCTTGATCTGTATACAACATGTCAAAGAAAGAACATAGCCTTCTCAGCTTTATCTGAAATAGCAACCTTTAGGCTAAGGATACTGTGATGCATTCCACTGTGAATGTAGTAGTGCTTATTTCATGAAGCTTATAGAGTTTTATGGTTTCCAGCAGGGGTACCCAAACGATGCCTCCAGCTGTATGTGGCCTGCTAGACCAATTTGTCCATCCTCTGCTCTGTTTCTGGCTGCTGCCTTCCTCAGGAGCCCCTCCAGTGCTGGCACTGAGTGTGCTACAGCCCTGGATTGTTCTGGCAGTGACAGCCTGCTCCTGGCTAGTCTTTTTCCCATGAGTCCTCCATGAATGGGCAAAGTCTTAGCTGTGTAAATGTGCTATAATGTTAACACTTCAAGTCTGGACCTGCTGCTCACATCCAGATCAACTTACCATGCTGTGAATGTGCTGTAGGTCTGCTTGCTCCACAGAGAACTTCATCAAGCTAGAGCTGGCTGCTGCATGGAAAAGCCAGCTACTCTGGTACTCTTGATTTAGGGAGAGAAGGGAAGCTGACCTTTCTAGGGGTGTATTTATTGTCCTCATTTGCCATTTTAAAAATGAAAAATCTAATGTAGTGCTTGAAATTTTCAAAACTGTGTAAGTTTTAGTTATAGTACTGCTTAGGACATTAAATGGAATAACATCAGGGTCCGTAGCATTAAGAATGCAAATAATGAAGACCTAAAGCAATCAAATCAATAAATGGTAAAAAATTTGGGATTAAAAATGTTTAAATCTATATAAAGCTTTGAACAGTTCACTTGCTAAAGGTTTTTTGCATAAATTCCAAAATTATGGTGCAAACATTTGAAGGGATCTTTCACAATCTTGAAAATACCACGGGTATGCAAGAAATTTATCATACCATGGCACCATTTGAAACAAGAGAAGTTCTTGACATTTTTCTGGTACTTCTACGCTACTATCACAGAAGAAAAAAATCTTTTAACCATCATTTGGGGTTTCACTTGGTTTTATGTTTTTAGTGTAGGGGAAATATTAAAGTTATTTCTCAGTTACAATCCAAATGTTTGTAGTAATGATAAGGGTAATTTCAAATATGCCTTTCATATAGTAGCATTAAAACAAGCTGGCTGTCTGTTTATTACAATGGTCAGTACCTTATGAAAGGAAACTATATTCATAGTGGATTTTAAATGTGATAATAAACATAAATGTTTAGGTTTAGAACACTTAAGAAGCTAGGTATTTTCTTGGTATGTTTTGCACTTAAAACACACTTGATCCTCTGTGTGGAGTTCTAGTCCACAAGGAAAACTTTGATGAAGAACTTTGAGGTATTTGTGAAAAAAAAGTGAAAATTTATCTTCAGTGCCAAATGCTGAGCTGTTTGGTTATAGTTTTTTTTTTTTTTTTGATTGTTTGTTTTGTTGGGGTTTTTTGAGTTTTGGTGGCTTCCTCCCTTCCCACCATAGGGATCTTTTAATCTCAAGGCTTTTTGTGGTCTTAGCCATTAACACTTCCGCTCTGCAGTTCCTTCTGTCATTCATTCCTCAGAATTTTTAGATAACTGCTAGAGGCATTGCTAAGTGATCAAATATTAGTAAAAGGCTTACAATAGATATTGCAGTAATGGTAACTTGTTAGCTGTAAATATGAAAAAAAAAATCAAGTCCTACATTCCACTGATAATTTTTTCCACTTTTGAGTAATGATGCCTACAAAAGATCCAATATATCGAGCATTTCATAAAATACTGAAAAGTCTATTTGAAAGTCTAATGTAGTGTTCTGGTTTTGGCTGGAATAATTTCCTTCCTAGTAGCTGGGTCAGTGCTGTGTTCTGGTTTTAGTATGAGAATAATGTTGATGACACACTGATGTTTTAGTTGCTGCTCAGTGTGCTTACTCGGGGTCAAGGACTTTTTCAGTTTCCCCCTTTTGCCGGTGAGGAGGTGCAGAAGAAGCTGGTAGAGAGCACAGCCAGGACAGCTGACCTGGCCAAAGGGATATTCCATACCATGGAATGCCCTGCTCAGTGTAGAAACAGGGAAGAAGTTGTCCAGCAGAGACCAACAACTGCTGGGGGGCTGGCTGGGCATCAGTCCAGAGGTTTTATTCCTCTCTGCTCTCTTCTTTTCATTACTATTATTATTATATCTGACTTTATTTCATTTACTAAACTGTCATTACCTCAACCCATGGGTTTTACCTTTATTTTTTTCGCCAGTTCTGCTCCCCATTGCATAAATATATCTATCCCAGACACACAGCAGGGGAATGGCTGTGTGGTACTCAGTTGCTGGCTGGAGTTAAACAGCAGCACGTTGTGTGGGTATTAAAAGTTAGACTGGGTTCTGAAGCAGGTGAAATAGCACAAGTCTTTAGAATAAGATAAAAATGTAAATTTTATAAAAGGGCATCAATACAAACATTGATCTCCTGTCTATATTCTAAGTAATTGCTGAGGCAAACGTGTCTTGCCATTTGGATTACAGCTTTCACAGGCATGCTGTAATCACTGAAACAGGGTAATGACTTAACCTCCCCAAGGAGTTGTCCCATTGTAGTTTACTGAGAGATGTTAGGTATTTACCCACATGGCATACACCATGGAATTCAAATGGAGGAATGAAAGAGTTGTGATTCAATCCTCTGCTACCTTCTGTTGGATGCAATTCCCAGAACAACAGTACACACAAAGCTAGTAGTAAGATAACTTCAGTCAAATTGTGATATTATGTGCTTCCTGCTGCAATGCTTGGATGTCATTAAGATGAAAAAGAACTGAGTGTGAATTGACTATTGAATTCTTAACTTGAATCTAAAGGAAAAGTTGAAATAGATGATGGGAACATGAGTGGATCATCTTGTATATACCAGATGCTCTCTAAATCTGCTGCACTCTTATCCATATGCCTAGTTCAGTATTTCAGAATGCCAAAGTAGTGCAAACCACACTCTTTAGTTATGGACCCTTTAGATTTTTCCCAAAACCTTTTGTTTTGATGGCATTTGTTTTGTCAAGTCCTGTAGCTCCACTTCTCTCTTTGTCTCTGCCAAACCCAATGCAAATTCTGTCTTTTATCACTTGGTATCCTATCCTTTAATGCAAGATTTGTGTGATGCTAGAAGCTCCTTAGGGTATTTTTTGATTATGGGTAACATTATTTGTGAGGCCAGGGGAGTACCGAATAGGCTAAAAATAATATTGAAAGCAATGTAAACTGAAATTTTAGGAAAAAGTGAATGGTGTAAATAGATGCACAGAGACCACCCAAGAAAGTGCATGATTGTGTCGTGACACCCAACAATATATGTGAGAGTAAACAGGAAAATTAGAAGTTTACAGTGTGATAGGACAGGAAAATAAAAACATATGAGTTGGGGACAGGGCATATGTAACCCTTGCTTTACCATCTGTAAATGGAGAGCCAAGTGTTGTAATAATAGGAGTAACTTGTTTGAGAAGTAGCTGTAGCCTGTTAGGAGTTCAGTGTGTGATATGAAAATGGTCGGATGTCTGGGGAAATTGCCTTTGAGGAAATAGAAGAGTTAAGTAAAAGACACTTGTTTTGTCTCTGCTAAGTAACAAGAAGAGCATGGGTTGGATGGGAGGCAGTGCATCTGTGAATAATTAAGTACTGTATATATAAGCAGGAGCAGGGAAGAATCATCCACATCTTTCAGTCCTGATGAATAGCTGAACAGTAGAATGGAATGAGTAAAATAAAACTGATATCCAGAAACAGATGGGGAGCAAGTGAAAAAGAAAATAAAGCAGGGCCTACCAGACAGAATTCATGAAGAAAGGTGAAAATAATGTGTATCACTGGCCAAGAAAAAAATCTGTAACTGTCTAATGAAAGGAGACAGAATTATCACTGGGATAGTTGTCTATAGTATGTAAAATGAGGAAATGGAAGGAAATTGAGTGATGTCAAGGCAGAAGCTGAGTACTGGGAAAAGCTACGATGTTATTACCTGGAGAAAAGCTTTCAAATTTGGTTACAGAAATGTTACATTGAAATGGACTTCTGCCATCAAAGGTCAATAAGTAAGGGGAGAAAATTCAGAGCTGACCACTTAAATGCCTAAGACATTACAGAGAGATTTGAGAAATTACTTACTACCTCTGGCTAAAGAGTAAAAAGAAACAGAAATACCTTTGCGAATCCATAGAAATGCAATAAATGTTGAAAATGAAAATGTTGAAAGATAAAAGTTTTTCTCACCTTTGCTGCAATTTATGAAACCTTCAGCAAATTCTTTTTAATTTTTTTAAATTATTTTCTTTTTAATTTTTAAAAATTTTAATTGAAAGTTCCCTCTGGTTCTTTGAGGTGCGTTTGAAATTTTTAGATGTCATCAATTGGTGCAAATAGAAGGTTTAGAATTTGCCCTTTCCTATATTAGAAATATTGGCATGAGAAAATTAACACAAATTCTATACCAAAGCTTATTTTTGTACCTTTGGGTAAGGGTGAAAGTTTTATGCTCAGTTATGGTAAAGTTGTATGGATTTGGTTTTTTTCTGCATAGAATTAGAGCTCTTTTTATTCCTCTTCAGTGCCTTGAAGTATCTGAAGGGAGGGTGTTTAAATGATGGAGCCAGGCTCTGCTCAGTGGTGGTGGGCAGAAGGACAAGAAGCAAGGGCAGAAATTGATACACAGGAAGTTCCACCTGAACATGAGGAAGAATTTCTTTACTATATGTGAAGGTGACTGCACACTGGAACAGGTTGCACACAGAGGTTGTGGAGTCTCCTCACTGGACATATTCAAGAACTGTCTGGAAACAACCCTTTGCCATGTGCTCTGGGATGGCTCTGCTTGAGCAGGGAGGTTGGGGTAGATTACCTCTCTGTAGTTCCTTCAAACCTGACCCATTCTCTGAGTCTGTGATTATCATCTTTGCCATTACCCTTCAGATTTTCCAGTCTATTTTAATTAATACCCTTAATAACCATGAAACACTGTCTAAATGTGAATTGAGTTACCAAAGCATTTTGCAATTTCTGTCATGCATTTTCAAGCTTTGTCTGGATGAAGATGGAAAAAAAAGAAACTTAAACCCGTAAAAATAAATTTCCAACTAAAAGCTAACAGCAAAAAAACAAATTCCAAAGGCTTCTTTGGAAAACTCAGGACTTCTAATTGCCCATCCCCAAACTGATCTAAAGCTGTATATCTGGTAAAATGCAGTAAAAATGTTTTTTAATGTCTTTTTCTATATTTTTGACATCTGAGTTCTATTCTGCTGTTGCCAGTGTGTTTGCAGCTGTGCCAAAAGTGAGCAGATCCACGTTTCCTTTGTAACATCAAAACGAAGACATTTGTCAATAAGATTTATCATGGGACAGCCAACCAGATGGTTTGGTATTTTAAAGGTGAACTCTTTGGGTCTTGTTTAGCTCATGTGATCTTTCAGTTTTAGAAAACTGTATCAGCTGCTCACTGTAAAGGCTTCTTTTCCCTTCTCGTTTTTAGTAATGCAAAACCCATTACTATAATAGCCGATGTGGCATGGATTGCCATTTCAGAAAGGAAACCAAGTCATAAGCAATTCTACTGATTGCATTCCAATTATAATGTGACCTCCTGTTGCTTTGCATTGAAGCTGCATTCATTTCAGACACATGCTGATAAACAACATGCACAATAAATGACCCTTTAGAAGGGGCAATTGCAAGACTCAAGTTTGGAATTTTTGCTCATACCAAAGGCATTTCTTTTGCCAAGTCTGTAACATTCGGCCAGAAGGAATGCATTTCATTATACAAAGACCAGACTTACTGGGAACAGAGCCTTGTGAGCTTTGAAATGTTTTCATTCAAACTATATTCAGATCTCAAGCCATTAGTGACTCTGATATAGGCTAGCCAGTGTAAGGCACTGAGGAAGCAAATGGAAGTCTGTACTCCTCTCTCTTTCCTTACTAAAGTTTGAAGAATCTTTAGCTGTTTGTGTGTTTTGGTTCTTACTGCCAAGGAAGATGAGAATGCTTATTTGACCCTGAGTTGTAAATCAGTCTGGAAATCTGAAGGGAAGACTATTTCCCATGAAATGCCTGATACTTCCTGGTGCTTGTCAAAGTGGAAGTATTCTGGCAGTATCTTTGCCTGGACCATTTTGGTACTTCAGATTCTGGTCATTGCATGACTAAACAGCACGAGGAGGCAGCTCTTTTCTTTCCTTGCATCTGAATTACTTAAGAGAATTTTCAGAGTTTATGCAGGATGTGAAAAGAAACCAAGGCAAGGTTTACAACAGGTGTTGTAACAACAACAATATCTTTTGTGAGAGCAAATGATGTTTAAACTCTTTGGACGCATGTGCCTTTCTGTAGGTCTGCTGTCAGCCACAAAATGTATCTGCTTGATCATCTGAAAAAAATGAATGAAAAACACAAGGACTGGGAGGAACAACAAGCCTAAAGAAGGGCATATCTGCCCAAAAGTTTGTCCATATCTTTTTTCTCCATTGGTTAATGTAGTTAAATTTATTACTTCCTGCTACAAATGATGTTGGGCCTAGAACATCACACTTGCCTCTACAACCACACTACTGTTGGAACAGGCAATGGTGACATGTGAGTGAAAGACCAAATCTGACTCTTTCTCCCTGCTTCTCCTTCTGCCCTTAATTTCCCCTGATTCATTGTTCCAGTTTTCTATTCTTATTCTGGTGTGCTCAATACTCTGATGTGTACAATTTATCAGCCTTGCAATATATCCCAGACATAGTGCACAGTGAAAATGGGACTGTTGGCTTGGGTGGCTCTTTGTATACAATGGTGTAGACAAGAAATTAGGGAAAGTATGAAGTCCCAAATGATGTCTAAACTGAGATGTATGTGGCCTTAAGGTATTCTTTTTTGGTTTTATATCCAACAATTGGATTTATAGGCTCTTGATAAGTGGCATCAGACAATGAAAATAATCTGGCAGTAGACAAATTTATAGTGTTTTTGTGGGTGATATTGAATTTTCTTTTCTTTTCTTTTTTTTTTTTTTTTTTTTTTGCATTATTTGTGTTCAGAATTGAGACTATGTAGTTCAATTAAAACATGTATCATTTTTAATAAAACTTAAATGAAATGGTTATGGTAAAAAGGTTAGGTTAATGGATCTGTTAATATAAATGGTCACTGGAAATATGGAAAGCAAGTATCAAACTTGTCTTTATCCTGCTGCCACCTCTGCTTGGAAAACAAATCAACAGCAGATTGATAAATTCTGCAGTTGTTACTCTTCACTCAGCATTGGTCTCCATTTAATGATAGGTAAAGACAATCATCTATTTTAGGCCTAAAACTCCTGAGTAGTAGCCCTTCCAACTTCATGTCTCGTGCTTTGTTTGTGAAGTAGCTGAATTCTGTAGGATTTTTCCTGCTCACTCTTGGATTTCCTGGTTCTTTCTCAGTTGGAAGTTTTTGCCATGCAAGTTTTAATTGCATTCAGGTTTATGTTTGTACTGGTCATACCAATCCCATTGTCTTTTAAAAGTAGTTCACCTCCTATTAGAATACTGAGTTTCAAATCAATAATTGTTTTTATTTCAACATCTCTTTTTGACAGTATTTCTCCAGTTGCAGATCTACAGTGTTCAAAATTATTTGTTCCCTCTAGCTCCACTGTTTTTCTTTTTTCTAATTTCAAAATAAATTTTTTAATGTGAATTGAGTCTCAACTTGGCTATGAGACTGCAAAATTGCACACAATGTTAGACCATATTCTATACAGTCACCAGAAATTAAATCTGTTCCTAATCAAAATTACTTCATAACTCTCTGGACTGCTTAGGCCTTCTAATAAATTCTGTGGTCTTAGGGAGTAAAGTAAGTCTGTTTCTGAAATCTGTTGCTAGATCTGAACGAGCATGAGACTGATTGTTCAGAACAAAAAAAAGTGCATTTCTTTTTTTTGGAACAAATATGGAAGAAATGATGATGGATTTCTATAGGTAGACAGTGTGACTTTTCATAAGTCAGAACTTCCTTTCAGCCTTAGTATTCAAGGACCAATTTTTTTTTTTATTTAGAAGAGTTATTGACACCAGTACTGTTTACGTGTGTTAAATCTCATTGGCCACCTCTTGTCTATCAATTCTGGTTTTTTTAGGTGAATCTTAGAATTGCAGAATATCCTGACTAGAAGGGGACCCATTAGGATCATCTGGTCCAACTCCTGGCCTTCCTCAGAATCATCCCCAAGAGATGAACCAGCCACACCCTGTGCCAGAGAGCATTCTCCAAACACTGCTTGAGCTCTGTCAGGCTGGTGCTGTGCCCACTGCTCTGGGGAGCTGCTCCAGTGCCCAGCCACCCTCTGGTCAAGAACCCTCTTGTGGTGGTCGTGTATCAGAGCAATGATGCAGCAATGCCTCCTGCAATATTTATTAGACGTGAATTGGGCATGCAAACAGTAATTAGGAGTGTCATGCTAGATAATGATATCAGGTGCATACTAATATTTTTTTAAGAATGTATCAAGTAATATTTTATTTCCAGGGGTCTCTTCATTATTCCTTTGTGGCAGTTTGTATCACTATGTGCGTGTATAAATAAAAGAAGAGCAAAAAGTAAGGTAGAAGAAATGGAAAACTAATGATTCAAGAAATCACATAGCATCAGATAATTCTATTCTGAAATCATAGCAGCAGCACCCAGAGGCATAAACTCCCCAAATTGTTAGCAAAAAAACCCCTCTGATATATCCAGTGATACAGAAGCCTGAAGGCATTCTTTATTAGTGCCTAATGTTTCCTGAAAGAAACATTTTGCAGACATTAAAATATATGTTCTTGTTTAATTTTATAATCCAGTTTCTTTGACACTTATTTACTGATGCTTCATCATACTACTTGCCTTTAATGTTTGGCATTTTCTTTACAGTTTTACAGTTGTGATTTCAGGATTCTCTAACAAACTGCTATCTGTACTTTAAGCAAAATATTTCTTTCTTGTCTTCAATACTTCCTTTTATTTTCAGCTTTCCACACACCTTTTTAAGTGCCTCTTTCCTATAGGCTTATGCAGCTCACCGTGGAGCAAAGGGAATGCCAGAGGAGCCCATATCCACATTCTCAGCAAAGCCTTTCATATTTGCAGTGGGATTTGTCTTCAGCTGTAGTCCCATGATAGAAAGGTGGATTACTTTGGGTTTTGACAAATTATTTCTTCTGTGCCTTCTCAGCCTTTTATCTGCTGTTGCATTTATTCAGAAACATGCAATCCAAGCTTGTTGCTTAGAAATGCAATTGGTCATAGGAGTCCTAGCCTCAGAATCTTCTGTTCATCACCTAGAGTCAAAGAAACAAATTGAATAGACAGACATTACTAAACTGTTCCTTTTGAAGAATCAGCTCTTGCTTTTGATGAAGTTGCTGCTCTTCTAGCTTTGCCCAAAATAAGATTTGTAAGTGTAAGCTCTCTTTAGAGGAAAAGTGTCTTCAGAAGTGATACCGAGTGTAAGAATATTATTCTGGCGAGCTGGACCAAGGGTTGGGATCTCACATTTCAGAAAAGCTTTCTTTGGGCTGGGCTAACTATGCCAAAAAGAATGTTGTTGGGAAGGCACCAGTGTGCGGGTCTGTCTTTCTCCTCACAGTAAAATCTTCATGAAAGAGAGAATTATGCAGCACTTTTTTCTTAAAAAGGACAGAATTTACTGCCCTGAGATTGAATATGTGAACGCGTCTGGCAGCAAGGGAAGAAAGGAGGAGCTGCAGGAGAGTGAATACTAAGGTTTCAGAAATTGGCATGAGTTCCTCTTTGTTTCCCATCTGGTTTAAAATGAAGACATCTTTGAACACAATAGAAATATTCTCACCTGGCTTATTACTCCTTCAAATTATGTCAGATCGTTGAAGTGAATTTCAATTACATGCCCACTCGCCCTTGCCCAATGGAAGATTGAGGGATAAATGCTTGTATTGTGATAAAATTTCTGAAAATGAAGTTGATCCTGACAGAGAAGCACAATGCAACTTTTGTGCAGAAAAATTACGGTAAAGTATCATTTTAATTTAAGAGGACAACTCACTTCAGTTTAAGATTTTGATTAACTGATGATTTTTGACAAGAAATGTCACTTCAAGAAGATTCAGATGAATGAATTCCAGAGCTCAGATCTAACAGCTGACACCGAAATGCTGCAACTTTGTGTAGTAATGGATTGTTTTGGACCGGAGGGGGGAAAAAAAAGGATTGAAATGGTATGTAATTATGTGGTTAACCTTAGCACTTATGTTTTCTCTGTCTTTGCAGAGCCAGTAATTTAACAATGTAATCAGAACAGCCAAAATCCTCAGATTTTCCTTTTTCATCCTTATAAAAACCCATCTGAATTCCATATTGAGTGATGGAACTCAATAAATTACAAAATCAAAAGTCAGGCTAGTACATTCAGTTTATTTTCTCATCTCATTTAAAAATTGCTTTGCACTTAAAAACTCCTGACTGTGTGGAAATATTGTTGGATGCTTCAGCATGAATGAGTACTTTTTTCTATTCATTTGTGATATTGAAAAGAAGAAAGTATCCTTATATTTTTACAACTGGAGGCTGGATAGGTAGGAAAAAGTGATTGGATTCCTAGCACAAATCCTTTGAAATGTTGCAGTTCTTCTGTGTGCCAGTCTTTGGGCTTGAATGTATTTTATGCATACTGATAAGTGGCACCTGTTCATTCAAGCTTTAAATTTGTATAGAAAAGTTGTTTTACTTGGATGTGGAACAGTATAATAAATGCTTCCCTTGGTCTCTACTCTTTAAATTTGACTTTCAATCTTTTGTGGTCAGTCTGTGAAAGGGTAAGTAGGTATATTTTACAGCAATCTGAGGGCTAATCCAGAGGCAATCTGCATCTCTAGATTTTGGCAACAGTGTGTGTGTTCAATTTCATTCCCAATATTTTCTTTTGTACTGTTTGGTTATTTACTTTTAAGATCGTGTGCTTTTCCTGCTCCATCTTTATTTGAGTTTTATTATGGTTTCCTACCAGTTTGTATAAGGCAAACCCATGGAATAGGCACATGGCCTCCTGAAGCCATGACAAAAGGCATCATTAGAGTCAAAATCTTAAAAGGTTGACAATATTTGCTGGACAAATCTTTTATAGTCTGTAGGTCACTAAAGCAATGTTTCTGTTTGTTATTTGTTTCTTATGGCTTTTGGGTTTCCTACCCTTTTCCCAAAACATTATATCCTCATTTAACATTCTCTCTAACAAGCTGTGACTTGGGAAATGGTTTAAAGGGAAAAGTTATTGCTAGAAGGGTTCCAAAAATACAAACTGGTGAAACTATTTGAAGTAATCATCATAGCTTGAAGCTTAGGTTTTCCCTCTAAAGTGCTTTTGCACAGAAATCTGCTGTCTTTGAAGTCAATGAAGAGATTCACTACTGACCTTCTTGATTAGTCAATTGGTCTGTGTTTTTACAGAGTAGGCCTTGCAAAAATGTATTTGTTACTCATTCTAGTATTGCTAAAATTAATAAAATGTTTGTTTGATTTATTTGCAACATGCTCTTGAAAAGCTACTGCTGCCATTACAGGTTAATATACCAAGTTTTCTTCTTTCTAGAAAAATTATTTAGAATCAAGTTCTAGCTTAGCCAGCAGCTTGGTGCCAGTGTTGGGCCTGCAGCAGCAACATGTCAGACACCCCCAGTTCCCCCTGCCTTCCCCACTGTGTTAGTCACTTTTCCCTCTGGAATTCTGCATTTCCAGAGATATCTGCAGCTGGCGGGCAAGTAGGTAAGCCTTTGGCTGAAAACTCTTTCCAACAAATAACTCCTCTTACTGGAAACTGTGTTTCTCAAAGTGATGGTTTTAATATCTGTGTGTGTGTTTGATGGGGTGGATAAGGAGAGTGGGGTAGACCAAAACATAGGTTAAGGTATGTTGGAACAGAGCCACTTGGAAATTGTAATTTGGTTCCCTCATGTTCTCATTCTCTTTGATGATCTATGAGTCTCAGACGGACTGAAATCTATTTAATAGACACATTTCTCTCCTTTGCAAGCCAGTACTTTGTCAATAAAGTACCTTTGTCAACATAGTACCTTTTCAATTAATTGGAAATTAAAAATAATTCAACAGGCTGGGAAAATTCTACAATTCTTTTAAACAGTGCTAAAAATAATTTAAAATAGTGAAAAACACATTGTTGTTTCATTTTTGTTCAATTTTGCTTTAGTGTGTCTCCCACTTTTTAACAAAGTCAAATCCAAGGCGCTCATTCACAAAACACTTGAGTATCAGTAAACCACAATTTTGCTACCAAAAGTTTTGTGTGCTTATTTTGCTTGGTATGGAGCACTAGATCCATGTGACACTTGCAAAAATTAATTTTATAGAAAAGGAACGTTGAGAAATGTATCGAAAAAATAAGGTGTGCCTTATTCATGTTTTAACATTGAAAAGGAGGGTCAAAAGGCCACCCATTTTAATTTGGTTTCTTTTCTACACTGCCAGTAAATGATATATTTAGTATTTACAGTGTGTTGGTAGCCAATGTTAGAGAAAAGTCTCATGTCAAATGTTCAGAGAGTTTCCAATATTTTATAACTAAATTTTGAATACAATTTTGTATTTTGCACAGCACCTCTGCATGTTCAGCTAAATGAGATTATTTGTTTGTTTCTTCTGCTGTAAATTAATTTGCAAGTTTTTAATAACTGGCATAGAATAATCTGTTTTCTGTCTGAATAGTATTCCAAGTTTATTTCTTCATGACATGTTCTTTTCAACTTCCAGAACTGCCTTCTGAAGGTGTGTTACCGGAAGAATATGATGAAGTCTTTGTTGCATGCTTCATATACTATTTAAAACTGAATATTTCATTCACTAATAATGTTTTATATTAGCTAAAGTGCTGAAAATCCATGGGAAGCACTGTCTTTTTTTACTTTATTTATTTTATTTTAGCAGTGTCCTGTTCTTTTAAATTTGATTCAGGTCATCTCCTTATTATTGGTTTTTTGCCCTCAAGACTAGACGTACAATATGGGGATCTCATTTTTCCTTTTTTCCTTTTGACCACACTGAGTGTCAGTCATTTTTTTTATTGTGTTTTCTGGAGAGTGTCCCAGTTCCATCTGTCCTATGGCTGATATTGTCAATGTCATGTTGTCCACATTAATTGCCACTAGGAGGAAAGCACCTAGCCATGTGTACCTCATGTTTTGTTACTTGAATTAGGTGCCTTGTGATCCAAAGCTCTGAAATATATTGAGCTGATATCATGTGCCTGGCCCTGTTAGTTTCAAAGCAATTTTGGCAATAAAAATGTTTTGTGGTTTTGGGCATGACATTAACATTTGTTTCCCCTTAGTTCTTGTTCCATTTCCTTGATAAAAAGTCTTTGATGCCCAAGGGGGTGACCTTTTACTTCATATTTCCATAAATTGGATATTCACATAGTTGCTAAAGAAATGACATGTGTAGCTCAGCTATTCAGAGTCTGCAGTTTGGTCTCTGTGCTTTGGTGGAGTTTTGGTGGCCCAGATTTCCCTGCAAGCATGTTGGGGTCTCTCCATGTCGTTTATATCTCAGACCAGAAGCTTGCAGGACACTGGGAAATTTTAAATTTACAACTCACTTTGAGGCAGAATTTCTTAGCTGTCAGAAGATATTTTTCTTCTTTTTCTGAGTTTCATGGCTCACTACCTGTCTGCTTTCTCATCAGCTGGATAACTGCCAGTGTGATGGTAACTGATTATATGGTTCTGAGGTGTATTTGTTTTTTCTTCTTCTGGCTCTCGATGACTTCACTGTCTCCTTTGTGCTGCTGGAACTTAAACTCGGCAAAAGATGCTTTTAACCATAAATGATATTCCTGGAAAGAGGCAGGGCCTGACATCTCCCTGTCTGTATCTGCAGTCATCTCCCAAGGACTTTTTTATGCCCCTTGGTGGAAACTAAGGCTAACACTTAAATTCTTTTTAAAATCCCACACTGTGTGAAGTCTTAAATACAGGATCAAATAAGCTTTCAAAATGCTACTGGACTTCAGGCAGGATTCTTTCAGAAGCAAAGCCTAGCAGATAGACATAGTGAGATCATGAACTTATAAAAAATATGGGTAGACTAAGCTGTCGTTGAAAGGACAGTGTAATATCTGACACACCTTGGTTTGTAAAATTTACATTTTGAAAATAAGAAGAGATATTTTCAGGAGGGCAGTTATAAGTACAGTGCACTTTTTTTCATTTTTTTTTTCTTCCCAGTAGGGAAGGCTGTGAATTTGTTGTTATGAAATAACTTTTTTTTTTTTTAACAGGAGACCAATCTCAGTAAATTAGATTACTGAAAGCATCTACATGTGAAGTTATGGTCTGGCAATATTATTAAAGCATGTGTGCCTGTTTTGGAATCTCACTGGTGCTATGGTACAATGTCTTGCTGGGAGCAAGGAACTTATTTGGAGCTGGGATCCATTATTTGGGAAGGCTTCTCAACCCTGCCTTCAAACAAGGAAAATGCAAAACCTTGTGCAGCATGATTTGCCATAGAATCATTATATCATATTGATCAGTGGTTTTGTACAATAAGAAACATTCCCCATCAGAAGCATACAATATAATTTATTCTGGGGCACTAGCATCATATATTTACAATTCTGAAACTATTCTAAGAGTGAATTTTGTGTTTCCTACCTGAAGGGTAGACATGTATAAAACTTAGCAAAGACTTTAAAAGAAATGCAAAAAAAAAAAAAAATTTAATAAATAAATATATAGAATCGCCACAAATACCCAAAGGAACCAAAAGAAAACCCCCAAACAAGACTTTTACTTGTTCAGTGTAGTAGTGCAGTAATTTATATTGATTATTTATAAAAAGACACAACATATGCTTTGTTTCTTTCCTGTTTTCCATTCTAATGTGAGGGAATGGCCAGTACAGGATTAGGAGATGCATTTTGTGCCAGTCATCCCAGAGCAGAGGTGGACTGTACCTCAGTGCCCAGTGACAGGGAATTAGCAGGTATTAAATAGAGTAGGAAGGTGCTTTGAGGAAAGGAAGCTGCTACAGAGGAAGAGGAAAGCAGAATGGAAATTTATTTCTGTTGAAAAATGAGAGGCTGTTTAGCATTTTAGTGGAGGCTTGCATGCTTTTGGAAATGTAGAAAGTAGTGTAGCAGTATGTATTAGCTGTGTGCAAATTTTGGACTATCAGTTTGCCGTGTGCATATGTATATTTATAGATACACTTTTGGGGACTGATGGGAGGGCAGGGAAAATATGATTTAAGTCTCACAAATGAAAAGGACTGCATTATTATAGATGAGCCTTTAGTTTCTTCAAGAGTTAAGTACTTCCAAATGGAAACAGTTGAATTCAGATATTCTCACTGCTTGCTTGCTTATGAGGAGTGTATGAATATAATCTGTACAAAACATTAAACAATAAAAGTAATAGTCTCTAAGGGAAAGGGAATTATTTTCTTTTGAAACCATGATGTCATGGTCTTACCTCACCTTTAGTTTCAGCCAAGCAAATAATGTGTACTGAGCTCTCTATCATGTACCATTATAATTAGCTCTGTCAGGTCTTAGCCCTGCAACCCTCATGCAGATAATATGATAATATGTCTTCATAACCAAGTGACCTTACATGCACAATATTTCTCCCCTTATGAAGATTGCATGTCAATAAAGTAATTGAGTCTCAGAGGCTGCAGCGAGTGAAGATTTAGATGATTGGACTTTCAGGGCAGTGATGTATGACCGTTATTATTCTACTTGTCAGGGAGCTGCGTACAAGCAAGGATGGTCAGAAGATGACAGGGATGAAAGGTTGTGTTTCATTAAAAAAAATATTGCTGTTAATCACCACTCTATTCTTTTCAAAGTCATGGAGGAAAGAAACTCTTTTTTCATTTTAGCTCAGGTTAAGAATTTAAACCTCCACATGTAGTGGGCCTTCAGAGCCTAGTTATCCAGCTTTATTATTGCTTAACTAGAGAAATAAATTATTTTTTCAGTTAATAAAATGCAGCAAAATTCTAGACACTGAGACCACCTGTATGCCTTTATCAGATCATTTAAAATTAACATTAAATGCATCGCTCTAAGGTTTAAATCACGTTTTGCCGACAGATTTAAATAATTATAACAAGTGCTGTGAAGCTGATACAAAATCAAACCATACTGAATTCAACTATTTTTGCTTTTACTAATTTGTTTGGACAGTTGCAGTGCTTGAAACATTTATATTTCCATACTTTGTAAAAGCAAATGTTTTTTTTCCCTCACCAAGCTGTTTTGTAGCTGTAAATTTATCTTATGATATCATAACAGCTGGAAACTTGTAGCTTGACAAGGTTTTGTTTCATATTTAAACAGCTTGGAAATTATGTTTGAAACATAGTATATTTCTCTCTGTGAGACTTTTCTCATTTTGTTGCACATTATCTTGGAAATATCTGCAATATATTATAAAACAGATTATTTATGCAATCCTTTAGTTAATAATTCCTAATGATTTATATATGTAGCAGATCTTTCTTATATACATTAAAAAAAGACCCAAACTAGGCCAAAATAGTATTTACTGGCAAGTGCCGTATAATGGAATACGGATGTAAGTTCTGGAAAGCTGATGAACAAAAAAGTTTGGCAGTGATTTTAGTGAGTGGAAAATTCTAATAGAAGCACATCTTTTCTGAAGAACTAGTTTCAGAAGTCTTTAAATCTTCACAGTTAGGAAATTTAACTGAGATATAGCAGCTCTGACACAGAAAGAGCTAATCAGATGATTCTTGGCTATACATAGCAAAGCAACAATTTATTAACTAAAATTAGCTGCTGCATCCTTCCAGGATTGACTCCCACAAGGGCAATTTTATGTGTGCAAACAACAGAAAAAGAGAATGAAATCTCTGTATGACACAAAACAAATCAAGTTTTCTTACTTTTCCTCCTGGGCACATTTTTAACCTAACATTGTAGAGTCGAGTTTATTTGCAAGCTCATCTTCTCTATTATTAATGAGTTTTTAAACAGTAATGTTTTATGTGACTTAGGCCCTGTATGCACTGCATGAAAAGTGATATTACCTGCTCCAAAAAAAAAAAAAGTTTATATTTGAGTTAGGAAATGAAATCCCCCCAAATTATAAGTATTTAATCTCTATATTACCATGTTGCAGTGGCAGGCAGGAGCACAAGCCTGAGTCTGAGTCCTCCATTAAACTGTCCTCTTCTTTATACAAATGTAGCGTTAGGGACATAACTGTTGGTAAATCAAGTAAAATTCATAGTTTATACCTAAAGTTGGTGTCTCTTGTCTTCATGAGGCAAATCACTACACAGTTAAGTCATCCACAGCATCAATAAGAATGTTAGTTGCTTTCTTTGCAATGTCTGTAGAATGGTCTTCAAAGCATTGGAAGTTATGAAGGGTTCAAAATGCAAAAGGATCACTAAGGACCTGAAGAGAAATGAAGAACTTAGCAAAACCTAAATAGGAATGCAAAAAAAGAAGAGTTTATAGCCCATTATACTTTTGTATATCCTTTCAGATAAAGGAAAAAGACTGATACCTTCCAGTCAAATGGAAGGCTGATGTGAGTGATCTGACTCCTCTATCGATGTGACATCTGACTCACTGTTAACAGTTATTGGTGTTGATAGGCACACCCCACACAGAGAGCCAAATGCAGTTGTTTTGATCCCTTGTTCTTTTATTTCTATTCCTTCTCCCTGTTTTCTGTCACAATGTCATGTTGAATCATTGTTTGGTGGCACATGCAGGACCTCTCAAGTACTGCGGTATCAGACTTCAGGAACTGCATTGAAATGAATATAATAATGAGAACCAGAAGGCAGCACAAACCCCTCGCTCAGGGAAGGAGGCAGCTAATAAGTGCTGTTAGTGGGTTCTGGGGAGAAGAACCAGAGGTGCATCCTGTGGACAAGCAGGTATAGACTTGTCTTGGGGTCCAGTTACAGGCACACTGAGAAGATCAGTGCTGATGCCTGTCACTTTGTACACATCAAGATGCTTATTTGAGAAAACAGATCAGTGGTATACAGAGCAGCATTATAGATACATATATGTGTGTGTGTGTGTGGGCACATATATATATATATATATATATATATATATATATATATAAACAAAGAAGTACTGTGCTTTTTAGATTTCCATGCTAGCTCAGCTTTCCATAGTCTTTTGGAAGGAAACAGATCTTTAGCTTCCTCCCCTGTTGCTTTTCCTGGTCATATCACCTTGAGATTCTGAACTGTCTGGGCCTGTGCATACATGTTCAACATGCATCCATACCATGGGGTCTTTTCTCATCCCGTTTAGGCACTGAGTTGGGACTCAACTTTCAGATCAGTTGGTGCTTTCTGTGTGTGCCTGTTTGGAGGGTAGATGAAAATTTGCTTTCTGATTTTTTAAGCTTTTAGATGGAACTCTGGATACTTGTTCCATTGTTTTTGAGTGAAAAAGATTGACAAGGATGAGAAGTTTGAATACTATTCCAGCTACAGCCTATTTTTGTATGTGGTGATGTGTATATATGCTTGCATGAAAATAATTCTATTTACAGCAATAGCAACAGAAATGATTGATGTGGCTTAAATGTTTCCATTTGCTTATAATTATATGACATTTATAGCTATATGAAATAATTTAGTGCTTTATTTCTGTCCAGAGGAGATGATTTTTTTCAGAGTTTTTTTAGTCTTTTTCTAATATTTAGTCAGATAATCCTATTGTTTTTTATGTATTTATAGATTCGTGCAGTCCAAAGCAATTTAGGCTGCCTTGGTGTTCTGTACCTTATAGGCCTTGCATTTCACAAGGCATCACATGTAATTATCCCTTAACTGCACTCCATAAGCTGTTCTTGCTAGTGTCTTATCTTCTATGAAAGCCCTGGCTTGATTCATAAATGTAGACTCTACTGAACTACCTGATGGCCTGTTCAAATTGTTAATTACCATATGGTAAGAAATGTGTCTAATTCTGCTTGGCTTCCACCTTCAGCCTTGAGAGCTTCTTTGGTAATATTGGTACTGAATATTAATCCTTTGGTGTTTAGTATTTTGTCCTCATGTAAATAGCTACAGAGTAATGAAATCACCTCCCAGTTATTTTTTTTATAAACTAAAAGCATTGTACAGTTGAAACCCCTCTATTTTCTTCAGTCCTTAAGAATGGATTGTAGCTCTTTTCATCACTTTTTCTAATTTTTCAATGCACCTTAAAAATTATGACTGTCAGAACTCTTTTTACTAATCCGGTCTCATGAATGAACAGAAGTAAAATAATTTCCTGTGCTTGCTGTGTTCCTCTGTTCAATTCCCCTCCCTGTCTCTTTAACCCTCAAATTAAAAGCAATTACTTTAACCCATCTTCCTTTAACACCATTAGGATTTTCTGTTAAATTGCTTGCCCTCCATATTCCCTAAGTTAATTTTCAGAAGCTCTACTTTGTGCTAGACCGTCTCACATTTATGGATGTGGCCAGTCCTCCCTTGTCCCCAGTAAAACCCCTTAGGGGATGGTGACACACTGATGACTGGCATTTCAACTAACCTAATCTACTTTTATTTTGGTGCTAATGCATGGTACTAATTTAGTATCAGTTATTCGTTACCATGTGAATTTGTAACCTGGCTTTGCTTTTTTTGTCAAAACTGAAGCCGCCCCCTACTAGTGACTTCGACAAGAATGGACAAAAATGTCTTTTGTTTGTAAATCAGTATCTGCCTCTACCCTTGGTTCCAGCACCACTAAACCCTGGAAGTATTCTGTGATCATGCAGAAGTAGCAAAAGTGAGATGATGGCATAATGCAGTTGTAGTGTTCATTCACCCACCTTCCAGAAACACCCCAGGGTTGTGCAGGAGGCCGCTTAGGTTGGACTGGGACTGAAAGTGAAGCCAATTTTCCTTCCTTCCTTCTCCTCATTTTGAGAAATGTATAATGAGAACCTACATCACTTTGTCTGTAGCAGCATGTATTTTTCATACAAATATATGATTTACCATATTTACTTACTTATTTGGTTTTCCTTTAAGAAGCAGCCCTTTCATACAATCCTTTCTGCTTTTGTACTTTGAACTTTCAACCTGCCTTGGATTTAGTTTTTAATGTAATTGGTTTGCACCAGAAATAAGTGATTGGTGGCTTACTGAAGTTTTCTTCACACCCATCTGTTTTCTTTTCTGCCTGTTAGGCCTGGGAAAAGAATGCACACTTTCATTAAATCTAACAATTTAAAGGTCACCTTTAATTTGCATTTTGGGAAAAAAACTGTATAAAAATTAATCAGGTACTTTTGGCCTAGTCACAGGCAAATCTAGAGGACAAAATGTCTTAACTTTATTGTCTTTTTGAGATACAATCAATTTGCTTAGAAATTACTTTTCCATGTAATCCCACTGTCTTCCACATTTCAGGATTTATAACTACATGCAGAAGTATCTGTAATTTTTGAGATGGTGAAAGGAAGTGTCTTTTATAGTTATTTAATACTAAAGTATTCCACCTAGGGATATCTTTTAAGTGTTGCTTCTAGCAGACACCAGAGACTTTGCAAAACTGAATGACTTCTACATGATGACGATTTTAAATAGAAAAAAAAAATACTGGCTGGGGAGGATATTTAAATTTCCATATTTTATTTCTTCCTCTATGTTTTGAAAATTATATGATCATTTGTATTTTAGAATCTCTCTGTGAGTATCACGAGGTCACCAAAAGGATTGTTTCCAAAAGCATTGAAGGCGGTGGCATTTTACTAATCTGGTAGTTAAGATATCTGAACTACAAAATGACATCCACAGGACAGGACAGAACACTGAATAGGTCTTTCTTCAACAAGAGGATATTGGCTGCCAAGCATGTCTCTGGATTTTTGATTATTATTTTCATTTAAATGTCGTATTTTGGCCAATTCTTAATATGTGGAAAGAACAGCTGTTGAAAAGGTCATACTGGACTGACCAAGTAAAAGCATCTGCAGAAAACTTAGAGGTTTTATCAAAGAAAATTTCTAGGCTTCCTCAGCTGTGTCTGCTTCACGTAGCCCAGCCATAATCTTTTGTCTGAGCGTTAGAAACCAGCCATTGACCAGGAGCATTTTTTTGGTGGCTCTCACATATTTCGCCAGTCAAGGTATCCTTGTGTAGTTAGCAGCAGTTAACTGGAATTCAGTACTATTTTATCAGCCTGAGTGCTATTTCTGAAATACTTAACTTTGTTAAAAACTAAGTAATAGATTTTTAAAGGTTAGCAGTGGAGGTAAAATTCAGTGTATTTAAGAAATTCTTTTTATTGGTGTTTTGTGTTCCTCTGTTTGTTCTTTGTTCCTCACTTCCCAAGTACTTCTGTGGCTTAGAAAGAAATAACCCACAAATGTTCTTACTCTATAGTTTCCTTTTAAAGTCTTAATTTTTAACCAATTTTTTCATAAATAGTCTTTCATACCTGATGACGTAGTTCCTCATCAGAGAATAGTGTTTGAATATCTGATTTAATAAAAATATATGCCTTAACTATAAGCTCTTGTGACATGGCAACCCTAACGTTATCCAGATCTTGCTCATGTGTCTGCATTATTTGTCAAATTCTTTGATAATATAGTTCCTTCACTCAAAAGGAATAAGGAGCCCCCAAAACTGCTTTCAGTGGTAGCCTGCAGAAATCAGACCTTGAGCTGATGAATATTTTAAAACCTGACACATACCAAGCTTTGTATTTTGGCCACAAAAATATACTCCAAGATTTTTCTCTACGCATGCTGTCCTGGGAAGAGGTGCTGGGGAGGATGGCTCTGGACCTCAGAGCCATATATCTATTCATAGCAGCTGCAGCTTTTCTGCTCTTTGAGGTGAGTTGTAGAAACTCATGAGAATAAGCATTGCAGTGAAAATACGTGGTTTTTCAGTGTGTGCTTGGCCTGAGGTGAATTAATCCTGCTGATGTTTACAAATAAATAGTTAGAAAATATTCATATGTAATATAGGAATTATTTAACACATTAGTTTTGTTCCAACAAATCTGGGTGGCTTCTTATTATTACAAAATTTTACATTTAGAGTATTCATAACTTCTTTCTGTGTTTTCAAGGACAAATAATACTTTTTGCCTGTAAGTTTGTTTTTATTAAGGATTCTCATAATGCTTTGCCATTTAGAAATAATTTCTGTAGATTTGCTGCTAACTGGTGTTTCTTCTGGTAATTTTGTTTTAAAGAGCATAGCACGTCAGATCTGTGTCAATGCAAACTAAAAAAGTGCATGAGTCCTGTACCATGCAGCTTTGGCAGAAGGCCAGTTAAGATACAGGAATAACATCTGTGAGGCATGGATGTTATCTCTTTTTAGTGGAGTTTTGTTGTGACTGACTATGGGGAAGAATGTTGATAAAGTGAGTGCTGTCCTTAAGTCACAGAACTTGAGCTGAAACTCTTCCAATTGCTGCTTTGTCAGTGTGAGCCCCATTATACTCGCTGGGACCCCTGAAACCAATCCATCTGAATTATCTTTCCTATCCAGCAGCAACTGCCCCAAAGAGGGCAATGATTATGCACTGAGGCACATGAAGATTAAAAAGCTTGCTCCAGCTACAAGTCTTAGACTTTCTGAGCTGTCCTCCAGCATATAAGATATTTTGATGCCCATGTAGCTGCTCTATTCCATCAAAGCTGGCCACTGGTAAAGCATTCCAATAGCTAAGGCAGAAATAACTGTTGGGAGACAGGGGAAGAATAAAGCTGATGTTTGTAAATATAGCAGCTTTTATCCAGCCTGTTTCCTCCTTAAACCTAGAGATCTGAACAAAAATGCTGCTAATGGAATACAGCGGAACACCGGGGTTGTTTTAGATTGTGGGGATTGTGGCTTTTTTTTTCATTTATCAATACCTGAGGGTAGTGTAAATAAGCATAATAAGAGAAAGATTGACAATAGGTTACATGTTTTAGGCAAATTAATTGCGCATGAGAATCAGAAAAAATAAATGTTATTTTATGTAGTAGTATCTTGCAATACAGTGCTCTGTTACACAAAAACAGTAAAGGGCAAGATTTGGAAAGACATTTAGATGTGTCAAAAGTTGCTGTTTCCTTGCTGGATTTATGATACTTTTTGTTGTTCTTCACGCTAATGAAAGTACAAAAATATTCAATAAAAAATTGGTACCTATTGAGTTAATTGTATGGGGAAAAAAACTCCAAGGCATGATAAAATTCAGTGCTGGATTACAGTAGAGAAAAAAAATGCAGTGGCACCAGTTCCTGAAGGCAGCTGAATTTCTGAATGTGCCTGAAAACTCTGAAAGAGTATTATAGAAATGGGTAATATTTAGCTAATTATTTCAAATAGAACTGAGAAACAGCCTTCAAAGTCTGTAATTAAATAAACTCTGCTAATTAAACCCTAAAGTATTAGTCTATAATGGGAAATGCAGGAGAAACATACTGTTAGGGCTGGAAAGTGGCCTGTCTCCAGAACAGAGAAGAATTTGACCAAGAAGTATAAATATTGTTTAAATTGTATTGATACCTAGATGGAAACAGTGCAGCAATTAACTTCCAATTAATCTTCTGGTGCTAAACCCAAGCATATGAATACCTATTCCCTTAAAGGATGTGAGTTGGATGAGATGATGACATTTTTCATGATTCCTCTCTTTCTAAGTAGCTATGTTCTTGTAAGCTGATTTAAAGGGTGTGAATGTTTTCTGTTTGATGTGTATTATGAATGCCCAAAAATGTAACAGTTTGTGGTCCTTTATTCTGCCTCCTTTCCCCATTATTTCCTTTCCATATTTCATTTTAAAAGTCATTAGTGGGAATGATTCCCAGCCAGGAGGGGTGTGTCAGATAGTTTTCTTAGGCAGTATTCAACCCCATAATATTGATTATAATGTACTGTCGGGCTGGGTATATTGTGGTTAATCTTCCTTACTATAGAATAAGCAAATTAAGTTTTCTGGTGAAGATCAGAGGGCTCTGTCTGTATGTGATCTTTTATAATCTAGAGAAAATAAGATGACCTCTTATATGGCCTTAAGATGTTCTTATATGCCAGGTCTTGTAATTCACCTTGCACGTAATGCAGTGATTCTCCATCTTTAGTTGCTATTGCAAATTTGTTGGAAATTATAATTTTGAAAAAATGGAGTATCAGTGAAACTTCATTTGAAAATTTAAATTTTAAAATAAAATGTGGTAAATTTTTACTTATAATATGAACATAAGCATAGAAATATATTAATACATATGCAGAAAAGGTAAAATCAAAGCATTATGTCAAAACAATTCACAGGCCAAGAGGAGGATTGCTTACTTAGGTTTTTTTCACTTTCATAAATCATCTGTCTTGGACAAGAAGACTTGGCTTTATAGTCCTTCCTAGCTGTTGTAAATTGAAAATGGTGTTGCAGTATTAATAATAATAATAATAATAATAATCTCTGCTATGTGAAGAAATAATAAAAACATAAGAAGAAGAAGATTTTCCATTCGATAAAAACCTGACATTGAGTACTGTTCTCTAGCTATTGACAGATTCCTACCTTGACCAAGAATTATATTAATAAGTATCTTCTGCTAGGCAGCCTCTAACTGAGCACACTGCAAGAACCTGTAGGAAAGGGGGACGTGAGCCAGGATTGTCATCCAGAATTCAGAAAAGGAAAGAGAGGCCTAAAATGACCTGACAAAGGAATGCTGTATCACTGGAGGGCTGATGCTCCAGCCCCCTGCCCCTTTCTGTTCTGCTCCACCTGCCTGGGATGCAGACAGGGCCTGTCCCAGCACCAGTTGGAGCATGACAAATGTCTGGGGGCTGGGGGTGGCTCCGGTGCCTCATGGCCTGTTTCTATTCCTGAGTGCCAGCGAAGCCGCTCCGTGTCCCGATGGACATCTGGGTGGACTGCTGTCATTCAGGATTTTGAAGAACACTGCCTTTTTTGACGGTTTGATGCGGTAGCAATGGAGCACAGTTTTTTTGGGACCTATTCTCAGCAGCCTAAGGCTAGGAAGCTCAATTTTTCAACAGGATTGTTTACTGGAAAGAAAAGGCTACATGATCTTGGTGACAACTTGAAGACCGTTGTCTCAATAACTAGTGATAGGGCTTTGTTACAACAGGGCAATGCTAGCAAGAGCAGCTCCTCTTTTTTTAACTGTGGTGCTGTCATAGCAAGCTCGTAAAACCAGGATGACACCAAAGAAGAATAAAACGCATTAAAAGAATTATAAAGTCCAATTTTATGTGCTACACTTTCTCTCATGTTAGAAACTTTCTTTGAAAGTGAAAGATATGCGATCTGTGATTTACACAAAATGACTTTTGATGAGTTCTAGTGCTGCTTTTGCCCTTGAGACATATGGCTTAATCTCTTTGTATACTCTTTTAAGCAAAGTTAAAAGCTTAAAAGAATGGACATTTGTTTAATAAAAACGTATGAAATACCTGAGAGCTGGTTCTGGAGAAGGATGGGTTATTTAATGGCTGTTACTGTATAGCTTTAAAGCAAAGAGTATTTTCAGGGGTTGTTAAAAAGTATTTAGATATTTTTATAATGTAATTCAGTTTTATCAAAAATATTGACTATGAACTCAGGGTAATAAATTAATAAAATTGTAGCATGCAATAAAAGTTTGGAGATCTAGGTATCTATTTGAATATTCAATGTTTACCCCTTATTGATCCTGGCTGATCAGAAGCATAGCCTCCTTACCCAAAAACACAGTCCTCTCCAAAGTATAGTCAAGTGTTAATGTTATCATTTTATCTATTTCAGAGCGCTGATTACTTCAGCAACCTGGGGACAGATTTGCTTGACCCAGGACTTCCCTGGCTTTCTATGGTTTTTTGCTAAAGAAAAATGTTGATTCACTGATTGTAGTCTTGTGCATGCTTTTGGCAAATTGCAGCCGAGATGAGCAGCACTGCCTTTCACTTAGGAAGAATAAGAGGATTGTCACAATTACTGATTTTTCTCTGGTCATACGAGTCTTTTTAATTCTTGTGCTGTTGTTGCCTTTCTCAACTCCTTTCATTCTGTCTGGAAGTCACTTTAGTGTGATTACTAACAACACTAAAAAATGTATTTCTGAAAAATTACTCATGGTGGCATCTGGTAATATTTAACTGTTTGTGGCTAGGGTCATCTGGCTTCAGAGATGAACAAAATAGATGTCAAAACTGTAACAGCACGATTTTAATCCAGTTAGCTGTTTTTAAAAAACCCAGAACCTGAATACCTTATCAGAGAGAAAAACAATGTGTGCAAATGATATATATCATCCATGTACAGTAATGAGAAGAGTCTTCTAAAATTCTCTTGGTTTTGCTAAACTGGTGTGTGGATGAGGTGGAGCACAAGTGGTATTGAAAAATGTCTCTGCGTAACCATGGTGAACCTCATCTCCTTTCACCATAATATTGCTGTGATTTAGTCTGGCCTAAGTGACTTTATTTCATGGTTTTTCCTTCAGCAGTCAGACACTACTGCTTGTTTTGTAATTCTGCTGCTTGTGCCTTGCAAATACTCATGGATTAGTTTGCCCACCACATCAGTACCATCATATCTACTAAACATAGATAACTTCAAACTCTACAGGAAATTAAAGCTTACAGCAAACTAAATATAGACAACAACATTATAGGGGTGGGCAAAATAGAGTAATTACTTCAAATTTTATTTTGATGCTATTTCAAAATTGAGGAAAAGACCTTTAACCCCAAGATCTTGAAATATCCATGCAAATTTTAAAATTATGCCCTCTTCCATACACCAAAAAAACATCATATGTAGGATTCTTTGCTTTAGATTTCTTTCTGTAGATTTCTTTTGTAATAGAAATTCAGGTCAATTTTCAAATTTTTGTTAGAAAGCAGGAAGACTAAAGTTTACACAGATAATTTAAAAAAATAATGGTTTGATTTCAGCAGCTAGAAGCTAGTAACCAAACACAGACTTGGGAAAAAGTAGGATTTACAGTGCTACTGTTTCTGATAAAGAGCAATATTACTGAGAGGAATGTTAATGTGTGGGTGCATTGCCATATTTTATGGAATTTTCTTATTCAAATATCAGGTTTAAAAATAAAACATGCATGACAAGTTTTTGTAAATAAGGAAAAGGTTTGTTTGATTTTTATTTTTCCCCCACAGCAATGTGAGCTTTAATTAGTGCATATAAATAAAATAAGGCTTTTGGAAATTATAGCAATATATCTGTAATTCAGAGTTAAAAAGAGTGGTATAACAGTAATTAATTTTGTGCCTAACATATCTTGAAATAATCATCTTTGCCTTTTATCCTTAGCTAAAACTTCCTAAGCATCTTATGTTCATCACAAGAAACTCAAATCCCATCAACGTCCAATAAGGCTTAGGATATAGAGTGCATTGGCAAGTGGGACCAATCAGAAAATGCCTTGGTAGTTTTAAATGTGTTTTTTTCCTCTTGCCCTCCTGGGGATTGGTTGAGGTGTGATTTAATTTTTGCATATATAAGCAATGTTATTTCAGGATACATAAACAGAAGAGTAAAGCAAGCTTACAGGAGATGATTACTGGTCTTGTGTCACTGACCTTCTGTAAAATATTGGAGCTACTTTATTTTTAACCCTGAAAATAAGCTTGCTGAGTTCAAGGATTCTACACTATATCTGCTTGCCTTTTTTTTTCCTCCTCTCCTAGGTAAGCAAGCGGCTGCAGAATTGAAATGTTGCAGAGAAATTTACTTGTGCAAGTATTTTAGGAGATACTGACATTCTTACCAGCCACTGAGGCTCAGATAGACAAGCTCTTCTTATGCTGTCGAATACCAGAAGATTATACCTGGCTGCTGACGATCATTTTAGGTTATGGCAGGAGGAGATTAGCTCAAATTTATAACAGCTCACATTTTCCATTTTTTCTTGGTTTTCAGAGTGGCATGGAATTATATTTGTGAATCCCTGGGGACTCTCACATTGGTGTCAGTTTTCAGATTTTGCCAGATACATCTAAATGTGGACATATAATGTAATGGAAAGAAATGGAAAAAATTATCTTTTTCTTGATTCTTTATTACTGAAGAGTTTAGAAAGTGATTCCTTAGGCTATTACACAAGTCTTAAACTGGAAGGAAATGTTAGGATGAAATCAAATTGATTAACATTCCTTTGCCTATGCATCTCTTGGAAAAAGATCACATCAGAAATATAGCAATCACATGTGCTTTGGCTAGTTTTTTTTTGGAAAAGTTTTACCCCACTAAAAATTTGAATAAGATGTCAATTTTAAGACTAATTTTATAACAAAAGCTGAGTCTATTCTATGAATATGGTGCTAAAAAATCTTTCATTATGTCACACATTCAGAAACCCTTTATCAAGCCCAATATTAACAGCGGGTGTGTGTAATACATGAACCAATGTTGGTGTACAATATTATTAGAGAAATAGTATGGTATCATTTGAGCAAGGTACATCAAATAAATTGGTGGAGTACATACATTGTTATTAAAATTTAAGGCAGGAAGTATTAATTTTGACATATACCTTTAATTTATTCTTTTTAAATATTTTTAGTGTTCAAATGAACTATTCACACATTGAATGGAGTGTAATACTCTGAAAGCTCACATTTGGAACTGACTTCAATTTTCCTTGCATTCCAACAGCTTTGTACTTTTTAGCAAGAAATAAAGAAAAAAAAAACATCTGCATGAAATATTGAATTCAATGAAGTATTCAGATATTTTTAGGACTTAAGTATTCGTATTATTTTTAAGGTGAGCAGTTCCTACTTAGAAATCTGCGAATTGGATAAAGTCACTATTAATGTGAAGATAAAAGGATACAGATCTTGATAGGCTGAGTTACTGTAAGCATCTTAAAGTTTTTATATTGAAGAGTAATTTTAAACGCCTATAAATTCTAGTGATGGTCATGTTTCTGCTGTAGATTGCATAATTTACCATTGCTTATACTAATATATCCACCACTGTCTCAAGCTTTATGCTTGTTTTTCCATATCAGTAATAAATGTGGCATAAACGAGTTTGGATCAAATTAGCATTTCTGTCTGTTTAAGCAAGTTTTCCACATAGCTTCACTGTCAGGATTCTATTTGTTTCATTTCCATAGTAAACTGTTTGTCATCACAGCTCATTTTATTTACCCTTTTCCGATCAATTTGCCTCCTTAATTTATGAAGGCTTCTTTTTTTTTGTTTTAATATTGCCATGATTGTGATGTATCTTTGTATAGTACTCTTAATACAAAATCTTGAACATTTGCTTTGCTAAATCCAAAAGTGGTGATGCTAATGTTCCATTTCTAATATCCACTGGATATAGCTTTAGCTCAGGCTGTTGCCTTCAGAAGCTTCCTGTCTCAGTTATTCAGAAAAGTTAATACTGAAGACCATACATCATCTTTAGTATGACTTCTCTGCAGGTCAGTTCATCACAGAACTGAGTCCAAAGCATTATTTCTGCATATTCCAGTAAAACCTTTGCATCTGTTTTGTTAGCTGAGTTAGTGGCTCCACCTTCCCCTCTAGCTGTACAGTTTCACTTCTTATCTTCTGGGTGTCTGAAACTGTTACGTTTCATAGCAATGAGAAGGTTATTTTTAAAAATCAAAGTGCCCATTATTATTTTGATACTTTTTGCATATATTCTAGCTGTTTAGCTGTTGTGGGTGCTTAAAGATGGTATTTAGTCTTGCATCTTGAAACCCAACAGCAACTTATACAGTTGTTTAGAACTGTATGAAAAATACAGCAAAAAATTCCTCTACTCCTGATGAAGCATGGATGTAAGGGCTGATAAAATTCATTTCAATGTGTTCCCTGGTAACTAAAATCTGTATTCATGCAGCTGAAGGTTGATCTGGACTCTTACAATTCATCTGCTACATGTTCTTACTGCAGTGTCCATACAGCTAACACTGCCTTTTATGTTGCTGAAGTTTTCTCATTCTTTCAGTTTGTTAGCACACTTGTGGCTTGTGGGGGGAGTTTAGTACCAATACAGGAGTCAGATCTAACCTATGTGGTCACCTCAGCACAGTTACTCTACAGTCAGTAGTACCTGAGCACTGCCATGATAGTTTTTGCCAATTTATTTCAGTGCATGAAGAGAGTGGAGGGAGTTTTGGCAACTTTTGTGGCTGCGTCCTCTTTGTACCCATCTGTATTTTGTCTCAAAACTTGTCCCTTCCTGTGAGCAATCCAGACAAACCAAGCACTCCAGCACTTACCCTCTCTGTCATTCTTGGTAAATGCAGAAGTCCCTCTGATTTAGGAGTTCAATAGCCTGTGTACTTTATATATGTGTGTGCAAGAGGAAAAGAGAAGAGTTGCCAAACATAGTAATGTTTCATGCCTGGTTCTTAAGGCTTACCTACAGTGATACTGCTGCAACAGCATTTGCTTTTTTCCCCTTCCTTGCCATTAGAGTTATGAGATGCTGTAGCAAGGAAGCACTTTTCCCCCTTTCTTTGTCAGGTCAACTTCATCTGCTGTGGTCATGTTAGAAAGCCTTTGCTCTCTCAAAGGACAATTACTTCTTTTCTCTTTATTTCAAGGCCTTTATCCAGCTCAGACTGGTAAATTAGTACAAAGTGCTTGCTCAGAACAAAACTGGAATGATGTGATTTTATTAAATGGGGTTTACAAAGGATACCATAAAAGTGAGGAATGATTTTCAGTCACTATTTCTGGACTGTGTTCAAGTTCATGTCCCCAAGAGAGCTTAAAAGAGCTGTGAGCACTAATTGTTTGTGTAATGATTTGGCCACCTTTATAAAAACTGCAAAACTAAGTTTTTCATTACTGCTTTGGGTCATTGCTCTAAAACCTCTGTGTTAAAAAGTTAATCATAAATCTAAAGTCTATTTTTGATGGTACTTTTTGGTACTTTCCTAGTACTTTTTACAGCCCTCCATAATTGTCATTAAAATAATGATTACCTTGGTGGAGATGCAAGCCAAGAATAAAACATAAGTGATGGGCGATCGCAATGATTAATTTTATGGTCTTGTTTTTGATTAAAATCATAGTCTTTCACGTAATGCCAGTAAATATTCAAGCTATTACCTACTGTAAATTGCAATTTTTTTTTTTTTAACCTGTATCCCCAGGATTTCAACAGTGGAACATCTGTTTTCTTTTGAGAAAAATATGATAAGCATCTGTTTGCATGGAAGATGTGAATGAAACCAGAGCACATTTGTTTGCAGTGTTATGGATTATCTGGTCTTACACTGTTTATGAATAAATCATGCAGGATGGATAGTGCCGGTAACCACCAGAGGATGTTTTATACTTGGTTTAAAACATAAATTTATGTATTTGTGATTTTTCCTGTAGACACTCAAAAAATTTATGCTTTAAATAAAGAAGAAGCCTGTTGCATTTCTAGTCCAGTATTTAAGCTCATGGATACCAGAAGTTCTTTTAAGCCAAGCCATGCCCACTGTTAATATGTATGAGAATATAGCTTGAGAGTTAAAAACAAAGCAAAAAAAATACCACGGGTTGAACAAAAATGCTATCATATATTTTATTATTTGAAAAATACTGTGCTCTCATGTAACTGGATTGTGTCCTAATGTACATGTGGACAGAGTTAGGTTTGCATGTGTGGCCTGGGAGACTGGTCTTGCAAACCCCCATGCATAGTTGTGGTACTTACTGCTGTGAATCCTCTGTATAAATTCCAAAATATTTTGTATTCAAAGAGCTGGGAGGAGGCAGAAATGTTTTTGTGCTCCAAACAGTGGGGAGATGCTCAGGTTTGAACAGGACCTGATACTAACCACTGGCTTGGTGGAATATGGTCATGAAGTTCAATGTTTGATTGTTGGAGCTATAAGGGGATTTAAGCAACTTCTGCCTCCCAGCAGTTAATGAGTGTCTTTCCTCTGCTGTCACATGTGACTTTGTGTGGATGATGTGGTACATTTTGAGATGTCAAATGTTAGCAAAATACTGATTGATGATCCTTGAGGGTCCCTTCCAACTCAGCTTACTCTATGATTCTAAGTGTTTCTGTATTATGTGTTAGTTAATTGAGTTCCTCTATCTTGTAGGAGTTTGTTTTTTTTTTTTTTCTGGCAAGTTGAATTTTTCTTTTTCCATGCTTTGAAGTATTTTTGTTGTCTTTCTTGTGGTTCTGGCTGAGGGTCCTTCCCCCACTCCCCGTGTCTCATAGTTCACCTCCATAGTCAATTCACTTTTAAAATAGACTGAGCAAAATCTAGTGCAAAATCTAGTCTCTAACATTTTGGATGCAAATTTCTTTATCCTGTCTTCCAGTGATGTGTAAATACATTCTTATTTTGTAGTCTGTTAAAGGTAGGCTAAAGTTAAAAAGCTGAGGGAAATAATTTTTTGTACACACAGGAGATGGGAAGAGAGGCTTTGAATGGAAAATTGGTAGGTGGAGACACTGGATAGCTTCCCTGTTCAACTTTTTAATAAGTTGTGACAAAGAACGGCCATCCTTCCCCAATAACTCCAGCTTTGTTAAAAGAAGTTGCAGCCTTGCTGTGAAGGGCTAGTGGAGAATCCCTTTTATGGGAACACTTGTTGATGTAAAGTGGCTGGGATCAATGTTCAGGGCAGCAGGATCTTTCCTTCTTCTGCCACAGCTTTCTAATAGCAAGAGGAAGGGGGGTAAGGCAGAATTTCACTGTGCTCTGTCAGTTCACAATTGATTTAAGGTTCCTGGAGGAACATGTGCTAGAGAAACAGTGTAGAAGATACTTATGTTCTGACAGCTTCTGCAGGAGCAGAATAAAAGTTCTCTGTGCCACATTTTTCCAGTGCAACCGCCCAGCTCAGCTGCTCAGAGGATTGAGCCAGCTATTGTGAGATTCTTTCTTAAAAGCTAGACATAAACAAGTGCTTAAATTATATCAGTTTAGATAATACACAATAATGAGTATAAGGTGTAAGTCTCTTGAAAGGTATCAAATATCTGTGATTTAAACTATGGTTTTTGAAACATTCCTACACACTGTTCTTTGGGAATAGGGATAGGAGCAAATAAAGTAATCTAAGAAAATCTTCCAGATTCTTTTTGTTTACTTGTGTGTACCACTGACTTTAGATTGATATTTAAAAGCTTTGTGTGATTTCATTATACTCTGTATTTACCATTTTGCTTTTTAGCTAAGATAACCTCCCCACGTCCCCAGTCCCCCATTCCATATTAATATCAGGGTTGACAAAGGAGTTCACTAACAGTGATCTCCCAAACAGTCAGACTCTTGAAAATATGGCTTTGAATTCCTGAATGTTAAAACCAGTGCACTTGCATCTCTTTTCTCTGCCATTTCCCTCCCACCCCCCTCTAATCCCTAGGATTAGATTTGTGGGATAATTACATTTCCAGTACTTTAATTTAGGCCAAAACTTGAGTCCTGGAACAGAAAACTTCCCAATGCCTCCATCTACTCTTGGAAAAGTTATTTCATGAAAATCAAAGCTTTTAGTCAGCAGATCAAATTTTTGACTCATGGTGCTTTGAAGTAGCCAAGGTGATGCCTTAAGCTCTTAAAGTGTAACTGCTAAAGTAATTACAGAGCAGAGTTAACATTCTGAGAAGATCTTCTCTCAGGCCTATTTGATGAGCTGATAAGGATAATACCAATTTTATTTAATAATAAAACATTTGTTGTTGATGTAATGAACGTTTGGTTTAGCCATCTATACTTTTTAGGTAACAAATACACTATATTTGTAAATAGAAATGTGTTTGTAATAGTTTAGAATAATCTGAAATATATATATATATATTTATAATGCATAAGAGGAAAGAAAAGAACCCTGATTTTTAAAGGTCTTTTACTAATGAAATGAGGTTTCCATGAGTTTCATGTTACAGATTCAAATGCCTGGTGAGATGATTTGAGACTGAGTAAAAGAAATACACTAAGATGAGCTACTCTTTTCTGTTGCCATGATAGTTCTTGTCAGTAATGATGGCTTGTATTTTCAAGAGCTGCTTTTTTTGTGATCAGTGACATTTTTCTTTTCTCTGGGATCTGTTGCTGTAGGTGAGATGTTCAGCTGAAGTTGTTTGCTTAGTGCCATGTGGGATGGTTGAATTTTGACACTGTAGGTGTATTTTTTACTCTTTTTCAGAATCTGTCTTCATTCTTGCTATTTCTATAGTAGTTTTATGATGGGACCAGTTCGCTTTTCCCTCTGTTTTAAGCCTAACTCTCCTACCTGTTATGCACAGAGAGAGATTAGAGTGATGACAAGGTTGTTATGGTGCTGCTTGGCCTAAATCTTGTTCTTCCTTCTAGAAGTCTGGCAAATGTTGTGGAGTAAAATGGTTCAGGCAGAAAGTCTCCAGTCTCGGGTTGTGAATGTTTGAAGGAGTTAATTTGCATGTTGGACAGAGTCTGACAGCTCATGATTAAGTCTGTGATGACTTAATTGCAGCCATAGAAGCCCTTTATCCAGAAAGTCATTTAGCACCATATTAATCATAGACCTGTAAGTGGGGAGATGCCTAACTCCAAACAGAGATGGGTATGTTTGGTAAAATCACCTGTGGGGAAACACATCTGGTTAATGAGGAAGGCACTGATGAGGGCTTTTACCTCAGGAAGGAAACAGACCCACTCTGCTGCTGCTTGCGCCTCTCCATCCTTGTGCTGTGTTCCAGAGCCTCTGGAATAAGAGCTCAGAGGATGCCAGGACCCCTACTTCAGCTCAGGGCAGAGCACAGAGGGCCAAGGAGGAGCTGAGAGCTGTGTTCTGTAGGCAGCCAGGGAGATCAGAGTAGTAGTTTGGGAATGCATTGCAAGAACAGCATGGGAAAAGGCTGGGGAACTTACATGGTACAGTTTTCACCTGGAAAGTGAAAAATGCAGGACTGTAGGAGTGGGCCTGATTTTGATGGCAATTAAAGGACTGGAGAGGGAGAATATTGTCTAGTTCAGATGTACCAGCAGAACACAAGCAGGTTGGGATCCTGTGTTGAGTGATACAAAGATGCTGGGAAATGAAAGCGGAAGCCTATCCCCTGCAGTAAATGCTTGGGCAAGAGCCAGAAGCTGTCATTGCTCCAGGTGGTTACCTGTACTGGCAGTGGCACCAGGATGAGCCCTGTGAGCTCTCTGCCCTTCCATTTCACCTGCTTTCTAAGTTAGACTTATTCTCAACCCAATATTCTTGTCATAGTGGACAGTTGCAGGATTATCAGCTGGGCTCTGGTTGAGTTTAACAAGGAATGTGTGGACCTGGCCTTTTCTCCCTTTTCTGCAGTCAAGTTAGTCCAATATAGTTGAAGCAAAGTGAGTAAAGTTTGTGTAGACCTTGGAATTCCCATGAAAATCAGATGGAAAATGGGCATTTTGCCTAAAAGTACATAAGAGTACAGGGGGCAGGGGAGAATTTTGCATCATCAATCCTTCAACCTCTTTTTTCAGCTCATTGTCTTGATTCTGAAATGAGTTATTGTTCATGTCTGACACCCAAACCATGTTCAGGATGCATTTGAAGAACATATGCCAGGAAAGGGTTATAAGAAGGTAAAATGAATTTTACTGAGTTCTAGGTTAAGGTTTAAGCTGCTAAAATAAATCCTAAAAGTCAAAGCCATATTATCTAATGTTCTGTACTATTTTTATTTCCAATACTATCTGTCTTGAGTCTACAGAAAAAATTTGGTTTTTACTTACATATAAACATTTAGATGAACATAGAGAAGCCTATTGATTTTCTATACAGAGAATGATTTATTGATGCTTTTCTCAGCTTTCATAATAGTAATTTCCTAATAGCTCCATTGATTTGGTTTCAGCAAAGAACCCCCCAGGCAACAAAAAAGCAAACCACCTAAAACCTGAGGAAACCAATGTTCTTTTTCTGTGTAGTATAGCTGTGTGCAGAAACAGGTACTTGAAGATAATAAGAGCACAGCTAGTTGTAAAACAGTCTGGTTGGTTCTGAATGTGAAGTCAATCTCCAACAGATGCTTTCCTGTGAAGAGTCACCAGGAGTGTGTACCACTGTTTGTAACATGACCACAGGGCTGTACTGCTGGCTTTGCAACTCAAGTTTTCTTATTTGGAGAAACATTTATTCTTCAGGACTGAATGATTAAAGGGATTGATGTGAGTTTAGGATTGTTTGGGTTTATTTTTTGCATCTATGTAGGCCTGCTGTAAATTCAGCATTTCTGCACTGGTGTTTTCTGTTTACTTGACAGACAAAATAGTAAAAAAGTTTGAACACACTTTGAATTTCCTTTTGCTATCTTTGGAAGGAGAGAGTGGAGCTGCAAGCTTCAAAACATTATGAAAGCTTTTTACCTCAGGTGCATGTGCGATAGCTCGTCTGCGCTGGTGGAATGCAGAAAGTTCAGGGAGACATAAAACTGAGCAAGTACTTTGCAGTTTTGAGAATTAAGGCTAAATTATGTGCTGAAGTACTCTTCTTCCTCTTAAGGTAACACACCAGAGAAGAGAGGTTGACTTGACTTAACCAACTGTTAAGTTCCTACAAGTCAATATTTTCTTCCTAATATTAAAAAGAGTGCATGTATTTTAATATTGGGATCAAAACAGTAGTAAAAATCTCATTAGTGTCTCTCCCAGAATGTACTCACTTCTCTTAAACTGTGTTACGTGAGCAGGACTAGCATGGAACTTAACTAAGTGGAGCATTTTGCCCTTAGTACTGTATCACTGTGTCCCACAATGGAAAACCTAATTAGTGCATCCAAAGAAGCGTTAAATAGATTTCATGCTGTTTAATAAAGGCTTTACGTGGTTTTGTCTATTGCAAAACATTAGAGGGAATGTTCATAGTGCACGTTTTTGCTGCCTCTTTCACAATTTAGGTGCAGTTTTACATTGTAGCTGCCTCAGGAAGGTTCAGTAACTTTCTTCTCCATCAAATCTTTCCTCTCATTGTTATGCTCTATTTGTTTTGTTATGGCATAATGGTACACGGTTAATGAACATCTTTGCCAGCACTTTCAAACTGGGGGGGGACAGGTCTTAGCACCAGAATATATCAGCCTGTTTGACTTGAGTTTCAGTTACTCTTTTTGGTACTGATGTCTAACTAGTAACTGAGAAGAAAGAAAGAGTCTACATTGGGTCATCTGCAGCCTGAACCTTTTCATTCTTGTGAGTTCTCAGTAAAATGTGAGATTTCTTCCCAAGGGTCACCATTACTGTCAGGTTTACACAGCCCTAATGGTGATGTTTTTCTTCTGACCTCCTCCCTTAGCTGGCCTTGGCTGGCCTATGAGGTCCTAAGCATAGACCTTCTAGACTATACATGCTGAAGTTCAAAAGGAGAAAAATACCACCTTGGGGAAGGGTAGAAGAGCTTCTTGCATTCTGCCAAATTTGATCTTGTTGTATGTGAAACTATAAAACTAAGTAACTTAAGGAATACCTCATTGTGTGTATCCAATCTATTGCCTGCCTGCTGCAAGGTCTGCATTTAATGGGGCGGGGGGATTCTTTGGGGGTTTTTTTTGTGTTTTCTTTTTGGGGTCGGTTTTGTTTGTTTGGTTGGTTTTGTGGGGGTGTTGCTGCTATTGTGGATTTCTCTCTGGCTTTAGCTCACTTTATTCAGATGCATTTAAGTGATCAGGATAAGTTTTTATTAGGTGGTTGGTATTGCTCAACTAATATGTTTTGTACAACATTTCCAAGACTGTGCAAGTTGTACTGGATCAGTCTTCTTAACTTGTATTTTATCTGCCTTCATAGCAGTGTGAGGTGATGTGAAGAGCATTAGTGATAGAGCTGTGAACTGACTCTAGAGCTGTGGGTTCCCCTGGATATGTGATTAGGATTTAGTGATACATGAACATAGCTATCATAGCATAACATCTGCTTAGAGTATTTTGAGAATAGGTATTTGAGAACATCACTTTGAGATTAAAACTGTTAACTATTCTGTCATCATGCTCTCAGCTATTTGTGTAATATATAAATCTCTTTGGGCAGCATTTTTTTGCATCTTGTTCAAGTCATCAATGTAAAATAGGTCTGAATTTTGCCGCGGTCTTTGTTCATAGCTAACATAACTTTCCACTTTGGAGTTACCATCTCTTTAAATGTATTGTTCAGGAATATTGAAGCAGCCAGTTGCTCCCAGAAACGCTGAAAATGTAATAAAAGGCAACAGGAAAACAACGTGAGCAAACACTTAATCAAGTCCAGAAACAACCTGTGTCCTTATGTTGTTACTTCGTGTGAGCCTGCAAAACCACACAAGTAGGAGTGTGATCTGAAGGTCAGCAAGCCCAGTGAATTTTCCAAATGTTAAATAATTAAAGAAACACCTGTGCCCCAGCCAAATAACTTCATGCTGATCTGCTGTGAAAATGTTTTGCTTAATAACCCTAAAAGTGTGTCCTTTCTTATGCCTGGTGGAGGCTGCAAGAAGAGCAGCAATATATAAAGCATGGGTGACGTTGCTTCAAGATGTCTTAAAGGGTCTCTTAAGATTGATTTAGAAGTGTCCCAGCGTGTGTTTCCTAGTTTCTGCAATTATGTTTAGAACACTTCAGATGGGACTAAATGGGATTTAAGACTGCCAATGATTTATGAAGACTTAAATTCTACTCCTGAACTCCTGATGTTCTTAAGCCAACAGAGGTTTTAAAGGATATCACAGGTCATATATCCTTTCCTAAGGAGAAATAAAAAAAAAAACCAAATTGCTTGATTTTGGTCATCAAATGTGTGCCCTCATTTTGCACTAAAGAGAGTGCTGTTGATAAAAGAGCTGAATGTTATAGCTCATATCAGGAGTGAAGAAAACTGGTGTCAAATTTCAGAGTTTCTCGAGGTCATGGAATTTTTTCTAACCAGAAGGAAGGAAATAAAATGAAGGAAGGTTTCAGTGTTAACATTATAGGATTGTGAAGAGTCTGTAGAAAATTTGAAGGAAATCCTGTATTAGTGAAATAAGGTTCCAGTGGGAGTGGAATACATTGGAAAAGCAAGAAAAAAAGGATAAATGGGAGGGCAGGACTGGTAAGCTGGATGGATATTTTTCTGTCTCCTCATTTTACATATACACTTCTTTTAAATCTTCCTTGCTGACTGCCAAGCTCCTGACTCCTAGGATGTGCCACCAAACACATGAAGGCATAGAAGTAAAAGATGTGGTGACAATCCTATATTCATAGTCATTTCATCTCAAAGTATGCTTACCTGTGCATGTTATAGGCATAGAGATTTATTTTGCTGTTACTGACTACATTCCAAGTTTTAAAGCAGGTTTGTCAAAATTGGCAAAAGATACTTCTGATTTCACAATTGTGGAGTTTTGCCCAGGACTCATAATAGCACTTCTTTCCCCAATCCTGGAGTGTGTCCCTCTATTGCTAAGTTCAGAAAACATTATTAACTATCTGAATAAATGTAAATGGCTAAATCATATAGACTGGGTATTTCAGAGGAAGTCACTGAATGACTGATATGTTCTAATTAAATGTTTTCACTTGTTCTCTGGCTGCTCTTGACAGTAACTGAAAACCACGGTGATTTAAAGCTTGCTAACTGGGTTTTATTAAATGACTAAAGACCATAAGCCATGAGTAGTGAGTGATAGCCAGGTATTCTTATGGCTGAACCTGCATGTCACTGGCTTTGCCCAATCCTCCAGTATGTTGCTCTTCCAGTGTTCTGTTTCTCTAATGAAGGGAAGGAAGACTGAGCATTGGAATCTGAAAACTTGGTCCCTTTTACCAGTTCTAAAGAATCTAAAATAGTTCAAAGTCTGTATCTTTGCTCACCATTGCTGCCTGAATTCTAACTTTGCTATGTTCTGGAGTCATCATGAATTTATATATACTCACCCATAATAGTTTTTACTCTGGAAGTATTTAGATCCTCACTGAATTAGGCCCTAAAAGGTGGAACATCAGCATTTATAAATAAAGCAGGTGATTATGTTTTATGAGCATTTTAAACGAGTTTTCTATATTCATTAAAGAAATCCTCAAAAGTGATTTTTATACCCGAAAATGAAATGTTGTCACTGTTAAGGTGCTTTGGAAATTATTTGCTTTGCCAAGATTTATTTGCAGAACAAAATGTTGATATCTCCCATTTTGGTATACTTTGGAAGATAATTTTTCTATTTTCAAATGGAGCTTTGAGTTCTTTTATTGGATTACAACGGTAGATAAACAAAGATTAAATTTTAAAAAGACAATCTAGTTGAATACAAATGGAGTTGTTTTGGAATCTTCTCTCATGAAGATATCAGTATTATGGATTATGTTCTCAGGTGGACTGAACACAGATTGTAGGATATTTAAATTCTTTCTAAAATAGAGGGTTTTCTCCCCATAAGGTCATGCTATGTTGTTAAAAGAGGTGAGATACTCTGTGTGAATGTTGGCTTTTTAATGGAGATCACTGCACTCCACCACCTCTATTTAATAATGACCAGTGTAACCCAAATACTGATTTCTTTATGCCCACTGAAGGAGTATTTCAGGTTTTTACACAGTGAATTCAGGCATTTGACTTCTGTTCTATGACGTTCTGACTTGGACCTTGGATCCTGAGGTCTTGAAAGTTTTATTCAGGGTGTATTTCCTATGTGATGTACTTGCTGCTTGGAGGACAGACATGATTTATGGCACACAGAGATTTTAGTCCATTTTTACATTCATGTGGGAAGTAAAGGGCACTGGTAATAAGGAAAAAAGGAAACGAAAAAACACTGATGAGGGAAATATCAGAAAAAGAGAAATTTTCAAATCCTGAGGGTGGAGGTTATTATTTCAGTATCAGACATTAGTAAGCACATTTTTAGAATTGTGTCCAATTGTCTGTTTAAGAAAGTGACTATTAAAGAGTGATAGATAATCAAATGTTGATGTGGCTTTATGCTCAGGGCTGAGATGCTGTGTGCTGATGCATGCAAGCAAAGTTTAGATGTTGCCATGTTTTTAAACCAACCACAGAAAATTTGGTTTACCTTGCAAAAAGCTTGATTTTCCAGTGTACTGAGTTATAAAGCTTGATTTTCCAGCGTACTCAAAGCCATAAGGTGAACCATTTAAAAAATGAATTTGTAAAGATGCCTGTGTTTTCAATTCTATTATTGGCTTCTAAAACTTAGGATAGATAATTAAAAATCCATACAATAAAATAATTCAACATACTGTTTTCATTTTTCAAATATTTTTGAGACATATTTGATAAATTCTCTTTCAAGAATAGCATGTATAAAAAAATTTGCTTTTCAGCTACTTTAATTGAGGTTAATAGTTAAAAATCTTGATAGATGCCAATATAGACTCTAAGGGAGAGTTTATTACTGTGTCTTGGCTTTTATCTATTAATGTGAGAAAGAATTCTGTGGTAATAGTACACATTTTGTATTCCAACAATAGTGATAAGTGAGGGGGCTTTTTATCCAACCAAATAAATTGATAAATACAGCTGATTCAGACTGTTTACATAATCTTTCCAATGTCAACAGTCATTTAAATTATCCTAACTTTATACTGCATCTCCAAAATCCAATTACAAGCTAATAATAATTGTCAGTTTTACTCTAAACCTTTAATGATAGGTCACAAGGGATGTTGTACCAGAAGGATTAAATCATTGTAGACTGTTACTATGCCCAGCCTTAAATTACTAACCTCTTATCTCATGGTAACAGAGCTACTATATGTTTTGTCACCATTTTTGCTAAATAGAATAAATGTCACTGAAATTAATTTCATCTTTCTTAAATTAGCTTCTTAGTATGATTTCTCACTTCAGTCAAAATTTATTTCTTGAAGAATTTAATTTCCTTCTTAATCTATTTTATTTGAGAAAGAGGAGGAAGAACTTGCAGGAACAAATGCATTTTAAATCATTCTGTGGCTAATTTTGAAATTTACTCTTCATTAATAACTGCTGACACTTGCAGGATGGGGTTTTTTTAAGTCACTGTGTACTTAAAGTCAAACTGGTTCTGCTTAGTTCATCCTGGCTATATTTAAGGCACTAAAAAGTTAAAAGGGGATGAATCTTGCTTGTAAGCAGAGGTAGTGCTTAATCATGTGCATAGCAGATTTCCCATGTGATGGGTGGCTCAAGGGAATGTTGTAATTAGATGGTATAGTTTAGTTGCATTTCTTTGGTTTATATCATTTAAGGATCCATACAAGTGAATGAAAATAGACTTAATATAAGGAGTAGTGTAGAGGGAAGAAATACCTCAAGAGAAGGCATTGAGAGTTGGCATTATCATACAACACAGTGACAGCAATTTCTGCCTGAGTTACGGGCATCCTTAAATAATATTTCCAATGGAATGTGTATTTTAAAATAATTTTAACAGGCATCTAGTGGCTTTCTCTTGTATTTCCCATTCTTTTGGTATTGATGAGCTCAGTCAAAAACTCTGTAGAATTACAATCTCATAGTTCTTTCAAAGAAAAGAAGTCAGAGAGATGGAGCAATTGAAAAGGGGAGGATTCAAAAAATAAACCTGAAGTGACAGGCTCTGTCTGAAATTATCACAGCTGGTGATATGAGGCAAAATGGGGGGGGGGAGGAGAAAGGATTTTTAATGTTAATAAATAAAATTTGTTGTAATATATTGATATCTAGAGGGACTGTATTGGTGGAAATAGAAAAAATCCATTAAATGGCTGTGATTTCCTTTTGGAAACATGTTTTTCTTTAGGAATATATAGCATAAAGAACAGGGATGACTAGAAAAAAAAAGTAAATTCTTCTGTCAGCTGCACATGATTACCAAGGCTTTGTAAACTCAATTAGGAGAGAAGAATTTATCCAAAATCTGATTAAATATTAGTGCCAGCAGGGCAGAAAATTAAACAGAGCATACACATTAATAATCTATTAAATGTTCTATCAACTTTGAACAGCTGTAGCAGTTGTAACCAGACATTTCTTTGTGGCATCCTACACATTTGTATGGGACTGGGTAGTCACTCCTAGATTGTTACAGTGGGCGGAAAGTCAGACTTGCCTGTCACTCTCCTGACTGTGCAGGGAATCCATACACAGGAAAATACTGAGTTTGTGTTTAAGCAGGAACTGTCATCCCCAGTTTTATTTGAAGTGTTGATATTTGTCTGTATCATAGCACTGCATGTGTACCATGCTATTTGGAAGATGGCTGAAGAACAGCCTCAGAGAAGAGCAGTGGAAAGTCATTATTCATGTCTGCAACCTCCTTGGGAGTGTAAGAGGAGGGCCAAAAACTGATCTGTTCTCTGTGGCCTGAAGTGACAGCACCTGAGGGAGTGGCCTGAAGTTGTGTCAGGGGAAGGTTAGGTTGGATATTAGTAAAAGGTTGCTCACCCAGAGGGTGGTTGTGCCCTGGAACAGGCTCCCCAGGGCAGTGGTCACAGCACCAAGGCTGACAGAGCTCAAGAAGCTTTTGGACAATGCTCTCAGGCACATGGTGTGACTCCTAAGGATTGTGCAGGGCCAGGAGTTGGACTTGGTGATCCTTGGGGATCCCTTCTCAGTCAGCTTGCTCTGTGATTCTGTGATATGCAGAAATATGGCTATTTTTAGTACCTTGGCACTTCTGAAAAAGAAAGTGTACCAGTCAGGCTGGTAAAATGGTAGGTTGCTCTTTCATAGAAGATATGTGATAGTCACTAGCCAAAATAAAACAGAAATATGAATAGTCTCCAGAGGAAAAGAAATAGTTGTAGCTTTTCAAGTTAAAGTAGGAAACCAAATGATAGTTTCAATGCTTTTGAGAAAGCATTATAGGGACTATAAGCACTGTGCTCATATTGGCAACCAGACCTGTGCATGACAGGGACCTGGACCTAGAAAAAAGGATGAAGCTGGTGCAGAGTAAAGGGCCTCAATGACCACGTGCATCCCAAAGCACAACATGAGGCTATGTAGAATGCTCTCCCTGGCTCTGACCAGCTGCCAAGTGCCCCAGTATTCTCTAAGTGTGTCCAGAAGCAAATCTCTGGAGAAGAACTGAGCAAGCGCCTTTGACATGCCCCATTAGCGCTCTTTCCAACATTTGACTTTTTTCAGTTCAGTTTGTTTACTAACCTGTAACAGATCTCCAGTCTCCCTTGGAGTTCATGTAAGCTTCTATGCCCAGTAGCCTCTGGCAAGGAATTTCACAGGTCTGGCAAGGAATTTACACTGTGTAAAGAGCCACATCTTTCTGTTTGTTTTGAAATTCTTTCCAACTGTTTTCTCTTGATGAACCCCAGCTCTTAAAGTGGAAAAGACAGTTGAAACTAAATCTCTCTTAGTCTCTTCTAAATAATCTGCAATTCTGTAGGTCGTCAGTAATTCGAAGCCTAAACTTATTATGTGCAGATTTCTGCATGATGATCATTAAGCAAAACTGATCATGTGTATGTCCGGGTTTCTGAAGAACTTAGTACATGTGTCCTTGAAGAATTTTTATATGACAAAACTCTTATATATGCAATCTGGGGAAACGATATTTAATTTCTTTAATCTTTTGTTTGCTTTTTCTGTTCTAGACTGTATTTACATAGAGGGATTGCAGAGTACCATCTTCAGAATAAATAACTGATCTGGATCAATCTCTGCAATCACTGGTACTGCATGTGGTAAAAGAAAGGGCTGTTTTGTTAGTCACTCTTAGATCCTCCTCCTCATGCCTTTATATAAAAACAAACAAATGAAAAAACAACTACCACTGGCAGATTCTGAAAATGGAAAGAGGTTTTTCCTTTTGTAAATTATCTTTCTTTGCTTTGGTTTTGGTGGGTTTTTGGTTGGTGTTTTTTCTTTGATTATTTATTTGGTAGGAGTTTTTTGTTACAGATTTTGTTTGGGATTTTTTTTCCTCTTGGAGATATTGTTTAAGTATTTTCTTGGAGTTTGTGATCTGATTTCTTTTCCAATAAGTTTTTTTTTTTTTCTTTCTTTTTGCTTAATAGAAATGGAAGATGACATTATAACTGTGTAAAAGCTGAATTCTTTACCATTTATGAACTACGGAATATTGTGGACTAAAAATCTAGCTACAATAATAAATAGGAACAGAATAGCAGGTTGAAATTCTGACTTTAATTTATGCCTGAGAGCCCAGGTATTACAAAGCTTTGCACACAGTTAATGATAGCTAAAAATATGTTTCTTGCATGTTCTAAAACACACTCCAAAGAGCAACTTTCCAGAACACATTTCTGGTTTATCTCAATGATATATTTAGTTTTGCTAGAACATGTTTAATGTGCTCTCACAGTTGTAAATAATCATAATAATTTGGGCAGTGCTGAAATTTTTCTTCCAAATTCTAATTATAACTAAATTTATTTATAGTCAAATTCAGTTAAAATAATTTTTTAAAAGATCGAAGCACGTGTTTATAACCTAGAAAATATTCTGGTTTGACTCCTATGGCATCATTTCTAAGAACAGTTTTCACAGTGACCAGAAGTAATCCTCACTACATTAGTCATCTGTCTTTTGTTCTGTTTTAGTCTTTTGGGCTGTTTTTCTGTTCATCCTTATACAAGCTAGATTATAAAGGAAAAGGTTGTTCTGTGCTGGCCTTAAAAACCCAAGTGCAATTATTTCTTTTTCTCATCTTTTCACGTAGCAGGAGTACAATTTACTACACAATGGCACAATCCCAAATGTCTGTGCTGTGCAATGAACTCAAATTAGGATTAAAGATTGTCAATTTTATTCTGAAAAGCAATGCTAGGATAATACTGGCCATCTACCAAAGCTGTACAGGCTTGAAAAGTTTTGCTGAATGTGCACAGAACTCCATTCAAGCATGGGTAGTTCACACTGGCAAAGGTCAGCTCTCGTTCTCCTTCTGTAAGGCCTCTAATTTTTCATCATTAGTGTCTTTAAAGATTGCTGTGGGGGTTTTGCAGGAGATAAGGGGTGAACACCACTCTGTAGTGTTATAGCACAAGGACTGGTAAATATTTAGAGCTAAGTGTCAGGGAATATCTGGATGTTGAGGAGGGTGTGGCAAATGTTGACAAAAATGGAGCGTTTCTCTCTTGGCTAAAGAAAACTGGTCTTTTCACAAAGTACTGTAAATAAAGTACATGTTGGTATGATCATATAACTACATTTCTCTTTAGTTTTCTGCATGAATATATGAGGCATGGCAGTTATTCAGTTTGTGGGTGGGAAAGAAGGGAACATAATTGTGAGGTAAAAAGGAAATTAAAATATGTGGTGGAACTAAGGAAACAGAACCAAACCCATGCACTCGAGTGAATGTTACGGGGCATGATGCTACACAATACTCATTGTAGCAAACAGCAATAACTGACTCCTTACTGCAAGCTTGCTGTTTTCCTCCCCTCCAGTTTAAAAGAGTGCTATGCTGTGTTGAGAAGCCTTCTTGCTTTCAGGTGAGAGTTATTTCATGTCACACTGTTGTTATGTTCTCTTGAAGTTCTTGACCTTTTTGTGGCAAGGTTGCAATGGAAACCTTTATGCATTATCTTTTATAGAAATGGCTATGCAAATATGGATATACCTTTCTAGTGAAGAGATAGCCTATGACAACAGATGGGATTTCTGGAAATCTAGGCACACCACCTCCTTCAACACTAGCAGCTAAATCTGTGGTGTGATGGTCAGCTCAGGAGCATCTGCCCTGGTTCGCAGTGTTACAAATTACAGGCAAAGTCAGAAGGTTAACCTGGGTCATGGCTAAGCTGGAAGAGGTCAGCTCAGCTCACTGTGGAAGATTTTGCCAATTCAGCCAGCTGACTTTGTAGTGAAGCAGATGATGGGTCTTGCACAGGCTCTTCCACTGGCTCAGATGTAATGGTAGTGACCCTTACCAAAGGATGTCAAAAGCAGTTAGAAACTGAAATGGGGATTAGCATCCTAAACAGGCACAGGCTTTTCTCTTGTGGCCATTTGTCACGGCTTGCAGGATTGATGGCTTCAGTGAGAACACAACACTGTAAAAGTCAATATTGTCCTGGATGTGGAACATCATCAAATGATCTGCTTCTGTGTGTTGGTTCTTTCCAGTGCCCTGTGTGCAAGGATAGCAATGAGTATTTGGTTTTAACAATAGGCAGAATCTGAATTACTGGAGGAGAGTGCTTGTAGGGGATGTCTCGGCTGAGCCACTCACCAAAGTTCACTAACAACTGCTCACTCAAATCTTGACTTCCCCAGATCATTGACTCTATACATGTTGCTAAGTATATCCAAATCTGCTTAAGTTCTAAAAGCAGTTTAGCAGCTGAAAAATGGAACAGCACCAAAGCTAAAAGCGTTTTTAAACTGACAAACTGACTAGTTTAGGTGCACGTCAAAACTGCTGCTGTTTCTCTAATAGTGTAATAACCTGGCCCTCCTTTACAGTCTGTTGCAAGATGTAGCTGTGTTTTCATTTCTCATATTCCAGTGGCTATCACATCCATTGTTTTTTCCTTTTATTTGGTGCTTGTGGCTTCTCCAGGAAAAAAGAAATCTGAAAATAGATACAGTCACATTTCTAGAGTCTGCATATGTGCCATTATCAGAATATATTTCCTTCTGACCCTGAGAACATTCAGGGTTATCCTGAGGCTTTGTGATTGTAGGTGATTTCTCTCTCTCTTAAAATGCTTCCACACCTTATTTCCAGACTAAATGAAGGAAACATGATATCCATGGTATATTCTTCCTTTGAATGAAGGTCAATAGGTATGGACAAATCTTTGCTTCCTCCTCTGCTTGTTGTATCCAGCAGCAAAGTAAGCTGCTAACCTGAGAGGCAGAAGAACATGATGCATCCCCGCTCTAGCAAGGAATAAAGAGAAACCTTCTCTGTGCAGCAGCCATTCTCTTCATGTGCTAATTAAAATGATTTCAACTGCTGCTAAACCATTTCAACAAGAACCAGAGAATAGAATCATGCATTAATTTTTGAAAGGTCCTGTTTCTTGTTTAAATGGCTCCCCAGTCCTCAGCTACATCCAGTGTGTTCTCAGCCCACCTGTAATTCTGTCCAGAGCCAGATCAATTATGCTTAGTGAAGATGTGGATGTTTACTCTGTGAAAAATGAGAAACCATATGACAATACACATATATTTCTTACTGTGCTGAAAGTTTTCATTTGGCTTGCAGAATTTTGAACAGACCTTTTAAGAGGCTTGGGGTGGGTTGGGTGTGTGTATGGCTTCACTGCATAGAGTAATTAAACACAATATTGGCTGGCTGCTGAATTTGAAGAGGCTTAGATAATATGACAATGTCTTTTCAGTTCTTATAGAAGAGATTTACTATGGATGTATTATAAACCTGTGATTTATAAACCTCATTGACTTCATTAGTCCCCAGGGCCTGTATTCTTGTTAGCCTGGAAATGCCTGTTTAAATTTAATTTCCCCCCCCCCTTTTTTTTTAAAATTTAAATTATGACCTCATTAGAGTGAAAACATGACTCCAGATTCTTGCCTTGTGTAAATCAGCCAAGTCTTGCAACTAACCCCAGCTGAAGATCTAGGCTGTAAATTGAAAACCTGTCCTTTTGACTTGCCTTGTCCAATCCCAAAGGCTGGCCCTAGTGTTAGAAACATCCTCATACTTACATATAAAGGCATTTCAGTAACTTCTTTTGTGTGTCTTCTTCCAGTTAGGGCTGTAGTCTCTCAGTGTGCCTAAGATTTAGGCAAACACATGAGGTGTAGTGCAGTAAATTTCTTCAAAAGAGGAGTTGGGGCAGGATGTTTAAAAAGATGTGCAATGGTGGTTAAGGGTAGGATTGCAAAAGTTGTGAGTGCCAAATGAGATTAGGTTTCAGTCTGTCACATGTTTTCAGTGGTAAGAGAAGCTTCATTTTTGTAGTTTTCTTAAGTATTGTAGTTAATATGAAGAGCATCTCATAAAATTTGTTCAAGGTAAAACAGATAAATGGCTTCACTACAGCTGTCAAATTTCACTTAATGAGTATTTTTTTTTTAATGCTTCATTATTTAAATTCAAAACCATCTTGAGGTTATTGTTGGATTATGGCACAAGTTGTTTGGGGTTTTCTCTCCATAACAGGTTTCTTTTTTTTTCTCTATTTTAAGGTATTGAAAATTGAAAAACTCTTCTACCTAATCTTTTGCACTGAGTCCCAAACAGTTTTATTTATAGTTGCCAGAAGTAAGTTCCTAATGTTATGTTAATTAGAAACATGTGGTGAAAAAAAGGGAACTTTTAAGCTGACACTATTTTTGAGTTAAAATCTGGCATCCCCTTTCTACTGACAAGCCTGACAACTGCAGCAGCAATCACCTCATCAAATCTCTCCGTTGTGTCTTTCCTGGTTTTTGGCATTCTTCCTGTCTAAATTTTTATCAGATGAGTGCTTTTTTCTTGGCAAGTATTTTGAATACCTTCTTGTTGCTTTATCTCTGCACTATCACCCCTTGCCCTTAATGTCATTTCTCACATGTAAGACTGTGGCAGAATTCGAAACAAATTAGTTAGGAACAGAGATTCAAAGACCAGCTTTTCCTCTTGGCTCACTAGTCTCTTCTCCCCTCACTTTTTAAACACCAGCACGTCACAGATACCACAGGAACACTCAGTTTTTAGGACATTTTTGATGCTTTAAATCCTCAATGCTGCATCTACCTTTTTTTCCACTATCATGTGTCCTGTATTGCTCTTGAAAGGTTTTCAGCTGGTGATATCTGGATTTTAATCCTGAGTTTTGGAACTAGTCAGTGGGCTGTGTCAGAATAAAAATCTATAATTATAAATGCTTTAGACCACAGCCAAACTATCCAAGTAATTTTTTTCTTAAAATAAATGCACAAATATTGAGTGATATTTGCAAGCAGAATTCATATGAATGAGGACCAGATTTCCTTTCATGAAAGGAAGACTAGGGAAAATGTAGGCTTCTCTGGAAGGTGAGACTGGTTGCCCAGGATATGGAGGAATTAATATAGTATCTCTCACTGAGAGCACTGTAAGTTGCCAAATGCTCAGCAAATAAAACCCCTCTTCAGGGTGCCATGAACGGCAATAAACTTCAAATGGTTTTGAATTTGAGTAATGGCGCATTAAGGAAACATATTAATTAAGGTAAATCTGGCCATTTTATTGGAGCCCATTTTCCAGTTTCTTCAGTCAATGTAGAGCAGTGTAAGCTGTTGGACAGACAGTGTTTTTTGATGCTAGCTGCTTCTTTTCATTGCCTAATGCGAGTTAAGTCTTCTGAATATCCAGCACAGTTGTACTGCTAAGTTCTTTTGAGAACTTGGGCTGTAAATCCCAGCTTATGTGACTAATGTAGTGGGCTCATTTTCCAGCAGCACCAAGCCCTTGTGAAGGCAGTAGAAGTAGCTAAGTATGCAGGAGATAGATATATACACATACTCTCTCTCTTTAGATATAGATATATATAGAGATATAGACAGATATATATAGATATACAGACACATACTCTTGGGGCAGGTGTTTTTAAAGTGTCTAAGCACTAGGCTCTAAGGGCAATGTGAGTGTGATTCAAGCTTTTAAGAGCAGATAACAGTGCATAAAACATTGAACATGTGCATAAGTAACTGGACGTCTCAAGCTGTCTATATTTTCATTGGTGAGGTTACCTAAGCACTTAATGTTCTGCTGCTCTATGTGTCAGCAGAAGCTGCCATTCTCAATGTGCTGAGGCTTTGATGGCTGAGTCCTTCCTTGGCTTCTTGTGGTTTGCAAATCCAAGTCTTTTGATAGTGTGTGTGTCTCTGAGTGGGCAGCACAGAACTCAGTGAAGGTTGTGGCAGTCACAGACACGTTCACTCCAAAACACTGGACAGAAGGGGAACAGCATGCTAGTCACAGGGTTGGATCTGAATGTATGCCATCAAACAGGGGTTTCCTCTATCACTCCAGTGCTATCTGGCATTTCTTTTAATCCTCCTCTCTCACACCATGATCTCTGTTGAGAATCCTGTCAGCTCTCCATCCCACTGGGGGTCACCATGCTCAGCGATGTGCCCAGTTGTCCTGATCCCAGGCCACACTCCAGCTGGGCAAATATGTGCCCCATGGAACCAGGGGAGTTGAGCTTGTGCCTCCAGAGTCTGAACAGCTTCTTTCCCAAGTGTTTAAGGAAGTGGAATAGAAAGTTGTTTCTTCCCAGTAGAGAGGGATGTGTGTGGACCAGCATTGCAGCATATTGTAGAACACAGGTCCAGCCTCCTTGTTTTCAATCTCATTTCAGGAATCTTGTGCTGTTAATATAAAAAGGCCATAGTGGTTCTCTTGTTGCCAGCCTATTATCTTCCTCAGTTTAGGCCTATGTGTACTTCCCCCCCGCCCCCTCCCCCCCAAAAAGCACCTAATTTAGTTTAAAATGGGATTTAGGGACTCTTGTAAATTTAATTATAAAATAGTTTCAACTCATTTGAAGATATCATCATGTGAACATTCACAAGATTTTCTTTGACGCTCATGATTTAACATGCAGTTGTTTTCATAAGTCATATTGCAGCAGAGTGATCAGCAATTAAAAACAGAATCGTGCTACATAGTGTAAAGCCTTCCAGTAACTGCACCCCAAAGGGTGGTTCAGTCACCACTTTGCATCAGGGTGCCGTGTTATTACTTAACATGCAGAAGTGGTTTTAATGCTTTGTGTACAACCAAGGCTTTAACTGATCTGTCCCATGGAAATGAAGATGAATGACAACTCTGCAGTCTGCTACCAAATGTTCATGCTAATTTTCTAGTCTTACATAGAAGAAGGCAAAGACCATGATGTAAATGGACAATCAGCCCTCTTCTGGATGCTTGACACTGTCATTTTGAGACTCAGTTTTGACATTACTTAAAGTAGCACGTAACAATGCTGAGAAGAGAAAGTTAAAATCTTATGTGTTAATAGAAGAAAGTATTAGGAATTAAGATGCTGATTTATTAAAATATCTTGTGGAATAGCAAACCAAATCCCTTAAATCCATTGTTCAAACAGAATGCTTAACACAAGGATTTAAGACCAAATTCACTTCTTCTTCAGTATAACGTAACGCTGATTTGTAGAACCGGAGCACAGAAAAAATATTATAACAATAATGTTGTTGGAAGAATGTTAAGCACATCTTTATGAAAAACCAACATCACAGGAGCAGTCTCATTGCTGGTATTGTTCTCTCTTTGTGCTGCAGCATGTGCAACATCCAGGTCACTGCCAGTGCAAGGCAGACAAGCTTAAGCTGCGATGAGTGATACTGAAGGGGGGGCAGGGGAAGGGGGGCTGTGCCTGTGGATCTGGATTGTCTCAAACTCAGACCCCAAGCAGAGATCCAGCACTGGCAAATACAGTGGGAGTCTGCCGGGAAACTCTGCAGCTTAAGTCTGCAGGGAATGGGAAAGAGTAGTTCCAGATAGGCCACCTTGACAAAGGTATTAGGTGTAGCAGGACATGCTGGTGTTCTAAACACACTGACAGTTATGAGCTTTTTAAGCAAATGTTTCTCATTTCTTTTTTCTCTTTGTTAGTTAAGTTGGATTGGGTGGCTGGTGCTGAAACAATTTAATCCTTGTCTACAAAGCAATTTATTGCAAGTTATTGCATCCTATTGAAATTGATTGCTTTATTGTTGTTGGCGTGTTCTGTGCTTTTTCTTTTAGAAATTTCATTTTGCAAATGTAGTTATAATATTTTACATGTGTAGAGTGCCTTTCATCACAAAATACTTCACAAACTAGACAGAGTTTTTGCAGTTAGTTGTTTGAAAGTGACTTGGGCTGGTATCAGGAGACACAGCTATCTTTGCCCATACAGTCCAGGCAGGCTGAAAGTTTTCTTTCTGTGTACTTTCTTGTAACCCATATTGTCACCTGAGTAATAAATAGCCAGCTTCCATTCCTGGCTTAGATGCATTTACTTCTGTGACTCAAAACCTGAAGTACTTTCTGGGAAGGAAAACAGTTTCAATTAAATGGGCTGCCACACTGTTGGCCTGATTGGCCACAAAAAAAAAAAAGAAATAAAAAAGCTAAAAAGGTATTGAGACCTAAAAAATAATATATTTTTAACTCTTATTATTTTCTTTTTGTACATTTTTTAGGCATGTATGATCTTAAAAAGTGTTTCTAATCCAGATCCTGTGTTTATTTGGCAAACTGCTGCAAGATTTAAAATTTGCATTAGTCTTTTTTATTTTATTGTGTACTATGGCCTAAAGCTAAGACACTGTATTAATAAAATTGACCAGCTAGAGGTAAGGGCAACAGATTCTGTGTCCTGTGGTGAGCTGGCCTTAAACTTGAGCAAATCCTTGAAAATTCTGGGGCATTCAGTGAAAGAACTGAATTAATTTAAACTGAACTGCACACAACCTTTTAAAAACTAAATCTGGAACATATATGGATAATACTGCTCTTAAATATTCAGTCTCTTTTACTTACTTTGATTCAGCGGATTTTTCACTGTCTCCACATAATTTCCGTGTAAAAGGAAAGGCTAATCTACTGGTTCAGACAAAAGGCTTAAGCTCAGATGATCTCTGTTCTGTTTCCTTTTTATCATGTTCTCGCATTTTTTCCTCCATCTCTGAAAAGGAGATGACAGCGCTTCACTGCCTCATGATTGTGGAAGGATAAATACATTGATAGTGAGATGTTAAAAATGATGGAGCCAAGTATGTAACTTGGCCAATTTATATGTATACATTCTTTCAAATTAGGAGTTGGGATATTCTGTCTTGGAGAAGTGTGGAGGAACAGTTTAGCTAGCTTGCTTAAGGTCTTTAGTAGTGAAATGGTTAACAAAATATATATACAGGCAATGTTTAGGGTTTAGAGTTAACACCCTATTGAGATGATTGAAAATAGTTCACATCTTGCTGAACTGTCATTTTGAGCTGACTGCCAATTTAAGAACATATTGCTGCCTCAGTTAACATATGGTTCGAGTTGATACAGTTTTCTGTGCAACCATGAGAGCTAGACACATCATTATATGAAAATGAAAACAAATGGCTGAGTCCTGAGCTTGCTGCTTTAGGCCCCCCCAGTGTAAGCACGAGTTCAAAGCCACCTAGTCTTCCCATTTGGAGATTCCTGCAGCATGAGAGAGCCCGGGTGTGATGGTGAGCCACAATAACCTGCTCCTGTGCCACAGGGCTGTGGCATGCAGCCTGCAAGGGACATTCCCAGGACAGAGGTTTTACGGTGTGAACACAATGGCTGTGATCCCCTGGGCTGCTGTACCTAATTTGTCAAGATTTAATTAGAATCTGGGATTGGTGAGCCTCCTTTTGGGATTTCTACTCCTTTACTGTGTCATTGGTGTTTCAGATATGTTATGCTGGGAACTTTAAAGGACTGAACCCCAAGGTCTGGCTGCATCTTAACTGTGTTCTACTATAAGTTAATGCTAGCGGACCAAAGAATAGAGTTTCTAAGGAAACACTTTGTTTAGTGAGCACCATGAGGCAGCTTTCAGTGTCTGCAGAAGTAAGGTTGAAAAATTTTCTGCTGAATTTATGATGGCTCTGTTCTAAAACACCTGCATTTTTTTTTGCATACTAGCTCTCTTTTTTTCTGATGTGATAGAAACTCCATAGTTGTGCTATGATTCGCTTTGCTTTTCTAAGTTTAAGTTACAGTTTTAGCACTGCATCTTTTTTGTACTTAGACTAGGTAAATTTTGCAATATTTTCAACTCACTTGTTATCCACATATTTTCATTGGTGAAGTTCCCAGTATGTCTCTTATCATAATAGAAAAATAATTTACTCCAAACAAATTATATTTAAATTATTTTGAAGGTATGACTAAAGCTGACAAAACCAAAATAAAAAGTTGAAGCTGAGATTTCGTCTTTTCTTGTGCTGTGGGGCAGATGCAGGCCAGAGCGACTCAGGTTATGTGTACAGCATAAAGCTATCCAGATTTGGATAAATGGACTTCTTTCCTTGTACATATGGCTTTGAAACTGGCTTATTTCCCAACATTCTTTTTGACTCAACTTTCAGATTCAAAGGAATCCAGATATCTGACCAAAACTCATTTAATTTTCTCCTGCCTATTAAAAGTAAGTATTTGTGCAAAATGAAACCACAAATCAGCTCGTTTTTGCTTGTGAGATTGATGAACCGTAATGAATCTTTCGATGAACTCAGTCTAAATTTCAAGCATGTAATAAAATACAAAACCATATCCAAAAGTCGCTTTGAGTATATCCCTGTATATCTCATAATTTTATTCTTTTTTCTTTTTTTGGGGGGTCACTTATTTTGGGGCACTTACAAGCCAGCCAACTGACAGAAGTGCTGCTCAGCAATCCCACCTGCAGACTGTCTATAAAAGCACCTCTATACAAATTGCAGAGACAAGCACCAAATGGCTGATTTTTGGTGATAAGGTAATGGCAGGGCAGCATTTAATTCTTTGGACCTGCTGGAGGGCCTAGGCCAAAATCTATCTCTGCTCCACAGCTCAGGTTTGTCCAATGCATCCTTGCCTCCTGTGTGTTCCTTGGATGTGATGAGAGGCTCCTGCTTCCCCCAGACAGTGTCCTGCCTCGGTGAGATCCCAGCTTGCCATGGCTGTGAAGAGGTTGGGTGGGGCAGGCAGGTTGGGCGTGGCATCAGCCTTGCGTTGGGAGGATTACACTAAGCGGGACGGGACGCTCACTCCAGTGTTCTTTTCACCCAGGTTGATATTTAACAGCAAGCTGATACCTGATTTTACAAGCAAATTTTCTCCTTTCTTTTATGCATAATCCACATTTTAAAATGGCAGCATAGTGACCGTAGCTGTTAAGTAGAGATGATTGCATCCTAACTGATGTATTAGACCTATGTGAAGATTTCTGTGTTTCTTACAGGGTGCTACTATGTTTATATTCTTGTTTGCAACAGGGAACCTGTTGGATTTGTCTTATGAGATCTTAATTTTTGGAATCTCGATTACTACCATTAGGGTCAATGACTCTATTGCTGTACCACTATGCCTTTACCTAGCAGAGTGACACTGCTTTGTAATTTATAGGTAGTGAGAGGAAAGGTACCAGGATGCATTTCATTGATCTTTCTATGTTGTAAATATAAAATTCATGTGCATTTTTGTTTGCTTTATGGCTGTTCTCTTTCCTTTTCCTTATTTAATATGCACTTCATACTGTGCCAAGGGGGTCAGTAGGGCAAATCAAGGAGCCAGATGGCTTCCCTCTACCCTAAGGAAACATACCAATATTTAGCTGGCCATTTTCCCAAATAAAGGCAAGACTGGAATCCACAATAAATGGGAGAGTTGGATAAAGCTGCATCCTTTTCTTAGATTCACGGCTACAACCTCCTTGAGGCATGAGCTTTTTATACTTCACTGCCGCTTCCTAGCTTTCTCCAAGTAACTGCATCTTAGAAGATATCAGAGGGGGGTACAGCTCATTTTATTTATGGCCTTTGCACAGTAACAAGTTTCAGTTATTATAATCTGACTGAAATAAGAAACCATAATCCATGGATGAAAAGACAGTGGACAAACTCAGTTAAATCCCTAGTACCCCGAGGACGTATATTTTGTCCATTTCTGGTTTTTTATGTTCCCTTTTTTCTGCTGTTATTCCCAACTTTAACTTTTGAAAAGCCAAGCAGTTTAAGTGGCCGGGCCTGGGGAGCTTATTTGTATGCAGCACAAATTTCAGGATCTGTTCCCAAGCCTGTGCAGAGTGAAAAATGGCCTGCATTTTCTTGATAGCCCATGTGGTTGTAAAGAATAAATGGCTAATGAATTACAGATGAACATTGACGCAAATTAATCTTCCTGATGTCCCTGGGTTATATGGCAGCCATTTAAAAGTTTAATCAATACACTAAAGTTGAAAACATGCAGGCACTGCAGTTGTTTGGATGTAATAAACATCAGAGGGAAACGGGAGGCTTGTACCCAGTCCATGTATCATAATGACAGGTATTTATGTTTAATGGACTAAATATTTTTTATTGGAAGAGAGCAAATGTCAGCTTAACTTTGTAAGCCCCGCATTCAACTTTCCTTTGAGGTTGGTGAGAGACGGCTGACATGTCATTGAAAATGAAATGTAAAAAAACCAATTGAGACAAAGCGAGGATAAGGAGCTGTTTTGCCGACGAGATGTTGCTTTAATGCTCTGCAACTATTCATTAAATAAAATGTAAACTCTACCATTTCAAACGTTGCAGTAAAATGCTTTACTAGGGCAGACTTTTAATGGTTATTAGGGAAAACAAGAGCCAACCGCTGCCAAATATTCTTTTCTGGGAAACATTTTATTTGAAAAGTCTTTTCCTGAGTTACAGTTTCAGAAGATTTATAATTATGGAACAGTCATCTCCCCCTCCCCCTTTCCTTTTTGAGACAAAGAAAAAACAGAAAAATAACTTTCAGTATACCCATTTGATGGTCTTTTTTTTCCCCCTTTGAACAGAGTAATAGCTTTATATAAGCTTCCCAGAGACTTGGATATTAATTGCACTTGAAATCAATAAATTTTATAGCCATGTGTGTCCAGAACTTAACCATCCTTGCTATAAATGGAGAAGGAGGCTATGCAAGACTGCCACACTCACCAGGCCTGCACAGTTGCATGGCTAGGGGAAAGACCACATGAAGTTATTTTCTTTACGTCAAGAAAAACATTGTCATATCATTTGGTCTTATGAGAAGACAGACTTCTTCCCTGTTAAACAAAAAATTCAAATACATGGGAGAGAAAGAGAAGAACATCCTGTACCCACTTTCTGTAATCTCTTTTAGTACCCCATTTTTTGGCTGATCTTACCTGGATGGACTCTTGATGGTTTAAAGTGGTCTCATAAAGCTTCTGGTAATGTGTACTGTGAAAACACATCAGAAAAGGAGGATGGTTGAAATCCTGTGGGTCACTGTTTGCTTTCTTGGTGATTGGCTGAACTGGTTCTCTTGACTTCATCAACTGTCTAAAATATTTCAAACATTTAAATAATTGGTCTTAACAGTGCAGTGAGTCATCTGGTGAAAGTTTGATGGCTGCCCACCTATTTTAAGATCTCCAAGCCTTTACCAAGGGCTATTTAAGCCAGAAAAGTGCATTGGGGGAGTGACAGAAATCTTTTATTATTTCACAGGCAGTGAACATGCTTCTGGTTAGGTAGGCAGACCTTTTTAATTTGTTATTTTAGCAAATTTATCTCAACATATTTTAATGCTGCATCAGGTTCTGCTCAGTTAAGGTGGCTACTAATATTGAATTGTGAATTAATCTACATTTGCCTCAATAATGTTGTAGATTTATGGTGTCATGTTTATAAGGTATCATACACTGCTTCCTGACGACAAAATAATTGTTGAAGAACATCTGAAAATGTTGCTCATCTACTCCCTGGATGACAACCTATTTCCATTTCTGAGCAAGCCCAAGTAAGTGTTTACACCATGAAAAGTAAAAGACTGAAATTGGCCAGAGAGTCTGTGAAGGCTGAAGAACTGTGTGGCACGAGACTGAAACCACACAAAAAGGGCCTCTTTTAATTCTCCTCTTCTGCTGCCTGGTCACATGTCCCAGATACTGTAGCTTCTTAATCTCAAGGACCTGGTATGGCCTAATCTGATGATGCTCCAGACACACTGCTTTGTCCTGACCCTATGTCCTGCACTAGGGAATGGGTTACTCTTTCCATGGCATGGCCACTCCCCACTCTGGCTAGAATTTGCCTGGAATGCAGTGCAAGGCAGCTGAGCCACGACTTCCTGGGTTTTGGCCATTAGAAATGCTTTACTGAGTAGTCCTGAGCTGTCTTCACTGTCACTGGGGAAGAGAAAAGTTGGAATCTTGCTGGTTCAATAAAGCATCAAAGACTTAGAAGCAGCGTTGCAGTGTCCTGCTGAATTAAGTTACAGTTTGGTTCAGCTTAAAAAATTGTCTTTTGTTTCATAAAGCTCAAAGGCAGTTTTCCAAAACTGCTCAAGAGCAGTAAGCTTTAGTGGCAGGTAAAGTAAAACAGCAGGTATCTTCAGCAAAGCATTAACAAGATTGCACCAGACAGAGGTGGTGCTAGTAGAAAATTGGAGGTAAAGAGTGGGTGACACTGGATTGATTCTCTCTGTCAGATGGAAAAGTCTCTTTTCAATAACTATTCACAACAAAATATGAAGTTCTCTGTAAAATGGTACATTGGGGAGTGCAAGCCACACACTACTCCAGCAACAGAAAATTTAATAAGTTATTTTGTAGATCAAACTATTATACTTTGACTAAATTAGTCTGAGTCAGATTTTTACAAGAAGCTTGAACTTCAGACAAAGAAATCCCTTTTGCTGGGGTTTCTGAATATTTAAGTTCTGTAGAGAGGTTGCTGCTATTATAGGCTTAATGGATAAAATAGACATATAAAGTAAAAATATCTGCTATCAAATATTTCTTTTAAAACAAAAATGTGACAACTGCAAGACTTCACATTTAAACTGAGCTTCAATTTCATTGAGAGAAAATATCTAAGGATTTATCAATTGACAGGATTATTAGTGATTAAATGTAGCTTTTTGAGAGCACTTGTTTCAGTTCAAAGCCATATATGTGCTTATGTATAGCAACCTCACACAACTATCTTGAAGATTTACCAGTCCAGACACACAAATCTACCTGCTCACCCCTTGCCTTAAAAAGTAACAATGAAAAAATTTAATGGTGTTTTATCTGTCCATCACAAAAAATTACTTCTGACTGCTGTCTTGGTGATGTTTTCCAAGCCTGATGCTTACCAAGCATTTAAGTACATATTGTGTTTCAGTTTTTTCCTACATAGTACCAGTGCAACAAAGATGCACTGTATGTCTGTCATATATTCAAAATATTTAAATAGTGTTATAAAACTAATCATCTAAAATTAGTTTAAGTGAAAAAGGAGATAGGACACCATGATTTGGTGAAGTACCTTTTTCTTTACTGTGTTCCTTTTAAATTCCTCAGGAATACAAATGTGATGTTAAAGGGTGAAAGCAGTTTGAGAATAATGCCAGTCACAGCCTTCTTAAACTGGGAGCCAAGTCCTGACAGCTATTAAAAAAATAAAGTAACTTTTGGGGTTGATTTTGTATAATGAGCACATGACAAAAAGGTTTACTTCTACGTTATCCTGCAGGTGTAGCTGCTGTCTGTCAATTTATCCTGTATTTTATTTTGATGATGAGAGAACACTAGGGAGAATAAAAAATTCTCTTCATCAAAAACCTTAACAGGAAAGAAAAATGTCTCAAGACAATTTCATGTATTGGTGGTTATTTGTGATGGTTAAAAGAATTATCTGAAAACAAAGAAGTCTTTCACAATGAATCTAAACACAAAAGCTTTATAATAACATTTACATCTGTGTATCATCCATGTCTCCAAATGCAAGTCATGAATAACACATAAACTAGAGTATATAGGGAACAGAAGTGCTAGCACATCATTTAAAATCCAACACACCCCATCGTCAGTGGAATCAAATACACAGCAGGAATGGTTCCAGTTGATAGACACACAATGAAGTCATTGAAAATGAAAACATATTAATTATGTTTCTAAAGGTTAAGAGAGGAATGGCTGAATTCTCTAATCCTGGGCTAATATTAGTGCCCCAAATCCATGTAGGAAAGTCTGTAATGTTTCAAAAATTGTGGAAAATTTTAGTCACACTTATTTGTATCTCACCCATGATTGACTCTACACAATGGGTGTAACGGGGGAAGAGCAGGAAGTACAAGACAAAGACAAAACCAGGGAGAATTATCAACAAAAAAGAGATGTTCTTGGTCCAAACAAGCCACTTGCACTACATGAGTTAATTGTAAGAATAGACCATTTCTAAACTGCAGCTGTTATGTGCTTAAGCAAACCCTGCTGGGAGAACAGCTTTGTAGAACACCTCTCCTTACACAGACACATGGAGCGTCCTTTAACTGAGGAAATCAAAGTGCAGTGTGTAAGGGAAATCTTTTCTGCATCCAAATTTTCCTGAGCTTATTACAGGATGTAAGCCTAGCTTGTCACTCTGACATAGGCTTCCCTTAAGTGTTTTCTATTTTCATTATCTTTTTGCCTATGTTAAATCACAGCAACCTAGGGTGAAGTCTGTGTGTGGGTATGTTGGGTTGAAATGAGTAAGGGGCGGGGGGGGGGGGGGGGGGGGGCTGAGGGAAAGGCTCAGGTTGTGAGATATAAAATGACAGGCGTCAAAAAAGCCCCCAAAATACCTAGCTTGGTCACAGTTGTTTTCTTTGTATAATATTTTTTGGTTGTCACTGGGGAGCAGTAATATCACTCATTTCATAGTTAATTGTAGATGTATTCTTTCTCTCCTCTTTTCCCCACCCTCCCTCAAATCCTTATCCAGTCATCTTCAAAACAAAGCTATTGCACCTGGGTTCCCAGCTATATTAACTCTGTTGTGCTGTGGTGCTGAGCACTTCTCTCCTTAAAGTCTTTATGCTAAAATCCAAATCCTCCCAACAGCGAGGGGTTAATTGTCTGTTTTCAATGTACTTTAAAACTCTCAGCTCTTGGGAATGATGTTTCCATGAGGATTGACTGTAATTACAAAATAATATAGGCACTCTGTCTTATTTTCAGGGAATGATACTTAAGTCCTTGCTGGTTTTGCTGCATGTGTTTATATTGGGGCTCTTCTTTCAGTGTACTTGATGCAAGGTATTTGCAAATTTGAGCCTTTGGGCTTTAAATGTTGTGCTGCTTCTTCTGTTCCTTATTCACTACAGATTAGGTATAATTGATGACCTGCATTTACAGACATGGGTGGTATACAGATGTAAATGTTATTATAGCTTTTATATTTTATGTTCTTTCTGAAAGATCATTTTGTCTTTGAATAATACTCCTGTTCAGATTTTGGGGGGTTTATCTCTAAAAGAGAATATGAAATGGATATTGCACATCGTATATTTCTTAAAAGTAATTTGGAATTTTAGGGTATGGGATTGGTGGTGACTGATACACTGCCTGGATGAGATATATCCCTTTGAAAATAACAGCGCCAGTACATGCCTGCATCTGTCTAACCTCATAATTCACTTTCACATTGGGTTATGGATGTCTGCATTCAGTGAGTCTATCTTCCCTTTAGGTATTATTTCAGCCCTTTGAGATAATAAGGAAAGTTTAATTGCGTTGTTAATTGATTTTTTGCACAACATTATTACCTTGATTGATTGCAGAGTTGATGAAAATGTTAGACACAGGCAGTGTAAAGTATCAGCCCAGTAAGGAGTGGGAGCCTTGTGGAGAATAGATAACCTTGATGTTAAGAGCTATATCCTTCAGATATGTCTTCCCTTGACATATTGATGGCCCTTGAAAAGGGAAAAGCTGATTGTATGCAGAATGCAATCATTAAACCCACTTCAGCTGGCTGTTGATTAATTTGTTTTTTCCTGAAGGATCTAGTTAAAGAGAAGGCCTCACTAGTATCAACAGCAGCCATTTTCCAGGCTTCAGATTATACTTAACCCTCTCCTAGAAGAAAGAAAAATGAGGCTGTCTTGGTATAGACAGGCAGATTGTCTGCAAACATTCAGTCCTACTGCAATTTGGGGATTATAACACTCACTTTACCCCGTTAACTACTGCTTCCTCTGTGACCTCTCCTCCCCTGCCTTCAGTATTCAGCTTTGCCACAGCTAGCAGAAAGTCACGTTTGATGTTTTCTGAGTAAGGCCAGTGTCTGTTCTCAGCAGAGATGCCAACAGGGATGTCAAGCTTGTTTTGCCCAAAGACTGAAATACTTCAGTAGCATATCGCTGCTTCCCAGGAGCCTCTCTGAAAGGACCACAGGGTTCACTGCACACACGTAAGTGGTTAAGCTTTCCTTATCCCTGAAAAGATCTTTCTTGTATAATTTTTTGTTATTACTTCTGAGATCTTTGAGGTCTTCTGTAGGGCAGTTTGTGCTGTTCAGCGGTGCCCCAGGCTTAACAGCAGCACTCGTGTGCCCTGTTGTTGAATGCATTTAACCAAACAGTGGCTGTGTGTGACCGGCTTTCCTGCTGTGAATTCCTGTGACGGTCTAATCCCAGACTACCTGCTACCTTCAGAGGACTTACTGTTTTAATAGCACCCACTCTGAGAGCAAAGGTGAAGAGTATTGCCTAAATGGCCTTCCTGTGGCAGAAGGGGCTTCCTTGGCTGCAAAACATTCTCAGGACTGAGGGACAGCTTCAGTCTGAAGCCTTTCTTTTCTTTGTAGCAGCAAATGACTCAACACATCCAAAATATATATTCAGCTTTAACCAAGCAATTTAATGCCTCTGAGTGTGGTGGAGATTTTATTCTTCCATTAACCATTTAAAGGATATTTGGTAGAGTAACAGGTTATTGCTTCCTGTTTAGCTTGGTAGTCTCAAAGACAGTCACTCTTTTTTTGTCCTTCTGAGCGATAACAGTAATCACTGCTGCTTGATTATTTTCTAGCCACACGTGTTTTATTAGGTCCATTGTGAACATTTTGCCAGTGAGCTCCTTTTTCATATGGGGACATGTAAACTTGTGACATAGTCAAGTCTGACGAATTTGAACCAGCCAAATAAGTGAGTAATATTTCAAGCTGTCGAAGTGGGCGAATACTGATTAACTGACACACTCCAAAAGCTCTCACCAGTAGCCACGCTCTGGTGGAAAATGTTTACTAAGCAGAATACTTGTTAGAAAGTCTTCAGTGCTATAACTAAACTTTAATGAATCTGACCCTAATGGAGGGGTTTTAATGTGCCTCTCGAGCTGTTTCTTAGTCCCCCATTTTTTATCTTTAGCAAAAGCTTTCATAGAGACCAAAGGAACACCTGTAAATGATGTTCTACTGGCCACTGTGATTTAACTTTCAGCCCCCTCCCATTAGCATATTTTATAAGGAGACTGAGGAAAGGGGAAAAGAGTTGAGGATAGAAAACGATGACAATATTTTGGCTTCCAGTACTGGAGGCAGGTTGGGAACTAGACTATGGCCAGGAACTATTTAGCAATAGCAGATGGTGCTATATGTCACAGAGAAGAGAACAAAATTCTACTAAGAGGCAAGCCCAGACTTAGTCCAGAAAACAACATATTTTCTGAATATTTTGTGTTTGTATCCAGATGCACTTTTGATTGCACTTGATGCTAAATAGTAATAGTGACAGAAGAGAGAAAGGAGCTCACCCAATGTTGTGGGCTCTGGATGTGTCTTACAAAGTGCCAGATGCCTTCAACTTCTGCTGGAAATCAAGGGAATCCAGGGCCTTGTAGTACCTGCTTCTCAAAAAAAATCTATTTTTGTATTAGGAAAAATCATAGCAATCTCATTGTCAGCAATTGGTTGGGGTTTTTTTTGTTGTTGTCATTTCTGAGGAAGGGTTTGTGAAAAGGAGCAAGAAATGGCAGACAAAGAAGGTTCCCTTAACTGTATCATAATGTGACAGCAGCACTATTTAATTATGCTCTTTAATTTTATTTGAGAGACTTTCTTTCCCAGCTTTAAAAATAAAAAGCAACTTGTCTTTATTTCAGATGACTCTCTTGAGAAATTTCAAACCAGTTGAGCCAGACTGAATTTTCTATGGCTTTTTTTTTTTCCCCTAATGTGAACTCCTGCAGCAGGAACACATTTGAGATCCAAAAGCAAGTTTTACTCATGAGATGAGCCAAATTTATGTCTAAACTCTCCAGAAGGGCCCTGCTGCTCAAATTTTTTTCACAGAAGAATTTGTAATTTTATTGGAATGCTTGCAGACTTTCCGAACAATTATTCCAAAAGTTTGCTTTCTGCCCCATAAATCATGGTACATTTGTTTAATTCTATCACAGTTACTAAAAGAACTTACTTCCCTCTTTTTTCCTCTCGCATTTTACTGCTAATTCAATCTGTGCATGGTTAAGGTTTGTGAAGTATGATTTAATTATAGTCACTTTTTGTTTTTGTAATGACCTTGTCGTTCTTTATGGTTTAGTTCCATCGCTGAGTAGTGTAAGTTTTAGTATTAGAATGTAGCCCAAAGAACAAAGCAGCCAGCAGAAAGGCCATTTTTGCATATGTTAGCCAAATTAACTGAAAATCTCCTAAATTGTATGGTGAGTGTACACTGAACAGCTGAACTTTCGTATAGGGTCGGGAAGAGATTTTAGAACCTCCTTTTCCTCCATCATTCTGAATAGGCAAAAAGCGTCTCTTACATCACTTCGGTGGTCGCACCGTTGCATTAACAAAAGTAAGAGAAAGGTGGCTCAAAGCAGCGCTGGCATTTACGCCGTGAATATGAGAGAATGACAAATGCCTCCGACACTGGAGGCGGGCGGCCGCCTCCCCCCCGGCAGCATTTCGAGCCTTTTGTTCGGAGCGCTGCCCCGCCATCAGCACACAGCCTGGTGCCCCCGGGCCGAGCCCGGCAGAAACCAGGCGGCTGGGCGAGAGGCTGCGAGCAGAGGCTGTACCACTGCGGGCTCCAGGGCGAGAGGCTGCCTTCTTTCCGAAGCCGCGGCTGTACCACTGCAGGCTCCAGGGCGAGAGGCTGCCTCCTTTCAGAAGAAGCGGCTGTACCACTGCGGGCTCCGCCGGCGGTAGCGGGGCGCGCTCAGCGCTGCAGCCCGCGATCGCCGCCCGCCCGCGCGGCTCGGCGCGGCGCGGCGGGGCTGGCACAAAGAGCTGCTGCCCTCTAGTGTCCGGGGCCCGCCCGCACAGCGAGCCCGCTCCGGCGGCGCGGGCAGCGGTGCGCGGCTGGGACCCGACCTGGCCGAGCATTTACTGCCCTTGTCTGCCTGTACTCTACTGCTTTCGTCCACGCCATAGATGAGAGAATGAGATACATCGAGGCCCAGAGGACTGCGAGCCCATACTTCCCTTCTTCCATCTCCTTCAAGGGCGTTCAGTATATCCAAATGCAAGCATCAGTCCACCCCTAAAATTTGGCACGCTGATGCTTTCTGTGCACTTGGGTTTCTTTGATTACAGTATCTAGTTAAGTACAAAATTTAGGAGTCCGAGTAATTGAAAAAAAAAATCTGCTTTAATTTTGCAACATATTTCACAGCAAGTATTTAATTATAAAGTCAGCATTAATTCTCTCCATGACAGTAACAGTGCAAAACTGGTAAAGGTACGGTAAAGAGACAAAAGCATTTGGTTTGGAGTTTTTGTTTATTTGGTTGTGTATTTTTGTTGCGTGCTTTTTGTTTCATTTTCACTAGGAAGAGACATTCCAACCCCCCAACATATTTCTCTGATGATAGTTACAATGAGCGTGGAAAGATTCCAAAGAAATCCCAAGTGTAGAACCTTAAATTGTAACAATGATACCCAGAGGAGTATGGAACTGGTTAATGATTTAAAGTATTATGCCCTAAATGCTCCTATTTTAGCCAACAGTAGAGAATCTGTAGACAGCACATGCCCAGATCAAAGCTGATCATGTCAATGTCATTCAAGGAGGGAAGGATACCCTCCTTTCCCCCTGCTCTCCCCCCTACCCTTTTTTTAAACAAAGTATGACATCTGAGGAACAGTGTGTTGATTGTTCCACTGCCAGGATACGCATAATGGAAACATTAGCTCCAAGATAACTTTTAATCTGTCAGCCTAATGGCTCCTTAATGTGTAGAGGGCTTTAAATGTATGTCAGCCAGGGCTGTATAAAGTAATATAGTTTGTGGCCTGAATGGATCTAGATGACTCCGCACCATGACACAATATGGTTTATTATTAACTATCAGCTCATCAGCTTATTCCCACGGACTTGGACAAGCTTCTCAATTTTCCAGTAACAGATTATGTGAGAAAAAGCTTGCAGTGCATTTTTTTCTTTTTACTTTTTCTTTCTCCCCCCCTCCCCCCCTTCCAAATTACAAGTTTCTTCCCTAGTTGCACTGGGAGCCCTGAAGTGTATTTACAGCAGGCTGCACTTTATCACACATCAGCTTGACTGCTAGTTTACACTGAACATTTATGCAGCTTCCTTGGCCCAGGATGCAAACTTCACATCTTTGTATTCCTATCACCTTCATTGCAAATTTTTCCAACATCCCCTCCCTGCTGACTGCTTCGCTCCCCCCTCCCCTGCTCTCACTTCCCTGCATACTCCCCCCTTTTTCCCCCTTCCCACAAACAGGCCAGTGAGACTTGACATGTCACAGCACTTGTCTGTGCAGGATACTTGCAATAATTCAGTGTGTTACTTTGCCTTCTGTGATTCCTCTCAGCTCTAGCTTAGGTGTGTAATTCTAACACCATTGCTGTAGACTGGGTACAGATTTGATTTTGTGTCTTTCAGTAATTTCTTTCAGTCTGAAAGACTATTTTGTGCCCCATGCTGTAGGGTGTCCAGAGGAAAATGTTATCATTTTTCGGCATCCCTGTGCAGGGAGCAGAGCAGAGGTAATTCATCTCCTCTGAATGGGAAGGTTACCTTCCTTGAATGCTCTTACCCTCAGAGAGAGGGGGGAGTCAGGATCAGCAGTTTACCACTGAAGGTATGTCTTCTTTCTCCAGAAAACTTGCAATGGACCACAATCCCTATTTCACAGGCACCTCTTTGGGAGTATTTGGGGACCACTCTGTGAGGACTGTGGCCCTGGTGAAGGAATTTTGCCTTAGCCACAGGTAGCTCTGTCTCCAGCCTTCTCAAACACAGCCTCACCCCTTTATGCATAGCTTCTTTTTAAGAAATTATGCATAATTTTTGCTTACATTTACCATTTCTATCCTCTTAAAAATAAATTAACTAGTTTATAACATAAAGAACATTAATATTTGTGCATTCGTTATGTGAGCCCTTTGTGAGTATGTTATGAGAATATTTTAGGGAATTTAGCTGTGTTTTGTGTCTTGCTGTGGTATTTCAGGTCATTTTAAGATTCTTTTCCACCGCATTTGGCTGTGGCCCAACCAAAGGTATTCTTATCTGTTGTATTCTCCTCTTTCTGTAGCTACTTCTTCTCTGGTTTAAGGAGTCAAGCTCCTGTGTCTTGACTCCAGCTGGGAGCAATCTGGAAATGTGGTTGCCACAGACAGATGAAATGGTAGCAGCCAGAGAGCCCATCACATTAGCAAGGACAGCTGCAACTCTTCTGTTGTTGTCCTGTGTCACGCTGCAGTTTGTGAGCTCAGTCCTCCCCATGCTGGCAGAGCTTTGTTTGCTGGGGCAGAGTGCAAGTCTGAGTGGATCTCTCTGGGTTACACACTTGGCTGCTTTGGGCAGTGCTTGGTGACTCAGATGATCCCTTGCACCTTTTCTTGTCTTCCGAGAGATCTTCTCAGATTCCTGTGTCAGAGAATTCATAGGCTGGATCATATGCAATAGAAGCAAGTATTCTGTCTCACCAAAAGGAACTGAAAATAAATTATCAACTAGCCAACTCATTAAAGTTTTTAGAATTTCCAGGTAGATAAATACAAACTGAAAACTTACTAAACTCCTATACAAAAGGGTTTGCTTTTGGGCTGGTGGTTGTTTTTTTTTTTTTCTCCCACCTTTGCATATCCCTTAGATAAAAAGATTTTTAAGAGTTTTAGATTAACTTGACTCATGGAGGTGTTTTGCCTAAATTGGTAGCATTATAGACTTTAAATTGTTCATAGATAGGTATTTATTCTCCTCTAAGTTCAGTCAGTAGGGAATTACTTTCCTTTATAGGAAGTTTATATTAATATTTAAGGGAATTTCACAGCTTCTGTTCATTAATTGTAGAATATGCCCAAGTGCCTATGAAAAAAATGATAATGGCATTGATATTTCATCCTGAAGGGTCTCAAAACAATTTACAGATTGGTAGTATAACCACACTGAAATGCACCCAGCTTCTTGGTGGAACATGGCAGCTGTTTAATAGCCCATAGCAAAACTATGCAACAGCAGGTTGTGCAAAAAGAGATGAATATGGATCAAATACAAATTGGCAGTGGAGGATTTAGGTACTGTGCTCTAATTAAAGTTAGGTGAAGTGGAATTCCAGTAGAATATTGAGTCTGTGTATGGAGTGCTAGACTTTATCTGACCGCAGCTCCTGGTAGCTGGCCCTGTGGTTAGTCCATGTGAAAGACAGGCAGAAGGCTGTTAGCTGAAATGTACTCCCTGATGGATACTGCAGACCAGTGTTTGACAAACACATTTAATTGTGAATACTTTGCTGCTTTCACTTGCAGAGGGGCTTATTAAAAACATTTGATGTTAAAATGGGTGCCTGGTGGGGATGTTGGGCAGATGTGGCAATAGATTTTGATGGGGGTGGCAAAATTTTTTGGCTTGTCTGCTTAGTTTTAGTAATTACTTTTTAAAGAAAGCTGAATGCTATTGGAGGAAGCCGTGTTGCTGGAAGCTGCCCAAGTTGTGATGACTGAGAGGTGGGTTTTTCTAAATGTGGAGGATTAATGTGGTAGGAAAAAGGCAACAAGATGCTACCTGACAACAATTCCCTTAGATCACTGTTGGTTGAGATGAATTTTGACCTGTAACTAACTAAGGCTGTATGATCTATAGGTCTCTGTATGATCTATAGGTCTAACACTTCCCATTACAACTTGTTTTTGCCACTTCTGATATAATATATCTGCAAACCTTTTTTTGCTCTAGCGAAGTGTGTAGAGGTCTAAAGCACCATAGCTGTCTGCAAAATATGCCAAATTTAAAAGGAGTTAACATGACTTGAACTTTTTCACATGCTTTTGTATGCATCTATGTATGTATTTATTTATTTGGATAATTGGGTTTTCCCTCAGCTATGGAAAGGCTGGTGCTGCTGACATTACAATGTGTTTGTGAAGAAAGACTGATACCACAACACATGCAAGCAACTGCAAGGTCATTACTTACCCAGCGTAATTAGAACATCCATTCCCAAGGATGGAAACATTTAAAAGATAAAGAGTGAATTTAAAAATGATTCTTCCCAATGCAGTTTTTTCATAATTATAGTTCTAACAGCTTGTGGTGATGGTAGAATCAGCTACTTAAGAAAAATTAGAAGCCTCATTCAGGGAAGATGATCCCTCAAGAGACCTTGTGTTGTCATTTCTTAAGAACCTTGAGCAGAAACCTCATTCTGGATGCTGTGTATTGTTTTGATGTATAGGGGGTATACTTAGCTTATTATGGCCAATGCTGGATATTTTAATTAAAAACACAAGAACAGCCACAGATGTATTGTTTTCCCCTCATTCTTTGCCTTGTCTGTGTGCAAAAGAGCAAGTGTACTCCCAGCCCTGCAAGGAGAGAATACCATAGCAGATAGGCAGAAAAAAAGCAGTAGCTTTCCTAAACTCGCATGTGACATATCTTAGCATCAAAATTCTCATTGCAGCACACAAACATTTTGCAGTTCTCTGAGCTTTCTGTAGTTGCCAAAGGGAGGTGGGACATGAAGAGGAAAAACAAAGCAAAACAAATAACCATGCCAGTCACCGCATTTAATTTATGAGCAAGATTATTGTTTTACAAATAACCTTCATGATAAACAAGGTCTCATGGCAACATTTTCAACTGTGCTTTTATCAAGGCTCTCTGAGCAGCATGTGTAATATGCCTGGCAATCGAATCACAGCTGTGTGCCTGGGTAGGGAATCTCTGCGGAGACAACACTTCCTTAATTTAAACAATTGTAGGCTGCAGGATTTCAAAAATTTCAGCTGACTTTAACTGTCACTAGCCCAAGCACCTTTATCCCCAGGCGAGCAGCAGCAGCTGGATTTCATTTCCTGCTGCCAGACTGTCCGACATCTTTGCTGAACATCCCGGGAACAGAGCGTCTTTACTTTAAGGATTTTATTCAAGGTGACAGCTCCTCACACTTTAGCGTTCAGATCACCTCAAGTAGCTGAGATATCAGTGAAAATGAGAGCACTTCTCCAGCAAACTCCAAATTTAGATTGACTGAGGTTATCCTTAGGCCTCTAGACCCAGCCTCCACGACAGCACAGGCCTGCCAGTAACTTTAAAACTACAGTGGAGTTTGTAATGATGTCTGGGGAGAAATATTCTGCCAGAGCAGCGGAGGATACTATAAGCGATAGGAAATGATGTCAGATTTAGTTAGGACTGGAGACAGTGTTAGAATATACTTGGCATAATATGGCACCGGTATCTCTGTCAGCATCTCTGTTTTCTGTCACCGCACACAATCCCAGGCCTGTCTGTAGCCCTGACAGTGTCTTTTCAGATCAGGTTATTGCCAACTTGGAGACTGGCTCGGCACAGCACCATACAGCCCCCTTTGTTTGAAGTCTGCCCTTTTGTCATTAATGCACTTGATGTCTATTTAAATCTGACGGTGAATACAGTATCTGTTTTCCTGTCAGGAGATCATTGACAATATTAATACCTCATGTCCTTGCCTCATTTTCTAAGCACTGACACCTAGCTATAGTCTCCAGCATTCATCAAACAGCACTCTCTCACCAGCATCTCTATAAACAGTCTTGCTTCCAGTCCTTAAGAAATGCAGCAGACCTCAAACAAGACTTTTATCAATGCCAGTGAAAAAGAAGTCCAAAGAATGCCGTTAATAAACTGCTCATATCCTTTGCATTTAGAGCTCTAAATGTCCTTGTTACCAACTTGGGATATCTGTTTAGGGAAAGAATAACTTGGTCGTCATTAGACTCTTGTTTAGGAATGCTGTTATCATCTTTTGCATGTGGAAACTGCTTCACTTGAAAAATTATTGAAATTGAAATTATTGAAGAAAGCTCTAAGCGGGAGGGGAAAATGATCAGGCACTGCACTGTATCGTCCCCACTGCATTTGTATTATCCTGAAGAGGAATGTTTTTCACAGCAAATGACAGCCCTATCTATTTCCCCCCCACAACCCTCATAGGACGTGTTACCATCATGATGTCTTAGAGAGGAAGAAGAGCATGGGTTTAGATTAATCTTTCATGACCCATGTCTTCCAAAGCCTTAGTAGCTTATCTTATGTATCTTAACTATATCCAGACGCTATACTGGAAAACAATGGCACAGAATATAAAAGCTTGCATAGTTAATTCATACTGCAAGTGTGAACAGTAACAGCTGTGTGAGTTCTGGAAATCTAAAACAAGAAAGAATTGAAGATCTGCTTCTCCCCCTTCTTTACCGTTTATGTAAGGCAGTGCTTGTCTCCTTTGGGCTAGGTTATGTTTGCCCTTATGGAGGTGAGCTGGATTCTTCAGTGACCGCTCTGGTAAGACATTCCCAAGGCAGAGCAGACCCTTCCACCTTCTTTCTGTACATGGGAGATGACTTTAATTTGACTATACATGTCAGAGGGCTCAAAGAGCAACTCTGCTAGTAAAATTTAGCATCTTTGAGGATGTTCACAGGTGGGATGTAACTGTGAACTTATGCTTTCACATACCACTTAGTACCACCAGAGGGGATGCTTTTGAATAAGGTAGTGAGATTTGCAGGTATGTGTGTCTCACCCACAGCAGTTAAGGCTTCCTCAGGCATCTTTCTGCATGTACTCACTGTGAAAAATGTGCCTTGCCTCCCAAAACCAGTATTATGGCTAATTATTGAAAGCATCCCACGTGTGCCAATATTTAGCATAATTAAATTGTATCTTGCTCATGGGATGTTGCAATGTTGTTTGAAAAGATACTTTGGAAATGTTTTTATTGAATATTTATTTGTATGTATAAAAATGCTGGAGTCTGGGGAGGCCAACTGTTCTGGCCCATGTCTGTTGATGGCTTCCCATGTAGATTTCAGCCACTCACTTCAGCTGTCACTGAAATAAGGGTGGTTTAGGTGCTTGCAGTATGACTTTGGAAAAGTTTGACAGGTTTTTCCAGGATCCACATTAAACTGTAATTATTTGCTGTTTGGTTTAGGGGTTTTTTTGGGGCAGGGGTAGAGAGGGGGGTGGTTGGTTTTTCTTGGTTGGTTGGTTGGTTTGGTTTTGTTGTTTTTGTTCTTTTTGGTTTCACTCATTTAAACACGTAGCAGGGAGACAGCAGAGAGCACAAAATATAACTTCAACCCAGACTTTCTGGTTTTTTGGAAGCAGGAGAGAAGTGCTCTGATTTAAAACACTTGGTATGATGTTTCAGTGTTATGTAGTTCTAGTTTGAAGATACTCGTGGATGTATGTTTAACAGGATAGGTCATTTCGCTTTTTGAACTCATTTTTCCAGTGGGTTCAAAACTGCTGATTGAAATGGCAATACTGAATATTTGAAATGCACAAACTTTCTTTCTTTTTGCAGGACAAGAGATAACTGCTCCTTTCCCTCCTTCAAATTTCCCAAGTTATGTGCTTTATTGCATGTTATTCTACTTCAATCCTAACTGTAATTAATTTCCTTTTTATTGTAGGCATTTTGGGGAAATGTCGCTACATTTACTACGGAAAACATTCCGAGGGCAACAGATTCATCCGAGATGACCAGCTCTAAACCACAGTGCTGTTCCGCGCCTCTTCAATCCCTCCACATAAGAAGCACAAATCACATCTACATTTTAAGCATGCAACTAAAGTCCTCTAGTGCCTTCTGCTGACTTTGCCAAGCCTGTCAAGATCATCCTTCTATCTTAGTCTGAGTAGTCACACAGAGATTGACATGATTGCCTTTAAGCAGGTCCCATCCACCAGTGTGACAGACAGCTGCAGCCGAGCACCCGGCCTGGCAGGGGGAGCACGGTGATGGATTGCCTGGTCCGGGCTGCTCGCAGGAGAGCAGGGTCACACCTGGGGCTGGACTGAGCCCGCTCCATCCGCGGCGCCTCCCAAAGCACCGCCTTTATCTCTGCCCGGCCTGTTGAGCCAGAGTGGATGCTGATACCAAAGTGTTTATAAAAGAGAGAGGCTGTAATTTCAGATGAAAAAGCCCTTATCTGTTATTTTTTTTTCCCTGTGAATTAAGTGCTTGTGTTTCTATCATCTCATACATGCTTACACAAATCCTTTCACAGTTTGTAGTACACCCACCCACACCCAAAATGAGCCTAGATGGATTATTTTTTCTTTCAGCAGGGAAAAATATACATCCAGAAAACATTTTGGCCATGCAGAGCACTGTCAATTTGATATATGTTTATATGCAAAGGAAAAGGATTTTAGTAATTTCCCAGACAAACAAATTTTTCTAATTCTTGAATCACATCTCATTGTTTACTAGCTCTTGCTTTCAGAAAAGTGAACATTTCTTTATGTTTTAAAATAATGTCATAGCTTAACTGTTTACACTTGGAAGAAGGGTTAATGATATTGAGAGTGTGTATTATTCCTGGTTTATTGCACAAGCTATTTTTAACTTTTAGGGATTATGTTTATAATTAAATGCTTAAATTTGGGGAAAAAAGTGCTTAAAAGGAGTGATACAAATCTGCCAACCGATGGGTGTGATTATTCAGAGGGAAAAAGGTCAACAAAAGTAACTGGTGGAATTAACATAATTAACAGCTTTACTAATATATTGGAGAGACGATACCTACCTTTTGATATCTATGTAAGAAAGGCTATTGTCAAATTTTCAGTCAAGAAAATAAAAAGGCATGGCAAATTTTCTGCTTTTCTGATAGAGAGGTTGGACATATTTAGAATCATCAACTTGTTACCGTGGAAAAAAATTAACTCCCATACTTCATGCATATATTGTGTTAAATTCTACTTGATACAATGTGATTGGCCAAGGAATATGCAAAAATTCAGATTTCTTGGCTGTTCCAAACCCATTCATGTTGATCCCAGTTGAGAGCTATCAATGCCTAGCTGTTCTTGGTTTGTTTGAAATTACTTGGTGATCTCTATTCACTTTCCTAGTTAAAAAAAATAAAATATGAGTCTTTAGAAACTGTCGACCTTGGGGGCTTTTATCAGCTGGCATTACAGGTGGAAGTGAACTGAGCATGGAAGGCAGTTGTGAAAGCAGATGTGACTGATGAAATAGTGAGGCACTGGCCGAGTGCCAAAGGAAAGCTTGCTGCTGCTCAGCATTTTAGGCCTCACTCAGTAAACGGAAGCCTTTGCTCACTCTGCAAGTATATAATAAATCTTTAACAGATACTTAAAACCACCGATGAACATAGAATGATGCAGTTCACACCACTTGTAGCTCAAATGGAGCTCTGAGCTGTCTGATTGGTGTCTGGAAAGCACATTCTAGCCACTTGCCAAGCCTCTTCTAATGTCATACATGACCACAAATGAAAGGCCAATTCACATTGCATCCGAGGAGATATCAGATAGATGAAAACTTTAATCAAAAATATTAATAGAAATATTTAGGGCACTTGTCATCTGTTTTGGTTACCAAAATAACAGCAACCTTAGTTTGTTCCTATCATGATGGCTGTTTTGCAGCCTCCACACATTTTGGCTATGGCAATGTTATAGGCAGCAGGATTTGGAATAAGGATGTTTAGAATAACCTAATGTCACTTTCAGTCTGTTTGCATATATGTTCTTGTCTTTATAAAAGGCTTTAACCCTGCCTCAAACAATAAACAGCACTTGCAAACTGACCGCATGATTTTTCCATCTTTATTTTGCTTGTTTACTTTTCCTAATGTCAAAACCATTTGTATCATTTTCAGGAGTGGTTTTTTCCTAGCAAAGCTTTGGAGGCAAAAATATTTTTGGAATGAAATTTGAACAAATTCTCTTCCACTTTGGATTTTGTTTTCACTTGGGGGATTACGTACCTAGAATTAAATGTGGTAAAGCCCTAATTGAAATCTGCTTGAAGGGAATTCACACTAAATGCCTCTGATTCTGGAAAATCCAAAAGAAAATCTGTGAATAATTATTTTGTATTACTAGCATGGATTAGGATATTATTTAAAAACATGCATGGATGTGTATTACTGTTTATGCAAACATCTTTTTTCTTTTTAAATATGCAGAGCATTATATTTTCAGATATGTTCTGCTGAAATTCTGGTTCAAGAGATGGCAGAATTTTCACACCTGGGGTTGCTACCTATACTTGGCTCTTTCCTAAGTGGGAACTGTGCTTGAATTTCTTAAATGAACTATCATTTAGCATGAAAGTACAGTAAAGTAATCTAGGAAGAAGTTCCACTCTCTTTCCTTTGCTCCCCCTTCTCCATATGTGGCACACTTTTGACTCTCAAGATTACCTAGGCTATTAAAAATAAAAGATTTGCCTACAAAATTAAAAATATTTTAAAATACGTGCATTTCAAAGGAACTCCTCCAGTCTTAGTTCTTTGTGTTGTAACTTCAATCCTAGGTTCAGTCTTGAGACGACCTTTCCCTTTTGTCAGATATCACATCTTCACAAATGAAGACTTGCAGGCAAATGTTTTTACTAGGAGATGCCTTGAGAAGCTGTGCTTAGTACATTTGTAACTTCGTGTATTGAAAATGTTAATCTCTAACCTTAAAATTAAAAACGAGGAAAAGATCCAAACTAGAAATTCACTTCAGTGTCACAAAGAAAAATGACCTTCAGTGAAAATCCTGCTGTTATGGATACACAAACCTAACTATAGAGCACACTGGCTTTAATTGAATCTGTTGCATGCATAAATGATTTATGGGATTGCTGAAAGTATGTCACCACTGAAGCCAGTTTTTTCTCCTTTCTAAGGGCTGAGTCTCACAGTATTTACTCTAGTATTTGCCTTCCTCAAACTCTGAGTATCTTTGAAGTCAATGTGTAGCGATGAGAATTAGAGTTACTAGGTTTTGGAAGGCTGATAGGCAGCCCTTTAAAATGCATTTGTTCTCTGAGCAGAACATTACTTGATTGCTGAGTGTTGATTTCTCACATCCTTACAGATGAAAAGTCACTGTGTTCTGCTGTACCATTTCTCTCATTTAAGAGAGAAGAAAGAAACAAACCTGTTTGTGCTTTTGAAAATGCTTTCTGTAAAATAAAAGGGTTCATTTACTGCCAGTGGATGTATTAGTATTTTTTACTCCTGCCAACAGTATGAGTATGTTGGGAAATGTTTGCCCCCAGCAGAACTTTGCTGGATGCAGCCTTTGTGGTGAAGTTCTGAATCAGCCCATTTTATACTGACTCACATTGAGTCTTACCACATATTTCTTCTTAATGTGGTGTGATAGTTGGCACATGAATCTCTGCTTGCCCACTTTGGGAAATTTTATTGTCTTTATTCTGTAGATCTGTCTGTGTTTTTGCTTTGTTAAATGGTTGGCATATGTGAAAGAAAGAGATGAAATTCAGCTTTCCAGAGGTGTAACCATATAGCCAGATTGACCCTTTATGTTTGAGATGGATTTCAAAGTATCTGTTTGCAGGTTCAGTCTGCAGAGTCTGACAGCAAATCAGGTGATAAGAAGTCAGAAGTCTTGCATGGCCTGCTAGCTGTTGTCCTCTGGTCCTGAAGATCTCTAGTTGTGTCCTTGTCTGCTTCAATTGCCATCTCATTGCACTGCAAGCAAATGATGGCACAAAATAGGTAAATGCTCCCCTTTTGTTTTTAAAGGGAAATTTCTGTTTCTCTGCTCAGAGTATAACAATTGAAAGGCACAGTTTGCTTTTTTCCGTGGTTTTATATCTATATATGGTAACTGTTACATCTCACTGGTTAGTCTTTTTCTGCTATTTAGTTAAAAACTATTTCCCCCAGTCTTTCATACTCCTGGTAATGGGAATAAAACAAAAGAAACCACATGTGATTGTGAGAAAACAAGCATTTAAAAATCCTATTATGGGACCATGCCTATCCTAACAACTCTGAAGGACAGGTGTGTAGGCACACAGTTTGTGGTAATTGGGGTGGGGCTGGGCTGAGCCTCATCCCCAATGAGCTACAGCTGTGAGAAGCAGGTGAATCATATTGGAGCTAATGAGCCATGGAGTGCCCAGGGACACTGACCAGTCACCAAAGGGAACAGAGGGCACACAGGTGCAATGCATCAACAGGAGGGGTGCAAAAGGCTGGGCTGAAGAACAAGTGTAGATGCCTTAAGTCTTCTGGTGTGGTGTGGTGTTGCTCTGTTTGGGCTGGAGCTTTCTGTTCTTGTATGGTGATACTCTGTGTATGGTGGCTGTTTCAGCTGTGGCATCTGCTGTGACACAGGTGAGCATTGTTATTCACAAACACATCTAAGTGGATTCACGGACCAAGATCCTGATTTGAAGTCTTAGAGTTAGCCTGCGAATGTGGGCAACTGATGGAGCCTTTGGTTTCCTTGTGCCTCTCTTGGCTAGAGAAAGTTGTCTTGCCTAAAATGAGTTCATGCTCATTTTTGCTAATGTTATCCAAATATCTTACCAAGGCCTTGGATTATATAAGAGCTAGGCCTGAGAAAAATGGCTTCTTCTAGTGATTTATAACCTGCTCTTAAGAAGTCTTAAGAGTATTTTTTTTGGCATTTGCTATGTGAGAACATTCAGGTTATACTCAGCACTCCTACTTCATCAGAACTGGCTGAATTAATATATTTTCCATATGCAGTTCTAAAGCAGTTGACTCTTTCTAAAAGTTACCTTTTAGGTTAGGTGACTCTGATGGACTTGCCTCTGGTGGTGTTGTCAACCTGAAGCTGACCCTTCCTTAGAGTTGCTGACAATTAGATTAAGGTTTCAGATCAGGATTTTCACAAGCCTTCAAGGAGCAGATATTTTTAAGGACAAGCAAAGTCGTGGTCATGGCACATTCACAAAATATCATCATCATCTCAGAATCCTCAGCATTTTAAGGAAAACAGCATCTTGGAGAATCTGTTTCATTCTAGCTTCATTGTGTTTGTAGGTTTTAACGTGAAATATATTCTGCATTATCACATTACATGCAAGTTTTAGGCTGTGAGACCAAGTTTCTAAAGGTGTTCAAAGCATCCTTCAAAACAAGTGTAAAATCTCTTGGAAATATTTTGCATTCTGATTGAAACTTTTGCTGCCAATTCAAAACCAAAACTGTAAAGTCAAGGCTGGGGATTTTTAACCTAGTTTTATCTTAATTCACAACTTTTATAACAGATCACTGAACTCTTATCCATAATTCCTCTTAGAACAGAGCTACATATTAATGATATTATAGCTTTATAGTAAAATATATAGGAAGGAATCTGTTTGGAAATGTCAGTATTAAATGTAAGATTTAATTCAGGATTTTATTTGGAAATAAAGAGGAGCTTCACAGGATCTCTTCCAATCATACTCTGGAGAACGTAAATGGCAGAATTGTGCAGCTTAAATTCTACCTTACTTTTACAACTAAATTGAGAAAATAAAGAATATGAAGGTAACCAAAAATTATTTTCCTGACTTTGTTTTTATCTGCAATTGCCCTCCTACTTTTAATTTAACAGTGCTGTTGCTGTTGAGTATTTAAGATTCACTACAGGAAAAACAAAGAAAGAAGATTTCATAAGACAATCTACTTATTCATTTTATAGTCTTCTCTGATATTTTTTAAGACCTTTTGAACAATGTGAGCGCTCAATTAGCTGGCATTGTGTATCTACCAAGTAAGCAGACAGTTGTGGACTTCAGGGAATTTTCAAACACATATGCTGTTCAACCTTAGCAATTTTCTTTTACCTAGGAATTGTTTTCAGAAATTCCCTTATAATGAAATTTCTGTTTAAGTTGATAGCTGTAAATGAGGGCACAGTTGCTTCATTTCCTTTTGACAACAAGCCAAATTCATCCCTGGTGGAACTCCATTGATTTAACTCTACTTGAGCTAAGTTACACTGGGGATGAATTTGACCCAGCTTGAGATTTTTTTCTATTCATCTTTTCTTTAATTTCCTTTAGCTTAGTAGTCACTTTAGGGCTGGACAGAGAATTACAATGCAAGAGAGGGGAAAAGCAAAACTTCTCTGCTCAAGAGTCATTTCCTTTTTAATACCCTACTGATTTAGCCATGACTTGTAATGTGTTTCAGGTAGCCAAATTTCAACATCAATTTTGGAAGGAAGTTCACTATACTTTGAGTCTCTCTCCTTGGCTACTTCCCAAACCACCAAATCACCACCTACTATACAATGCACATATTATAAAAGGCAGTGTTAATGTCTGTGTTCTGGGAAGTGATCTGGATAAACTGCAGTTGTCATGGGGTGCCTGATGGGGTGAGCTGGAGCTCCCCTGATGGCACCCCCCTGTCCAGTTCTTCAGATGGTGGTGGAGCTTTGAGATCTCGACATCTGTAATGCCCAACATAGCTTCCCCCAAACTACCACTTGCAGTGCCTGGATTTCTGTTCTATGAGTCTTGCATGGATTCTGCCCACGTGATAATCATGCCAACCTTTTTTTTTTTACCCTTGTAAGTTCAGGGTTTTGTGTGTTCACACCCAATAAGTTTCAAGTTTGAGCAAAAGCCGAAAGCATCGTTCAGCCAAAATCTCTGCTGAGCTGTATGTGGTTTTCATCTGAAACTGTAAATCCACTGTGTTCACTGAGGGTTTAGCAAAACTGGCCTGAATGTCAGACCTCTAGCAGCTCTCCCAAATCAGGCTAGTTCTGGATTTCATTACAAAAAGATTGCACAGCTCTAGCTAAGCCCTCATTTTCCACTTTCAGATAAATGCTTTCTCAGCTGTATTTATGAGGCTTAGCGTAAAAAAAAATCCCTACCAGCTGTTAATGTTAATCACAAGTTTATATCATAAGCACATTCTGAGTCTTATCCTCTTTCCATTCATGTCAGTGGCAAAGCTTTCAACATCAGTGGCAGTAGGAGCAAATATCACAAAATATAGTAATGCACACTCACTTTAAAAGGAAAAAATAAAGGTCTGTCTTAAACTAACAAAGCCAGGAGTAGGATTCTGTGCTGTTGAATGTCTTACTCCATTTGCACATTCCCTTTTGCACCCTGAAGTACTTGGTGGAAATATAGAAGCAAGCATAAGGCTCAGGTTCATGCTGGAACAGTTGGCATTTTCTTATGGGTCATCAAAATAGACATTAAAGCAGGGCATTTGACGTAAGGAATCAAAAGCTGTGTTATAAAGAATGAATTTTTATCACCCATACTAAGAAAGAATCCCAGATTCATTAGTTTTGAGGCAGCTGTTCAATGATAAGTTTCTGGAACTTTTCACAGTGAAAACATTCTTTTATATATAAAAATAGAAATTAATATTATTTTACAAATTTTTAATCTATTCCAAAAGTAATTATACGTAAGCTTTTTGAGAGGTCTTGTTGGTTTTCTTTGTGTTTTTTTCAAATCAATACTTGAAGGATTTAATCCATAGGGCATCCTGCTACATTTTCCTGTTGTGTTTTAAGGTTTAGTAAGTTCACATTTTGCCAAACTCAAGGGCCAGCTTCACTGAAATTTTTGAAATCTGAACGAGCACTGGACCTGCAGACTGTGCGAGTGAATGTTTTACAGAAAACAGGAAAGTGAGTTTCAGGACTGTGAGACCGACTAGGTGGTTTCAGCTTGTGTCAGTTTTAGCAGTTTACTTTCAAAACTTACAAATGTAAAAATATATCTCCTAATTTTCCTACTATAATAATATAGCTAATATAACCTTACCTGAGATTTAATTAACTAAAATGTTCCAGCTCTACTGGAATAATATACCAAAATAATTTTGCTTATTCTGTTTTTATTTTATATAAAATGCCATATTTAAAATCTTTTTTCTTTTCTATTTTTAGTAAAACTAAATCCTAAATGTCACTGTTAATGCCATTGTTAAAATTTATCCTTAAGGGCTTTCAGACATAAATAGCAATGATAACAGTTGTCTTTTTTTGGAGCAGTTTGAATTTGAGGACACAGTATGACATATTTTCTGAAAGTTATTTTTTTGTGTCATTTCTTCTTATCTGTCTTAAAACAAAAGAAGGCTGTGACTCTTTTCTTGTTTAATAATGGCTGTATCACGTTTGCATAAATTGCTGTAGTTCTTGGCTGGATTGCAGAATCCTTCCTTTTATGCCAAGTCTCATCACCAGCTTGTAGGCCACCTCTCCTCATTCCCCTCAGAGAGGAAAAGCAGGATCATGAAGGATTTGGGATTTGTGTTTGTCCTTAAGTAGTCGTGCCTATGTAATTGGTAATATGAAATATATTCTGCTCCTTTCCATCTTTCTTTCTGCTACTCAGTCACTGATTTCCTAATTATATGGAATGCTAAAGTGAATTCTTGACTGTGCAGTGATAGTTCTGCTTACATGTTTCTATGATTTGTTTGGTATTTACTTTTCAATTTAGCCTTCAGTGCACCCAAGAAAGAGATGACTGCAGAAGCATTCGCCTTTAAAGAGAATGCTGGAGTTTAATTGAAGCCTACGAATATTTATATTTATAACTATGATAGGTTATCTAGCAATGAAATAAGTGGGGAAAAAGTGCCCCAGAAGAAAACCAAAAAACTTATTACCAAAAGGTCACAAATGTCAGGATTGAATGCACACTGTGTTGAGTACCTGGCAAAGGCTGGGCACAGCACCGAGGACTGGAATATGCATCCATCCAGAGGGAAAGTGGCTGCATTTTACTTGGAGTTTTGGCAATGCCCTCTGCAATGTCTCAGGTTATCCTCTGCTAAACGAGCATCTCCCATCTGAACCCAGGTTTTTCCAGAATCAGATCTAAGAAGGCAGAACACTTCCCCTGAAAAGAGTTGACTCCTCTAGACCTAATATGGAATATATGATATATTTTCAAAAAATGAGATTAAACTGCATGTTTGCACATATATGCAAGCTCATGTGCCATCATTGCATTTCTCTTCTTTCATTTTTAAAAATAACTTGAACAGAAAGCCCAAATAATTATTTCAAGAAAATAAAAATTTTAGGTCCAACTGGTAGTAAAATCCGGCTGAAACAGGGCCAGTTGAAACAGGCAAAGAGAGCCCCAGAGTAAAATTACACAGTGTCTAACTGTGTGAAACATGTCTGGCTGTCCATAAGCAGTCACCAATAACTGCAGGAGAATCTGAAGATCTTAAACTGCTCAGGGAAAAGGAAGAAAAATTAGTGTTTGTTATATCAATTAAACCCAAAGGGCAAATGTCATAATCAAAGAGTCTTGAGTTTTAATCTTTTTTTGTTTTGTTTTGAGAGACAAAGAAATCCCAATTGGATCTTAAGAATGACATTTATTTATTTCCAGTGACTGATATTGACACAAGACTGCTCTCTTCTTCGGAGCTGCATTTTCAAATCCTGGAGTCCTGCCCTGAGACTCCTTGGTGTCCATTAGCAGATCCATTTTCTACCCTTGAACTATGTATTCTTATCAAAATGTTAATTCTTCCAAGCTTTGCAAAAAGCACCCCTGTACACTGTGTATTTTATATGCCAAATTATTCCACTTTAATGGAAAAAGAACAGAAATGTTAAGGAATTCGTGTGTATCTGAGTTGTGCACATCAATCTTCTAAGGCGGCACATAACAAAGGTCAGAAATAGCCTAGCGCTGTGTTTTGTGTAGCTCATCATTCTATGAGAAAATGTGCCCAAGTTCCTCCTAAAACATTGTTTTCAAGCGTGGTTACTACTGAATATATTTCTAAATGACAAGGTTTATTTGTCTGTATTTTGATATGTTTAGGGGAAACTCAGGCTGACAGTTAGAGGAGGCAGGAAGAGGGAACCACAACAAGTTCCACCTAAACACAAAATGTCATCTCTTCCCTAGCTAAGATACAGAAGCATCCTGATGAAAAAAAGAGCAGACATTTAAAAGTTTCTGACATGTGTCACAGATGCAGCCATTGAGCCACTGTTCCTGATGTGGCTCGAAATGACAGCATCCCAGCCATTGGAACTGGCTGCAGGACATTCAAAGTTTGGTGTGTGTCGCATTCAATCCTTGTCATAGCACATCTCGAGAATAAAAAAGACAAATGGACACAGGCAGTAGTAATAGTTCAAAAAACTTAAAATAAAGCTTCCCAGTCTAATTGATATTATCAAGCTGTGCTAACATTTACCAGCCACCAAGTAGACAGACAGGAGGTCAGCACCCTCTTTTCTGCAATTTTCCCCCAAGTCAGAAGGATACGTCTTTCAAGCTTTCTCTAAGGGTGACCCAAATACATGAACTGTTTATTCAGAAATAGCACTGAATAAATGGCACTGACTTGCCAAAGATACTTCTTAATAATCAAAACATATAAAGGCAAAAAGGCTTCAGCCATCAACGAAGAATGACCCATGTTCCTTATTTACACTAGCTTAGGATCAAACCAATGTTGGTGATTATTGTACAAAGGACATGATAATTTATTGATTGTACCACCTCTGGATATTTTACATCCTTGTAAAGTTGAGGTGCAGGTGGCACAGAATAACATTCTTTTGGAGTTATCATGTTGGCATCCTCTTTCATATAGTCTTTCTTTTATTGCTGGCCAAAAAAGTTTGTGTACATAAAATTGATTTCTGCAGTGGCTCAGGGTCTGAAGCACAGATCACTTGAATCAAGAGCTTCACATCTAGGTTTCCAGAGAATTTATAGTCAACAACACCATTAGTTTGTCATTGATTGCAGTGGATGAGTGTCTGCTCCTCATCTAACTTCCAGTTTAACATAGGGGATACTTTTTCATTTAGCAGCCTGGGAGGTGAATAGAGAAGATTCAATTTAAGCATTTTCCAAATACAATCAGCTTCTGATAATGTGAATCCTCTGGCAAGTTGAAAAAAAATAAAAATCTTTTGTATTAAAAAGTCAGTGGTACCTACAGGCTATTGGACTGGTTTCTACTTAAATCATTTGGCTACCTAGGCATGGTGATAAATCAAGCAGGGTTTTAACAGTCCTTCCTTCTGTATGTTAAGAAAGACTCAAAACATCCATGACATTATGGTAGTGGAAGAGAAAATTCAATGAAGGAATATGTTTTATATACACATTTTGTGTAAAGTTTTAGTAGAATATTGAAAAATGTATTTGTTACCACCCGTTTAGCCATCACATTGTTGAGAAGGAAGGTTGTACAGTTTTGTTGTCTGAAGTTCAAAAATATATTTTAAACAGTGTTTTTACTTTTTATCTTTATATCCAACTGCAGAGCCAAAAGCTTGAAAAGATTGTAAAAAAACCCCATATATTGGTATAGTTCTAATTAGGTAAGAAATAAAAAAAAAAAATCCAAAACCACCCCCACCTTATTTCCTCTACTCTAAAACACAGGTTTGGAAGAAATCAAGTTAGTGTGCTGAGACCTGAATTCTGACTGTGTCAAGGTTCTCCCTTTGAAAATACTGATGTTAAAGTGTGATTGGCTTGGTTGCCCCAGAAGAAAAAGAGCTGAACATCTGCATTTCGTATGATTTCTTATGCCCTGTCTATGTTCATGAGGTGCTCACCCAGTGAACCCCTTCCTGTCTGCATTGGAGGATGGTGAAGTTCACAATAGATGAGAAAGTTGCAGCAGGAGCTGGTGCTGCTGAGGGGCAGAGAAGGCAGCACTGGCTTTGCCCACAGAGACTCAGTGTCGGGCTGAGAGTTCTTTATCCACAGTGCTACCAGTGAAGGGAAAAGGCTGGCTGGAAGGTTTTCCCTTTCTCTATTGGATTGGAGCTTCCATGGTACATGGACTCACCCCCAAAATTCTTCTCCTCAAAGATCTGCAGTTGAGACCTGTAGGGATAGCAGAGAAAAAATCCATATCATTTTTAATGGTACCTCACAGAGGAAATAAGCCTTGTCTAACAGCAGAAATGTAAATCCATGCTGCTCTCTGACAGGTCAAGTTGCATCTTGAGAGGCAAACCATGTCCCTTTGTTCCCATTTACAGTGGCACAAGGTGGTTCTATTGGTGGCACAGCATGACACCTGAAATTGTTCTGCTGAGGCTGTGGACACTTTCTGTGTTGTGAAGACTGATGCACAAAGGACTTGGCGTGTAAGAGTGTGTAAGCTGAGACGGTAAATTTTTTGCTCTTTTTGGGAACACTATAAGGTCCTCCTGTCAAGATGTGTTTGTACATCTACCTCCTGCAATAAAATCTTTTGTATGTATTATGTTCGTTCATAAATAGTGAAATGAATTATAAAGGATCAGAAAATCAGTAAGAAGAAAGGTACAGAGGGAAAAAGACACAGGCAATGACTCATTATTTTACAGTAATGACAATGATGAGAAGTATTAAAGGACCTAGAGGATAGAAGAAAAAAATTTACAACAGTTATATATAACAGTATAACATATAAATGGCTATAGTTTGCAATCTTCATAAATCATATATGGATTTATTGATCTTTGGAAGTAAGTGTTTTCCACAGGCTAGAGTTAATATTGTGACCAAAACACCATCCCTGAGCTTCTTTCTTCACTGTGCATCACCTTCCTGTTGAAGACAGGACGTAGTTATTCTTGTCCTCTCTCATGCATGAGCTATCATCTCAAAGAAACTAGAGTCAGGTGCAGAAGAGAGACTCTTCATTCAAATTATCGTGTTGGATTCCATCCCCTCATTTTTGTGTCATTGCAGAACACGTTTGTGTACTCATCAGCAATGTAGGTTTATCATTTCTCTCAGGTGAAACTCAGTTTTCTGCCAGATAGTTTCAGAGGATATATGTAAGCTGGAGATTTCCCATTTGCCTTAATGGGAGTTACCCCACACTGTACAACAGATTAGTGGCACAGAGAAGGAAGATAAGTCAAAAGACCCCTAGAGTGCAATGTTGATTTTAAATATTTCCCTTCTGCTGTAATAACTTCCATAGCATCCTATGCATTATGAAATGCCTGATTGAGCTAATTTCCTGCACTGAAAAATAAAGCCATAATTATCATTATTAAGTGTAATTAACTGTACATATGATCACCACAAAGAATAGAAAAAGACAAAGATAGCATGAAAACACTCTAATATAATAATTACTGGTCCATTTGTATTGTCCTTGTTAAATATGCATCCGCTAAATAATTTGATTTTGTGTCTTGAGCTGTGTTGCACTCTGCTTATCCTATGCTGATTATAAAGGCCTAATCTTTTCTAGGAATCTTTATTATCATTGTGTGGAAAGGAATGAAAACAAACAAACTTTTATAGTTTTTTTTTGGGCCTCTCCATAATGTCCACCATTTCCTAGACTTGTGTCTTCTAGTAAAAATTTTTTACTGATTTTATGTATTTAATCTAATGGGTCAAGGCTTCTGGTAGTAAATGTAGTTTAACAGAGATTCAGTTGGAAAATAGTCTTTGCTAGGGAAGAATAAGGAAAACAGTCTTGTGCCGTGCAGCAGTAAGTCCCAACATTGTAGAACAGATTCTGTAGGTTAATGGAGCAGCCTTGACTGCAGGTCTTGAGCAGAGTTACTAACTTTAGTGATCTGCTGAGAACCTGGTACCACCTCTGGTTGTCTGACTAGTGAAAAGAAATAGTTACAAAGTTCTTGTGACCTGCAAAATGTCAGCCTTAGAAAAAACCTTTCATATTTATATCTTGTATATTAAGATGGGCCAAAGCTTGAAAGGCTTCCTAAAATCAGATAAAATGGTCTGGATCTTTTCTTTGGGATTTAGGCTTGCTTTGTCTGCTTTTTTTAAGAGTCTACATTCAATGAGATTATTTGGGTAATGAGCTAATTAATGAAAAAATATTTCAGGTTTTGGCACTTTTGTAGGAATGTCACAGAATTAATGGGATTAGTTACCAGGGAAAGAGGTTGCAGGACCTCACAATAGTCTGTTTATGCAAAAGAATTAATTTAATGTGTCTTTGAAGGGAAACCATTGTAATGATTTCTGAGATTTGCCCCTTGTTCTAGTCAGGTGCCATTTTTTTTCCTACAGCAATATTATAACTTGTAGTATTTTCTGCTTAGGTCAGAATATCACTGATTCCCAAAAATAAAATTTTCAGTTTCCTTGAAGATCTAGGAGTGATGCAGCTGAGGTTTGGGTTGCATTATTATTATTATTACTACTGTTATTATTATTAATTTCTATAACAGTCAGTCACTCTGGTAAGGAAAAGGAGCAGTTAGAGAAAGGTTTCAGTGAGGAGTATCTGGAGGGGCACTAGTGGAATTTTTGCCAGTGGATGGATAGCAACTTACTGTGGTGATGGACTTTTTCCTGTACTCTTTCACAGAGGCTGGTTACCTTTTTTAATATAATAAAGGATGAAATAGTTAAATACATCACAGTTTTGCCAATAATAGGTGTTGGTGTATAAGTCTAACTGGCAGTCAGACTGCCCTGGTTATTGATTTTACTGTCTAATGGCTGAAAGAGATGTTATCTTGATTAATTAGAAGTCAAAACCAAATGCATCTTGCTTCTGTTAGATCTCCTGGCATTTGTTTTCTTTTTTTTCTTCCTTGCCAGTGTTGTCGTACATGCACCTTTAAAATGTTTTAAACTAAAAAGCTATCAAGGTCAGCAGTATACAAGCCCTAGGAACTTTATTTCAGCTGTCAAGGAGTCCTTAACAGTCCTGCACTGCTTTTGGTGCTGGAAGGTACCCTTTGAAAGCATAAGGCTATTCATTTAACCTCAACAAATTAAAATCCAGTAGGCTATTATTCTTAGGGCTCTTGAAGTAACTTATCACCTCATTATGTTATTGGGCAGAAATGCTGACATGCTGAGTATTACTTTATATATTTGCTGATGGTTTTACAGGAAAACATATTTTTCTCTTTTGGAGTATTTAGTGTTCTGCAAACTAGTGCTTAATGTGAGTAAGCATTATAAAGACCACTGCCACATGGGAACATAAAAAAGTAGGCAGTTTCCTATCAGCTACTTTGAATTATGATCAGTAAGGTAATAGAAAAAAAAAATTATAGATAATATGGGGAAAAAAGTCTAGAGTTAGTCAGCAATAAGAAAACCTGCAGATTTTTAATATATTCTATTAATAATCACTTCCTGGTGCTTTACATGCTCTCAGAATGTCAAGTACTAAGGAAAAAAGGAATCTTGCTGCATTTATAAACAATTTGCATCTCCCAGAGTTTACTTCCAGCAAATGAGTAATTTGATTAAACTTTTTTTGTGTTTTATATGATCACAGTCTAGAGCTAAAATTTCCTTACAAAGTATACAAAAGTAGAATATATTGCACATTTCTGAATTAAAGTGAAATTGCCCTGTTTACATACCAAAACTTTACCAAAAATCCTGTTGTCACAATTGGTCTGATTCTGAAAATTGTACAAGAATCATAAAATGGTTTGGGTTAGAAGGGACCTTAAAGTGCACTCAATTCCACTGACAAAGATATTAAACAGCACCAATCCAGATACCCCTAAGGAATGCCACACATCATTGGTCTCTGCTTCAGACAAGTTGACCACCACTTTCTGGTTGTGACCATCCAACCAATTCCTTACCCACTGAGTGTTCCATCCATCCAATCCACGTCTCTCCAAACACGGACGTCGTGCAGGGTGGTGTCAAACATGCACAAATCCAGGTAGATGATGTCTCTTGCTCTTCCCTTCGACACCAGTTTGCAACCCCACTGCAACCCCTTCTGTTGACAGAAGACTGTCAACATTGTCAGGCACAATTCTTCCTTGGTGAGGCCCAATGGGCTGGCACCAGTCACATCCCTATTTCCTATGTGCCTCACACAGTTTCCAGGAGGATCTGCTTCATGATCTCGCCAAGCAAGATTGACTAGCCTATATTTCCCTGGGTCTTGTTTTCTTAAAATACCAGGGACACATTTCATATCTATTTGAAATTCTGGGAATCCCATGAATGCAGTAGCTTTCTGTTCAAAAGTGTGTAATTTGTTACAGAGAACCACAAAGCACTGACTCAAATATTGCTGCATCATATACTGAGCAGATGGTTTACATATCTTCCTTTCTTCTTACTTGCGCCATAACATTTTAGCATACAGTTAATCTGCTTATCAGGTCTCAGTTCTCTCCTTTAGGTTTTGTTGTCATGAGTGTCTAAAGAAAGATGACCTACAGCACTACACAATTTATAGGTGTGGAGTGATTTAAGTAACCAATTTGTAAAGCTTCAGAGTCAATTTATCTTCTGCTTTTCCCATGGAGTTTACCTAGAAAAAGTGAAAAATGCACAAGACTGTTAAGTACAACCCCCACTCTGCTTGTCTACTTGGTCTCACAAAAAAAAAAGCCCTACCAGGAGCCTGCTCAGTCCAAGCAACAGACTGCAGGTGTTTTCTGAAATAAGGACATAAAAGGACAGAATGTAAATCAAGTCAGCTCTGTGGTCATTTCAATTGGCCTTCTTACCATTTTTCCAGCTCCATGCTTACTTCTTACTGTGCTGTAGCATGAAATAAGAAGTTAACACAGCCATTGCAATGTCCTTGACCATTTTTGACTATAGGTCTGCTGAAATATAGACTTCAGTTTTATTTAGTTGAAATTCATAGTACAGTAAATTTAGTGCTGCTGATAGCTGTCAGATTGAATGCATTGGATAACAGGTTTAGGTAGTGGTAAGATTAGCTATCTTGGACCTTCATCTAGGGAGAGGTATAATTCAGTATCTGGTTTTTATTTGGAGACCACCTGTGGAGGGGGGCCTGGTGGTGCGAGTTGTAATGCTGAACCTTGTTCTGAAAAAGCTAGACTGAGTCCACTCTGTACCATCTCTACAAAGTGTATATATGGTATCTATATGGTTGTTTCCATTCAGAAGAGATGTTGACTCCTTGCCCCCTTACCAGCCAGCACATCCATTTTGAATTCTTCAATGGAGAAATCAAAGAGCTGAACCAGAGGACAAATCAATAGACACTGAGGAATGGATACCAAGGCTAGTATTGTGATCATCCTAATTTTTACTACTCTGGCCTCTAATAAGACCAAAATCTGGTAACAGTTGTCACAGTGTAGGTGTTTCTAATCTTGGAGAAAAACCCCAAACAAACTAACTCCGAGATTCTCAAATCCCTTTTTGTAGCAAAGAAAATATTGAAAAAACATTATATGTATTTATATATATAAAGTATTGAAAAATGGAAAAGAGGAACTGACTTTGGGTTATGTGGTGCAGAAGAGTTTACACCAGCATACACCATTCCAGAATGGCAGCAGGTCCCTGAGCAGGTGAGCATCCAGGGCACCAGGATACCTTAGCATCATCCTGTGCTCTGATGGAGGTGACAGGGATGTATTGAGCCAGGTCCTTTCTTTTCCTCTGGCATTTCCCCTCTTTTCCAAGATGTCCTTCCTCTCACAGCAGTACTCCTTATTTCCTTGTTCCAAAAGAGTATTTTTTTCTGGGCAATGTCACCCTTCATTTGTGGAATAAAGGGAAATAAAAGCTGTAAACTGTTGATTCTGGAAGTTTACATGAGGGAAATATAAAGTCTTTCTTCTGAGCCTTGGAATGGCTGTCAGAGTCCTGCCTCAGCTGCTAAGAAGGGCCCAGCTAATGCAGTCAGGTTTGCTCCATCTGCCACAGCTTTGAGTGACATCTATGGCCCAGTGCACATCCACTGAAAACTAGCATCAGGGAATGACATACAGTTTGATAACATAAGATGCTTAGGTTTTTTGGCTCAAGTGAGATGTTCAGAGCTAATAGCCCTGTGAGCAGAGTTTCAGCTGTGATCTGTACCTTGAGATATTGGTTGTGTCTGGCTCAGGAAAAAGGGGAAAGAATGAAAGCTTATTTCTAGAAAGGTTTCCGATGAGCAGCATTTGTCATTGAAGGGGAAGATGGGTATAATTAGCTTGTCAGTCTAGTTTGGGCTGAGCTGGCTTTCTGTGGTAAGAAAGATGGACTAACTGCCAGAAGAGCTGACAGGCAGTCGATAATGCAGCAATTAATGTCATAAATAATTCTGGAACCAATTATATCAAAATGGACTCCAAGCTTTAAAAAGGAACAGAATTCCCCTATTCTTCCTGCTAACAGCAAGAAGCAGCTTTCATTTTTCTCTATAATTACTTTTCATTGTATATAGCAATAAAGTAGGGCTTTTCTGTCCATATTTAAAACTTGTCTTTCTTGCCTTCCCCCGCCTCCTAAACACTCTTTACCCCATAGGACAAGGTTGTTACAACAGATCTGCACCGAGGTGAATGTATAATTTTTTCACGTGGTTGTTACATGATAATTTCTGCTGCACCTAAAAGACTAAGAGCCGAGTTTTCTCAAATGTCATGGGCAATGACAGTAGAAAGTACCAAACAATGGCATTTGGAAATAAAGACATTTGTGAAATAAATTGATTTGTCTTATTATTTTAAAGGTTGCTCTGACTTGCTTACACTGAACTTATTGATTTTTTTTTTCCTCCCTTCTCTCTGTACAGTTACAGCTATGGAATCTGAGCCAAGCTATTCCCTTTATGCTGCAAACACAATTCAGAACAGCCCTGCGAGTTAATGGGCATTCCCTTACAAAAGACACCAAGTTACAAACACTCTCTAGAGTGATATTCTCCTTAGCTGTTTCTACATGTGCTGTAATACAGATGTGGATAGCACAAAGCCTGTACTGGCAAAACCCCCACAGTACTGCTTTTGCTAATGGTCTTTCTGTAGTCTCGTCCACTCTTTTTTTTAAAAAATGGACTATAGAAGTAGTAAATTACTGTAGCATTCGTTCACAGCTTTGTTCAGCGCCTGACAAATGTTTCCAACTTTTCAACTATGGTGGCATTTACTCCTGGGAGGTTGGGGAAAACAGTTCATGAAGTTCCCACTGTTTTAAAACCAGAAACATCTGTTGGTGTCACATGCAGTTTGTTGGCTGGGTCCAGGAATAAAGAAATCCTGCAGCCGATCAGCTCTCTCCTTAGCAGTAGGTGTCAGTATGGTGAGTGGTAATTACAACAGAGAGTTTTAGAGGACACACGATAATTAGGACAGCTAACAAAAACATAAACACTGACATTTACCATACTTAAAGCCAGAAATGTTGTCTGCTGTGTCTGTACATTGTTTCAGACCATGACAATAGAGCCATAATTAGTTCAATCATGCTTCTAAGGAACAAAGAGTTTCAGATTTTGGATATGCAGCTCAGTGTTTTAGAAGGAGGAATGGCAGAAAGAGGGGGAGTGATCTGTGGTGTGCGGAGCTGGGAGAGCTGGGTTCCCTTCCAAGCCCTGCTGCAGGGATGGTGCTGAGTGACTGCCAGGGAATCATTGTGTCTGTCATCACAGCTCCCCAGCCAGAGGGACAGAGAATGCTCACCCTGCAAAGGTGGTGTCCATATGAACGCATTTTTAAGGTCTTTTTAAGCACTTGGAGATTGTCTGTAAGGAAGGGTGATGGAAATTCAGTATTATTGAGGGAAGAGACCATCTGTTTCACATCTCATTAAGAACTATATCCTGTTTCTGCTCTGTGGCCCAGCAAGGCCTGAAAACAAGGAGCTATGTTTAAACAATACTTCCTCAGTTAAAATACAGTGTATATAAATTGAATTCAGTTTTGCTCCAAATGACCCGCTTTCTCTGCTCACAGAAGTTCTTCAAAAGGTAAGATTTTGTCAGAATTTTGCAGGTCAACTCTGTAGTCGTCCAGCAGTCTCACTATCATAATTTTCTATGTTTCTGCATTTCTAGGGAAAGTACTTCACTGCCCTCATGCCTCAGATCATTCAGTGCACCGCTTCATTTCAGTAGAGAGGAAGTGTTAATGTTTTCCTTATACTCATAAGAATGATTTCAAGCATAAAGGTAAAATCAGTTAAATTTAGTCTGGAACAAATGCTCTAGCAATCATTATTTAGTCTGCAGAACTCTTACTGACCTCCTTTCTGAGGAAAATCTGTTCCCTGTGTAAGTGGACTTTATTAAAAATAATATATATAACACATCAAATGAGATTTAAAATGTCAAATTAAATGAGCTTAATTTACTCAATGTCATCTGCAATGCCACCCCAAAAATTTAGGTTTTCCATTCCAACTGCCAATATGATTGATGTCACTATAGGAAACTAATGGCTGAGTGAGCAACTACTATGCTTGGAACAAGTAACAGATTTTCAGTTCGTCAAGATGGTGAGTTGTCAAGAAGCAATTAATATTACCTCAGATGTCTTGTATCACCACTTGTACTTCTAACAAAAACACAGGAGTTATTTTTTATTCCTAAATGGCCTTAAATAATCTGTTTTATTAGGTATATTTTAATGATTACTAAAGAAAGAAATGAAAACCCTAGGAGCTATTTTGTAGTCCTGAAAGGCAAATGCAGCGTAAACTAATGGCACTACTTACTTAGATATTGTTTCTCCTTTATCCTCTAAATGCCTGAAAATAGCTTTCTGTAGAGGTGAAGTGCACGATGCAATGACTTTAGCACCTTGGTTTAGCTCATGATGAGAGATATTATCTAATTTTATCCTCTGTGTGTTAGGTGTTATGTGTTTTCATCTGTTGCTTGAAGTTGCACATTAAAATTCCGAGCTCTTCTGGCTATTTTCCACTGAGAGCATTGAAAGTGTACATGCTCATTATAACTTAGCGAATTGGGGATGATTACATGCAGCAATGACCAGGTTTTCATCCTGAACTTGTGTAAGCATCCTTTTGGATTAAGCTTCCAAAGTATGTGTTTTAAGTCTGAATCACAAACACAGGAGTGGTCATAGTGGAGTAATGCAAGGCAGAGAAATGGGAAGGTGGGGAAGAGGCAAGAATTTGGCTTCAATAGGCAGATGAAGAAGATTCATAGACATCAGTATAATTGATAAGGTTTTTGGTTACTTTTTTTATTACTGGCTGACTGATTTACATAAGCACATAAATTTGTAAACATACTCCTCCTCTTTAGGTGTAATAAGCTGCCATTCATATCAGAGTTGGGTTTCCTCTGTCTTTCCCCTAACACTCTGTTTTGCTGTATAACTCTTTCCGTTTCTTAGATCTAGCTTGTCAGTAGGGCACAGCATGTCCCAACAATGACAGATTTTTCTGAAGCTCAGTTCTCTATCATGCAGTTAATTAAGAAGCCAGGCTGAGGGTGGGCAGAAGAGGAAAGGGGAAGGGCTGGTGGGGAGGACAGATGAAAAAAAAGTCTTATTAGTTCAGCATATCTAGATCTTTGACTGTACATATCGTGGACATTGAGGGTTTGAAAACCTGGCCTTCATTAGGTAGTTACCTTGGAACTAAGGAACTAATATCTTTCTCTTTGGAGCATGAGCTTTGAGGGCAGTGGCTTTTCATGTGAGTTCATACAGCATTGTTTCTGAAGGGATTTTTCTGAATGGCTTTAATAGAAACAGTAAATAATATGGCATGTGTGCACAGGATATGAGTTTCTCTCTAGCATTTCTGTTATTCAGAGGAGTGGTTGGTCTTCTATGGTGTTTCCAGCAGCCAGACTGACATTCATTTTGTTTTAAAGCATCTATCATACTTTATGGCTTTGGTAGATAGGTGTGCTTAAAAATGTTTTGGTTCCTGGTGCATATTTACTTTTCTCTATCTTTCTAGATCAGTTCTGGAACTTGCAGGAAGGTCGCCAGGGAAAGACGACACAGGAAAAAGTTAATTGAGAGCATGCTAGTTACTTATAATAGCAAACCCTTGTATGTACCATAATGTGAGCAGGGTAATGAACCTTTTTATTGGCTGAAAAGAGGGGATAAATAAATCTTGCTGAAGAAAAAGAAAGACAAACTCGAGGCATGTGAGTACAGTGCTGTCTACTGCAGTGCTTTGGGACTGTTGTCTACCAAAGTACCAGAGTTTGTACCAGCTTAGCTATGAGATGTGACAGTAACCCCTCTGTTTATGCTGATGGTGCAGCCTCCATGGAAAGCTAGAGGATCTGTATAACTATTTGTTTTATTTTACACAATTTTTGACTAAGATATGCATCTAAGATTGTCTTACCATCACATCATGTTTCATCACCAAAATTCTGCTCTTGGACTTAATATTATATTTTTAATAGCTTTGATTTTCTTGGTTGCTGAAGGAAAGCTTCAAATTCAACCAATCCTGTGCCCTACCTCAGCATTGCTTCTAATGTTGCGGTAGAAGTTATACATTTTTATTGTTTGATTTTAAAAGGCGAGTAACTCACCCTATTTGAATTTGTGGAATCAGCAGTCCTGCATTTCTCTATTTCACAATGTCAGCTTGGATGAAAGATGAAAAAGATGTGGTCTTGGGAAAATTTTAAGTTGGCTTATGGAAGAGGAATCTGTTACTCTCAGATAAAAAAGAAGTTTAAGAAAAGAATTAGTTTAAGAAAGAAACCCTGAGAATATAATGGTGTTATTCTCATTGAGTTTTTCTTCTTCAGAGTGGATAGCAGAAGAGTGTTAAATTACAACCCAGAGTATTTAAACATTTTCCTTTCAGGGGCTTTTGTAGGATTAATGTAGATATCAAGTTAAAAAAATTAAATTTCACCCATATTTTCTCTAGAAGTGCTTTTTTTTTTTTTTCTTGGCAGACCCCACATGAGTTTAATTGTTTCTGATTTAACAGCAGGATTAAGTTTTCTTTCCTTCTGCTCATGGGGTTGTTTCCTTCCTTTGGTTAATGTGTCAAACACCAATCCAACTCCCTCTCTGTCTGCCTTCTCCAGTAACTAAATCTGTTGAAAAACATAAGACAATGAGAGAATACACTGTATAATCAAGAATAAAAAATTATTATCTTCTACCACAGTAAATCATAGCCAAACAACACAGTTATAATAGAAATACCTTTCCTATGTCTGATCCACTAACACTTACTTAGTCAGATAACAAATAACTTGTTCTTGGAGAGAGTGCCCTGGGTTTGATTTATCTCTGAGTGTAAGTAAATATGAAAAGGCTGCCAAATCTGCCTATATAAATCTCAGCTATCTCAAAATGTCATGTATGGGGGAAGTGAAAAATTAAGAAGGTGTTTCTGTCTTAATAGGGTATGGAGGCAAAAGGTTCTGCTTTTAATTCTTCTTAGGGATGACGTTTCTCTGGTTGATACCTGGGAAGAATTAAGGAGAAGCTGGAAAAAAATGCATACATGCATTGTGCCAAATAACTGCTCTTATTTTTGCTGATGTAAATCTGGAGTAGATCCACTAAAGAGTCTGGAATTAGTCTGGCTTTGTCCCAGTGTAGCTGACAGCAAACTGAGAGCCTTTCAAATTAATAATATAAAATCTCAACATTGTTAAGATTTTTCATTTTGGCTATAGTGGCCATTGTTTGTTTGAACAAATAGAACAAAAAGAAATCATCTGAAGATACTTATACACTGCTGCACAAGTGAGAATAGAAGGAAGACTGGGCCAATGTGAAAATCAAGGGTAAGAAAATAGTTTCTTTAACCATTGTTTGCATATGTTTATTCTTGTCTGACAACACCGTACCACACTTAGGGGTCCATTTGCAAAAAAAAAAAAAAAAGAGATGGCATGCAGGGCTGGATTATTAACTCAAGTATTAAGAAGTATAATCCAGGCATAAATCCTGCCAATTTGTGAATTTTCACCCCTGGCCTTTATATTTTTCTCACTTAATATTGTGATCATTGGAATTACTCCTGACTAGTACCAAGGTGGGTAATCTCAGAATCAGGCCCTCTGCATCCTGTGTGGGTCTGTGAACCAGATGCTCCATGTGACAAAGCACATCAATTAGCCTGAAGTACTTGTTGAGCCTCAGTCCATCTGGGATTCAAAGGTAGTTTGTTACCTCCGAGGTGGGGGGTTTTAGTTGAATGTGTCATCCCACTCAAATTCATTAGATGAAAAGTGAGTATCATCTTACATTACATAAGTTCAGCTGGAATGTATACAATGTCAGTAGCATGGGAGAAGAAAACATGTGTTGAATACATCTAGTGTGTCTTGGGGCTCTGAAGGTCACTCCACTAAAGTAATATATAGTGCTGGTGCTAGTGGCTCAAGGTCAAGTCAGCTTGCTTTTCATAATGCATAAACCTCAAGCTCGCTCAGACACCAATCATCTGACCTAAACCTTGGAACAAATATTTTACTAAGTAAATCAGTGAGCATGCTGGCATTTCTATTAACCTTCAATGCACTGGTGACAGAAAATGAATAATGATAAATAATAACTCAAGCCTGTAAATCATGCTTAGCATCAGAGGGAAAAAAAAAGAAAAAAGAAAAAGTCTGGTGTACTACCATCTGCTAGGCTGGCTGAGCCTGTAGGGAGAAACCCACAGCAAAGGGAAATGTGCTCTCTCACAGCAGTTCCCTGGGTTTGAAAATTGGGATAGGGATAGAGCGGGCTTTGCAGAGACTGGTGAGGAAAACACTTGAAAGTGAAACACTTGAATGTACACAAACTGCAGGGAGCCTGGGTAAGAAGAGCTCCATTACTCAAGGTGGTAGGGTAGTCTGGCAAGCTTTGAAGTGGATGAACTCTTTGCTTGTCCTGCTCTCTCACCGACTGACCATCGGCAGCTCGCTGGAGGCAGGCGAAATGTAACAGACTTCCAGCAACTCTCCAGTGCTGAGAACCTGCTTGGTTTATTTCCCCAGTACTCTTCCATTTCATTTTCTTCTGTTTTCCTCTCAGCTTCACTACTGGTTGGGGTCACCATAGCCACGCAATGGCCCTAGGGAAATTAAGCTCATAAATTGTGAAGAAAAGACACGTTTACATATATCTTCCACTGTATGATACTTTCACATGTTTCAGCTTCATTCAGAAGTGCTCTGATTCTCATATCCTTTAGATTTTTGTAAGGTCTAATTTTAGAAAATTAGCATTAATTTGTTATTGAATTTGTTGCAAGGAAGGTTTTTCTTAGCCATTTTGTTTAAAACATTTGCATTTCAAAAGCTTTCACACAATATTTTTCTTTTCTCTTTCTGAAATTTTTTTGATAAAAAAATAAGTACTGTTGTATCAGTGGGTTGAAGTACATCTTATGTTGAGTTCACATCTCTGGCTGGAAATGCATTTGTAATGGATTGTCAGGTTGGGGACCCTGGATACATTTGCGACCCTGCTGCAAGAAGGAAGACAGCGTGCATTACATAAGGTTGCTGCTTCCAAAAGCCCCAGTAAACTCTCGTGGAGAACCCTTGTCCTTTCACAACAGGGAGTGCTGTGACACTGGAAAGGAAGAAATATAGGGAAGAGAAGCACAGCCTGATGTTTGCTTTCCATGATCACAGCATGAGGTGTGCTCAGCCCCTGTTACGGAGTGATAGGAAGAATGTAACACACAGCAGTGGCTGTTTTTGTTTTGGAATCACAAAAAAATCCAATCCACAAAAAAAATCTAATCTCAAACAAATCTAACCCAGATATGTGAGGAAGGATGAAGTAGAGGATAAAGAGAGTTAGGGGCTTGAGTTCAAGCCCCTATCAGTAATTCATTTTTTGTCAGAAATGGGTGTGAAGCAGAGTTTGAACATTTCAAAGAGTAGAAGCATTCTTTTTTTCAGTCTGGAAAGCAGGCAAAGGCCAGTCATGATGTTAAGATTCATATCCTAGTTCAGATTTCTGACAGACCTTTGTCAGAGCAACACTGGGTACCTGAATCTTTTTGTCTTCTTTTTGACCATTTCTCTCTTTTGACCAAAATAAAAATAAAAGTATTGCCCAGCAGATGAACTCGTGTTACTTCCAACGATTTTGTTTAAATTTTATTCCCAACTGGATTAAAGTAAAGTGATAACAAAATTTACAATGCAGTAACCATCTGACATCATAAAAAAAATATCTCAGGATACTTTATCCCTTTCTTGAGTCTCAGGACTGGTATCCTATGGAATAGGAGGGAAAGTATGGAAATCCCAGTGTTTCTGTCACTGCCAAAGTACCATTTATTTAAAGCCAGTTTGGAAAGGACCCTTCACATAGGAAAATTAAGTGAAAAATATTTCTATAAACCAGCCTCCTCATGCCAAATTTCATGCAAGTAAAATAACTAATAGTAAATCTCTAAATTTTGGCATCTTTTTTAAATTAAGGGTCTATTTTGTGAAAAATGTCCTCAGAACCTCAGATAAAAAGATGTGATCATATTATTCCACAAAAATGGCTGTGTGGACACTACTTCCAAGAGAAAATGTATTATCCTGAGAAATTATGTAGAGGTGGCTGCTGCATTAATATACAAATATTTCACAGATAACTTTAGGAAAAATTAGCCTTATCCCAAAGGGGCCATCTCTAAACATAATTTATTCTGTCCTTTGCCATATCCTGACTTGCCCTTGAGAAGACATTTCCCATTAAGCAAAAGTGAGCTTAGCTCATATATGTTAGGTATCTAATGTTGACTATTCCCAGCAAAAGTCAACAAATTAATTTTAAAGTCCCAATATTGACTGGTAATCTGAACTTTAGTATCCCAATCCTTATATCTTTCTAAATAGTATAAAAATAATTTAACAAAAACTGAATAAGTGCAAAAAAGGGTAAGAAAGCAGGTTGTAAAAAAGAATAAGTATATTAAGTATACTTTCATTATACTTAATTTAGCTGAGGCTGTTCACTAGTTTGGTGGCTTTTTAAATTATTTTGTTTTGTGCCTAATAGGAACTGTGGCTGAAAATAATAATTCAATTATTATACCATTACAATAATAATATTTATATACTTAATAGTAGCATTTCTTATTTGTAACATTTAAAAGGCAGAGAGATTTTTTTTTTTTGCTTATCAGTTAATTTGAAGTGGTGAAAAGAAATTAATAGAAATCATTTTGGTTTTACAATTTAAGAAACTAAAATACAAAGAGTTCAAGTAGTCTTCCCAAGGTTTCACAGCAAATCCATACTAGAACCACAAATCATTCTTTATATTAGCTGCAAACTATAATAAATAAATGACGCTATGGTAAAAGGAGAATTCCAGTTTTCTTATCTGGGAAATACATAGCTTGATATCTGTGGTACCTTTTTCTTCCTGGCCCAATTGTTGTTAGTCATATGCAATCACACAGACACCCCTCAATGAAAAAAATCTCCACATATATTCAAATTAAAATAATTATGCACAAATGAACATTCTGACCTTCTTTTTAAACTTTTGAAGAAATTCCCCCGAAAAGCTATATGCAGAGAAGGAAAGAATAATCCTTAGTAATTAGTATTTAGTAACTACTTTATCATGAGACTTTATCAACTTACAAGTGATGGTCTTCAGTTAAAATCTGGTGTGTATTTTTAGCTATTCACATTTCTGTTGAAAGGAAGGACAGTATGCTGAGTAGAGCTTGGGGCATGGTGATTTCTCAGCCACCTCTATTAAAAGCTTTAAAATACTATTTAACTGGCAGGGGTGGGGTCAGAGGGCAGAGCCCATGTGGGGAAGATTGTGTGCACACATATGACACCACAGAAGTAGTTGGTAGTGGCAGTGGATCTATCCAAACATAGGTACTCCACTCTTCACACGGCTGGGAGCCCAGGTTCACAGCTGAGCATTGGTACTGGGAGAAGCAAATCCTGGTGCTTTAAATCTAACCATCCATTTCTTTAGTGAATTTGCTTCCACGTGTTTACATGTGGATAATAAGAAATTTCTAATTTGAGGGCACAGTAACTTTTGTCTTCTCATAATCATCATGTTATGTATGGAAAACCTGCTAAATAACTATTTTCTTCTCTGTTAGCAGACCTATTTGCCACTTCTGCTGACTTCATAGAACGACCTCAAACATTTTGCTGTAAGTACATTTTAAATTGGGAGAGGAGCTAAGGGAAGTTCTCAGAAAGAATTAAACTCCTAATTATAAGGGACCAGCAGATGTTTTTCATCTAGTTTCACCTTTCCAAAAAATTGTTTTCTGAAAAGAATGTGTATGTTGAGATGGTGCTATATAAAGAGGCTTATTTTTCTTTTTCCCTCAAATTGCCATCTCTCTCCAAATTTGGTTTTATTGCTATAGCCACAATTATTTTTCTGATGTGGATCCTCAAACCCCCATTATAAGGTTCTTTGTGCATCAAACTGTTCAAACTACAATATACTTACAAGGAAGACAACTTCATTTCATAAGTGAGACATATTACAGCTGGTTGGAAGTCTATTTACCTGATAGTTTAGAGATTGACAAAAAGCTTTACTTGGTACACGGTATGTGTGTCTGTGTCTCTAAAAAATTCAGTAGTGTTAATGTCTGGATAATAGGTGTTGTTCATAGTATCTGCCTCTACACCTCAAAAAATTGATTTTTCCAAATACCAGGATGTTGAATTGGATTAAGTAATTGTCTTGTGAGGTTGTGTCTACCTAGCTTACAGGTTTGAAAATTCCCAGGGTATTAATATGCGTTTTATCTTCTAGGATGGTTATGCACTCTCTGAACTCTCACAATAATATATCAAATACCCAAGGCTCAACAGGCCCTGATCTGCATGAATACTAGCTGGAATTTTCTAAAAGCACTTTCATTAAAATTAAACAGTGACTTCTTTTACATTGATGGGTCTATGACTGATGGCTCTGAAATTCATGTCACAAATAAATGAATGGCCCTTCAACTATTTCACATGTACTTACAGACAGGCAAATGTGATATATTGCTTCCACAGACATCTCAATGAACATAATCATGATATCACAATATATCATGTTACACTTGTATATGTTCGGGTCACATAATTTACCATCAGCAGTGTGAGGTTTAACAGGGTTGAATTATATGGATGCTGCATAGAACACTTTGGATGCATTATGCTGATGCTTTGGACTTTAAAATGTTAATATTGCAAATGAAAGGTACACTTTGTGTATCATAAATCTGAGTGTCTATTCTTCCTGTGTACTCAATAAATACACTTCTCATCAACTTTTAATTATGCTGTTTGCATTATTCTGTCCTGAAGAGGATAACACTCTGTAAATCATCCACTTCTAATGTACACTGCAGCATAAGTTTAGTTAATTAAACCATATATTTTATTAGTACTTGCACTTCCATCTTGTAAAACTGCTAGGAAAAAATAGAGAGAGGTTTTTATTTATTACAGCTGAGTTTAAGATGGCATTACAAAAGTTTAGCAGGGTTAGATGTGCATATTGCTGTTGCCTGTAGCTTACTCACAAACACCCACTCTCAGAAACTTACTGTCTACCTATTGCTATGAAAGTGGGAAGCTTCTTGAACATGTTGATGTATGTTGTGGTTCCCACAGAACCCCTTCAGTGTATTTAATGGTTGGCATAATCAGAACTGAATCAAGTGTGTCCTTGTCCATTTGTGCAGAATTTTTTATGTGAAATCACCACAGTTCCCTTGTAATGAAACTCATGGGAAGTGGAATTAGGAGATCCTTTTTACTCTTCTTACCTGCAAGTTTCCTTTTTGTTATTGAACCCAGTTTTTCAAAGCACACTTACCATAACCAGAGATATTATATGGTTCAGTGTAGGTGGGGAGTCATCCCAAGGGATACCATGATGCATGAAAAACATTACTAGGATTCTGTGTGACAAATAGCATGAGAAGTGTAAACACTTGCCATCGCATCTATAACTGTCTGAGGATTAAGGCCATCTTTGGGTAAAGTGCCTAGTATTTTCTGTTTGGATGAAATAAATAAATAATTTATTTTGAACTTTGAAGTAAAAGTGCCCAAGAATCTGACTTTGAGGCTATTTCTGATTGATATAAAGACTCTTTCATACTGACAATGATGGTTCTGAACTAAAATCCTTGAATGACTCAGTCTTTAACACCCCAGATTGAATGCCCTAATAAAAATTTTTCAGAGGGATTCTTTTGCAGAATGGTTTGAAATTACATATAAATTCAGGATTCTCTCCATGAAAGCCAAGTAAACTTGCTCTACCTACAGACTCTAGATCTATATAGTGTGCTTAGTTGGAAATGAAACTCTGCTGAATAAGAGGGAGCGTTACATTTTACTCTGAAGATGTTATTTTCCAGATTTCAGAAGAGTATTTGGGAAAAAGTCTCAGTAAAATGGCAACCTCTTAACATTAAATTATAATAGTTTTAATTAGAAGAAAAAATAAATAAAATATAAAAAGACCACTCAGAGAACAGCAAACCAAGAGCAAAGTGTTTAAGAAAGCTGCTAGTGTGGTGTAGGAATCAAATTATTAGGATTGAGCTTATGGACTGTTTTCCTCACTCTACATTTAAAGTTGTCCTTTGACATGATTTCAGGTTCACTGCTTACATACAAAATGGGAGAGAGCAGTTAAAATGTTGTTCTTTCCTAAAAGTAAGATGGAAAGGACTGAGCAATTTTCAGACCTGTGTCATGAGGATATTTCAGTGTGAGTAATTATTTAAAATATGTTCATTTTGAGAGCCCATGCCCTGCAGATTGAGGGAGTAGAGATGTTTCTGTTATATAAATGTAAAACCACAGTCTCATTAATCAAGTCCTCTTTAGCAGAAATAACTAGGTCTTGACTCACACATGATGTAATTAATGCTCCTAATTTATTAGTGCTTGAATTTGACAAGGACTTTGGTATTAAGATTTTCATCTATATTTCTTGACTACTGTCAGTGTTGTCATGTAGGATGGTTTCAATTAAGAATTAAGGCAAATAATAAAGGCTCTTTTTCTGCTCAAAATTAACAGAACCATGTCCTTAAAAAAGCAACATCTACAAAAGAAGTGGGACTTGAGGAGGCTTACTCCTTGATATTACTTCCTCGTTGATACTGTCTTTTTAGGTTAGCCTATTTTTTTTTCCTCTATGTTTGACTTTCATGCATATTAAAAGAGGTTAAATATTAGTGTAAGGTTATGGTGATAGGGAGCATTTCTGCTTGTTTTTTCTCTTTTGACACAACTGCCTCAACACCCTTTGTTACATGGTGAATCATGGCCTGGCCCCACTGCTTAAAACACAGAGACATTAGCAGGGTTCTTCCACACTTATTTGAATTTTTGCACATAATGTGTTTATTTTTACTTCATATGGTGTCATGAAGACACAAGGACACAGAAGGAAAGGGAGAACTATGGCTGTTAGCCAGCAAAGGCACTTGGAAAATTGGTGAGTTTTAGGGAGGCTTTTAAATGCCTGTAAGGCTTGCAACTCCCTAGGAATATAGGCAGGATTGGTTTAGTTGAAACAGTACAGGAAGGACTTTTTGTTAAAAGCAAAAAAAAGCTTCTTTCTCTCTTTGCTACTGCTGAGGCAATTAAGAGCCCTGTATACTTTTTATGCCCCCCAGGGCAGCTGTGTTTTATTGATGGAATTGGCTCCTGTGTAAGCCCAGCACCCCCCGTGCCATGGCTAGCACCAGCCTGGCCTGCAGCTCTCAATCAGCAGCTCTGCCTTTGAACCCGAACAGCCGAGCTGCAGCTCGCAGCCTGTGACATTTGCTCACATGGCTATCACCAGCCAGAGAGGGGCCTGGCAGGGAGGATCTGCTCTTTCTGTGACTCTGCCTCTGCGGTGGATGCCAGCTGGCCAGGGCCACGTGGGGAAGCTCTCCAGCCCCAGAGTACCTCCAGCTTTGGTTCTGTGAGTGGGGCTGGTATGATGGGGCCAGTGATCCTCCAGTGTAGGTTGAAGGAAGCTGATGTTTGGAGACAAACCTCTGCAGAGCAGCCCCATTTCCTCTCTCATCAGTATTTACCAGTTCTGTTCCATCTTCTGGGCTCTTTCCAATATGTTTTAAATATATTTTCCTTCCACAGACTGCACTTATTTGAAATGCTTCAAGAAAAGTGATTTCTTTCATAAAGTGACTGAGATGACTTGAAATGCCAGTTTTGCTCAGAGTGATGACAGCCAGCAAGGTCTGCTGGGACTGTGCTTGGGCCACGGAGAGGGCTCAGCAAGCCCTGCAAACACTGCCTGCAGGGAGCACCGGGCTTCACTCTGAACACAAAGGCTCAGGGTTACCTCTTAAACACTGAGATTTTCCCTCTGTCCTTCCTACACACACATATGAGTACATTCATTATTTGTATCAGCAGAGCTGGGATTTGGGGAGCTGGGGAAAGTGAGACTGAGGAGTTAAATCCTAATGGGGATTTCAGGGCCTCAGCTGGAAAATCTCCACAAGCTTGGAGCAATCAAATGCAGCTGAGGCCAATTTAAAACAAAACAAAACAACATCAACAAAAATCTATCTGTTCTCATGGCAGGGGGATTTGCAGAGCTGTTGCTGAACAATAGCTCTCAGGGTATGAAAGGCTTGCTCGGAAGTTACCCCCTTTTAAGCACGTTAAGGTATGTGGTGGGCAGGGTGTCTGCATGTGCAAGCATGTGTGAGCAAAAGAAGGGTGTTTGTTTGAATAAGAAACCCAAAAATAAACATGTAACATCAGAGAAGTCTTTCACTGTTTAAGCAGAGTGCTATCTGATATTTCATACGGTGATTATTTTCTGGCCCTGCGGTAAAACCTGCAGGATGAGTGAGAAAAAAACCTCTGTCTTTTTTGTTTCCCAAAATATGAATTTTCTCTGACCAGTGAGGCACTGTTGTTTCATATTAGGTTTGTTCAGAATGTTGAAATTGAAATTTATCTTTTACATTTGCTAATTAAACTTCCTTATAAATTTTGCAACTAACTCAGAATTGCATTTAGTAGCTTTCTCATGAGCTGTCGCTGTATTTAGGATTTGACATTTCGTATGTTGATATCAGTTGTGTAAATCCATGGATATGTGGTTTTGGGTTTTTTCCCCTACTAACTCTATCTACAGAACTAACATATTTATATAAGTATTTATGGCTAAGTGCCTTTTAATCCTCAGTGCTATACTTATTTAAAGTTTGCCATTTCTGCTTGCACTACTGACAATAGACTGATTTGTTAGATTTATGTAAAGTATGTAGTAAATCTTAACATGAAATTTTAATTGCTACTTTTAGGAGTTTAAAAAAGTTTCAACCTTTTTGTTGCAGGGAAGAGACTTGGATTTTTTTTTTTTTTTTTGCATTTGCTTCGCTTTTTCTATGCTTCCAGGTAGGATATGAAAAGTCTCAAGTGAGTATATTACCAATTGTATCACATAATCTTTTTCTAACTTAAAATGCCCTGCATATATCATGTGTCATTGCAGAAGAGAATTCAAATTTAAATATCATGGTAACTGTGTTTTACAGAAACCTACATTTCTGATAAAATTAATGTGAAAATTTGTATTCTCTCTCTTTCTATTTTTGTTTGTTTTTGTTTTAAGGAAAACCTCATGCCATATTCATTCAAAGGTTCCTGAAGCTTTGTTTTTCCCTAGAAGATGTCCTAGATTTTATTCTTTAATGTTGTCCCTGATTTATTGGATGTCCATGTTTCCCTGGGTAGTACCATCTTTTGAGTTATACATCATGGGAGTGACTCATTCCGATGATGTATTGCATTAATACATCATCAAAGCGCCTTGCTCTGCTGTTGCACTAATGATATGTTAGTGTAATACATCATCAGAGTGAACTGCACTCATGATGTATTACTCAGATGGTGATGGCATTCTGTGAAGAAAAGGTTGAGGAGCAGGTTCAATACAGTCACAGGAGAAAAATTAGTCAATACAGAGTATAACTGTTTCTCCAGTAGTGATGCTGATGCTAAATTAGCACCATAGCCCCTGATCTGTACCCTTGCAGAAACACTGAGACATGCATTATCCCCGAAAGAGGAATGAATTCAGAACACTCAGCTAAAGGATTTTACAGAAGAGAGGAGAGGTGTAACCATACATATCACTGGGAAGCTAAAGGTTATATATATAGCTATAATTACTGGCTACTGAGAGATCGAATGAATCAAATGGGGCCAAATAAAGACCAAAGTGGAGATATGTTCATAGCTGCCTCTCTGGTGGAGAATGTGACACAGGGAGACAGAGATATAAGAGCTATAAATATGCTGTCTGAATTAAAACAGCTGCCACTTAGAAACCCTGAGCAGGGATATTTAAATATTCTGAGGCATGTAGGAAGGCTATGCTATAGCTGGCTTTTTTTTAACTTTAAATTAGATACATTTTTAGTCATGCTAGTCTCAGTGCTGTGTGCTCTCTTGTTCTCCAGGTGTGCTCAGTAACAAACAAATCTCTCAGTGTGCACAGCTGATACACATAGAAACTAAAAGATGTTAAAACTTTTGGTGTTCAAGTTCCTTAAAACTTGATTAGAAGATTAGAAGGACAAAAGAGTGTATGCAGGATTTCCAGCCATACATGCACAAAATCAGACTTGTGTTATGCTGATATAGTTGTAAAAGTGACACTTGATATAAGTCACACTTAATTTCTCTTACTTGCATATATCTATCTCTTGGTTTGATCATGGGCAGGAGGTTCTGGCACAGCTACCTTCTGAGTTCACCTTCCAGAAAGGTGGAGGTGAAAATAGTGTTAAAATGAAACCTGTCAGGCTAGTAGAGAAGAGAGAGAAGGTATTATTCCCAGATTTATTTATCTAATACAAGGGATGGGCTGTGACATACTTTCCTATATGAGAACAAAACATAATACAGGTACAAAACATGTTGTGGCACGTTGGTCATGTCCCTGCATATCTTGCTTTTCCATCTTCTCCCTCATTCTGTTAACTCCTAATTACCTCATTTTTTGGCAGCTGTTTTGCAGCTAGTGCAAGGTGGGTTTCATGCTCCACCATTCTCCCTTCCCCTCCATTCCTGCCCTGCCCCATCTGCAGGGCCAGAGTGGACCCAGCCTTTCTCTGGGATGTGTGGGAGCGTGCCAAGCCATAGCTCCAGGACCCTTTTGCAGAAGGGTCTGTGCACAGCTTGTTGGTGCTCTCCTTGCCCCAGAACTGTATTTTGGCTGGGCTGGCAACACAGTCAACTCCCAGTCTGGGTCACTTTCATCTCTGAAACTGGGGGAGGAATTTTCCTTGTAATCATGGGTTGCCCTCTACTATCATGTGGGTGATTCCCACACTCACCATTGCCCTCATAGTCTCCTTGATGCCAGACCAAAAATACCCAAAAAAACCAAAAGGCAGCCAAATCTGCTTTGTGTACCCAGTCAGTCTGAAGAGCAGCAGTGCAATGAGGGCAGTGCCATGAGGTGCAGCAGTGTGGGGCTGTCCTCCTGACAGCAGGAAGGGAGCACTCCTGCCTGTCTCAGCAGCCTCCTCACAAACCTCTGTGAGGACTCCTACTCCTGGCTGTTTCATGCTGTATTATACAAGCTTCCAAACCAGTCCTTCTTTCTTCCATTTCTCTCCTGATCATCTGTCTTCCACAACTTGCAGAAAGACAGGGTTAGAGTGGCTTGAGATACTCTTTTGTTCTCTCTCTCTGTCTTTTCCTTTTATTCTCCTCTTCCTTTTCTTCTATTCCATTTGTTTCCCACTTCCATTCCAGCTTTCTTTGTGTAGGTGATTGCTTTAGAATTGTATTATGTGGTCAAGATACACTTTAGATATAAGTTAGCTTTGAAAAGAAACCATATTGTTCCCATTCTTAAAAACGTCACAATACTTTGTGGCAATATTCCCAAGATATTTATCAATGCAGCAAGTAATTGTTTCTCATTATTTTCAAATATTGCTAGACTCTGCTCTCAGGAACTGAAATCACTCTTTCAAGCTTTTATTTGGAAATGAATACTTGAGAGCTACTCAATATTTCTATAACTACTGCAGGTATTTTCATACAGCGCTCTTGTGATCCTTCAGAGTCTCTTTATAAGGAACAGAACAATAGACAAGATTTTAAAAAGAAAACCAGGAAATTAGTGAGCCTATTTTTTGTTTTGATTTCTGATCACTTTTAGACACAATAAATTTGATGGTTTTCCATAAGGTGCAGCAGAAACATTTTAATTTTTTTTTCAGTATTATTTTCAGCATTCAGATTTAATATCTGATTTGCCATTTTCCATTTGTAGATTTTCAATAAAGCCTTAATGTTGCAAACATTAAGGCTTATTTAGAAAAAATGCAGATGTCATGAAAAGTAACCAGGTTCCCACTAGATATATATAAAATATTACTTCTGTATCCTAATTAGTGGTAATGACTTTTAATAATGCAAGACCTAGAATGTACCCTTTGGGTCTGGACAAACTAAGCCCTAGTTTTTAATGTGGCTCATACACGTGTTTTGTTTCATCTAAGAAAATCTGCCATAACACAAGACAAAACAAGATGTTCTAATTTTCTATAAATAAAGCTTGCTTTGGTTAAGATAGAAACTGCCAATTGCAGAAATACACACGTTGTTCATAATTTATAAACAATAAACACTTCTTTTGGCAGGCTGCCATGCAGTTCCTTTCTGCTCAAGATCTAAACTGTGAATGAGAAATGATGTGAAAGTTACAAATGGAATGGCTGAGGGACCTGGCAGGGTTTGAAGTGATATTGGTACCAATCCAAATCCATGCTAGACTCTGTTAGGATAGGCCAGTTCAAAGATGTAGTACAACTTACTGGAAGTGGCTATATCAATGAAATGTCAAGTGAAATATATATATAGTAGTCTAATTGCCATGTGGTAATGACAGAATATTGCCGAGGCTTTTCTCATTCCTGCCTTTCATATTGTGGCAGAGGTGCAGATAAGCAGTTACTTGTGCATCTGGATTTCAAATGGTTGAAACTTCAGTTAGCTTTATGTTTATAAGGGTGATGTTGGATAAAATGAACATTTTGGGGGGGAAGTGTGGGGAGATTTAGGCATCAGATGAGCCATAACTGGCAAATTGTTGAATGCTCATTGCTTTGAACTTGAAAATGGCCCCTTTGAAGCAATTTGCTTTCCATCTCCAATCTCCTCTGCCATGCCCAGTTACAGCTTTAGTGTGGGATCACCCCTGGAGTTGTTTCCTTCTCCTCCTCCTCTCCCAATCAGCACAAAGGGGATACCCTACTGAAATGGGTGCTCCAGGCTGACTCATGTCATGTGAATATCATGATCAGGCTTTTTATGGGAGCAGTGGACTGGTTTTCTTGTGCCGGTAATCCAAAAACTTATTTCTTCTCACTCCTTCAGGGGTGGGAAAGTGCTGAAAATTCAGACTTTCTTATTTGTCTGAAATCAGTCAGATTTGGGTGGGAGAAACTTGCTTTGAAAATCTTTATGCTTCTGTCAAGTGGTCAGCATGTCACTGCTCTCACAGCAATCTACACTTCAAGCTCTGCTCCAACAGGCTCTCAGATTTTCCTGACCTGGTTGGGTTTAAGTGGGCTCTAGCATTTCCTTGCCTAGTTCAGGAGTTTTCCTGGATATATTTCCATAGCCCGTTGCTACACTACAGTGATAGATGTGCTTGACCTCTTTTGTTGACATGCACAACACATTTTTGTCTCATCAGAAAGCACACATATGGTTTAGTGAAGCTCATATATTTGTTTATTCCTTTTAAGTGTTGATTTTAAGTGAATTAAGAATCTGAACATTATTTCTGTTCATATGCAGAATCAGGTCCCCTTTCTGATGCAGTCTGTGACTCTCCCACATCTGTAACTTAACCTCCTCTTCCTGGATAATTTATATACTGAAATTGCAATTCTCCATTGATCCAAAATCAAAAAGCCCATTGATTTTTGTCATTCTGCTTTTTCAGAAATGCTTTGTTACACTGACTGCAGGCCTGAGTTGAAGCTCACTGAAGTCAATGGATGTCTTTTAGCTAATTCTTGACAAGAACTGAATCAAATTCTAAAATGCATCTTTTCTACTACAAAAAAAAGAACAGCAAAACTTTTTCAGATCTTCAGCAGAGGAATGCTGTAGGCAGAAGACCAAATCTGTGTGTATGCATGCGTTGTCCCTCAGGGACATTCCCCTAGAATTGCAGACAGCAGTATAATAAATCAATTATCTGATTAAAACAAAAATAATTAATATGCAATTATGACAGATGTCAGGCCAATTAATATGTAAATATTCATAAACTACCTGACAAGTTGCACATATGCAAGTGGAAATCTTTAAATATGAACACCCCACTGTGTTTGTTGAACATAAGGGCAGGATGTTTCTAATTTGGTTGGGGAAAATAGCAACATGTATTTCAAAATAATTTTGTTTTCGTTTATCAAATACACATTCCCAAGAGTGAACAATGAGCTGTGATGTGTATAAACAAATAAAGTCTTTATGTGTCTCAGCACTCCAAAACCTAAAATGTTTGCTTAAAATTGGCAGAAATAATATAAATCCAAGAGTCATTCAAGCTATGATAACATTGAAATAAAATGTATACTTGTTCAGTTAAGAAGCTGCAGTTCTTCACCAAGCTTTATCAGGTTTAACTAATGAATGACTCCTTAATTATTAACCTGGGTTAATTGGTATATCCCCATCAATCATTAACTTTTTCATTCATTGATCAGTTTTTCAATTCAATGCATGTTAACCACCCATAACCAGATTTACACATTAGCGACTTCTCAGGTAACCTACACAAATTAATTTCTTTTCTGGGTTAATTATTAGCTAATTCCCTTGGAAATTTTTCACTAGTTGAATTATTTTTTGCCTTGCATTCATTATCTAGTTAATAATTGTAGAAACTCTTTTCTCTGTTAATTTTTAATCAGACATCCCTTATTAACCATTAAATAACCCCACCACTAGCATATATGTTCCCAGCTTTAGTTTACCTACATATGGGTCTCCTCACCATGCAGCAATAAATTATCCATGCATTTGACAACTTTTTTAAATTTAACAGTCCAGTATCTGAGCTGGACTAAATTCTGTTCCTTTTCCTAATGCCCAACGTGTCAGAACCAAAGTGCTACTCATGAAGGGGTCATATTCAGTTTTTGAACAAAGCATGCACATAATCATTTCTATGACCTTTCTTTATTTTTTTTCTGAGATGTTTAAGACTGAAGGTTTCCTCCAGTGCTGTCACAGTTGCAAAGGAGACTTCAGACACTAGTAAGTCCAAAAGGAATTTTTTCAGTCAGAGAAAACTTCCTTAAGAATATATGGCAAGACAGATTAATAAGAAGAGCACTGTGAAATCTCCAGGGTGAAAGCCTTAAGGGACAACTCTTCTGTGGCAATTGTTCTCGATATAGGAGAAGGGTAACTCTCATGAGTAATTAAATCCTTTTTTCTCCTAATTTGGCAAATTTCATGATTGCATGGCTGGAGATCCATCCTACTTTGTGACATTCTGGTGACAATTTCTTCATCTGCACACTATGGATCTTGCATAAACATATATAACTAGAATTGGATACAGTTTCTCTATTAAAACTTTTCTCCAGGAACAGAATCGTTTCTAAGATAGTATATAGCTTTTAAATTGCAGCAGATATAGGCCATACCAAAAAGTAGTACAAGTGCCCTCAGGGAGAAGGTAAATGCTGGACCCCTGTGAGGTACCTGCTCTTCTGAAGCAATCAGTTTGATTGGTGCAATATGAAATGCTTTACTGTTTTTAAATGGCTCTATTTTTCTTTAATAATTTTCCACTCCACAACCACTTTTCCCACCTTATCTTCAAATTCCTTGTAGAAAAGGATGTTTTGATTATATTTTTTCTATGGGGATGGATGACTGTTTAACAGTGACATTGCAGAGTCATTGGGTTTCAAAACACTGGTATTTATATTGAAGTTCCGATTTGTTTTGTTTTATTTTTAACCAAAATTATATGTTTCAAATGGGGTAAAGATGATTTCCTAAAATAAGAAGAAAAAGACTTAAGATACTTGGTTTCAGAGCTGGTGACTGATACAAGAACACAGAATGCAACAGAAAACAAATGGAAGCATTTTAAATTCAGCTGTTTGAAATGTTGATATTTTATTTGTATATATTAATACTGTCTCTACTGAATTAATACTTTCTCATAGAAAATATCAGAATGCCTATTGCTTGCTAGCAATTTAATCTTTTTTACATTTATTATAATAAATATTAAAAATAATTTAAAAAGTGCATATATAGACATTAGAGAGAGTGAGAAAGAGATGCATTTTATTTTCCTCCACAAAATTAAACCTACAAAAGTCTACAGTGTTTATACCTATTTTGATATCAAAACCACTTATTGTAAAATTATTTAGAAATTATTTTGGACCACAACATTTTTTTCCTTCGAGGAAGTAGAGTAGGAGCATGATGTTTGTTTCATGATGGATGTTGAGAGAATAATGTGTTTTTAAAGTTTCCTCCTTTTAATTAATGTAATAAAATAAGTTTTAAGCCCTTTCAGTGATTGGTTTTGCAAAGCAGAAGTTCCGTGGTTCTGGTTTACTTTAGTATCTACATCGTGATGATTTCATCCCCTTTGATCGTACTTACTCTAGTAAGGAATACCCTGTTCCAGTCAGTGATATCACAGCAGGAAAAAAGAAATGAAAAGGTAGGTGTCAGATATGTCTGAGTTAATAACAAAGCAAAGGAAACACCAGACATGCAAAATCATTTTCTTGAGAAGCAAACTAATTCCTTAAAAGTTAAACGCACTCTGGGTTTTATTAGTAACAGTTTGCTGATCTCTGTGCATAGAGACCGAGACCTTTTCTCGATATGCAAGACTGAGTCCCCTGTCTGTGATTGAGAATGCTACACAAATTGCTGCCACATACTCAAAGGGGTGACAGGAGAGAGCAAATTCCCTGCCCTGATATTTTCTTTATGAGAGTTCAGAGTGGGGGGTCTGGGTAAAAGACAAGGGGAATTGTTAGCCATTCTCAACTCAGCAATTAAGCAAGCTGCTTGGTTAAATAACTGGGACAATGGTGTCTTCTTGCTTCAGTTTAGTTTAAAAAGATTATTATGCTTTAATTTATTTGCTTTTGGTTATTAAAGCCTTCTCCTAAATTATTCTGGGAAAGTTTTTCAAAAGATCCCAAGTGACTGAGCACAAAGCAGTCCTGGATAACTGAAAAGTTTCAGAAAAAACTTGTGTGACTTTATTACTTCTAAGCACGATGCTGCAGTGTATTAAGGTGCTAAAAGTTATATATAGCAATTTGATAGTCTTATCTGACACTTGCCTTTCATTTCTTAGCATCTGGCTAATCTAAATGTGAAGCATGCTCTATGCCTTCAACATCCAGCAGCAGTCCCATCCCCATCATCTGGGTGTGTGTTACACACATCTTTGAAAGGTTCAGGAGAGAAATCCCCAAATGCCTACACGTTAGCTATGGCTTCACCTCCGTGTCAGAGTTATCTCTCTGCAGTAAAGAAAATCTGGTAGAGAACCTTCAAAACCATGCATGTGATTAGGTGCAGATCTAATGACTATGCAAGAAATTGCATAGATTCCATGCTTTCATGGGCTTAAAGACATTTCTTTTTGAAGGTAAAACAAACCATGAAATTAGGCGATAACAAGGTTGAGATTTATGCTTTTAATCCCTTCTAGGCAAATCTCTGGATGAATTACAGTCAGAGGAAACTGTCTTAAGATAGCAAATAGAACGAGCAGAATATTAAAAAAAAGGTATTAAGAAGCTAGCATAAAAGGGGAAGAGGGGGGGAACCCTCCTAAATAAGTCAGAAACTAATGAAATTACTTAAGAAATGTGGCCTTTGGTTATGAAGATAAATCCATAAACAGCCCTATGTGCAAAAAGAGGTAATTAAAGATTTTTGTAAAAGGAATAAAAACAGCGAAGTAAATAAACAGATGAAAATCCAAAGAGAAAGGTGAATTCTATAGCAGCCAGATGCATCAAAGGGCAAACGATAACCAGGTAGTTAAAACTAAAATAGTTTGGTAGGTATTTGCTGAAATTCTTCTGCTATTTGCAAGTCACCTAGCATGTAGGGTGAATTTATATCAATTTCCTTCAAATTTTTTTTTTGTAAAAAGCTATATTCATTGAAACTAAAATAAGTTTTCATTTTTTTTGTAAGTTAGATTTGCTACCTTAAAGAAGTGGCTGTTTTCTAGATGCAACTTAAAAATAACCAAATTAAAACTTTTTCAATACAGAAAATTGTGAATAAAGGTATTAATATAGGATTTGAAAAAATATAAAGTGGAGTTATATTTTAAAATATTTTTCTCACATACATTATTCAAACCTTTTTCTTCCCCCTTTTTTTCAGGGAAAAATAATCTGTCTAACCTGAACCAGATTGTTTTGTCTGTATGGGAACTTCTGTAGATTTGATTAACACTACACTGTCAAGTCTTGGGGTCAGGGCAGATTGTATTAGGAGCATGACAAGTAGTTAATGAATTTGCATTGACTAATCCATACAAAGCTAAAGATTTTTCTGTCAAGATTAATGTCCAAAAAGAGTAGGACACACTATTTGAAACATTATCTTACACTGAATCATACTGTTATTGGACACAAGATTAAGGAACTGTGTTATTTTGTCTTATTGCATAGCCATACCAACTGGGTTTAGCTATGACACTGATGTATAGTCATTGCTTTAGGAATTCATTTAATCACCAGTAATGTCCTGCTGTAACTGCTCTGTCTATGATGAGTGTACTGGCAGTAACAGGGTCAGCTCCCAGTCTTGCAAACGTTCCCTTTCCAGCCGTTCCTGCTGTGCAGCCATTCCAAATGCAACTTGGGCTCAGAGATGCTTGGTCCAAACTGTGATCTATGCCTTCAGCAAGAGCTAAAGTGTCCAAAGACCTGGTGATCAAACACTTTAAGCTTTCAGATGCTGTCTAGATGTAATGTGATTAAAAGAGCTGGTGTTCTTAAAAATTCTAGTGGCCTAACTGAAATGTATACTCAGTGCTTCTGTGAAATCTCAGGAGGCAGAATTTGGTGAAAAGAACTGCTGAAATGCTTTTTCCAGAGAAGTTAGGCATGATATACTTGTCAAATTGGTAAGAATAAATAGGTGAAACTCTGGGTCTTGAAGAAGGAAAAAGGATTAAGAAAGATGTCTTATCGAACTTTGAACAAAATTCCAGAACCTGTGCAAAATAAGCAAGAGAATCAAGGTAGCATCATTCTCATAGGGGATGTCCATTTAAATACTGATGTAAAAACTACAGTCCACAGTAGAAGTAATGAATTCAGGAAAAGTGCACAAAAAAAGAGAAACATGACGAGATATTCTCCTTGTGCTTCTTTTTTTTTTTTTTTGAGGTGACCGTTGGTTTTTTTTAGGAATAAACGATATAGAAGTTTATTTAAAGAAAAACTCTTGCAAATTCCAAGTTGACATCTTTGGTAGATTCAGCTGTCTGTATTATACATAGGAATGTCTATGTAAGCAAAGCCAAATTCCCAAAAAATAAACCAAAGTGATTACTGTGTTCAGATTAAATATCAAGATAAAACATATTTCTTATCAAGGAAAGGGGTCATTTGGTTATTTTCTTTTTGGTTAGATATAGAAGATAATAGCTTGATTATTCTTTAAGTATATTTCTTAAGGAAGAACATGGAAGAATATCAATTATATTCATTACAAGGTATCTTAATATTTGGAATGAAGACACTGGGTTTATTGAAGTTTAAATGGAAAAGGTTCTCAGTAAATGGTCCAAAAGAATAGTGTATTAAGATTTACTCGGGAAAGATTAGAAAAAAACTGAGACATCATAACACAGCTGTACAAATCCCACTTCTACCTGCATCATTAGCACTGGCTGCAGCATCAATTTTTTCAATTTAAAACCGGATGAAGTAGAAATTAGGGGGAAAACAAAAGAATCATGCTCAACATGGATGATGTAAGGGATGGAGACATTTCCATGTGAACTAAGAATTAACAAAGTGGGAGTTTTCAATCTGTAATGAGAGAAATTAAAAGATGCACAGAGAGAAGAATGTAAAAAAAGCTTATCAAGTTGTTCCAGAATAGAAAGATGAGTAATTATCCACTGTCTATACCAACCTTAAACTAAAATTGCATCAAGTGATGGGTAAAGAAAACTTGTTTCTATTCACAAAGAAAATCTAAGCTGTTAAACTTCTTTTCCACAGGGCATTGTGACTGCTTACACTTTACATGTTTTTTAAAAACTACCTGATAGCAAGAAAAGAAAGTTCTCTAAATTCCGTGAAGTCCATCTGCCTCTAGATCAGGGATTTGTTGGTGGTTGTATGAGTGTATAGGAAGATGTTTATGTTTTGTGGAGTATTTTGTGAGAACTGGTAGTGGACATCTAAAATGTAGGTTCAGACATTATGAAAATAATGAAAATATATCTGTAATTAAGTCCTCTTGTTTTGTCTTGTTTTCCCCTTTTAGGAGATGGCTCCATTTTTTATTTCAGGTAGTTAAATTGCTCTTTGGGAAATATTTTTTGAGGCCCAATTCTAGTTTACTGCATATATGAATTCATTGCAGAGGAAATGCTTAACAACTAAAAAGCTTCAGTGAGCTCCATGCTGCTTAAAAGTATCCAGAAGAATAATATGAAAATACAAAGGCTAAAAATTAGTCAATGAAAAATATTGGTCTAAAAGATAAGAGCTATGGAAGGTTGTAAATTAATATTTAGGGCATATACTTCAAAAATGGAGAATGCTAAATATGATTTACCTAGCTAGCAAAGCTGTGTGCTGTGTGGATTACATTCATCATTATCAGTTATTATAGCCACCTCAAGATGAATGGCACAGGCTGACACCAGCCATTTGGTTCCTGAGGTGAATATGATCATAGACTTCTCGTAAATAGTGCTCATTTCTGTCTCCAGCCTTCTTGGTTTTGATCAACTCTCCGTTGTAAATACTGGTTTCCTACTTCCATACCACTTGGTACATCCCAGTGTTTTTAAGTATTGTATTTAAGTGCTTTCACTGCTGCTGCAGCTTTCATATCTGTGTACACATCTCTATAACTTGGCTAAATTAAATGGTAACTACGTCTCCAGAGTGAACTTCGCTGCTTCCATGGCTCAAGAGTCTCCTTAGACTCTCTTATATGCGTGTGCTCCTCCATTTCTCTGCACAGTTCATCCACATCAAATGTTGTCTCTCTTTAGACTGTCTAAATTTCAGTGTTGGGGTTTTTGTTGTGTTACTCAATTTCATGTTTACTTTGTGAAATCAGTTTATGAACCTGTTCCTTCCCCTCCTGTTCTATCGCAGTTTAGCCCCACAGACTGCCCACACAGGGGCAGATGGGTATGTTCAATTCTTATTTTAGATTATTTAAATGGAGTGAGGCAATGCAACACTTCTCAAAACTGCATTTGTTCTCTAGTTGCAGTAATTGCAATCACATGTTAGCTGACTCATCAGTATGAGCCATGACAAAACTGTAGCAAGGCTTCTGCCTTGCTATCAGCTGGTCAGTAAATAAAACCTCTCCTTCATAAGTCTTGGGGCTTTGCAGGTTGCTTTGTCATTAGAAAAAAGGACCCTTTTTAAAAAGCTAGTGTGGGGCTGAAACAGGTGACATCAGAGTAGGAGAATCTACTGGAAGTCTTTTAGCAATTACCTAGATGAAGATAGAGCTGATCATTTGCAAAGAAGCATGGGCAGTCCTTAACATGGAAACTGGGGCATTCATCAACGCTAAAATACTGCAAACATCCCAGAAATCTTTCTTTGTTGTATCCCCTTACTAGTTTTGCAGTGTCAGATAAGCATTACAGACGTTTAGGTCTGTTGTACAATGGAGGAAAACACAAACTGGTCTTAACATGTAAGGAGTGACAAAATGATTCACGCTGCAGTTTCTGTGTTTCAGAGTTCTCTCCATGCTGGGTGCTTGCACAGTAACCCTCTGGGGAGCTGTGCATCAGTGGGCAAGGACAACATGTGGGAAGAGGCATGCAGGAAAGGAACCTCTAAAAGGTAATGGACTTGTTTTCTGTTTTCAAGCATATATTCTCATCTATAAAGGTTACTAATGAATAGCTGATACTCTATTGTTGGTATGATTTTGAACTCTCAAAACATTAAAAGCATCAGAAGTGTTTGTACACACACAGTGCATGTGTTAAATGTGCTGGAACATTTTCTGCTGAGATTGCCAGCAGAAGAAAAGCACTAGAGCCACTGGTGAATACAAGCTGGTCTGGCTAATCTCCAGAAAGCTAGAATCAGTCTCTGGGTCACTGTTCAGCAAGAGCTGAATACCTTCAGACTGAATTGATTTAAGATTGTCTTAAGGTCAGAAGCAGACAATTCTTTAGGCTTTGTGAACCACTCAAGCCCAGTAACAAGCAACAGGGTACACACTAAGGATTCTTGTCTTTCCTTGGGATTTTTTTAGCCAATGGGGTCTCCACACCTGCAGCCAGTGGTGAAGAAAAATACATGTGGAAGCTGTCCACATTTTTGAGACTTGCTGTCGAGTTAGAGAAGGACCTTAGGGTACCCACTGCTGTCTGCTTGCATGGTCCATAATTTGTGTCGCATGGCACTGGTATTTCTCACACAAAATGTGAAAGAATCCTGTGTTGACATGTACAGGATCCTTGCAAAGCAGCCTCTGAAACATTATGACTAAGTATTCTGAGGGGGGGAAATAAAGGGAGACATCTTCATGGCATGACAAAAGTTACTGAGGATCACATTCAAGAAATTTACTTGATGCAAATGGGGATGGTGAAGGAATAATTTTTTTAAATTGAATATGGGTTGTCAGACTGTTTTCATAGTTCAGTGAAGATCTTATTTTGCAACTAAATAACATTTTCAGTACAAGTTCATGAACATCATCAGAATGGGCTTATTTCTGTTGGCTCAAAATCCTCTTAATCAGAAGGATTTTTGAAAAAAGTCTTGATTTTATTGTATTTCACTTTGCTTCAAAGGAGTTTTATTTATAGTAATTATTTAATGACTTGCTGAGGACCTTTAAATATACCATATATTTACTAGCTGTGGTATGCAGTCAGAGGGAATGCACACAAAGATATTGGTAGAAGATACTTATGTGGATTTGACCACTTGACAGCAAAATGCAATAAATCTAGCAAAAACTCCATTGTAGATCTTACTAGCTTTTAGATATATCATGGCTTATATTCAAGAGACCAGAAAAGGAATTCATGGTAGTGCTGTAAGAAGAAGCTGTGTTATTAGAAGGATGAAAATTTTTCAATTGGATGTTTAATTACTTGCAGTTTTATTTTACTGTCTAAAACTAGGTGAGGTTTTGGGGTTTTTTTTTCAGTGCTAAGGGATTGTGTTTGCTTGTACCATTGTTTTAATTGCATGATCTTTACTCTCCTTGCACATTGTGAAAAAATGGTATTGCTAATCTAGGCTGAGATTCACCTGCTGTCTGCAACTTGTTGCACTTAATGTGAATGAGCCAATGCAAGAGAAAGCTCTTTTAATTGTGTTCTCCTTTCCTGATGAGATTTCAGTTCCAGAAGTGTGTCAAAGGCAGAATCCCAAATGCTTGAATTTACTACCTCTCACTTTGTGTACAGTTTCATAGAAGATTCAATTTTATTTTTATTAGACTCATGTTTTTAAACCATAATTGACTTTGTAGAGATAGGTGCAGAATTGATGGAAAACCAGGAAAAAAAGGAAAATATTTATTCTCTATTGGAGGTCTATGATGGTTATGTGACTGTATACAAACATGGTGAAATTCTGTCTCAGATTAGTTGCTCTGGTACTGTCTGATTAGTGATTCAAAGGGGGAGAACATTTTTCTTGCTCCATTGTAGGAGGTAGCTGCTGCTTTTCATCAGTTCACACAAACTGCCAAAGCCAATGTCTGCCTTACCCTCCCTACACCTAATGCACTTTCTTCATGAGCCCTGGGGATTACACCAAGCTTTTATAACTGGCAGGATGGCATTGCAAGGGATGAAGGCAAGGCAAGAAAAAAAGATATTAAAGCTTCTGACTAGGACACCAGGACCATCACTCATCATCAGAGCTGTCCTTGTGAAATGTTGATACTTCCAGCAGTCCTTGGAAAGTCATACTTAGCCGCTAAATGGAAAACTGCAATTATGCTCTGATGGATGTTCACGATTACAGTATTTCTTATTCCCAATTTTTAAAGCTTCAAATAAATATCTCCCTTGTTTCCTGCTGTCTTACTGCTCCCAAAGAGTGCACTCACAAGTGAAGAAGTCATAGACATGTGATAACTAGACTGGGTAATGTCTTTTTCTACTACCATGAGAAGTCAATATTTCATTTACATTTCTTTCCTCTGAAACCCCAATCTCCTTCATGCTCTCCATTTTCTGAATTTTAGAATCAGGGTGGGTCTTTCCAGCTTGTCCCTTTACCTGTGAACAAACTTCATTTTGTCATATACTTCTGCTTTTCCTTTCAAAGTTGCTCATAATTCTAAAATGAAACACTTGTTTTTGTTTTGTGACTAAAACCTTGTTGGAAAAATGCTACTTTCCTCATGAAGACTGATTGCTACAGCTCATGCTACACACAAAATTTCCTGCTCTTTAGTCCATCCTTTGACATTTTTCTACCTCAAGTTTGCTGATTGCTCAAGAAAAAAAAGGTCAAGATGTAGTTATTTGAACACCTTAGGTTTTCAGGTCCTGCTTATATTTCTGAGGGACTAGACAAAAATCATAGATAGGTATAGGCTGTGTGTTGTAGTTATTTATTAGTCCTTAGGTGCCTCCTTCTCAGACCAGTATTGAGAGCCTTAAGTAAGGTCTCTGAATTCTGTATTGAATGTGTGAGAATTGTTAAGAATCTCATTATGTCACCTACAGCAGATAGCCCAGAGTGGGAACACAGAGGTATAGGAAGTTCAGAGAGGAATGCCTGACTTATTTGGAGATATGCATCACCATTAGGAGTATATAAATATTCATAAAGAGACCTGTACCTCTATAAGGAATGTAGAGTCTTAAATCCTTTCTAGATTGTAAAGCAAGCACAGGTCTTTAAAATTGTATGCATCCCAAAGGGGAAGATAGAGCTTCAAAAGCACTGTTTCCAACTCCACAGAGTTTATTGGTTCCCTAACAGGATCTTCCAATCCTTAGTGCTGTTTAGGTATTTCTGGTCTGCAGGTACCCTCCTGACCTGAAGGATGTACCACATATTTTCCACAAAAGAATTAGAGATCAGTTCATGGACTCAGTGAAAATGATGCTTCAGCCTTGAAATTTAATGGTCACATAAGGCAGAAGGTGTAAGGTTTAAGTTCCAGAGCTCTGCAGGAAATATCCTGTAGAGTGAGCAGGTAAAGAAGTTTTCTGTGCTGATTGTTATGAAAAGTATTGAGCTGTGAAAAATTAAAACAAAACCATGAATAAAAACCTTGATGGTTCTCTTCTATTTAATTAATTTATTAAACTATTCAGTTCCACAAGCCATAGCAATTTTGATAAAACCAAAGAGTGAAAGAAAGCATTTTTTATCTCAAGGAGATCCCCTTTTTAGGCTAAGATCTGCAGAGCAATCCAGCAATTAGATCTTGGGTCTTAAATATTGCACAGGTTCAGATGAATTGGCTGCAGCTGCAGTGGTGGTAGCTTGCAAATATTTACAGAAAAAAATTACTTTTATGACTGACTTTTTCCCCGTTACCAAAAATCAAGCTATTTAAAACCACCACAAATGTGACAAGAATTAAGCACAAAATAATTTGAACTCTGCAAATTTCCATAAAGCAGGTGGCAAATTTTCTCTTTTGCTATTGTAGCAACCTTTTCCAAAAGTGGATTATTTTAGTGGTGATTTCCTCTTTATTCATTAGTTTTACACCAGTGGATTATCTCCTGTTTTATATTACTGAAAGTCAAAAGACTAATTTATTATAAAAATTATTTTCACACGCTATTTTTCACTTTCCTGTTATTTGTATTTATTTCACATTGTATACTGTCCTTTTCAGTAATTTTAAAATTTCTCCTTCTTTTATCCTTACCAATGTATTTATCTACAGATGTCTCATTTATCCAGAGGCACTGCAAAAAATAGCTGGAAGACCTCTACACCTGAAAGACCTTTCAATTTCCCTTTCCCACAAACAGTTAAAAGCATAAGAAAAGACTAACTGAGAACAAAATACTAAAAAAGATACACAAATTAATCTCTGTAATAGTCTCTCAATATTTCTCAGATAATAGAGCTGTTAGATTCACATTAGATCATGCTTCCTTATTAGTAGTCACTACAATCTGTCTGCTGTCATGAGCTCATGTATTGAGAGTTCTTTTAATATGTATTTTTTAAGTCTATGTTGCTATTCAAGTTTCTATTTCTATTCTTGCCTAGTAAGCAACATCCATTTTCCCCTTGTACTGCAGGTTCCTTTTGCCTACTTTATTGACTTCATGCCTTTATCAGAATCAGCACAGCTTTTAATGTAACTAGTGAGCCTGTCATTAGGGACTTGATGGAAGCCTTCCTCAAATTGTAAATAAATTATACTTTATGTATGGCCATTATCATCTTTCTCTAGGGGTTTCAATGGCTCCAAGCTTTTGTGGTATAGACCATATCCCTTTAGGCAAGATATCCCTTCAGGATATTTCCCTTCAGGCATGATATGCTGGTTGTAGTCATTACAATATCACTTTGATTATTCTCTAAATTACCCCTCATTACTGTACATTTTCTTTGCTTTTTCTCATTACAGATGTAAACATTGTGTGTCTGTTGTGTTTTCAGTCATCCTTCCATTCAACTTCTTAATATACAGATTCTCTCTGAGATTTTGTACGGATTTGAAAAAAAAAGGAAAAAATGTTTCTAGCCATGTATGTCATGTCTAAAAATATGGGAATTCATAATATAGTTTCTTATTTAATTTAGAGTGATTAAGTAGCTAATTAGTCACAATAGAATATTAAAAGGCATCTTTGTGACTCTTTTGGGGAGTGTTAATGAAAAGGTCTTGCTCTACATCTTGATTGTCAACTGACCTGGACTCTATCAAAGCTATAATAAGAGAAGTAAATTCCAGAGGTGAAGGGCTTTTGCTAAGAATTTCCTGTCAACATCCCCTGACATTTAAGTTTAGGGACTCAAGTGTTGCAGCTGACCCCAGCTGTCATGGTGGAACACAAGAGGAGAAGTAGGTTACTTAATTACAGTCATTCAAAACCTTGCTGATGCTTACGAGTTCTCTGGTTCCCATTGGGCTGCATGATTTCATGGGCATGAACACTATTGTTCATTACATCACATCCTATGGGAGCATGAGAGCATTTTTAGGGAGAATAGAATTTGTGCAACAGCATCTGAAGCTGACATACTCAGAAAGTTGTTAATGACTTCATTTTTAGGTTTTCTAACATTAGATGTATGCCCCTAGTAAGCACACACAACAGATACCATACCATTTCTGTAAGTGCACATCTGTAAAACAGAAGCAGAACTCTTGAAGATTCATAGAAATTTGAGTCTCCCTTTAACAAGATGTTCATTCTTCAGTGCCTATAACAGTCTGAAGTCCATTTGTGAGTGTGAAGTGTTCCTTGTATCATCCCTTTTCAAAAACTCATAAGTTGATCTCCACTTGCAGCAATCCTTTCACTCACTGTTGACATATAGTGTAATTTATATTCTATTTCCACAAGAGACATGGAACTCCTGGAGCAGGTCCAGCAGAGGGTGAGAAAGATGATTAGGATAAAAGTGTCTCTCTTATGAGGATGGACTGAGGGAGCTGGGCCTGTTCAGCCTCAAGAGGGGGCCTTATCAGTGCCTCTAAGAATCTGAAGGGAGGATGTCAGAAGATGGAGCCAGGATGTGCTCAGGGGTGCTGGGCAATAGGACAGGAGGGGATGGGCAGAAACTGCTGCACAGGAGGTTCCACACTAATGTGAGGAAGAATTTCCCTAATAAGTGAGTGACCATGCATTGGAACAGACTGCCCAGATAGGCTGGGGAACCTCCCTCACTGGAGATATTCTGGAATGGTCTGGACACAATCCTGTGCCCTGTGCACTGGGATGGCCCTGCCTGAGCAGGGAGGTGGGACCAGGCTCACCCCCTGTGGTCCCTTCCAATCTGGCCCCTTCTGTGATCCTATGATTTTTGTTAAGAGTATTTAAACCTCCAAAGCAAATTCAAGATTTTAATGAAGGCATATGCAAATATCCTCAAATTCTGCCTTCAAAATAAAGTACTTTCTTTACACTGAACAAATAATTCTAGATTTACCCAACAAAGGCCTGAGGCTTTAGTCTCCAGGACGTTTAATTTGTTCAGATAAGCTATCACCCTTAAAATATCAGTTGTGGCTTTGAAGGAATTATGTACTACAGATTTTAAAAATGAATTTTAATATTTTAAATAGCAGTAATGCTTCAGCAAGAACTTTAAATAGGCATATGTAAAACATCATGCCAAGAGATACAATGCTCACAAAACTCTTCTCCAACAAGCATTCTTGAGAACTTCATTTGGTTTTAGTTTCTGTTTAATCTATGAGGGGATAGTTTAGCAGTAATAGCTACCTTTATTTATACACAAATGTCAGAAAATCTATATATCTTTTCTCACTAATTCTTCTAGTTGGTGATGGCAACATTTAAATTAAAATTAAAATTAAATATTGTCTCATGACAGAGACAGTAATTGTCATCACAATTAACTACCTGCCTAACAATCAGGAAATGACTCAATTTTGATGTTATCTATGCTTGTTAGGAATCTGAAAGAAATGCTTCTTCCTAATTGTGTTTCAAGATCCATATAGTATCACAAATAAAAGTTTCTGTCTTCAAGAAGCTCATGCTTATTGGGAAAATACCACTTAATTTTAAGAAATCAGCTTTCTTTCTTCAGTTGTTGGAATTTTCTTTTTCAGAATGGTCTAACGTCCCATCAGATTTAATTTGCATATAGAAATAGATCATTTTACCTCATTATTTTTTGGCTAAGTTGAAATAGAGTTTCAATCATCATATAAAATGAGAGAGCTCTTAGTCACATTTGAGAATTAATATATAAAATCCTTTCTTTCTGCAATGTTCTTTCTCATGTGTGCATGTACTGTCAGATTACAAGTAATTCAAGATTAGTGAAACATGGTCAGCTTGATTAACAACCGACAATTAAATCATTTCCCTGTGGAAGGCCTTAATACTTTTTAATTCTATTGGGTTGTGTAGATCTAGTACCTATTACCAGGCTGCCATCAGGGACAAAGGGAATAGTGTTGGGTGTGCTTTGTCAAACTCCAGCAGAGCAGGCTGGGCCACCATGGGCTGGGTATTGTAAACTCCTATGGCTCTATCCAGAGAATCTTCTATACAAAGCATCAAAATAATGATGTATGGTTTTCTGTATCACTGGAAACTCCATGCTACAAAGTTAAATCTCTTCTGGAATAGCAGATTTTTACTTTGCCTGAAAGCAAATTGCAGAGACTTACTGACATATATGTGCTTTAAACAATTACGTAAAACTGAACTCTGATGTGAACTTTTTGTGCAGCATAAACTAAGAGTGCAATAGTCAACTGGTGTTGAGAAACACACAATATAAAAACTAATATTGAAAGAACTAAAGTAAGCATTGCACATATGATGACATGTGACACACCAGTAATAAATTGTTTAGACCCCAGAATGACAACTTCAAGAGGAAGTCTAAGCTTGTGTATTTCCTGTCTAAGACTTGCCTTCACTGCAAATGCTGGTGGAAATTCACCCTTAAAAGCTTGTCTTTTGCTATTTGAGATTGTGTGAGTGAGCCACTGTTTTAAAATTGTCACTGCCTTTTGAATAAAACCAGGATCAAGCAGTGAAATATTTAAATGTATTCTATATTTTCTAACTTGTGCAGTTACAGTTCAAAGCCTGCTAGATTTGAGACATAGTGATAAAAGTCTCTGTGGCATGCAGCACGGCTATCACGGTGGCAGCACTGCAAACTTTCCCTGTCTGATCTGTCAGCCTCTGGAAGGCATGATGCTCAGCAGCTGATAAAGTGCTCTATGCTGAAACCAAAATTATGGGTTCTAATGAACCTCAGAAATGCTGCTGTCTTTGAAATGTGACTCTCTGTCCAGTGAGAATTGGGCTGTTTTCACAGTATTGAACAGCCACTGGATGATAATGACCTTCAATAGCTACAGCTTGGGGCTAGATTTGAGTTTGATACTAAGAGGTGAAAAGCTTTCAAACTCAGTACCAGTCCCTTGAGCTATTTAGTCCTTCCAATGACTTATGTCTTGGTAAACATAAATCCCCTTTGTCCTCATCATGCTTGTTGCTCTGCAGCAGGTTTTCTGCAGGCTTTGTATCATTTTTTACTGCAGATTTTCTGTAGATTTGAACCCTATTCATGTCATCTGATGTATGCTCTTGAAATGATGTTTTGTTTCAAAGTCCAGCAACATCAATTAACTATGGCTTTGCTGAGTTTTGAGGCTTCAGGGAAAAGAATTTGGGCAGCTGCAAATTTTTTGTTCTTTTCCTTGGTGCAATCTGAAGCTCAAGCTCAATGGTTTGGTACATATTCCTCAGAAAGCTCATGGGTTGAAGTCAATTCAACTTTGTTACCAATGTTGTGGGTAAAAAGTACATCTTTAAGGAAATATGTGAATTAAAAGGACAAAGAAAGATAATCTCTCAGCTTTACTAACAACTCAGATTTTCTCTTTACCATAGATAAAACATTCTGCCCAGGATTCTTCTTTCCTTCTCGTCACTTTTGTTTTCCTCTTGATTGAGTAGGTCAGTAATGTAAACTGATAAACTGCTGAGAAACATGATGTGGACGTGAGGACTCTGATCAAGCTTATCATTTCAGAATGGCCTCAGGTGAAAAACTTGTATACCTACATGCTTGTACATGTTTGCTTTGTACTGAATATTTGTTAAATATTTTCATGGTATCTGTGAAACAATAAGGTTCATACTGTAGTCCTGCATTTTGGAGAACATACGGTGACACAGAGAATTCACACTAAAAGCTACATCTCTAAAGCATTTTAAAGTAATGTTATTCTTGACCATATCCTTTCCCTACCTAGTGTAGCACCCACAAGTGTACTTTTTTCCCTTAAACATTTCCTTTGAAAATTTCTTTCAGTTGTGTTTTTCTCTTTTTTTTTTTTACCCACTGCCTGATTATTACTGTAATTAGACTCTGCCTTGTCCCTACACGTTTACTCACTCAAAATAGTGTCCTCTTACAAACAGATTAATTCAAATCCATTCAAATATATCTCGGCTTGGAATACATGTTTACAATGTACTTGATTGTAAAGACCCTAGTAGACTGCAAGCTTTATCAAACTAAGAATATAAAGCATAAAACCTTGTGTGCCTTTGTTGTTGTACTTTAATTCTGTTAATCGCCCTAGGTAAAGATTAGCTGCTGTTGTCAATTTAATTCAGCTTCAAACAAAGCAACAAGGTCACTTCTTTTTTTTTTTCTTTTTTTTTAAAGCAAACAGGATTGAGTTGTCATGTAGTTCTAATAGGCAGCACAGGGAATCATTAGTCCACCTCAGCTCTCTGACTGATGGGCATTTCACTTCAGTCATCTGACTGAGCACTAGTGGCCCAGTACTATTGACACCATGTCAGAGCTGAGAGAAGATGCCTTAATCGGCTCAGACACTCTCTGCATTGATTTGACAAGTTGCTGTAATGACCTTCTTGTTTTTCTGAAGGATTACTGTTTACCCAGGGAGGTGCTGCTGAAAGCATGTGCTGCATTGTCATGGAAACTATTATTGTTGCATCTTGATCCCATTAATGCTCTGGTGTGTGACACTGATATGAGACACTGAATATTTCAATGAAGTACACTCCACCTCAATAATATTAATCACTGATGATTCATTAGCGTTACAAAATTTACAGGTAGTTCTGTGTAGCAACAGAAGGGCTGGGGCTACTTAGGGCACTTTCCTGCCTTGATTTGATATTTTATGGCCCAGGTAGCTTCTTTAGTTTGAAGGAAGAATGTGCCACAGTTTATTTTATTTGTTTTCTTTTCTAATTTTTGCTCTTTGAGTTAGGTAGCTTGCAAGTAATTTAAGATGATTCTGGTTGAAGAAAGAAATAAGAAAACTAAGATGGGGGAGAAAAACCCTTCATACTTGAGACATATATATCCATAAGGAAAAACAGTATTTTGGAGAGAGGAGGGTTAGGTGATATATGGAACATTTTCTTCATCATGTTGAAAGTGTAGCAGCCTGTAACTAATATTTTTTCCCTCTTTCCTTGTAGCTTTAGGGTAATGGCAAGTGGAAGACATATCTCACAGCTCATGATTCTAAATTCTCACTTGTTCAGTGCAAGCATATTTTTCTCAGCCATTTCCTTCTTGTGTTTGGTATATTGAGTGTGTGATCTTTACTGTCTCTAGAAATTAGTTTCTTACTACACCACATTTGGTTGAAACAAGCATGGTTCCAGGAGTGATTTAGGCAAAAAAGGCTGAAAAAGACACACTGATATGAAAGAAAAAATTCTAACAGGTTAGAAGACACGATAGCTGTTTCCTTGGAAAAGGTGGTATGGCAGGCTGTCTTGCAGGCTAAGTCTAATGATTAAGCTGCAGCAGAAGTGGCTATTCTGACAAATTTGAGCAATTTCCTGTGCATTGATTTTTGATGAGAAGAAAGGAAAATCTTCAAAGTTTTTTACGTGAAGAATCATCTTTCATACACAGCTTAGTAATTGGGAAATACTGTTTGAAAACATGTCAATACAGGCTGAGCTCTTATCTAGGGGCCATGGGCAGCAAATGAAAGAATGGTGCTATAGAAGTAGCACTTTAGGAAAAGGGGGTTTTTTGAAAAGTAAGAATTATTTCAGTTTTACTCTTTACTCTTCATCTGAAGTGTTGCAAGGCTACCCAGGTCTAGAACATACTATATCATAAGAAATCTGACTGAAGATGTTGAAATCAGTGCTTGGCTGCAGTAGCTTACCATTTCTCTCCATTCAATCCAATACACAATCATCCAATCATCAGCTAATAGTTTAGGTTATTGACAGAAGTGTCTTATTGACTTTCTTGTTTAACCTAATAAATAATGAAATGCCTTGCACCAGTATTTGAGGAACTACTGAGTAATATTTCCCCTCACATTACACTCACTTTTTTTCTGATCACAGAGTCATTAATATTTCTGCTTTGATTCTAAGTTATCTGAAGTATTGTCAGTGTCTTAACACTTCATTCACAGTACAGGCTTCCCAATGCTCTTTGTGGCATTTGCCTTTGAGAAAGATGTGCAAAAATCAGTCTTTGAGAGATTTATATCTCAGAACACAAACTAGGAAGGTTTTCCAGTAACATCATCTGGAACAAAAAATGCAACTGTCTAAGGTTTTTCCCACTGATTAACTATTTCACATGTTGTACTATTGTCAGAGATGATTACGGCTGTGATTACCTTTCCCTTTCAATGGAGAGGAAAAAATATTTCACAAATATAGAATGTCCCAAATTATTTTCAGAAGAGGTGTTCTTGAGAGGCAGAATACATGCTCCTGTATTTGCATTTATAGTTTTTTCTTGCTGGCCGCTGGGATCATTCCTAACATGATGAAATGTTCATTTCATATTAAGAAATTTTTTTTTTGTTTAGAATATGCTCTTTACCTAAGCCAGACTAATTTTATACAAAGAATTCTGGCCTAGAAAATATTTGGCAGGTTCACATTCTGAGTTTTTTAAAATGTATTTATTTGCTTGGAACTTCCTCGTCCTCTGTTGCTACAATGAGAATTCTGGATAGCCACAGTTTAAGGTTATTTAGCAAATGCAGTGAGTAAGCTCTGGAATTAGTCCGGGTGTGACATGGTAAGGAAGCAATGCCTTCATTTTTTTACTTTCAAAGGTGCAGAGGTATACTGTTACATAGAAGAAACTGTCTGATTGAGACAAAAAAAAAAAAAGATTCCTTCATCTTCTTCATTCAGGCCCATACACAGGCAGTTGCTTGTTACACAGAAGAGAAAACAGAGCCAGGAATTCTCCTTTCCTGTTCCAAACAAATCTGCCATTCTCTTATGCTGCAGAGGCTTTCTCACTTAGTAAAAATACAAGCTTAGGTTGTCAACATTAAATAATCAGGCGTAAATACATAAAATTAGTAATATTCACAATTTAAAAATTTTTTAGGTGTTAATCTTATACATTCAGAAAGTATTTATGTGTGAGCTATATACATATTTTATGTATTAAATAAAAAGTGTTTCTATACAAAGAAATCAGACAGGAAAAGACAAGAATATTGTACAATGTGTAAGTAGAAGAGTTTGAAGTTGAAGGAGTATTATATGGCTCTCAGTTAACTAATATTAAAATTCCAGACTCCAGAAAACATTCACTGTAAAACTGCTAGTAGACAGTATGTTTGCTGCTATATCCATATTACATTACTTGCAATTTAAATTAAAGACTGAGCAAATGTGGGATTATTGTATTAGCTTGAATTGAAATGTATTTAAAAGTGAAAGCTCAGCATATTGCAGAATACCTAGATGGCATCAGAATGTTGATTTAGCCAAGAGGGATACGGCTTGCAGCCAAAGTGGCCCTTAATGGCACTGAAATTAGGAGTGTAATCACCTTTTTTTAAATTTTTTTCAAGAGCTTTGAATGAGACCCTCTAGGCTAAAATAGAATATTTAGGCTTAATTTTTTTTTTTTTTTTTTATTGCTGATCTACTAAAAGTAGCTTTGGTCTTGTTCAAGGATTGAAGTAGATGTTTTTTCATTTGGAAGAAGTTTTCAGGAATGCTAATTTTGTGGGAACTTGAAAATAAAGTTATTTTTGACACCTTCTCTATTTAACAACTTGGTGCATTTGTTCTTCACTTTAGTAAAGATGCAAGTTCTAATGGATGGTTGTTAGTCTTTTTGATGAAGTACTTTCACTATTGCTGTTCTAAGCATTCAATATCATCCTAGAAGACTCCTCCCTAGTCAAATCAAGTTCTTAGGTCTTACAGGCCAAAAGTGAAAACTTGCAGGACATTTTTTTTCCCAGTATGTTGGTCTTTTTTCCTTTTTAGAAAATCTTTATCCTTTTCAAGGATTCCTCTTAATTCTGTCTATTTTTTTATTCCTCTATGAACAATACACATAGCTGTTGATGATTTATGCAAAGTAGCTTAATTTAGAGACAAATCTTAAATTCCAGATCTGAAATGAAACTGCATTCTTTATTCTTAAAACCTGCCTCAACCTTTTCCTGGCTAGCTTTTATGGTGATCCTCACAAGAGCTTGATATTTAGAGGAGGGAGGAAAGGGCATGTCTTTCCCATACAAACCAGCCCGCAGAGCTGTGTAACAGGCTGGCCCTAGGACTAGCTGGCATGGTTCTGCTCTAGCATATTAAAGGACTTCATCATAATCTAAACCCAGTTTAACACACTGATCACTGAGTTCTCTTGCTCTACTTATTGAGCCTCTTCTTAGAGAGTTGAGTCATAGTTTGGATATTGTGTGCAGTTTATAAAAAAGGTAGTAAGTCAGTAGAATTCAAAAGAGGGCAGTGAAAATGCTGAAGGGCCTTGAAATGAAGCCATATAAAGAGTGGCTCAGGTCACTTGGTCTGTTCAGCCTGGAGAAGAGGAGACTGATGGGAGACCTCACTGTGGTCTTCAGCATCCTCATAAGGGGAAGCTGAGGGGTAGGCACTGATCTTTCCTCTCTGATGAGGAGTGAAAGGATTTGAGAAAACACCCTGAGGCTGAGTCTGGGGAGGTGTAGGTTGGATATCAGGAAAAGGTTCTTCACCAGAGGGTGTCTGGGCACTGGAACAGCTCCCTGGGGCAGAGGTCACAGCACCAGCCTGGCAGAGCTCAAGCAGTGTCTGAACAATGCTCTCATCTCTCACATGGGGTGGCTCCTGGGGTGTCCTGTGCAGGGCCAGGAGTCAGACTCAATGATCCTTGTGGGTCCCTTTCAGCACAGTCTGTGATTCTGCGATATGCTTGAATAGAGTACAAGGATATGAAACCATCAAGTTTCTGCTGCAATTTTAAAGCCAGTAGTTGTATGACTAGTGTTGTGTGGAAAGATTGTGCCTGGCAACTAAGGACAATAATTTTAGAACTCTGTACTTCACAAATTATTTACTAAAGCTACCAACTGAAACTTCAGGAAGAATCTGCTGAAAAGAGGCAAACTCTGGTAAAATACCAAGACAAAGTGTCCATTAAGCCTTCTTATTCAATTGTGGTATTTCTGTCCTTCACACAATCTTGCTGTTACTGCATTTTAAAATGACAGAAAAAAAAAACCTTTGTTGAAGCATTTGATATTATTAGGTACAAAGTGTGAATTTTAAGGTTAGGCCAACAAAAAGATAACTTGACACTACATGCAAAGCAAGACAAACTGCAAGTACACCAGCTGCTGCCTTGAATCTGAATGAGTCTGGAAGAAGATGAGATGATTTTTCCTACAATCAAGCTGTGAACTTGTCTTCACTGAACATGAATTGCAAGTTTAACACACACACAAAAGTTCAAAAAGTGTGTTCAAAAAAATCTCTTTTTTTTGAGATATGAGTCAGCTTCTTGTATTGATTATGTATTTTGATTTTCATGGCTCAGCTTGCCATATCTCAGCTGTGTCTTCGAATAGTCTTAGGCAACTGTTGTTATGCCATGTATTCATGGGGCAGTTCCATCTCCCCAGAAACCCTTTTGCAGCATGATCAGGTATAAGATACACTAGTTTTTGTGCCATTATAAAAATGGTGAGAATGAAAAATAGGCCACTAGACACTAAGGCATTTCTCTTTGTGATGAGACATATTAGATCATATCTGCAGTCAGACTTTTAGAGGCTGGGTTCACACAACTAAAACCAGAGAGGACAAAGAATTCGTAAAATAAGGAATAAGTTTTTACTGGTATGGCAGGGGGCAACTTACTGTAATGTTAATAATTATTTAAGATCATTATTTTTGTTTGCAATATGTAGTTTGAGAGGGCTAGAATATTCAACACAGAAAGACAAAGAGGTTTTGAAAAATAAATCCCTCTTGTGGTATGCCCAGACTTGCATTAACTGGAATGAGTAGCTCCAATTTGAAGAGCTTCTTGATGCCGGCCAACTCCCGTAACAATTTTTTTTCAGGTGAGACTCCAACAGTCACAATAGCTGCTGTCTCTCCTGGCAGGAATATACTTGCTTGCTAAAACCACTACAAACATATTTTCAATCAGAATTTCCAATTATTTGTTAGCATTAAAAGATTCTTTAAACCAAGATTAAAAAATTTATTAGTACTTCACCATATAGGAAATACAAATATATGTCAGCTGTGTCTTGTGCATAAAGTATCTCATTTAATTGGTTTCAAATTATCTTTTATGAAGTTTTCTCTTGTTTCTCTTAGCTGGGCACTAAATATTCTCAAATTGCAATCTGATAATTTCTCATTTTGCTGTTTGCAATTTTGTTGCTTTTCAAGTATTCTGTAGCTATCCAACTTTTTCAAACTGAATAACTATAAAATTTTCCCAGTTTTGAATAGATGTATGTCCCATCATGCTTCTCTCTGTTTCCCCTTTGTAGATCTCTTCAATTCTGTTCTATTGTACTTCTGATGAGGGAAAACATAAGAATACTTCACATGAGGGCATCCTATTGTGCGGCACAAAGAAGCCTCAGCTCTTACAAATATTTTTTTAGGCTGTTCTTATTGTTATTCTATATTAATTCTGCTTCACATAGTAGTGACAGAAAATAAGACTTTCTTAAAGTAGTTTCTGTGGAAGTCAATTGGAAAAATATAAATCTGTTAGCAGTTAGCTGAAGACCCTGGAGGGTAAGAATACAAACATTATTCCTCTGAATTTTTAATTGAAAATGTTACTTTTCTAGCATAACTAAGGGTAGCTGGACAGTGGGTTGGGGTTTATTTTTGGTTGGTTGGTTTTTTAAGGAGAGGATATAAATAATTTATTTTTTGTGGCTCTACCTGCCATAATTAACATTGCAGTGGACAATCATTTTAGGCAGCCATAGGGAATGGACCTAGTTCTCCCTGTGTCATTCAGAATCATACATTATCCTTGCATAACAATTCATAGCAATAAAATACTGTTACCATATAGGACTTCATTTTTGGCTCTTAGCTCATTTTGTTCCCACAATTTTTTAATTCCTACACTGCACTTTATATTTTCCTTTAGTGTGGAGGCCGGTGGGCCAACAGGGAAAGAATCTACCCCCCCGTCCTGGAGTGAAAACCCCTCAACCCATAACCACCTTTTTGGGGTGAGGAAAAAGGCTTCTCCCAGCATGCCTTGCTGTGACATGCAGATTTAATGTATCCCATTGGCCCTTCCCCTTGCTCCACCCCTGTCATCCCATTGGCCCTGGTGTTCTGTCCCGCCCCTTGAGATCTGTATATAAACCCTGCTTTCCTTGCCTGAATGGCTCTTTGTCCCTGGGTGTGCTGGGGGCAGAGGCTCTATAAAGCTCTCCTTGGAATCCCATGGGGAAACCCTATCTCTCCTTCTGTGTGGCCTTCATCCCAGAAAAGCTGAAATCACTTGGTGTGAGCACAGAGGTGCCTGTGCCCCCGAGGAGGTGTCACTTCCAAGCCACTTCCTCAGGAGGGTCACAGCATCCTGGGCAACGCCTGCCTAAATGCTTTAGGTACGTATCCCCCTTAGGCAGAGGGACAGCATAAGCTGCTATTTACTGATAAAAACCTAAGCAGGACTTTGCATCCAGCATCTGGGCTGAAGTTCAGCTCATACTTTTATGACACTGTCCTTCAAGCTTCTTTTCATTTGTTGTTGGGGAAGTACACTGTTGTTTTTCATTCAGCAGGGCACCTTATGAAGTGTTTAGTCTTTTCCCACATTTGGTTGTTTAAACCTAAGTTATCACCATACCAGCAGGTGTCCTGAAAGTGAACAGAAGTGGACTCAGGAAACAGCAATGTGTTCTGGTAGTTTCCAGCAGACATGGTAGGTGTGACATAGCTCAGACCTGTGGGTGATGGGAGCAGGTGATGGTGTTTAAAGTTTAGCAGAATGTCCACGGCCGTGGCTGTCGCTGCAGAGTAGGGAATCACATTCCTTTTTACCTTAAGAGATATATATATATGTATATATGTGTCTAGGTACATACACACACACAACCTGTGTTCTTCAAACAGGAATTCTCAAGATATTCCTGACAGAACAGTCTTCCATGTTGTCAAGGATGTGCTGTAATTACTTTTTAAAGAAAAAGTAAGTACAATTCTTGTGGCAGCATTCCCAGCTTGACTTTCCTCTCTTGGGTCAATATGAACAACTAACAGGCAGGCCAAACTGAAGATCAAGTCTGGAGTTTGATTTATTAATTAAATATCTCATTATTATGTTGATCAGCTTCTTTTGCAACTTCTCCACCCTGTTTCTGTGTTTTCTATTGTATCTCCTGGGGTTTTTTTCTGCTGTCTTTGAAATTCTCTTTTAAACAATATTCTCAATGCTTTTTCATATTCTAAATTTATAAAGAGAAAAGCTGCTCAGATTAATTACATGTAGTCTCACTAGCAAATTTCTGTAGCACTTTGATTTTTTTTGTGTGAGAAACTATGTTAGGTGATTTTTTTGCTATGTCTATGCTTGATGCAATTTAGAGATCAGACGTTTCCTTTGAATTTTTTGATGGGCTTATTGCATTTTCTGTTGGGGTGTAGCAGTCTTTAAAATTTTTCTGTGTGTTCTACCACAAAGAGCAGATACACCTGTCGGCAAGGAAAGGAAAAGAGCCTTTGCTGATACTGTCGTGCAGTTCACCACGCTGTGTCATGGAAAATGCTATTTATTGATTGTGCTGACAGAGAGAGTAAATAGAGCAAAGTCTGTTTTACATCGCAGATGAGAATGTGTATCTCATAACTCTTAATGCACAATCTGACTTCATTCAAATCACTTCTCCATGTCTCTTTTCCCCATATAAACCAAATATGTTTTTCTATTTTATTATGTGAACATGAATTAAAACAGAAAGGAAGTAGAAGACGTTGTTTTTATTGCATGTTTTTTCGACATGCAAGTCTTCTTTGACTTCTTAGTAAAAATTAACAACTACAAATTTCATTTCATCTGTGAACCCTGTTATAGATTGCATTATTCACTCAATTGACTGTAACAGTTAAAGCGATTACCATCTGTGATCTAAATATCTGTTTATATTGGAATGCAGCAAGTATTTCATTATTAATGCCATCTTATAAATCTGAATCTCGTTTAGATGACAATCAGTTCACTTTATGACAACCAGGGTGTGTTCTAATTCTTGCTGGTGTTTGATCATTGTGTGCAAGTTGCAGATTCATTTGAAATGTTTCTGAATAAGGCATGCAGGTGTGTATTAATCTTGCACTTTCCTCGGTAGATCACATGTCCATGATAGTTGTAAAATCATATACTAAATTATTCATGGCAAGTTTGTGTAAAGGACTGTGCAATATTGTATTTTGATCAAAAGGAAAAAAACATTTACTTTAAAGTAGTTGGAGTAACAGCTCATGAATGTGATTCCTCAAAGCTCTGAAATACCCATTGTTATTTGCTTAAATAATATTCAGACTAACAGACTTCTTGAAGTTCTTCTATATGTAAGGACCCACAAGTTGGTCCCTAGCCTCAACGTTGTTTCTTCTGTACTTTTAATAAATTTACAAATGCATCTTTTGGGCTAGATAGACTTTATACTGCTATAATTTCCATCTCTGTTTTTCTGCCACACTAAGATTTGTTTGCAAAATCAAGTCGAATTGCTATGACTTTCAGGACATTTACTGGTCTCTTTCCCTGATACCTTTGTAGGAAACCCAAGAGACTAGATAACTGCCTATTGCTTACAGTGGATGGAAGTCTCTCCACCTGGCAACAGGTGTAGCCAATGGTGTTATGATGTCCTACCACTATCTTTGAAGCTCTCTGTGGTGAAAAGTGATGCAGGGAAAAAGAGGATGCACTGTGATGAAATCATGTTCAAGTGTGAGTACTCCTTTCAGAAGACAAGCATCTAATAAATTTATTGTGAGTCTTTGGAGGTCCTAGGCTGTACTAAAGCCTGACACTACATTTTTATTACCTTCAGAAGTTTGTTTTAAGAAATCAAATTATTCTTTATTATTCTTCCCTAAAATATTTGCCAATTTCCATTCCCAACTTCTGTAATCACTCATGTTTAGAACAGCACTGTAACTTGCGTTCAGCATTGTGTGTTCTGTAGTGAGGAAAGCTGCTGCCCCTTCCCCTCTAATGAGTCCAGAATTATCACACAGTCACATGAATAATGTATTTAGGCCAATTAAAGGAAACCGCTGTATTATTTCTCATGGGATGTATCCGGTGGAAGCAGCAATCTTGTGGGCAATGGCACTGTGTAATGACACCTGAAGCTAACCACATGTAGCTATTTGTGATGTTTTGAATCCTATTAATTTATAACTTTTGTTTTCAAGCTAACTTAATTATTGTAATTCTAAATTACGAGTGCCTGGATTTATTTCTTTGCAATCCCTAAGGCTGTAAAATACAATACAATGCTAAATTGCAAAGTGTAGTGAGTCTGATTGATGTTGGCTTGGTTTAGGAGGTAGAAGTAAAAGAGTACAAGTGAAAGTTTCTGACTTTGAAGACAGGTTGATTTGATATCTCCATTCCAATAATATTAATGTCTTGAGAACAATAGGCCTCAAAATTTTTACTGAAGTTGCTGCAGATGTGCGGGATGGGGAAAACTTTTCCTCTGTGAATGTGACTCTGTAACTGGCTGTGAAATACTAGAGATGTGTAAAGCTGGGTCAGCCATGTCTCTGCAAGGGTAAAGTGAGCACAAATGCTGAGACACCCAGTTCACTGCAGCCTCACCAGCCCTGCTCCAAAAATGGTACAGAAATAAATCAGTGCTGCCGTACGACCCCAGTCCTGGGCAGGTAAGCCTGCTCAGCATTGCCTTACTTAGCTGTGCAGATCCTCAAACTGCTGGGAACCTGTAGCTGTGCTCCTCATGAGCTTAAAACTGATAATCCACAAAATCAATTTGTTCTCTCAAGTAGACATCTTGAGATGAAAAGCTGAAATTCAGGTTGCTTATAGGTATTAAACCACATATGGTGCATTTTTAGATGAGCCAATGGACAGAATAGGCCAAGGTGGGATTTTCAAAGGTGCTTAAAGCATTTACTAGCACAAGTGGCACTAAAAGTTGATGGGATTTACAATCTTACATGCCTCTGGAAGTTGATTAAAAACATCTAATTTCAGCAGATAGTGTTCTGGACTGTTGCTGGGACTTAGTTTCTGCTGATGCAGCTATGACCTGTTGTTGAGGACCTGCTGTTTCAGAGCTTCTGCAACTCTCATCCTTTATTTGCCTTTCCAGGCATTTCCATTTATCTCTGGAGTTATACCATGCAAAGCAATGCCCTCAGTCTTCCTTTGAAGAGATCACATTTTCATGAAGTGAGCAGTATGTCTTAGAATAGGTTTATGATAAATGTTGCACGAACCTGGGCTTTGATTGCAGCACCTGAGTAAACTACAATTCAAAAAATAAAGTTACCTTTCATCAGTGTTAGGAGAACCTTTCCAGAACTGAACATTAGCAAAGGGGAATTCTGTAATCTCTCTTTTTGTAGATATTTTTTAAAACAATGGACACCAAGCAAACATTTTTCAACATTTGGGTGAGTCACTGTGACACTCTTATACTCAAGAAAAGGGAAGTTGGAATTATTCAGGCAAAGAACTACATTTATTGATTCCTTCTTCAAAAAAACCCCAAAACAACACCTGCATTATTCAAACTTAAAACTTTATTCAAGTCAAGAGTTGCTATCAAATAATCAATATACTCTCTTGTATATTACATTTATGGCTTTTGTCCGGTTGAACATAAGTCAAATTTCCATTCGATTTTCTTTACTGACTGGGTCAACAGAAGGGTTTTGGTTTAAATTTGGTTTTCTTGCATTCAAATTAGATATAATATCATATGGAGGATATACAGACAAGCACAAAGCACATGGTTCAATGTATAAACTGTACTGTTGCACCATAAATGGCTTAAGCATCACACGCTGACATTACTTTCTATTTTAAAAATAAGTGTGTATTTTTATTTTATGTTGACTTCCTTTTACAGTCCACTTTGTCATAGAGTTCTAACACTGCTTCAGGTCTGCCTATAGATGATTGTTACTGATGAAACAGCTTAAAAAGAGTTTTTATTTTTTCCCACCAATTAACTTCTTTCAAAACTCAGAAAAGATAAATACAGTATTTACATGCAATACTTAGAAAGGCTTGTATAATGAAACAAATATTTTAAGATTAATAAATAGCTGAATGTGAGTGTTGTAGCCTACTTAATTAATCACTAATCACATTAATCACTGCAATTCATATGTCAATCCAGACTCTTTTATGGAAGTGATTTGAATCAATTGCTAATGAAATTGAGAAATTTAGAAGCAGCTTCTTGACTTTCAATTGACAGGGCTCATATTTAACTCAAGAAATGTGACAGTTAATGACAACATAAAAGCACTGTGAATTATTTGCCAGATCATATGAGAATTACAGCATCAACCTATTGAAATAGCTTGTAGCTGATCAGTTTCAAAATAAACAGTCATAATGAAATATTTAGAAATCTATGATGCTGCTTAAAATATGAGGGATTCTGTCTGAAATAAAGCATGAATATAATCTTACAAATAGAACAATAATACTTTGAGAATTCTCCTATATTGCCACATACACAGATTTATCCTTACTGCTGTTAAGACTGTAATCCTTTAGAAATCCTTTATTAAATCAATTACTTTAAACTGCCAAAGTAGTTTCATGGCTAATTCTTCTTTTTTAATGTAATTAACATTTTTACTCTTACTCACTTACTTGAATTTAAATGATTCTGCTGTTGAATTTGTTTCCTTAACTTTGCACTTCCAGCCACATTTTAATTAATTAGAACTTCATCGAGATAGAAAGAGACAGTTATTGTGTGTTAATGGAATATCAGTGGAAAGTGCACTAATCAATAATTAATTTAATTAAGGTGTATATGAGACAATATTGCTATATAATTAACTGAGAACCCCACAACACATGCATATTTAAATATTCATTAATAAGTTTGTTAGGAGTTTTAGATCATGCTGTTTTATGGATTTACATGACATGTATAAAATTAAAAGCATTTGCCAGAGAGATCCTGAAATACACATTAAATTTAGTTCTTAATGATTTTGACAGTCATGTAGCAAATTTAGGAAATTGAAGCCCCACTACAAATGAGAGTGCCATCTTGGAGGTAACATTTGCAGGAGATTTGTTTTAACCTTTGATAGATGTGTCAAAAACCCTAGGAGATGAAGCTGCATGGGAGAAAACACACTCTGTACCTGAAAAATTGTGCCTTAGAAAAGATCATGAATAATGGAAGTATTTTTGCAATTCCACAGCTAAAGCTGGATCATTCCACTAACATGATATTCAGACACCCTACTTATTAAGGACTCTGTTCTGTTAATATTGATGAAGTTACCTTGTTTGCTCATTGTGAATGACTTTTCATGATTATTTGCCAATGAATATGCTATTTAAAGGTACTGCTGATTTGATACACTTGCTAAACTTTTAAATTCCCAAAAAATAATACTGTCATGCTTCCTCTGTGTTCCAAATTCATTACAGTTTGTGTAATTAATGATTATCAGACCGAATAGTGACTATTTTTAGCAGGGTATTTCAAACCCATAAAGTTTTATAATTAAAAGGACAATCTCTTTTTTGAATATCCTAATCATATTCTATCTACTAGATGTTCTGCACAAAAGCTTGACTTTATGAAGGACTCTTAAAGCTGAGGTACAAATCTGACTCTCAGACTGAGAGTTATTGAAGTTAAAACTTCAATATTGTTTATTGGTAATGAAGAATTTTAAAAGTTAAGTAACTGTCATGAAGAATTAAGGTGCTTTTAATAATGGAGTCCAACCAGATCTGGCAGATGGAAGACTGAGAGATTTATGATGCTGAAGTTTTGGAGAAAGACTAGACAAGTGCCTTACAGTAGCTGGGTAATTTTAAATGGCTTATATTTGGTGAGATTAATTTTCAGCTATGTTGCTTTCATATTCAGTATAAGGTTGGAGGTAATTTAAGGTAATAACAGCTGAGATTTTTTTTCTTTTTTACATTTATTTCATATTGATATGGTAGCTTGAACAGTCACTTGAAAAGCTAATCATCTTAATTCTCAGACCAACTTCTTTGAATCAGTACACCCTTTAATTATATGATTCATTTTTTACATGTTTAGCAATACAGTTTTTTGGATTGGCATCATAAGGCAATATTTTATATAAGCATTCATTAATAAGTGTTATTATATTTCAAGGGATTTTATTTACATAGAGCCACACATACACTGTGAAAAAATGTATAGGTCCTCTTTTCTACACTGTGTAAGAGGAACGATTGCAATCTTTCTATTTCAGAATGGTGTATATTAATTATACATTATTTATTCTGCATAGCTTATTTTTACAAATTGGTTGAGCAATTTCCTCCCCAGCTCCTCTCCACTTTGTTAAATTACAGGTTTCAAACCCTGGTCAGTACTTCCCCAGAAAGCTGTTAATCACAGTGCTAGATAAGACTGATTTTGAAATATATTTTTCAGAACTTCAAATTCCTGTTCAGTTTCTACATTACTCCCTCGTCATCTGAGCCTGGTATTTAAAACAGGAAGTAAGACTGGAAATTGCAGTGTCACAGTATAGTAACTTCACAGTGGAAATTGAAGAACCAACACAGAGAGCTGTTTTCTGGCCTTTGTTGGAGCTCCTGTGAAACTCAGGTGTGATCTCACAACATGGGCATGAAGACCACATCCAAAAAGGAAATCTTTGTCATGTTCTCAGGTCTGCTGAGCAACCAAGTCCCCAGACACAGCTGTCTCCTGGCAAATGCAGGGCTTCTGGTAAGCTCCTGCCTGGTGGGGACAGGTAAGTGCTCTCCCCAATCTGAGTCTCCACAGCATCCAGCATTGTCCTCAATATCAAATATTTGCATTTTAAGAATGTTCATCTCTTGCTCAGTTCTGTTAAACTATACTTTGCCTATTTTAAGGTCTTCATTCAGTAGTAAATGCAACTCTTTTACATACAGTTAATTTTTCACCTCAAATACAGAGAGTTTTCCCCTGCAAGGTGTCTCAAAATGCTGCACATACTGCCTTGGTACAAAAGAAATTTCTTCCTATCACTACAGAGAAAGCAGTCTTTGAGCACTCATGGCTCTAATGGCCCTCAGTGAGAGAGGGAGCTCAGATGTCACCTGAAATCCATCTAATAGTAATTTCAGTACTCTGCCTGAGTTGAATACCTAATGTGCCTGTCACCTTCTCAAAATCACATTTAGCACAGGGAAAATTATGTATGTGTGTGACTTCATTACTCCAGCAGGGCTAACACATTCAGGGAGAATTGGGCAGTTCCTTGCAGAAGCAGCAGTGTGATAGACAGAGGCAAGCTACCCCCTCAGCCCATGCTGGGAACCACTAGTTAGCATTAACCACTGAGCACAACACTTGTTCCATTTATCTCCTATTACTTCTCCCACCAGCACAGTGAAGCTCCCCTTTTGGAGTCCTGGCTATTCTGGTTCTGGCCAGTCCAGTCAGTGATATAAAAACTACAGAGGTCTCATTTCCTCTCTAAGGAACTTAATGGAACCCCCAAACCTGTTATTTTGTGCGAAACAAGTCTATCCACAGTTGAAACTTTACGAAAAATAGAGTCTCAAGAACCACTTAAAAAATAATTCTTAATATTTTTCCAGGGAAATAATGCCCACAGGTTATGGCAGTAAATTGCTTGAATTTGACATAAGGGAATTGTGTGGATTTTAGCCAGATATGAAATAATTATACAGTCATACAATTTCCACCTGTGAGTTCTGCTGTAGATCTCAGTGTTTTATTCTGTCTCTTTACATTGGAATCTAGTATTGGGATAATACCTATGGAGAGGAAAGCTTTTGTCCATCCTTCCATTGCTGATGTTGGGCCTGAAAACCTAAGACAAGCATAACTTTGCCTCCAGACCAAAATAACCTGAACTCCTCTGGGCAGGTAATTTCTGTGCTTTGTAGCAACAGGAGCAACACACTGCTCTTGGTGACCCATGTCAGAAATAACAGGCTGTTGCACCAGTCTCGAGATAGCTGTGTCTACTTGTTTGTCATGAGGCTCATGGTATCACTCAAATTCTATGAAAATAGTGACTGGTAGATGGTGTTTTGTTCTTCCTGCCCAAAACAGCCTCCCTGTTCATTTTCCTTTTCCAGGCTTAATGGCCATTTAAGACATGTTTCTGAACTTGACCTTCTTTTTTTTCTCATTACCGAAAAAGACTGCTCTTTAAAGAATCATGCAGAAATGTGAAATTAAAAAATATTGAAAGGCATGGAAAACTTTGCAAACCATTGTTGTTGTTATTATTATTAATAATTATTTCTATTATTTCTATCTTTTTCTAAGTTAAATATCTTCTGATGAACAGTAACATGCCATGGCATTCATAGAGCCTCATAAGACTTTGGCCCTATGGTTAGGATTTTTAATGCTCATTAACAAAACACAGAAGGGCCTTCCCAATCAGGCCAGCCCCTTTTGTTAACACAAATAGACAAGTGTCTTTTTGCAGCTCTCTCACATGAGGGTGTGATGAGTCTTGCTCTGTCCAGACTCCCCATTTTAAGCTCTAGTAGATAATCCACTCTGGGCAGGTGTGAGCAGGCAGGTATGTTTCCATTTCTGCTGCCAAAGCAATATGTCTTAAATGCTCTGTTATGATGCTGCTTAGAGTTAAAATTGCACCAAATATGTATTACTGCCCAGAAAGAGGTTAACTATAAAAGCCAGGGGAAGGAGGAGGGAAATCTTCTCTTTTCTTGCTTTTTAAGCCTCGGGATAGTGACGTGACATTAGTCCAATTTACTGAGTATAAAACTAAATTAAATCAATGCTTGAAGCTTTCCTTGAATATGTCTCAAATTCAGTTCATCTACCATTATTGAAAAGTATCACATTTAAGTCTTAATAATTCTTTACACTAGAGTGCTATTAATGTCATCATTATTATTATACTTCCCTATCTTCAATATATTATAACTGTTAGAACTCAAGTGCAAAAATCAATGGGAAATTTGTATTTGATATAAAATATTCTAATCTATTAAAATTAATTTCTTTTCCTGCATTATGTTAATTACCCTCTTCCCCACCTGAGAAGAAACCCCTATTGAATTCTTGACTAGATTTAGATCTAACGTTGGTTCCCCAGAGTGAAAATCTTTAATAAAAATTCCATATTTAATGTCTCTCTTCTTCTACCTTTTGTACACAAATCACAATGAGAAATATTGAGTGAAAGGTTTGGTTTGACCAAAAGGTTTTGAATACAGAAGACAACTGGTCTTTCATGAAATGAAATAAAATAAAAACTCCCTCAGCTCTTGCCCATGGGCAATTAAGCTGTACTTATGCTATTTCAAGACTAAAAGCAGCACTGACAACCCAGTCATGACTGACTGTTCAACAGTTGTATATACATCTGAAGATATACCTTTGACATACATTTTTGTTTCAAGAATTGCCTCCTTCTCTTCCTAGCTTGGGTAGAACTCTTCATGCTTTCTTTGTTGAAAACTTATTTTGAATAAATTATCAGTTAACATGCCAGTGAAAATTTTAATGTTTGTTTTAATTATACCAATGATTCTTTTAATTTCTTGACATCAACATCATACCAAAAATTTCTCGCTTTTCCAGATCTTTCCCTAAATATTAGAGTAAAACAATTTGCATTGGTTACTGCCATTGGTACAATTTTATGCAAGTCTCCATTATCCCTGTTTTTCACTCTCTCCTTTTTCCCTCCAATTTTTCTTACACAAATGAATCTCACAGAGCATGGTCATGAACTCTAGTCAGTCCAGGACCTTGAAAGAGGTATATGTACCAAAGAAAAGTGATCTACTGAAAATAAAAATTCAGAATTATTTTGAATGCCTTCTAAGAGCAAGGCTTGAGCCTAAACGTTTAGGTTAGTTATATATCTGACTCTACCTGTTTTTAACAGTTTATTTACTTGGTTATAAGGTTATCACTACTGATAGAAAAGAGTTACTAATGCTGACACCTTTTCAGATGCAAAGTTTCTTCTGTATTGACAGCCAGAAAATGTAGGCACACAGTTTGTGGTAATTGGGGTGGGGCTGGGGGAGCCCCATCCCCAGTGGGCACAGCTGTGAGCAGCAGTGAGCAGCACTGACAGCAATGAGCCCTGGAGTGCCCAGGGGCACTGACCAACCACCAAAGGGAGCAGTGGGCACACAGGTGCAATGCATCAACAATCAGGAGTATAAAAGGTTGGGCTGAAGAACAAAAAGAGCAGGTGCTTGAAGCTTTCTGAAGTGGAGTGATGTTATGCTGTATGGGCAGACACCTGAAGCCTTCTGATATTGTGCAGTGATACTCTGTGTTTTGTGGCTCTTTCAACTGTGACATATGCTGCAACAAGGAAATGATCGAGATGTATTTTTTTTTCTTTAAATTCAATAGCATTTACTCAGGCTGCAATTGATTTTTCATAGTGAAAAATTCAAATATTTTCCCAGATGTTCTAGGTCAATCAAAAATTAGTTCAGGGCAGTCTCAGAGAGGGGTCTGCAGTAAATGTGGGAATTGGGTGACACTCACAGTGTTGGGAAGATGTAATGGTGAAAGGAAACAGAAACCAGCAATATACACTAGCTCAGCCTAGAATCACTATTGCTTTCTAAACCCAGAATGAACTGGTTGTGCTTTGGGGTTCTTCTTCCCTTCTCATGATCTCATCATCCCACGTTACTTGGTCAGTTGTTTCCTTGAATTTTATACTAGATTTTGTTTAAAGTACATTGTTAGATTTGTTGTCTCAGGCATCAAAAATTTGAGCGTTTCTCTGTTTCTGTACTGCATATGTGTGAATAAAACTCTGTTTGATGGATCATGCTCAATGCCTGTGCTTGGTTGTCCAAGCAGTGTCTGATTTTGAATTGGCAATCTTATCATGAAGAAACATGTCTTCTGCAGTTCAGAGCCAAGTAGCTTATCTCACCTCTGAGACTGCATATCAACCTGAAGGTCTGAAATGAAATGACTTCAGTACGATCAGATCAATTTGCTGTGAGAAGCCCACATCACAATAGAAGCCCACATAACTCAGCTGGCCTTGGCAGCTTTCTCAGGAGAGAGCTGGGCCTACATGTGCAGGAGCACTGAATTATTTCTCCTCTCTGGAGATGGAAAGTCAGAAAAGATTCCTTCGGGTCAGGGTTGAGGACTCATGAGGAAGTCAGCAACGAGGCAGCTAAATTTTACTTCAGTATGCTGGGCATTGAACACTTTTCAAGGCTAAGACAGAAAAGGTCAAGAGGCTAATCTTCTCAAAAGCAGAGGAACACAGAAATTAATGTGACACATCTAAATGTTGCACGTGCCTTCCTAATTATCCTACCTAGTAAGTATTTTCTTCTAAATAGAGTCCTTTCCTTTCTTGGAAAATAGTAGCATTTATTCTCTGGTTATACTAAGATGTTGAAGAGCTCAAGAGTTTTATCTTGCTTTTCCTTTTTAGACACAAATATATTGCCCTTCATAGTCTTATTTCATGTTAAAAACATGCTTGACTATTTTTCACATTTAGCATGCATATAGTAACACAGTATATTGTTTTGCTTTATTGCTGACAGTCAAATTTTACTTTCATTTCTGTAGCAATAAAAAGTAGCTTTAGCAGTACATCTGTCAAAATATTTACCTCCTAGGCCACCAAATTTAGTGTCAGTATCTGCCTTGTATTTTGATTTCTGTTATCAATGCCAGAGGAAAGCAGATGACAGTAAGACCATGTATTATGGAGCTCCTAAGTTACAATAAAATACGAGTTTTGATTTGGTGTCGATCCTTAAATGTGTGCAAACACTAAACCAGATTGATTGTCATCTTAATGCTTAAAGTTACTAATGTAATCAAATCTAAATTTCCATAGGATAAGCATTGGTGTTAGTGCAGCACTTTTCAATGATTCTTTTTAGTTTGGATCAGTTTGTAAGGTATTGATGATCATCAGGTGGTTTGGGTTTTTTGGGTTTTTAATCCCAGGTTATGGTCTCAGACCATAAATAAGTTCATGAAAGGGCCCTTAAAATTGTGAGGAATTATCGCTGAATTATTCAAGCTCTACAGAGAGAGGGACTGGACAGTTTCAGAGAACAATGCTTTTTTTCTGTCTCGCTTCTTTTTTCATCTAAGCCTTAACAGGCTGGTGAAGGGGAGCTTTTCTGGTAGGTTAACTAAGCCTCATATTTTAGTACCATCACCTCTGTCTCCTGCTGGGAAAAATAGGGTAACTACCCTTCGAACTTGGACATACTTGGTATTTTTCTGCAGCTTTAAATTGAATTAAGAGATTGAGTAGGTCTATGTGGGATGGGGAAGAAGGATAAAAAACAGAAATCACAGCTTTTTCAAAAGCCAGAAATATTACAAGAAGGAAGCATTACAAATGAGAGATGGTTAAAATTATTTTGCTAAGCCCCCCTTCCCATTTTACCCCTGCTCTTGTTATCAGTTTGGAAGCAGGGAATACCTATTCTCCTTTCACTTACCCACATTCTCTCTGACACCTTTCACTTACCCACATATATTGTGTTCCCCATGGAGTTTTTCATCTTGTTGTAAAAATGACACTTTCAGGGATATGACTGTAGAGGCTGAAATGTTGATTACCCAGCATTAATCATTTCTGGAAATACCAGTCTCTAAAGATGCTAGTCCTCTGGGGTGCATATAAAATGCATGGAGAGAAACAGACTGATAGCGCGTGTGGGAGTGTGTGGGACAGTACATATTTACTCTTGGCCATTTTGGCATTGATTTATCCTTTTGTGGTCACATTTTAAAAATATTGTTGACTTCCCATCCTAGTTAATTAATTGAAGAAGTCATCCTCTTTCGGTGTTGCTCTCCACTGGTTTCATTAATATGTAATGAAATTTCCCTTTGTGCCTTTATTGTCAATGTTCGAGAGCATATCTGCAGGAAAGGGTTTATGCCATCAGTCTGGAATCCCACTTCCCTCTCAGCTGCTTTCCTCCATATTGATGGCATACAGGATAAACAGAACAAGTTAATTTGTAATCTTAGATAGAAAATGATAGCTGCACTGTTTCTGTCATTGAGCACTCTGCCAGTTTAAACAGCTGATTAGTCAGCTTCTGTGGAATCGATCTGAATCAGTTCCACCTGCGTGCACCCACCAGGAGCCACTTTATTGTAAATCAATCATTCTGAAAACATCTCACAAAGGGGCCAGTCCTCACTAACAAGCCATCAATTTAAACTGTCTGTCTGGAGAACTCTAGAAATTAGAAGTGCAACATTTATTCTAAAATTATGGAGAAGTTGTTTGTGTTTTATGTTGTTGCAGGTTTTCTTTTTTCTCTTTTAAATGATAGCCTGTAATATTTGGTGCTGGTGGTGGTTTTCTTACCTTTTTTACCTTTATTTTGCTCCTATGAATTGGGTCACTTTTCAGACATCCCAAAAGTGCAGGTACTTTCTCATCGGAAAGAACAATAGGTTTGGAATTTTAACAACAATGGATGGAATGGATGGCCTTTATTACTAGAAGGCAACATTAACAGTAACTCAGAGACTTTATATCCTGCCCTTGTGCCCCTTGGGTGTTAAGATCGATCCCCAGAGTCAGAGAAGTTCTCCTTATTCTTTGACATGATGAATTGCTAAATTTTGCCTGTGCAGAGAGTGGGTCTTCCAGCTGGCAGTGGTTGGAGAATCTGCCCCAGGGGAAAGATACAGATATATGACTTGGTCTCCAAACCCTTCCTTTAAGACACTTCATACTATCCTAAATAAAAGAGAGTGGAGAAGGTATATTCTACCTTTTTTTTTTTTTATTGGCCTGTCTAGGCGTTTCACTTATGTCAACAAAAAAGCTGTGAGAATCATGTTTTCCAGTTGTGTGGAATCTCTAGAGTCTTATTCAGCTTGAGAAAAAAATATGGCAGCACTTAGTTTGCAAGGTGTAGAGCAAAATACTGTGTGTGATGTTACACTGTGTAATTACACGCTGCCACCTGATTGCATTGTCAACACTCTCTGATTACAAGGTAATTGCTCAGTTACTAGTTTGGATGCAAAGCCTTTCAGAGACTTGTGTATTAAACAAGTGTCCCACTCCTGGAAATGCAGTCAAAATAGAAGTTCAGTGAGGGCTCATGTGATTGTACAGTAAGTAATTTTTCACTTGGGTTACACTGGGCCTGATCTATCTTTGCTTAACCCCAGCTGAAATCCTCTCATCTATCATCCCATTTATTGTAGGATACTCTGGTGAGATGCCTCTTATCAAATAGTGTAGGTATCCGCAGCGAGTTCAGAGCTTCAGCTTCTCTCCTTTTGCAGGGAGAAATGTGCAAGACTGAAATGTTGGTGTTAAGGACTGGATTGGCCACTTGCCAAGCAGCCACTGCTTTCCTGACGTGCATGGTAACAGCCAGGTGTGGAGAGGTGAACATCAGAGGATAACCACCACAATCCAACCTTTGGTCTGCAAACAGTCGAGTTTTGAGATGGACAATGGAAGAGGGCATTAAGAAGCAGATCCCTCGTGGCTGGAAAGGGGTTTTTATCAAGCCAGTGTCCAGCCTTGCCCAGCTGGCTCACTTGCAAGCACATATCCACATCTTTTAAATGAGGCTCCTGCTCCTTGTCTGACTTCTGATGCCACGTTCATGGAGAGCTCTAAAGGTCCTTAAATTACTTCCTCTATTATGACAGGCTTGTGCTATGTAACCAAGGTGACCACTGTTTTGTCAGTTCTGCAGTCTTGACTTGGGAACTGGGAAAAAGTTTATTTTTGAAAGTGTATTTTGACCCTGGAAGTAAAAGTTGAGAATTGGCAGAAATTTCCATAGCTAAGTTGAAGTAACTCTCAAGTCCAAGAGCATATTTCAAAATAGTGAGCATTGTGTGTAAAATAAAAATGATTGTGCTTCATTCACTATGGTATTTCAGACCCAGTTGAGCTACAATAATGAAAAGTATTTAAATGTATCAGTCAGGTGAGCAAATCAAATTTTGGATACATGTGTGAGATGAGCACATCCTGATCTTTTGCTTTTAATTCGTTTATTACTGCATTTAAACTGAATTTCTGTGGACTTAGCCAATTTTCTGTGTAACTGAGATCATATTCAGTAAAGTGAAGTAAAACTCAGCTTGGTGTGAATGATAATGTAAATTACAATACTTGATCATCTATTGTAGGCACACAGTTTGTGGTAATTGGGGTGGAGCTTGGGGAGCCCCATCCCCAGTGGGCACAGCTGTGAGCAGCAGTGAGCAGCACTGACAGCAATGAGCCCTGGAGTGCCCAGGGGCACTGACCAACCACCAAAGGGAACAGAGGGCAGTGGTTTTTTTGGTGAGATGGACTGCTTGCTGAATAAATAGCAAAGAAACAGAACTACCATGGGAAGCTTTGTATTTTTGTTGTTTACTGATCTAGCATTGTTGGCTAAATGCAGAGGTGTGTGTAAAGAGGAACAATGCTCTGCTTAGGCATCCAGTCTAACACAGAACTCTGCAAAAGGCTACCCTATTAATTACAAAATATATTGGTCTCACTAGCAAGAGTAACAAGACTGAACAATCCTTCTCAGCAATGAAAAATAAGACAGTCTAAAACGTTAGTGTGGCAGCAATGTATAGTTTGGGACCTAAGAAGTGCAATGACAATAACAGTAAAAATCCCCATTTATGGGGCACTTTATCAAACAAACGTCTCAGGGCACCACACAATAAAAACATAAGAAAATTAAATCAAACAGAACTGTGGGCTTGATTGAAGGGAAGTAATTGATCATTTTTCCTAAAAAGCATAATGAAAAAAACCCAAACTTTCATCTCTAGAGGTCTAACATAAAAGTTCAAAGCCTGTTTCAGATGTGCAGTGTTAACGTTCTGAAGATGATTTTTTCCCTTGCTGATTCCAGATTTGTTCTGGCAGGGCATGGAACAGGGTGCCTAAAACACTAGATTGAAACTCATTTAGAGTGTGCTTACCACCTTCTAGTACAAAATTTATTTAAAGATTATAGGAAAATTACTTAAATTTGAGGAAAAGTACAAGCCATTAGTGGATATAATCTCTGATCCTCCAGATATTATCTCTCCTTTTTTGGTATGCCAACATTGTTTCAGATTCATGCAGGTGCCTGTTTTATGTAACTGCACCAAGTCACAGACCAGTTCCTTTCTCAGGTTCCTTTCTGTTGATACTGGAACTCCCATCCTTCATCCAGCTGCATGATGCAATTATGTCTGTAAATGCTTTTTTCTACCCTCTCAAAGTGCCAAAGAAGGCACTCCTCTTGGTAAGTCGTTGAGGTGAAAATGCTTAGTTACAGAAAATGTCATCTCTAATGATTTTTTTCTTCTGCCCATGCTCATTTCCATGCTCGGTGTGGTATCTATATCAACTCTCAGGTCCAATGTATAATGATAAGCTCAACAAAGCTTTTCATCAATATATTTTTCCTGATGTTCCCCACTCATTGATATTTCTCCCATGTTTTCTTGAACAATCTGTTTCCTCCAGTCATCTTTACTTGTATGAACCCAGACACTGCGTAGAGAAGTTCCAGGCAAACAAAGAAGTCTGTAAAATCTTCACCACTGAGGAGCTTCACCAAACTGACCAGCCCAAACTGCATTAACTCTTTTGTGTGAATTCTGTCTGAGCAGCACAGTTCAATGCTAGAAACTATTAAGCAGATTTAGAAAACAGACAGCTATCCAGGTAAACAGTGCTTATGCCAGCAGAGAGCCCAGAAAAGGAAGCTACTGGTCTGCAAAAGGAGTGTGTTCTTTTGTGAAGCAAGATAAAGCAAACATACACACAGAAAAGCCTAAAAAAAGGTTTGATTTCTTTAAACTTGAAAATAAATTTCAATTCTGTGTATATTAGAGGCACTTACAAAAGAGCAAATCTCTATTACTAAAGGCAATGAATAAACATGCTTTCTTTTTCTTATCCAGAAAATTTAATCTCAAAGCTATTAATTTTTTTTTTTTCTTGAAACATGTTGTAAAATACACATTTTGTAAATGCTTGTATCTTTGGACAAGTTTGTAATACCCTTCTGTAAAAAAGGTGGTTGTACTTTATCTAGTTTGGCATCAATGAAAAACCAGAAAGAAACACATCCCTGAATGTGTTTTGCTGGAGTTGTAAACATTCATTGAATTATTAAACATAAATTAGCATTTGCTAAATACTCTTGCTGGAATATTGGTCCCTATCACGAGGTACTGTGCTGACTATATGAGTGCAATTTTATCTGTAGCTAGATTATAGATAATACAATAGCTTTTCATTACTTTTCTGATCTAAATACATTAATACAAACAAACTTCAGTAACCTGGTAAGAGAAATTGCTTTTCAGATCTCTGGGCCCATTCTGTAGTTTTGCTTCATTGTAAAAGTTTTACAGAGGCTTGTTTAGACTAACTGGTAGGGAGTTTCAGGACAGTGCAATAGGTGTAATGAGACAGGGTGCTCTCAGATTTTGCTGGGGCAGGATGACCCTAAAGGAGCAGATCCTGGTCCACCTGGATGTCTCCTTTAGCTCTGCAGTGCCAGATCCAGGATACTGATAAGCAGCTGTCAGCTTTCATAGGCATAAGGTATCAAGTACTGTAGAGATGATAACTTGCTTTATTTTTCTAATTTGAACCAGAAAAAAAAGGAATTGTTTTCCTGCAGAAAAAAAATATATAATAAGTTTCAGTTTAGCAAGGTTTGGCCTGGAGTAGAAACCCTACTCTCAACTTTGTCCTACTTTGCATTATTTTCTTATATGGCTACAATTACTGTACCTTGTGGCTCCCAGGTTATGACCTTATAAGACCAAAAAGAAAAAAGACCATTCATGCCCCATTGGGTTTGATAAAGTTCTAACAACCTGCAGTGTTCCTTTTTGGAGTTCATCCATACACTGCCGTGGAGGTCATACTACTGATCTGGCTGGTTGGAGAAAATACCCAAAATTTTCTCTCCAGAAACAAACAAACAAAAGTGAAAAAAAAAAAAAAAAAGATATTTCATATTTAGTAGTTACATTTTTTCAGCTCTTTTTATCTTAAGCTTGAAATAAACCATGCATGCATGCAATGTTCTTTCCATTAATGACAACTTAAATATAAAAGCATCCAAGCACTTTCTGCCCCAAAAGAAACTGTGATGTGCCGCAGTTTTGGCAATCTACATTTTGATAATTCTCTGCCTTGAAAGATAGAGGTCTTTTAATGACTGATTTTAATTTAAAAAGCCCCTTCTACTTATAACTTTATTAATGTTCTTTTTAAGTACACCTTTTTTGCAGTATAAGGTCTTTTTAATGACAATGAAACATATATACAATGTTTATGATCTGATTTAATGCTATTTTTAAATGAGAAAGTTATTAAAACATGAATCATGTTGCAGCTAATAAAAAATGAGAGGAATCACAGGAGCAAAGGCCCAGGCAGAAAGCTGTGGCTCTTTAATGTAGAAATATTTATTGTGAGATGCTATTAAATGGATCAGAGAGACTGAGCTTTTACTGCTTTACCAAGGCCTATGCAGGAGATAAGAGATTCAAACTCAGTGCACACAGCACATGTAACTCTACCATTTGCATTTGAGTCTTGCATAAAAACTATCTCAGAGTGCTTCGAGGAACTGAATAAAACAAGTTCACTGTAAGACAATGCATGAGTTGCAAACTAGGAAAATGCTATTTGCAGGTGATAAAACCTTTGAAGAGAGGCTTTCTAAGCAGTGGGTGCTGTGATACATGGCCCACCTGAGAGAGCTGCCAAACCTGGTCTGGGGTTTGAAAGCCATGGGGACAGGCTCTGGGGCATGTGGCTGAAGCAAGAAGGAGACAGGAATGGAAAGCTGAAGTGGCCAGAAGGACTTTGAACTCTCTCATGATTTCTGTATCTTTGGTTAATATGAAGAGGTGTCACCATACAGGCAGTATGCACCAGTAAGGAACCAGTAAGGGGGAAGGAGGGGTGTGCACCAAGAGGGAAAAGATTTTTTTTATTTTTTCACTCTAGGTCCATCAAAACTTGGCAGTCTGCAGTGATGGAAAAGATGCATAATATGATAAAGCTTGGTAACCAGCATGTGTGATTGAACAAACCAATGAAGAGATAATATTTGAAAGCTTTACAGCTTGGAAAGCTGTTAGCAAGCTGGTGTCCCCTTCATCATTTTTAATTTTACTTTTACTGCCCTTCATTTGCTTTGACGGGTTGATGTTGCCATGGTGCAGTTGAAATTCTCATAAAAGTGCTGTTACCCTTTCAAGATGGCTATTTTTTCCTAGGCTTTATACCACATTTTATAGTTATGTCAGAAGGTGTACTTGGTTTATGAATTCTCCAAGCTCTGAGACTGCTCTAAAAACTCTAGGTTGCAGTTCAGGCTTGCCTTTTAATTTCTGATATTTAACAACCACTACATCAGTGTATTTATTTCCCCACATAATTAGAAAACTCATTTTAAATATATCTTTTTGTTAATATGGGTAAAAAAAAACTTCTGCTTGTCCCTCACCTTTTTGATCTGTAGTTTCTTTAACAACAACAATAGAAACCATTTTTTTCTGAGTAAAGCTATATGGCTCCTTTTTATACTATTTCCCAGTTTTTAAATTATTTACCTGATGTAGGCAAATAATTCTTTAAGCTCTTTCTGCTCCTTGTGAAATGCCATACCCAGTGTTCATAGAGATATTCTCACACTTTCAGTGAGAGTTGATTCGTGTCAGATGTGAATAGGTCCCGTGATGCTTCTGCAATCACAATTAATTTCCCCTTCACTCGCTCTGTGGCAATTCAAGTAAAAGATCTACAGAGAGAAACTCTTGTCAATGGTGTTCTGCGTTAAACTTTTTACGAGATGGTTTTAAAAATGAACATACACATATTGGTAAACCTGAAAATTTTAATCCTAATGACCTGTTAGTCATTAAGAACTGTCCTACATGACCCCTACTCAGTGTGAGCAACAGAGCAACTTCACAGCTGGATTGGAGCTTTGAGGTGGGAGAGGACAGAAAGGGCCAGAAGGAACTTTTCTTGACTTTACACTAAAGTGCCAAAAAATTGTTCAAGAAAGACATGCCTGCTAAGGGCAGCTCATGAGATTCATTCATTAATTACCATTTCTGTTGTTTTTTGAAGAAAAAGAGATTTTAACAGGTACTCTGTAGCTGCCTTTCACAGCAATACTGCTGCTAAGGGAAGGAAGGGAAGTTTCAGATGCTACTCTGTTGAATTGTTGGTATTTATTGGCTTCAGCTGAATTAGAAGCAAAATCAAAGCAAAATGAGAAGCTCTGATTTTGCTGTGTCTTCCAACAAGCCCTCCTGTAGGGTGCTGGGAAACAGATGAAGTAAATAAAGGCAGCAGAAGCTAATACAGAGATGAATGCAAGTTGCACTCAGACACAACTTTATAAAAACCAGAATTTTTGCTGAAACCTAGTTTGGTTGAATTTCTGGAACTAACAGAAAATTAAATGAGCCAAAAATGTTTAAAAGTCAAATAAGAGTAAACAGGCAAACAGAATAAAGCACAAAACTGGCTTACTACAGGTAGTATCAGATACACCAGCTCTTAGAAGTACCTTGCTGAAACCTTGGTGTTGTGGACCAAAAACTGGATATGATTTGATGTCTCTTTAGTCAAAACCTAAATAAAATTTCAGATGTTTACCTCAAGAGACCTACACTGTACTTTGTGTAATCCAGCTTTAACAGGAAGAGCCATTATTAAAGCATTCCACAGCTTTGGTTTTCTCTGCTTCTGCTCACTTTTGTTACAGTATGGAGTGCTGTCCAGCGCTGTCATATTTGTATATCTTATTTTTGTATAGCACAAGGACTGTTCCCTCACACAGGTCTGACTTATATCCTTTAGATGAAGAACTTGAAGGGTTTTCCTGGTTTTATTATGCAGTCTAGCAGTTTCCTTAAAATTTGAATGGTACATTTAAAACTCGGAATTTGAAAGGAAGCTTGTCTTAAAAACAGACTATTAGAAAACTTCATCTAGGTATGTCAATCATCCACGTACAGATTTGATAAGGTCATTTCAATAAGAAACTTATATTTGCTCTTTCATACACTTGTAATTTAGTGAGGAGTGAAAAGGAGGTGGGAAACAAATGTTTGTGATTTAAAGGTATTATTACAGCATGAAGTGGCTTTTTTTCTCCTAAGTTAATAGGTTTGTTCCTGTCACTCTTGCCAGAGTCCTGTGCAGGTCTATATTGTTATTTTATTTTTGCTGAATAACACTTTAAATGTCATTGTAATCATGATGTGTCCTTAAAACTGTATCATTTTGTTTTCATCTCTTGTTAAATACTTTGCCCCTTAATTGCCTTTTCATTCAACCAGAAGACGTATAATGGCAACCACAGTACAGCTAAAAAACAATTCATTGTACCAGTCACAGACTCTCATAATGGAGCACCTTAATAAGAGCAAGTTCTGTACTTCTTGAAGGCACAAGATAAATTAGGTTCATAGTCCATTATTTGAACAAGGGTATCTGACTTATGGCAAATCTATCTGAAAGAGTATTGTAGAATTGTATTTTATCTTTAAGAAATGTGTTTTCTAAAAGTAAGATATTTGCTTCTGTTGCAGTAAAGATTTAAACAGAAGAATTTCTCTCTAATGTTTGTTGAATCATACTAGAATGATGAGGTAGAACAGAGCCATACATCAAACAACCAGTGTTAAAAACAGAGCATTGTATTTTATTTCGGGAGGGAAGGCTGAGCACAGAATGCCGAATGGTTTTGCCAAGAGCACACTCCCTTCCCTTATTTACCAAGCTGTGTGTACAATGGAGGAGGTGACAGCACTCTTAAACTTTTTCTACGGCTGAAATTTACGGATGTGCACATTTCCTTTTTCTTCTGTGAAGAACATCACACTGGCAGAGCTGGAGACTGCATTTCTCTAACTCTGTAGAACTGCTATAATGTAAAGAAAAGCAAGACACTCGTTCAGTAGATTTTTCTGTAGATGCCCTATCAGTTTGTCCTCTTTGTCAAGCATAGAGCTGAGAATGGGGGAAAAGAGGACTCTGCCTTTCTTCCAAAGCTTTATTTTTTGGCTTTGGCTTTTCCTTGCTGTATGGTAACAGCTAACAAATACCACAGGTATTATTTTCTGTGGTATCCATTTTCTAATGAGGAGTCTTCTTATTAAGGCATTGAAATGATACTAAGGATTTACTTTTTGTGTGCCTGCCAGGCATCATCAGACAACCACTGATGTTAGTATGATCTGGAAGGGATTCAGACTTATGGTTTCAAGTCTGAGAAATGCTATAATGAACTGAAACTCCCTTTACAACATCCTCTGGTTTTGGCCAAGATAGTGTGATTGGATTCAATTTTCTCAGGCAAACACACATTTCTAATTTTTACCACAATCAAGAGGTCAACCAATTCTTTATTAATATTTCTTGATCCATGGCTAAATACACAGAAGATCTGAGGAAATAAGTTACTTTTTGTATAAAACTTAAGGCATAAGTGGAAAGGAGATTTACTGTGATTTCTGATCCCATGTTACCAACACCTTCATTCAACTCCCTCAGTTTCCTTGGGTGGCATGTTGAACTCCTATTCCTGGAGGAGGGATATTTCACATGGAACAAATAGATGAGGTTTCTGGTTTAAAAAAAAGTGTTTATTTTAAGTATGTAACTGACCATTCTTGCTATGTTATGTACTACAACTCTCTTTACAGTGCTACTTTCTGAATACTGAGCCAATGACCAGTGCTCAAAGCACTCAGTCTCCCCGGTCCTGGGGTGGAAGAAGACATTCTGTACAGCCATGCAGACTGCACAGCCACTGAGCTAAACAAACAAATCCAGGGTGAGTCAGTTTGCCATGGCCACAATGGGTCTGCAACAAACAGGGTTTCATGACTGGTAACAAGAGTTAAGTCTGGCCATGCAGTGTCTCCCTGTCATGGATTCAGATTGCCTTAACAGGTGGAGATAATGGACTGCTTCAGTCCTTTTGGTAAAGTAGCTTTTATTTAGAGTAGTGGATATGTGGTGTTGCAGGCATTTACAGTGATTATTGGAAATTCTGCTATAGAAATTATGTCTGTCAAAACAGGAAGACCAAGAAAAGCCTTACAGCTGCTACTTCCAGCTGTTAAGGGTCCATAGCTGCTGGGTACCATTTTCCTCTATTTCTCTTTACTAAATACTGGGCCAAATGCTGGGCTGTTGTCACACCTGCTACATTGTGCTCTCTTTCCTTCGATTTGCAGACTGACTTCTGGCCTAAGAATCCTTAAGTGAAATTAGGAGGACTGTGTATCCATGTGTAGTTATTGTTGTCAAAAGACATCTGATATTTAAAACTTTAGTTTGTGCAGCCATTTTGGGAGCAGACTTCCTGAGTTGTGAGCCCTCTTAAATATGCCAGTGTAGACAGTTTCCAAAATGCAAGAAATATCTCCATAAAGATTACAGCCTAATGTCTAGCACTTTGAGCTATTCCAGTAGGAGTATGACTTTTATTAGACTTTTATTAGAGTTTGCTTATGATGATAGAGTCTTTCCTTGATGTTCAAATATTAACACACCTGCTTACAAGTTTCAGTGTTTACTGTTACCTTTCAAGTAACCCTTTCTCAGAAGGGATTAAGAGGCCCAACGTTTTAACACCATTTCATATTGACAATTAAATGGATCTGTGATATGATAGACATGACATAGCTTCTGCAACTAAATATTTTACAATAATAAACACAAAAAATTGCACAGTATTGTGATTGGAATAGAGTTGATATCATTGCTGGGAAAAAATTGCTCTCTGGAGAAAAAAAGTAATTAGTGTCAGTTTTCCTTCAAAAACTTAAAAAAACCCTGAATTCTATTTGCCATATTAATAATGTAGACCTTATCTTATGCTTTAATAGCATCCGGTTGACCTCAATTTTTTATCAAAACCTTTTACTTTTCTGAATTCTGAGACAGTAATTTTATTCTTAGCTTTTACTTTTCAGTCACTACTGCATTTTGAGGTGTCCGTGCCTGGTTTTATATCCAAGGCTTCTGAAGATTGTAGTTTGGGGATCCTGGGAGTGTTTCCTATGGAGATTTTTTCTGGGAAGAAATTTATCATGAATAGCTGGGTGGATTCTGGTGCAGCTGAAGTGTCGGATACCAAGGCAAATGACATTGCTTAAAAATGATGGCCATGAAATGCAAGTACATTGCAAATCACTCAGCTGCAGAGTCTTGGAATAAAAGCACTACAGGGCTGATGTATGGACTGATGTTGCCATTTAATGTGGTTTCCCAGCAAACCTTTCATAAAATTCATGACTGTAGCTGACCTCTGTTACTGTGTTCCTCTTAGGGGAAAAAAAAAAGGCTATAACCCAGCTCTCTACAGCAGTGCACTGAAAAGTGATGTGTGATGTGAAGCAAGGTGAGGGGAATCATGTTCACTTCACCACAGACACTAAAGGTGAGCCTGTAGTCAAGCAGTTGATTAAATGTCACAGCATATTCGACAGTCTTCCAGGCTGACAAGGTTCTATTCTGACCAGCTTCAAACTAAGAGCCTCATTCACATTTTCTACCAGCCTCAATCACATTCTTACCAGCTTTACTCCATTGCCTGTGCTGCTTTAAAAAAGTTGCCTCTGCAAAAGCAGAATCAGCCATCAGTTGCCAGCAGGTAACACAGAGCTTCTTTATGTTATTGTTACCACAAAATACTAGATAAGACACTCTTTATAATCTTTTGTTCCTGTGTTAGCTATAGTTATTTGGTTTTTGCTTTATGCATGACTATGGGTGCTGATTTTCCCTGAAATCAGCAATTCTGGCCTGTTCTAGAGATTCTTGGCTTCTCATGTAAAAATTGGAGTACTGTTTTTTGCTTCCACTATAGCTTACAGTCAAGGGACAGCTGCTGATGTATGTTAAGTTGCCACAGCAACTGAAAGTATATGAATGCCCCAGCAGGTTGAATTTGAGGCAAAAGGTCTGGTTGGTTGACATGGTCATGTCTGAGCCACCTCCAGAGAGAGCAGAAAGTAGAGGTGGAGGGGAGTGTGATGCAAATGTGAAAAGAGGCAAAGAGTATCTAGTCAGAAGGATGATGAGGAATCATTTGTTTTCTTCCCAAGTCTGTGTAAAATGTTAAATTAAAATCCACCTCTCCTTACAACTTCCTTGTCTTTCAACTTCCCACTCCTTCAAAGTACCTCTTCACATTGTGAGAGCTGAGATGGCGTAGTCTTTTATATGTGAGATTGATTCCATATTTTAGGAAATGGAAAATGAGTTGTTACTGTAAGTGTGCACTTCTGTCAGTATTACCAGCTAAAGCAAATTTAGCTCTTCCATTCCCTCAGGTAAAATTAATAAGCAAATGTAGGCACAGTGCTTTTGGCTGTGTGTGAAACTCTGCCTTTTTTGGTGACAACTATTTGTAAATGCAAACTGGGGGCACTCAGATCACCTGTGTGATTGTGATACCCCACCTATCAGCAGAGCCCACCACACTCCATGTGCTTCTCTGGGAGTGCTGTGTTGGTCCTTAAAGGTCTGGGGCACAGCTGAGGCAATTGCTCTCTTGCTCCTACCTCCCCTTATCTCTTCCTCTGTGTGTGGGAGGGGGTCTGTACGTAAATGAGGGAGCTACAACTGGAAGAAGAGACAAGAAAATGTTCTGTGTTGATGAGTTAGTGATGCAGGGTTTGCCTGTTGGACAATCAGCCCAAAGTTTGTTTTAAATTAGCTAGCAAAACTGCAAACCTATCCTCCCAGCAGGGTTTTGATAGCATGTGGTGGCAGCTGCAAGTCAGAGCTTCCACAATTCCACCCAACTTCTTGCCCAAACAAGCTGTATGTATAGTAATACAGTGCTGTAGTGTAAAAAAATTTACAATATAATTAATTTTTTTTATTCTGGTTCTCTCTGGACTATATAGTCCCTGCCTGTTATTTTATTTACTCCATAGCTATTCTTGCTTTGCAGTTATTTCCTTTAGATTGTAGCTCTAAGGTCAGTCTAAGGACAAGATGTTCCTTCCGGAGATGAGTTGTGAACAGTAACAAGCAGGCTGTGTAAACGCTTCTTTCTTCTGTGTCACTCGAAAACCTAGCTTGGGAAAAAAAAGATAGCCTCCTTCAACTCAGGATTTAGATCCTAAATTCAGATTTTGAGGTTGACATCACTCCTTTGATGCCTCCAAGTAAATTACAACAGAGTAGTTACGAGGTGATCCAAAGCCATGCCTATGGAAGCGGTAGTTCTCCAGGCTGAGATTGATTTTTGTAGCCACTAAGATGAAGAGGACAGGATAAGTTGTTTTGTTTTGGTTTTTTCCCCTATTTCACTTGATAATTTTTTCAATAATTTCATACCATTTTTCCCTCTAATTTTTAAAATACTCTTTTGATTCAAAAACAATGCCACATATCTTGCATCCTACTGGAATCATCTGTATGTTGCTAGGACATTAACAGAAGTCTAAGAGGAAAGGCCACCTTGCTAAGTGTCTGCTCCATGGGGGCAAAGGATTTTAACATCCAGAAAGAACAATTGATTACTAGAAATGGATAGAGTGGTTGTAGTATGAGGCTCTGCTCCTCTATCTCTTCCTTCTTCTGGACAATATAAATGTGCTGGTGGTACTAAATGCCTTCATTCCTAAGTGAGTACAATAAAGATTAGTCTTTAATTATTTCTGGCATATGTCCTTTAAATTCAAAGCCTGTAAATTGCAATGGGCAAAGGGTAATATGTCTTAACAGGTTACACCTCCCAAAGGATTTGTTGATTGACATCAAAATTGTTTCCCCTCCCTCTCTTCTGACTGACAGAATGACAGGTGTGAAGTGATGGCAGTGTGCTGTAATAATGTGTCAAAAGACCTTAAATCAAGACTAATGTGGCTTCAACGATAAGCTCCCAAACGTTTGTGTGGCAGAAAATGGAACTGTAGGGCAGATTCATCTTGGGACTATTATATCTTTGCACTTTCTAAAAGTGCTTTTTCGTTAGGGTCCTTGGCTGATTACAGGCCAGAGGTTTTAGGAGTATTTCTTTTTACAAAGCCACCATAGGGAGAAAAACATTTCTAAGCTTACTACTATGACAGGCTTACATCTAGTGGGGGTTTTTTTCACAGAATTTTAGTATATATGTAATCTAGAACCTGAAATAAATAAAAAAATATTTGTTGCAGGAGTGACTGGTGGTCACTCCTTTGGACAAAATGTAACATTTATTGCTTGATGAAACAGTAGAAAGGCAGTGAGAATAAATAAGGGTGAATACACAGAGAGACTCTCTCATTTAAGCCACCTCTGATGTACAGTTTGTGCAGAATTTTCTGACCAAAAGGGAAACTGGAAATGCTCTGTTGCTGCTCCAACTTCCTGCTTTTGTATTTCTTCCTGCTGAAACATTATGAAAAAATTAGAATAGAAGGAAAGCCAACAGAGGCAAAAATGAAGTAAAGTTAAATAATATAATAAATCAAATTGAAATCATAGATAGTCTCTTATTTTTAAAACTGTAGGTCAGTTTAAGAAAAAAATCAAGACCAAAAATTTGTGACTGACAGCAAATTAATGGTCATGACAAGTTTGGAGAAACGTGCTCTACCCCTCTGTCAGAGCACAACTGGGAGCTATTTCTGACACAGGGGAGTCTATGCACAGAAAGAGAAGAGAACTGATTTCAACGTTTACACAGTAACATGAGTGAAATTTGGTGTTTGGGAGGGGAAGGAAAGGGTCTGTGGTCATGGGCATAAATCAACACAAAAATTAAGAATTAAACTCTAGAAGAATGCAAAATTAAGACTTCATTAAAATTATTGCCTAAATAAGCTGGCTTGAAAGTAAGAGAATTAATAAACATTCTAATTTCTTCAGAAAAAGCCAAACCACAATCTCTTCCTCCTTATCCCAAGGCAAGGCTGAAGGAGTGAGCTGCCATTGAATATTTACAAAACAAGAAATAAATGTTGCTTGAAATTTGTTCCCTTGATGAAGAGGGCAGCAGCAACTGAGCAGTGTCAATCTCCCTGCAGTCTCCTACCTACAGCTTTAAGATAAATAAGTAAAAAAGAAAAACAAAACCAATGCAACAAAACACTGGATAATCACTGCAGTTTTCAGTGCATTATATTTAGATGTACGCAGTCTCTTCGTGCCTCTGTAACCTTCACCAGCCCATGAAGATTTTCCGTTTTTTGGAAGCAGTCTCCTAGCTCATAATCTAGAAGCAAAATCTGAATCACAGAACTGATTTTCAAGTTAGGCTGTTCCAAAATGCCTACAATCAATAAATAACAAGGCCGCCAGCACACAAAACAAAGCACACAAGTATGCAGTCAGTAATTTACACTATAGACCCCATTCAGTGGCAGTGCCCTGCTAATGGCTGCTAGAACGTCTCCTTTTCACCATCCAAACAGGTCAAAATGTGGGTTTTGAGAAAATTTCCTTTTTTTCCCCTTTCTTTATTTGTCTTTTTAACTAAGTCCTTCTAACTATCTTTGTGAAATAGCAATAATGACTGAGAAAAATAAATCTGTTATAAAAAATTGACCTTGCTTTCTACCCAAACAAGATTTTTTTCCATTTTTTTTTTCCTTAGAGGTGAAGCTGAGAGCTGGTTATTTTGTTTGATTGTCTGCTTTAATGCATAAAGCACTGTGAAAACATACAGTGAAGTCTAAACCCTCCATCCAAGCAGCCATTATAGGAAATGTTTCTGTTGGAAAAGATGGTAACATATAAAAATATTCCTAAATCTCATTTTTCCTCTGAAGTATTACTTAACCCTCAGGCAATAAATTTCACTGAACTCACTGAAGTGAGAAATGGACCCTTTTAATAAGGCTTTTAACTACACATCTTAATGAAACTTAAACAAATGGTGTCCCTGCCACTATGTTGGCTGCATGTGTGTTTATGGATACTATGTAAGAAGAATACATATTTTTCATATTTAGAGATTTACTGTTCTATGGTAATTTTCAAACAGCACTGGAAAATAAACAGACAATTCTTTCTTTTTAATAACTGCAGTTTGCCAGCTTTCTTCTTTACCTGAGTAATGACCACCAGGAGGGGCTTCACAGTAGCTTGTTTTGTTCCTAGATCCAGAAAAATATGTGCATTTGCCTACAAAGACAGTGCGCATTTTAAGGTACATTTTTCTTTATTTGACTCTTTTGTTTCTTTCTTTCTTTAAAGACAAATCACATGTCTGACCTGTGACACTGGCTAACACGTGCAAAGGGAAATTTCCTACATCCAGGCATTCACTTTGCATAAGTTAAGGCTCTGCATGCTACTCTTGTCCCCACTCCTTTCTAATTTTAGGGAATTTTGTGCTTTATAAAACAGGCCGTTTCAAATGTGAATAAATCTGTATGTCAAACCCACCCTCTTCCCCACAAACACAAATCTGAATATGAATGTCAGGACCCGTGCACATGCCTAGTTTCTGTATGAGCATTCTGCCTATCTGGAGAAGTGATTTGACTTCTCAGTATTGCATTAGACCACTGTCATTAGCGACAGAGGTGTCATTTTGATGTGATCTGTGAGGCAGTAGAAGCTTTGAAGTTGAAAGATAGAACAGACATGGATAAATTGTGCTCGGAGTGTGCTGCTATTGCACCATTATTGCTGGCAATTATTTCACCAAGTGACACATCTGATAAAAAGTCATCCGCCTTGCTATGGAAAGAAACCACAGCTCGCTGGAGCACGTGGTAGATCTGTCGATTTCAGAGTGTGAGAAAAAGCTCATTAGCTTTGGCCTGATCAGTCTGCACCCACCATGAACTCTTTTGCATTGTTTTCCCCCCATCCTCATGTGTTCAGTTGGTTTCCTTTCCTGATCTAGCACTTGTGCTTTTCTGTTTTAATGTTTGGCCATTTGCTCTCTCTTCTCTTCTCCACTCCACTTTCTCCAACACATCCTTTCTTAATGATGTGCCAAATATGCTTCCTGCTTCTCCTACCCTCTTCCTTAACAATTTAGAATAATGTTTATTTCTTTGTTGGTCTCATAAAACAGGGGGTTCAGAACTTTCTTTTAATCTGCAGAGCATGTGAAATCTAACTGTTCCAAATAAATAATAGCAGATTCCATGTCATTAAATTTCAGGTCAGTTTTAAACATGGAGTAAAGGTATGCTCCATGGGCTAAGTCTAAGGAACAGAGGCATGGAAAATTAGATGTGTCACAGGTTTTGGAGATTCTTCCTATTTCTAAACTGAAAAATAACTTTGTTAAAACAAAAACACACACGTCTGTGCTTATGTTATTATATTTCCCTGGATAGGTGAGTTATAAAAGAAGGTGGCCTTAAGCCATCCCCCTTACCAAAATGTCTTTCATTTCAGTATATCAGCACTGCTCTTCCATAAAGGCATGACAGAATACATGGCATAGATTCATTCCACTTAAACTGAAGTGTCTTGGTTACCCAGTTACATTAGTCTCCCTTCACAGACAATCAAGACTCACTATTGTCTTCAAAAGGCATTTTATGTTAAAGAGCTGCTATTTTCTGGAAGGAACGTGGTCCATGTGCTTACCAAACATGCTAAAGTTATTATGAAATAAATATTCTCTGTGAGACCTGGACACAGCAATAGGTCACTGTCCAACAACATGGGCTTTACCAGGGTTCTGCTATGAATCCTGGGGATTTAAGTCTTCAAATTCTTACAGACAGTATTATTTTTGCTCTAAATTAATGGCCTCAGTCTAATCCTGATAATTATGTCTTCACAGCATAGCCAAGAGACAGGTGATTAAACTGACTAGAGAGTCTCTGTCCCACTCATGGTAGGCCTCCAGGTCAGAGGTGTCTTAATGAGAGATCGGCTGGAGGATGATGAGCTGATCCTGCAGCCTCCAACAGCACTGAATGGACTACAAGGGACTCTGTGGAAAATAACTTCCAGCCAATAAATGTACAAATCATCCTGCAGATCCAGCTGTTACCGGGGCTGCAAGCATTCCTGTTGTTTGTTTTTGGAGGGGGCCTGTGTGGTTGTGTCAAAACCCAGACTATGTACAAATTCCCCAGTGGTCACTGTGAAGAACACCACAATATTTTAAAGGTACAGGATTCAAATTTACATCAGTTTCTTCCAGGACTCATATCCTGGAAGAAACTGAAGTGGAAAAGATACTGTTTTGTAGAAGTGGAAAAGATACTGTTTTGTAGAGAGCTTCTCTGATCAGTATTCTTGATGTGTATCCTAGTGGTAGGAAGTAGCAATAATCGTAATAATTTTAAAACTACCACATACTGCGAAGCTAAATGTTAAAGAGGTTAAAGCTAAGCATGTTCTGGGGCTAGTACCAGCTACTATTTGCAGTAGTAAAGCATGTTATGCATGTTAGGCGTGTCATACACCGACTGACCCCTTCCATTCTGAAAGGGATTTCCAGGCATATCTTGGGTATTTTTAGCAAAAGTGGATGAAAAATATAATTTAAAACAAGAATAGATTTTCCTATTGTGTATAGAGACAGTTTTGATTTCCTAGTAGCAAGCAAAGGGCATGAGGGTAATAACTGACGTGAAGAAAGGATGTGAATTAGAAGGGGCAATAATCCTTGGAGCTTCCCCTGCTGCTGGAAAGCAGTGGGTTTCCTTCCAGAGCAAAGTTTTCGGTGAGATTGGACACATCAAAGCAGGTTACAAACACCAGACTGCTGATTTCTCTAAAAAACACCCTGCAGATGTTTGAGCACACATTAACAGAACTATTTATTGAAAGTCCAGCTACAACAAATTGTATCAAATGGCTGCAAAGAGTTTCTTTAATTGGTGCCCTGATCTTCCCTGCAAATTCTTTGGGCATAGTCCAAGTATGAGAAATACCTGCAAAACCTAGTAATACATCCTTGCAGAAACTGATCCAACACTGCCAGGAAAGAGGAATTCTAAAACAACTGGTAAATGTAAAAGGGATTTCTTTGTCATACTTGCCATCCATACAAATGACTGGGTTATCCAGCTACCCAAACTTCCCTCTGTGTCCCGATGCCCTCAGTAAAACTCTCCAGCTCAATTATCACATGTAACAGTCTACTCAGCTAATCATCTCTTGTTTTTCTCCTTACAGGTTTTCATGTCATTGCTTGAGTTTTTAAACAATTTGATAATTTTCATAACCTGCTTGGACTTGATTCTCTAACCTACTGTATTTCAAGAAGCAGTTCATTAACATGGGTGACTGCATGGTAGCCTCACCTGAAAACTTTCCAGGTTTCCTAAATTTCACTGTCTTGCACATGTTTATTATAACTTCATAGCAACTATGTCCATATAGAGAATGATGAAAGGGTGGTTTTTTTTTCATTATCTGACTAGAATATTGCTGAAGTAATGAAGCTTGTGTATTATGAAAAGACAGAGCAGGGATGTCCAGTCATGTGCAGTGGGGGGATAGGAAATTAATTTTACAGCACCCTTCAGAAAGTCTGTCAGAAGGAAAAGTTATCTTTGAAACCTTCTCTTCTAGTGGGAAAATAATATATATGTGCAAATCATGGGTTTTCCTGGCTTCTGGTTGTAACCAGAGTTTTCTTGGAAGTAAAGGAGCAGTCCTGCTTCCATTAATTCCAAACATTAAACAACTGTGATACTGACTTTTAAAAAAGCTTTGCATTCAAGCTATTCACCTGGAGTGAAGGGCTACCTAATTCAGTCTGCACACATGGATTATGCATCCTACATGTAAAGTCTTTGATCCATGATAAAACCAACATTTGTTGATCTGTTTTGCACTGTATCTTGCAAAAAATGCTTTTCCATATATGTGTTTTATTGTATCTGATGTCTAAATAAAGACTTTACTGGACAATACTGGAATGAATAAACTGAAAAATAAATATGTTTAAAGCTTCTCAAGAGTCAGTGGTTTCAAATGCAATAACATATTTTACAAGTTGTTACTGTGGTTTGATTTCCAAGTCGCTCAGAAGAGCCTAAGAAGACAAGTATGTTGGAAAAAGGAGTTTCTTCTTCCAAGCAGGAAAAGAAAGTGGAAATTGAATAAAGTTGTAAAAAAAATTAAGAAGTGCTTTGGAGTGTTCATCTCTCTCCAGCATCTCCATTGGGATACTTTGAACTCACTCTCCCTCTGACTGTAAGATTTTTTTTTTGACAGAAAATGTCTGGTTACTGGACACTTGTGTCTCATTGGTGAAAAGAAATTGGAAAGTAAAACCTGGCAAACTAGACCCAGAGGTAGGTGAAAATTTTAGCATAATGAATGTTTTGAAAAAAGTATATTAATAAATCTGTGGTTTAAGACCTGGAGCATGGGGGAGTGCTTTTTGAAAAGGTCAGTCAAGTACATACAGCCAGGAATCAAGCTTAGGGTCTTTGAGTGCCCTTACTTAGAAATAGGTCTGAATGTCTTCTGTCTTTGAAGTAAGAGAAAATTTACAGTCTTTTTTAAAATAGATTTTTTTCCCTGGAGGCATCAGGTGGCAAAGGGCAGACTTGTGGTAAGTAAGAGAGGACTGAAAACAGACTTTTTTTTTTTTTTTGAGCTGTTTTTTCTTTGTTTTAGATTGTTGGGGTTTTTTTGTGGCGGGGGGGGGGAGGTTTTGGGAGATTAATGATGTCAACCCTAATGACAAGGTTATTTTTTAGCAGCATGCCAGCCACATGCACACAATCTTACAGATTCCAAAAGGAGACTGTTTTCTCTTAAGCCTAAAACCATACAGTTGCATGTAGGATGATACCTAATTCCCTGCAATGGAGACATAGTCCAAAACTTCCAGATAATTTTTAAATGTACTCATCATGAGAAAGTAGAAAATCTTGGGCTGTTTAGCAAAATTATCAATCCATCTTAACTTGAGCTATCAGAGCTAAAGGTGATATGAAATGGTCTGGTTAACCGTGTAAAGTAGGTAAACTAAACTAGATTTTTTATCTGTATTTGACTACACAGCTGGTGTTAGGGTGCCATTTGTTGCTAGTGCAGAATTACTCATTTATAGTACCCACAGCATCCTCCATTGCAGCTGATAATAAAATTATTAGCAAGGAGTATGATTCTGGAGTGTAAGCAAGAGAGAAAGTCTGTTAGTCCTCATTCAAAGTATTAATAGTATTAGTTTCATGAATGCAGTAATATTTATGACTTGGTGATACAAGTTCCAAACTTTTCTAGAAAAGAAAAAAGAAAACACAGAAATGTCTCCTTCTTTTAGAACACAAATACATAAATTTTAATCTGAGAAAAATACAAAATGAAACCATGTACAAGTTATGTACAAACCCTTTTTACAGGACAATATATTTTTCACTGGATATTACATATGACAAAGTCAGGTAGATCATTTCTGAGCACCAGCATTTGTTCTCTCTCACCAACCCATGATGTTAAAAGTAAAGTGATGAAGTCGTACTCCTTTTTCTTGATGAACTATTAAGTTAAGATGCCAGCTGGTTCTCAGTGTACCCCTCACCATCTCCTCTTCCAAACTATAACTAATGTAGACATGTGAAACAATCAGAAGATACTGTATATATGTATTTGCAGGTGTGTGTTTTTTTCTGAAGGAAGAAAGTGGTTTCATCAGTTTTGAGCTCTACAGAAATGTGAAACTTAGAGTAATATATTTTTTCCTTTTTTTTTTCCTTTTTTTTAAATTTTTTTTTCTTGCCAGAAGTTAGAGTATTTGCACTGGCTAAGCATGTGTGTGCCAAGCTATGGGACCATGGCTGAAGCAGAATTTTTGTAACTGCTTGAGATAACTTCTGCTGACATTCCTATTTGGTTCATACTAGTTATCATCCAGTCAACAAAATGCTCATATGCCACACTGTTTTGTTTCTGAAAAATCTATGGGTTTCATTGCATTTATTCAACTGCCTATATGCTGTGTTCTGGGTTGTTTGCTTTTTTTACTTCATAGAGATCTCCTCTAAAATGCATTGACTGAAGCAGCAAGAAACCTTGTCTCAACATCATAAAGGTTCTAATTAGATGCAGCGTTACTGTTTAGCTTCCTAAGTTAGATATTGCTCTAAATTAGAACCAAAGTAATAAAAGAAATGCCTTCTATTTTATATTTTCTTCATTTCCCTACCCCTTCTCCTTTTGGCAGTCACCAGTAGCACACCACTGAGCAGAGCAGATACCTCAGAGCAGCAGTGCTCGCTGTTGGCTCCAGACTGCTGCTCAGAGGCTGCACAGCCTCAGCCTGGCTGCATGCTCTGGAGCAGAGAGAACCTGTGCAGAATAGATGCATTACTGACAGAAATATAGCTCTGAGAAATGCTGGCACAGCCTTATCAATACTAAAGGCCCACATACCATCCTGGGCAGTGACTACAGCAGAAGAGCTACTACATTCCTTGCGTTATTTCAGATGGGGCTGTAACCCACACCTTCTACTATTGCTCAGCAAGAAAATACTATAAATGGAATATTGGAGACCTGGTGTGCATATATAATAACTTAAAAAAAAAAAAAAAACTATTTCCCTTAAGTTTTGATTATTCAAGAACCTTTAGAATTAAAAAAAAAAAAAAAATTAAAAAGGTGCTTGTTTATACGTTGGGGATTTTGGTGGTTCAGATGACACAGAAAGGAATAAAACAGAAGTCCTATAAAGAGTTCTCCTTATCTCCGAATTTTTTATGGGTTTGCCATTGACTTTGGCAGATATTCCCAGGCTAATCCACTGAAACACTGGGGATGGATTTGTGTTTTCACTTTGTCCTGTTCATCGCCTTTCACATACTTGGTTATTTTGCTTAATCACATTCAAAACTAGAAATGAAAGGTGAGACACACATTTCTTTTGGTGCTGAAGAAATTCACAATGATAACAGCTGTAAAAACAAAACACACACACACACACACTGACCTCAATATGTGTTCATTTCAAATACATGGGGATCCAGGAGCCCTTAGGAATCCACTTCTTAAAGCCATTTAAGCACCTGCTCTGTTTCAGTTTGTGCCCATGTGAGTCAGCTAGTGCAGGGCAGTTGTTAACATTTTTATGGATTGGCTGGTGAGTGGCCAAGCAGTAAAAACACACATTATTAGCCATTTGTAAATTATTGCTTTTTTGGTCACGTATGTTTATTCACCAGTTATGCAACCAATTATTGCAGTAGTTGTTAGCTGTAATTTAGACACATGCCCCCAGAAAAACCTGAATGAGAACACACTATTTTACTTTCTCCTTCTGCTACATGAAGAGTTCAAGAAATGCAAAATAGTACTTTGCAGGCCAAAAATAGCCAACATTATCCAACACCATCCAACAATCTATAATAAAAGGCTAAACGCTTTTGCAGTGTCACCTGTACCTTGCCTTGCAAACTACATTTGCCCTTTCCTGCCTTTGGCTGAGGCCATTTAGTTCTTGTTACATCCAGTTGACCATGCCTGGCCCAGATCAAGGGGTTTGTACTTTCTGTCCCATGTATTCCCTACTGCTGGGCCATTGATGCTGATTTAAAAGACAAGGTGTTTAAATGTCAGTGACAGTTTTAGAATGCTTTTAAAATGTACAAGGAAGTGTTTTTTATCTTTTTTTTTCCCTATTAACAAATACATCATATTATTTTAGAAGGAACTACACAATCACATCGAGGTGTTAAAATTTGCACTTAGACTATGAATATCTTCTTTACTTTTACCCTAACTTTTGCTGCGCTTGGCACGTGCCACCAAATCTATCAGAGGACAGTTTTATCCTTTCATCTTAGTGCTCATGGGCTTCAGGGGGAAAATTAAAACAATAGCCACGGAACAGAGAGAGCCAGCAGACATTCTGGCAGTGTGGGAGCAGACAAGTGCAGGGGTGAGAGGAGGGGCAGGAGCACAGCCCAGCTGCAGCACTGAGAGAAGGCTCTGCAGCATAATGTCAGGGCATCTCTCAAAAAACTAACCAGGATGGCTGGGTTTCGGTCAAACCAGGTGGAAATAGCAGGAAAAAAATCTTCCATGTGCTACCCTGCAAGTATATTTTCTTCTTTTCTGTGCCTTTCTTCACCTCAGCTCATGGAAAATAAAAATGATGACACCTTCTTGTGATGACTCTATCAAATGCATGCACACCCCTGTACATATGTGTGTGTCTGTACCCACACACACATCTGTGTGTATGTGAGTGTGTGTGTACCCACATATATATATATATATATAAAATATATATATATGTGTGTGTGTGTGTATGTGTGTGTGTATGTGTGTGTGTATGTGTGTGTGTGTGTTTGCATGTGTGGACATGCATATATGCAAACACACACACACAGACACACTATTTACCCAACACATGAATTACCAAAAAAGCATTCTATATTCTGTATCAGTAGTGCATTCAATTAATGCAAAAAACCCACCCCCAAAAAACAAAACAAAACAAAAAAAGCCCCAAAAAGCCTGGAAATCCTCCCCACCTCACTTTTTTTTTTTTTTTTTTTAATCTTTTCTTTCTGAGACAGGGGTAAAAGTTATTGATAAAGACCAAGAACTTATTTCTATATCAGTCATCATGTGGTCTGTCAGCTGTCACTTATGTCCCTCTTCCAGCCTTTTCCCAGCTTTGATGTAACTTCATATATTCATTAATTGGTGCTGTAATTGTAATTTTTAATGGCTGAATATCAAAGATTCCAACTGGTTTTCTATCTGATCCTCCATCTAATTTCCAGACATCAGTCCTGCATCTCTTATTATCAAAAAGAGGAGTAAGAAAATATCACCAATTTTAGCTTTTCTGTAAATGGGAAATGTAGACCCATAACTCCACCTGTTTCTCTCTGTCTTGTGTTATTCTATCAACCATTGCATATGGAGCTCTCTGTGCCAGAAGAGCTCGTGAGTGTGTTCAGGTCTTGTCCTTTATTCACCAACAGCAGCGTGGGGTTTTGGGGTGTGACTGTTAAACTGGACAGAGACACACACAAACCTTAGCAATGTAGGGGTGCTCCATTTGATTCATTAGTATGTTTTACCCAGTGAATGCTCACTTCTGAAGGAAGGACACTCAGAAGTGGCACTGTATGTGGTAAGGTGTAAGATATAATGTTCTATGACCCTATAGTAAACACCAGTCTTCTCAGGAAAAAGAAATTAAAATTCCTATGTATTTGGTGAGCTTGAACACAAATTTCTACAATTCTCCTGTACTCAGGCCCAGCTTTTCTCATTCTGGTTGTAACATGAATGCAGTTCATAAATGAAAAAGGAGCACTGACTTCAAAGAAAAGGCTTAACATGACCCAATGCAGAGACTGGATGTAAATTATAACGTGTCACTAGCTGAAGCAGCATATGTTGGAAGAACTCACTGGAATTATCTTCTCTTTTGGGGACTGTGAAATGCATTAAACATGCATCTAAGTAATAATGAAAAACTGCTTGTATTGTTTTGTTACTCTGTAGGAGAGTGAAATATTTTAAACAATCCAATTTTACAGATACTGTATTAACAATTCTCATTATTGTCTTTAAATAGCTATTCTACAAAATGTAACAACAAAATAGTCACAGTCCAAGAAGTCACTCCAGAATAAAGCCTATTAGGTGTTAGTATGGTTATACTTGTACTGCAGCCAGTGGACAAACATTAAAGCTGAGATAGTTTGGCTTAAATGTTGGATTACATAGTGGACATCATTGTTTTCACAATAAATTCATCATCTGCTTTGTATTTCTTTGATTCACTGATATTTCTCTAATGATAAAAATACCACGGTATGTTTAATTGTGGTGTTTAACAATTCTGCAAAATTACAAAGCCTAAAGTTTACTTGCACAATGAAAGTCTGCTTTTCCTGATGAATCTGGTTTTGTGGTTTTGGTTTTTGTTTCCCTACTATCACAGCCTTTCCTTTTTTATTTTTTTGTTTCCACACAATTGTGTCAGATGTTGCTTATTTGAGATAGAGAGAGTAACTAAATCATTTAGAACATAAATGTTTGGGTGGGTGGATACTGCAGCACAGATATGAAACATCACATTTTGTCTGATGGCTATAAAGCTTGTTGGCAACTTTGTGTAACTGCTGACACAAAAGGCACCCTTCAAAGGCCTTTTGCATGTTATCATAATAAATACATTCATCACTTTTATTATCTTTATTTGGTTATTACTGTATTTTTGTGTGTGGTGTCCCAGCAAAGTAAAAATAAACAAAAGAAAAAAAAAAACAACAACCAGAAAAACAACTGCTAAAATAGGATGTTGCTTATTGTAGGAATTAACTGAGGACAGCATGCTGTGAGACTGTAGAGCTGAGATTAAACCAGTTTTTATCCTGATCTGAATTAATCACAAGGAGATTCAGTGTGTACTTTACCAGGGTATGAGCTTTTACTAAAGTGCAAGGATCTGGAGCTAAATCTCTGTACATATCAGGAAGAATTTGTACCATCTCAGACCAATGAAAGGCCATCAGCACTTCTGAAGTAAGGAAGTAACAGAATGTGGTAGATCAGATGGTTTATAACTGGTGCTTCCATGCACTGTTTATGCACTCTGGATTAAATCCCTGTAATAATGGCAAAAGAAGAAGAACTGCCAAGCTTGCCTTCCTGAAATTAGCAACTGCTGATGGCTAATGGGAAGTGAAGTGCAACTGCCAGATTTGCCACTTCTAGCAAGTGCCCTGTAAGCCCATGGCCCTTGCTGGGTGCTGACATTCCCTGTGCCTGTGTCACAGCTGCTCCCGGGGGTGCCACCGTGAGAAGGGGCAGGGCACAGCGGGGGGGTTACTGCACCTTCACACAACTGGCAGTCAAGATGATCCATATGTTACCAAAACAAAGAATATTTCTGAAGAATGTTACATGTACAAAAATATGACTTTCAACTCTGAAAATAAATAAGTTTCAATTTATTAAGAGCTGGTGTCAATGCTGAACAAAATACACATCTTCCAATAAAGAAACATTTTGGTGAAGTGTAGGTTTTTTTTTTCTTGGGTGGGGTTTTTTTTTTAATTTACTAAAATACAAGTTGGACCTTTTTTTTCCTTTTTGTAAATATATCATTTGTCTCCCTTAATTACATATCCTTATAACTGTGACCATCATTCTCCTTTAAGCCAAAGACTAAGGGTTTGCTGTTTTTTTTTTAATTCTTAGGAGTCTGGCCACATATGCCATTTTTTTAAGGGAAAATACTTAACAATGAAAAAAAAATATATTTTTTCTAATAAATAAAAATAATTTAAAATGCTAGAGGCTATACATGACTAGTTTTGATTATGTTCATTTATAAATGAAATAGTTTCCAAAATACGTGGAAGCAATATTAAAGGCAGACAAACAAAGATCTGTCTACTTTATTTTCCCATTAAGCGTGCCCTTCTCAACTTCTCCATCAGTGGTTCAGCAAGTAAGAGGAATAAATGTCACATCACCATTCATGAAGTTTGTCAGGCTTTATAAAAATAGTTCTGGCTTCGAAGGAGTCAACATTCATCTTCGACTTCTCGTATGGGTGGTATCAAGCTGCTTGTCGATTTATATTGATTGATCTGATTGGCCATGTGAGTGCTCATGGGCTTGATTTGAATGTTTCTGGGATAGGCATTATCCGGCTCATCTGTAAACCATTTCTTTTCTGCTAAGGAGCAAAACAGGTAGAGACAGAATAAGGAGGGAAAAATGAAAGTGTTAATTAGTGAAGCACACATACACAGAAACATCAAAAAAAAAAAAAAAGGGAGCAGTCAGTATAGTTTATAGAAAACAGATCAATAGAAGGTGACTTTGACCAATTACTAGCAGTACAGCAGTACAGTGCATTAGATTAATACCTCTGAAAATACTGTTATGAAAGGAGGATGACGCTTGCAGATTTGAAAATAGAAGCTAAAGAAAACTGCCAATATGCTAGTTTGCTTGTTGGATGTAAGAGAGCTCTTTTCTTGTGCCCATGCTCAGGTGATTCATTTATTGAAAAAAAAAAATGATACAAACCAAAGTCTAAACTAAGATGCCAAGGAGAGCAGCTGGGATAAGGGTAATACAGAAAAGACATGTGAGTCTATACACAGAGAAGCACCTGAAGAGTCAGAGACTTCTCTGAACCATTTCAGCCTTGGGGGGGTGGCTACTGCTAGCCGAGAAAATCATGCAGGAGGACATAAAGAACTTTCTGCAGCTGGTGTTAGACTAACCAGGACTTGTATTCCTGCTGCCAGACAGCAGCCTTGCTGCACAGGGTGAGCATTATATCCCTACTCTGAAACACACGTGCTGGGGCACTGCTGAACTCCAGGGTTTAAAATGGGGTGGGGCACACACCAGACACTGCAGGTGACTGTGGTAGGTGCTCCAGATAATCCTGTATGGATCAGTTGTGATAGGTGACAGCAAGGCAAAGGAAGTAAGGACTTAAAGGAAAATTAGAGAGGAAGCTCTTTCTTTCTGTCCTTGAGCAGTGCCTGCTTCCATGAACACAGGAGGAATTTTTATGGTGTGGCCTTAAGGTGGGCTGGGAGCACTGTGGGAGGATGCTGAGAGGCTGCAGCATTGCAGCCCTTTCCCAGCTATTCATCATTGTAACCACTGTGTTGCACTGCTCCATTGAAGTTATGGACAAAAGCTTCTTAAAATTCACAAAAAAAAAAAAAAAAAAAAATTAAACCCTTATGAGAGCAACTTCTGCTGTAATTTCTCAATGACAAGCATGCAACCTTACAAGATAACTTTATTCCAAGACTTGGGAACTCCTGATCTAGAGAGTTGCTAATGGCCATTGGGTGCACTTGTGCCTTGACAAGCGTTTGTGAACAGAGTTCTGTCTCCATCCTTGTCCTCCTTCCCCACATTCCAGAGGTGGGTGGGCAGAGCACTGGACAATTACGGTTCTGGGCATTTCATTTTCATGGAAGGTTCAAAGTGTGGCACCAGAGCTGCTGCTCTTACATGTATGCACTACTTCTCACTCCAATGGGGAATCCAAAACCCTGCAGAAGCTTTAGGGCCTCACTTACATAATATGAACTGCTACTTCTCTAGCCACTGAAATGCTGCAGTACCTGGACTCAGCACAGGAGTGGAAAGAACGCTCATTTTTTAATAAATAAATTATTTAAAATTAGCAAAGCAAAATTCACCTTAGAAACCCAAGGACTGAGCACAAAAACTCAGGAGGTAAAGGAGAGAAAATAAATTGAAAGGCTGAGAAGAATAGAGGAAAAATACCTGGACATAACTGCACAAAAATAAACAAAGACCTTTGGAGTTAGAGTCTCTCAAGAAGTAGCTTAATCTCCGGAATTACTGGACTTCTCAGTCACTTTCATGAATAACAAATTAAACCACTTCAGTTTTATATGGATTTTTAGAATTTACAAGCCAAACCCCCACTACCCATTAAAACCTTTGCTACCCATTCATACACATTTTAAAAAAATTAAATCAAACCCAGCAATTCTATTACTTATTAATGGCTTATTACTGAAGGGAAATGGAACTACTGTATTGTTTTTCTTGTAATTTTCTAAAATGCTTTTCACTTGTGTTTAAAAATATCCTACTCATTTGTGACCAGACTAAATAATTCCCTGCCCCCTTAAAGGTGCCTGAGTCTGAACAATGTTCAATCTCCCATCTCCCTCTCTCTCACCTATTATAATTAAGTTCCCTTTGATTTGAACAGATTGGACGATAGGAATTCATAATGTTACATCCTGCACACTGAAGCTAACTGATTAAGTGCTTTAAATTATTCTTCCTGACAGAATGATAAAGTTACAATCTGTTCAGAGATGATCTACAGCTTGCCAGACTCCTACCGTTTCTTTCTACATTCATTTATCTTTTTGTCAAGCAGTTAAAAAAAAAAAAAAGCCTCAATTCCATAGATCTTTTAAAGTAATCAGAACATCTGAATTATTAATGAGACTTTAAGGGAATGATTCCTGATGGGGGCCGGTTTAAGAAAGGTTGTAGGAAAAAGAAGTCTGGGAATGTGTACACATCAAAATAATTTCAGCTCCATTTAAAAAACCATTTAGTTCAAGTGTGACACATGAACCATTATGCATTTGTGGAAACCAATTTTATGTGATCTACGATTAAACTAACCTTTCAGAGAGGTGTAAAGTGTGATGGTTATCATGTTTTAAAAGCCTTGTGAGATCACATAAACAATTTCAAACTAACAGTTTTCTAATGGTTTGTGTTTAAAATGATTTTGAGGCAAGTTAAGCACTGTGAACTTTCATTGCTACCTTGTTTTTTTAAACACACGGTGCAAAAACTTTCCTTACAAACAGAACTTGGTGCAAGTTAATTCAATGTTGTAGCAAGTAAGGGGAGGCTTGTGTGAGTGCTAAGAATCAGAACTGTGTTGCGTTTCTCAGCAGCCAGTGTAAAGCACTTCAAAATACCCTGCTTTCCCTAAAATTTTCCTAATAAGCTATTTATTTACGTGTTAAATTTACAATAGAACTCCTATATAGGGAGCTGTTCTTTAAAAATACATACAAAACATTAATAATAAATGCAGAAGCTAGTAGATTCTAATGTCTTTTGCTGTTTAGATTTCTTTTTGCCAGTGCAGAAACCTCGACTCAAGTATTATAATTCTCTGGCATGCAATACTTAGATCCAACTTTATACCTTTCCTGTTCCTCTCTGCTGTCAAAATTATATTTGACCACATAATGATGAATCTCCTGTGCAAATTCATTGACCTCTCTACTTGCCTTTGAAATGTGTGCTTAACACTCCTGATCTCTACTCTTGGACGCTGATATTCTGCTCCCAGTCACTCAATGTCCTTCTTGAAGCCCCTACACACTTTTCAGTCTTTTATGCTATGCTTACAGCCTGATTTTGGTATGTCTTCCAGAGTCTTAGCACAGATTTTTATTTTTAATATTTACTTTTTCCTTCACATCTGTTAAAAGTCTCTATATATTGCTATATTCACCAAGTACTTTTAAGTTCTCTGCCACCTTGAGTCTGTTTCTCTCCCTTTTGGAATATGCATATTGATCCTTACCAGAAATGTTTCTACATTATAGTGACAACAGGCATAGTTTTGTACCTTATTTTTTTAGGAGCTGCTAAAAAAGTTCCTGATCTTCCTACACTATTTGACAGGCTTCTTTTTGACAGCATCACCTGAGAGATGTTGGAACAGCTTAGTAACTGAATGTATCAGATGGCAGAAAACACTTACTCCCCTCTCAAACATCTATGTTTGTAATGGCCTATCAGCATCAGTGCATCCATGAGGGTTCAAAAGGCTTAATGCTCATATTAAAAATAAATAAAAAATAATGTTTTTGTGTAACACTCTTTCCTACAGCATAAAAAAAAGTATATAAATAATCAAAGTAAAAAGATCAAAATACAGTTTTCTTCAACTCGTATAAGTTTGCAGCAATTCTCTCAAACAGATTCATTGTACTGGTGCTTTAAAATTTCTATTATTAATTTTGGACTGAGTAGCAACTTAGAGCAAATGTCACTGTGAGACACCCTAAGCAGAGGCCAAGAAAATACAACCCAAACGTAACACAAAGGTTTTACTATATTTGTATTCTCACCATAATCCCAGGTTACCTTTCAATTGTTTAAAACATGCATGTTTTGTCTTCTGTGACACTTGCAGTTTCTAATTAGTTTGCATGTATGTGTTTGTGTGTCTCCTCCCTGCATGCAACCATCTTGATAATAACTAAGCTGAAAATTCTTCCATGTAATTTGTTCCTGCATGAGAAAGAAAAGTATTGGAAGTTTCTCCACCCTCCTGCTCAGCAATTCTTTGTTTGGCAGATGTATATTTTACATGTAGCAGGCAGTAAGAAATTTGCAGGGAAAGAGAGAATAAACTATTTTTTCTATGAAGAACTTTACTTTGCTCCAGAACAACTAAAGTTTTGTGACAATGTTCTGGAGTTGTTGTTGATTTTTTATTTTTTAAACTACCAAAATTCTTAGTATTGACAATGGGAATTTTCACTGGAAAATGCCTGACTCTGTTTAGGTCATTAGGAACCCACGCCAAGAACCTGCTTTGCTAGACATGGTTTTGTGTCAACACTTAAGCTCACTAAGAATTTGGTTTCCAATGCTGAAACCATGCTGGGACTGATATAAATGGCAGGACCTTCATTTAAAAACATAAAATATCACTTCCTGACATTTGTGATACTTCACTTTCAAAAACTAACCATTCTCCTATGGTTGTCTGACTTGGGATAGAACAGGAGATTTCCTCTTACTTTTCAATATAAACACCAACATAAATAACCAACTTATAATGACCAACTTCCATTAGTATATCCATATCAGGAAACCTTCATCACTATAATAAAGTATTTGATCAATCTGACTATAGTCAGTAGTGGAAATTGTACGCAATACAACTAAAAGTCAAAAGTTTTAGAATTCTAACTTCAGGATAGAGGACAGAGGCAGAGTAGACTTCAATGTAATTTGAAGAATTTAGATTTGCACCCACATTAGATACTCCTCTTCTGCTGTTCACAAAGTAGGCAAGTTACTTCTCTAACGTACGCTGTTTATATTATTCTATTTGAGCTGCTCTGTTATAAAATACTATTTTTTTGGATAAAAATCATTATGCTGCATGTGACAAGTGACCTCATATTAACACCCTTCTTTTCTCTGCTAAATGGAAAACAGATAAAACATTAATGGAAAAGCATTTTGGTGTCAAAGCCATTAACATTCTTCCAAAATGTGTAACTGCTCTCAACTATCTTCAATCAATTCTGCCGACATAAAAAGATGCTCATGTACATACATGGCGAATAAGAGAGTAGGGAGGGGAAGGTAGGAAAGAAACTGGAATGAGGAATGGGAAATAATTGTCTGCACCACGATAGGCATCTTCATTGAGCAGGAACCTGGGTGTTTACAAAAGGACACGTGCAATTAGAAAGGCAAGCAGATGAGAGGATAAAAAAAACAAAACAGGGTTGAGAAACAGCAGCAGCAGCAGCAGCAGCAGCAGCCAGTTTTACTTCTGGTTTGGTGGGGAAAAAAAGGCAAAAGAAAACCGACAAAACAATCAACCAAACAAACAAACCAATAACTGAATAAGGTTTGTAACTATTTTTTTTTAATTTCACAAGTTTTCACAAGGACAAAGTTATAGAGGGAAACCCACAGCAGTTGCTAGGTCATGCAGAACCATTAATTTTCATACCTTGGCCCATTCTATTCATCCTTGTTGCACTTTAGAAAAAGAAGTAAGCTATGTAAGTTTTACAATGCTTTTAAACTGTCATATTTCTGGTTGAGCACTTTAACTGGCACATCCTTGTAGCAATAAATATTCTGAGGGCAAAACATGATAACTTTCTTTGCAAAAAGGAACACGTGAATTTTTCTTCATGATGAAGAGCAACTGTAATAGTCTCATTTGTAGGGGAGCAACCATAATTTGCAATGTATTTCACTGATTGGACTTACAGCTGCGTTTGAATGCACACTCACACATATAGACTGTATTCCAATCATTATGCTCAGCACTGCACAGTGGTATTCTCTGTAGCCCACTTACATGGTTCCAGGTTTTGTCAGTAAAAGTGCTTGGCTTTATTGTCAATTCACACAGCAAGCAAATCTTCAAAATTATCATGCTTGGGGAAGGGGAAGGTAGAAGACAAAACTAACCATAAAAGCACCTTGATTGGGTTGGTAGTTACAATGCTAATCATTCCAAATATAAATATTTTTCTGTCTGCATGCTTTCTTGCTGGATAGCCAGGGAAGAGGGTATGTGTTTCTGCCCTCCCTACCCTCGGAAACCCTCCATAAACCTAGAGCTAGCTGTATATTTCAAAATATACATTGGCTTCTGAAGTTTAAACCAAGGAAAAAGAAAAGTAAAAGCAAGCCTGAACTATCATTTCTATGGCTGTCTAGGGCAGGGTCCTTTCCACTACTTTATTTAGTTCCCTGCCACAACTTTTTTTTGGCTACATGTGTCATTGGTGACAATTTGCAAGAACTAAATTCTGGCAAGTGCATGGAACACGACACCTCAGCACTGTGAATATTTTCAACCCAGCCCTCTTGTTCTCGTCATTAACAGTCTGGGGCACAGCACCTTTTCTCCCCAAATGGGAGAGATTTAAAGGCACTCAGTTGTCTCCCCTGCATTCCTGCATACTGGCATGCACCTGTTGAAAAAAACAGGTAGAACATGCAGCAAGATTTCTGGAGGTTCTTCACATATTAGGACTCTTGTTGGAAGATTTATATGAACACTAACTTGGAAAAGTTAAACTACCATCTGGGGAAAGGAACAAAGTCCCTTGAGATCTGATATGTAAGCATAGAAAAATGCTTGCTCTTTTCTGAACATTATTTATTCTGTACATAAGGTGACTAATTCACCTTTTAAAGACGTAAAAATCCCAAGAAGGCAGTTTTTAATGACTTACATCCAATATTTATGATACATATGGCTTTTTATCCCAAATGTCAAAAGTGAAAGAATATATAGCGATTCATGTGGCAATATAAATAGACAGAATAATAATTTAATATGCAATTAGAGCCTTTCTAAACTTAAACCATTGGAGTTGTAAAACTTCATGCCCCGACAATTTCAGTGTTAAAGGGAAAATACACGGTCTCCAAAAGACTAGTATTTTAGAGAAAGTTTTTAAACAAGCAGAAAAGTCCCTGATATTGCTTTGGTATAAAGCAGATGTCTAGCAATAATCTATACAAGGAGTGTAAGCCCTATATAATATAAGCTTTGAGAGTGAAAAAATCAGCAGGGATTTTTTTTTTCATGATTTTAGTTGCTTTTTTTTTTCAATAGGAGAGTTTTATAAGCTTCAAATAAATGTATGAGCTCCTGTAAATATGAGTATTAAAAAAACCTACTGCAACATACATCAACACTTCTGCACTAAATGACTTTCTTTGTGTAACTCTGACATCAAGAGCAAGTGTTCGTGTTAAATATACTCTATTTTCGGATATGTAGAGTAACTGCAGTGAGTTATTTATGTTTTCAGTGTGCCTATGGGTTTGGAATTCTTTTTTTATTCTCCCCTAGCATCATAAATAACTTTTGGTCCGTCTGCTTTGTTGCTGTTGTGCTTAAGGGTTTTATGGTGGTGAAATAAAAATGACAATCACATGCACACTGTCATACATATGCAAAATATGTGTACAAAAAAGGGAGAACTCCATGGGAAAACAGGGAACATTACTGCTGGAAACATTAACCGGGGAGAATGGGTGGTGAATGCAAGTTTCACACACAGTGGGAGCAGATACACATATCAAAGTCTATCCTCCTGCACATACTTCTGTTTGTCCCGAGAATCTCTGCTCTTGGTGCGGTTCTGTCGGTTGGCTGTTGATGGGATGGAGTGAACTGATGAGCTCTTCTTGCTGGAAGAGTAGGAGGAATGGGAGGAATGAGAAAGGCTGGCTCGGGACTGGCCAGCGTTGTGGTCAAATTGCATCAAACAGAAGATCAAGTCCGTCGGCACAAGCTCGAATTCATATGGTGGGTTTGTGATAACGTAACTGGAAAGAAAGGAAGACAGAAACAAAGAAAGAGAAAACAGGTTTAGATTTACACTTTAAAATTTCTTCTAGAGTTGTTAGCTCAGGAACACTTGGCCCAATTTTTGCACTTCTGTTTGTACCTAATTTTAGCTCACACAATTCCCGCTATGGTTTAGGACCTTTGTGAGTCAGCTGTCAATTTTTTTATGTTTTCTGTCAGACAGACAAAATGCCTGAGAATGATGTTCTTCAAGTGAATCACAAAATGATTTTTCAGAGAAACCACCATACAAATCATGCTCCTTTCTCTGGCTGCACTATAATGCAATGACTCTAGCAAATATATATTGACAAAAAGCAGTAACATACCCACCACAAACAGTATTTAAAAGAATAGCTGAAAAGCAGAGAGAGGAGGATTTCACATGCAGCTTATTTAAATACACATCACATTTAAATACATATTTACATAGTTATTAAATATTTAAATACAGTCAGTAGAACAAGGGATCTAATTATTGGTTTGGATTGTGACTGTGGTTAAAACAAGTTAAGGAAAATACATCAATAACTTTATAGCGAGGTTAATTTTGTTCATTCACTCCACATGTACATTCATGGCCTCAAAAAGCATTTATAAAAAGAAATCTGCACATCCAAGAATCCAACATTGCTTAGTATAAATCCCAGGCCTGGAATAAAAACTTGCTCAAATTCAAGAATCCCCACCTTCACCTAATGGCCTTTCAGGGTATGAAGGACTCAGAGAGCAGCTGCTAAATTTTCTTGTGCATGTGAAAAACAGACTCGAGCGAGGCGATCGGCATTTTCTGTCCAAGCAAGAAATGTGTAAAAACTGAACATGAAGCTCATGACTTCGTTTCAAATTAATTCAATGCTCATAAGAAATCTGCTTAGCTGCTTCAGGGACAGAAGTTCCTTATTAAGCCAACAAATAATCCAAAGTATGGTAACTACAGTGTAAATCTAAACTGCAACTCAATTTCTCTACCTAATTTATTCAGATTCTTACAGAGGAAGCCACTTTGGTGGGCTGCAGTGCTGTTTATTGCCATGTTCACCCAATAATGATGCTTTCTGTAGAGCATGAAACAGTAACAGATGGTAGATTTGTGATACTTCTGGTATGGGTCTGTGTGTGTATTTCTAGGAAGCAGTTAATTAAGACACATTTCAAGCAAGCTGCTAAATGGCCTTCAGTTTGCAAAGATGGAAATGTGTCTGCTCTATTTAAAGCACTGAGGTCAGGCTTGGTGCTACTGAAGTGAAAATGTAGTCTACCAAGAGAAGGGTTTCCATTTACTGGAAGAAATTATGCTTAGACACAGATGGTACTGATGGGAGGCCCACAGGAGTATTATTTGAGTATTCAGAAGAAAGACTAGCTACTGTAATTTAAATTATTATCCCACAACTTAGAGTTGATTGATACAAGGGAACTGAAGTTCTTTTCTTGCAGGCAAACAGTGGATCATCATAGAGCAAACAAGCTAAAGATACACTCTGAAAATTTAATTAAAAATTTTTGAATAAAATCAGCTGACAACTTACGCTGTGATATCCAGCCTATGATTTAAAGTCAGATAGAATCATGGTGAAATCCTCAAAGAGGATTGTGGAAAATGGAGCAAGTTCTTTTTTATATTTATTAGAGGCACTGGGCTTTCCCTCACTGAGAAGACTGAAGAGCAGTGAAGCAGAGATGTTCTAAAAGACCAGACTCACCGTTTAGTGCATTGGCTGGGAGTGCTTAGATGTGCATCCCTTAATCGATAAATTCCAAAGCAAAGCATATTGTATGTTTTCAGTGCTTTACAAAACAGATCTCCATAACAACCTCCATCCTAGAGGAAAGAGAGGAGATTAAAAAAAAAAAAAGAGAACAGCACATTTTTTCCCTTTCTTTGCTCTGTTAACACAATGTCAGGGAACAGGTCATGCTGTATGAACTTATAAAAAAGGGACAATGTACAGACAGTCTGTTGTTTGTCTCAAATGAGAGCCTTTTACCCAAGGAAATGAATCATCTAAATGTTTTATTTGAAATAAGTAACTATGTAAGGTGATGATGGGTTTTTTGGAGAGCCCTGGTCCATAAAATAATGGTAAATTAGAAAGAGTGAGTGATTTGCTTTAAACTGGAAATCTAAATTTTTGTACCAGACAATGCATATTCTACAAATTACATTAACTGTGGTATTAAAATTGTTAGTGTCTTTGACCCTTCCTTGGCAGCATTCATACTGTGATCCAGACAAAAAAAAAAAATTCATGAGGAGCACAACAGAAATTAGGGTTCAAGGGGTTTAAAAGGATAATAAAATATCTGCAGCTGTAATATTATGACTAAATGTATGATTAGCGAAAAATAAGTTTAGATTTGCTCATTTGTGTATCCAAAATAGTGATTCTTAAATAATCATGAGTTTTAATGCATTCTGCCTTCACAGATGTAGTGCAATTGAGGCTCTGGTGAAACAGCATTCAAAAGACTGGTGTTGCTTATTTTATTTGTGGAAATGTTAAGCTGCATGCCAAAGAGTTTTGATGTGTTGCTAGTCTCAGCTACAACCAGACTGCTACATCAACTGAAAGGCTGTAAGCTTCTATCCCTGCATTCTTGCCCTAATCCTTAAACTGGGATTCCCTGTCATTTCTGTGAAGGTCATTCCATTCGTTTTGGACAGAGCTGGTGAACACAGGGTTAATTTAAGAAACACCATCAAAATCCTACATCATCATCATCATCAAATGAGAGTGGGTGCTTCGGGATTACCTCAAGATTTCAAAATTTGGCCCAGAAAACATTTCCAGATTTTTTTTTTTAATATAATGCACTATTTTTAAAAGATCATTTATTTATTTGGTTTGGGATTTTAATTTTTTTTTCTTGTTGTTTGACTTCACCCTTAGAACAGTGCAGTTAAATTATCAGAAAATTAGGATTTCATAAGAATTTTAGTTCATCCAAAACCAGCAGAAACCAAACCTTACAAACCTTTGTTTCAAGCTAATAAGCAGATTTCAAGAACTGGAAGCTCGGTGAAAACACTGAATAAGCTTATCAACACCCAAAAAAGGTATATCTATACATATGGAATAAATTTTAAATTCATTATTGCTATAATGGTTATATCATCCATATCAAATGGTTATATCATCCATATCAGCTCATCCATCTCTTTAGCAGACAATGAAGAAGAGCCACAGGATTTTCTGTATGAAACATGCAGGCAAGGATCCTGGGCAGTCATACAGCTTCTTAAAAAGGTAAAGAGCAAACCTAGCACTCTGTGCTATAAATTTTTAAACAATCCAAAAGCTCTATTAAATTCAATAATAGAAATTATATGCTTATTGAGGTGGATTTTTCACTCAGTCTGAGAGAAAGCTAATAGAGCACAGACCAGCCTTGGTCCTGCATTTCCCTCATGATCTTACCCCTAGGTCTGCAAATGGCCCATCATACAAAGCCAACTGAGCAACTCGACACCTGTCCCTGTTTGCAAGTGTCTGGGGCGTGCTGTAACCTCCTCTCAATGCATTTTCCTCAGCAATCAGTGCTTCCAGCTCTGGTGTGGCTCCTCCTGTTACCAATGTCCGTATCAGTGTGAGGATATTGTCATTGAAGTATGTCTGCAGAGATAAAAGAAAGCTCTTTAAGCAAACACCATTAAAGTCACAACTGAAGACATCCAAATTACAACTTTTCTGGGTTTCTGCTGTTTAAAGTTCTTGGCTGTCTCTTCAAATAATTTTATATAGAAAGTGAAAAGACAGCAGCCTCCAATTACTCTATTTTCTTCTTTCCCATTAGGCTCCTATACTAGATCCTTTCTTTTAAACACCAATTCAGGCTGATTTTTATTAAAGTACAAAAATTTGAATGATTTATGTTTCCTATAATTGGTGTTAGTAGTGATGCAATGACTGCTTTCCTTCTCATCGCCCTCATGTCTAATAATGGGCTTTAGGACATGTAATTGTAAAATTCAGACCACATTTAAAGCTTACACAGGCTAGATTGCCTTTTTACTCTTGTCACCAATTCGTTGGGGAGCTGCCTTTGTGCTGCAAATGTCATTACTTATTACTGTGGCTGGACTCTAGCAGTCTAACCGATGTATTGTACTAAACATCTTATTACGAGACTTGACAGTGTTCAGACATAAGCATGTATCAATTAAACATCTTGAGTTCATTCCAGATAAATGTATGATGAGTTTGGGATCCTGGTGGTCCTTTTAAAAAACTCTAGGGTATAGGGTAAGTGTGGTTTATTAGGGAAGATTTACTCCACACTGACATTTTGCCAGCATCTGTAGCATTGCTGGTCTGTCAGGCAAACAATGGGTATTTAAAATATTAATTTAAATCCAGATGAATGACTTTCAAGTTCACTTAAAAGTATACTGGTATAGTTCAGACATACTCAGTTAAACATCTGCAATGTATTGTGCTGGGCAAAAAAAGATGTTGAACAAAAAAAGGGAAAGACTGTCACTTATAATGTCACCAACGTCTGAGTTTTCAGAAGCTTTGGAAGTGCAAGGAACATAAAAGGAAAAAATGAGCTCACTGTGGAGTACACAGGATTGACATGACTGGATTTCTGGATTTTGTTGAATTTAGGACTTAGAACAAATGTCTGTAATCCAACCAAGTAAAAATGAATAGTGAATTCTCCAACAGTGCTCGTTGTCTAAAGATAAGACTTCTAAAATAATACTTTTCAATGAAATTCATTGCTCTAGCTATATAATGTAACAGTATTTAATACATGGGTAAACTGAGGTAGAGGTTGAAATATTTTTTCCTGAGATCAAAAAGCAGAACTGGCTTCCTATCCATGTTGCTTTGATATTCTTTCTTTGTATAATGAAACTTCAGTTTCATTGTTTGCTGGAGATGACAGATAAAACAGGAGAAAATGAGTTCTACGCAGCAATGTTTTTCAATTTACATTGAAGTTTCCTAACTTCAAGCTTCTCTGCTTATTCACATAGGCATATATGCCATTCACCTGTTGACTAAATTAAAATGAGAGGAACATATTCTTACTGTTATACATGCCCTAAAGCAAATACTTGCACCTCATCAACTCCAATAATTTAAGATAACCTGGGTAAGGCACTGCATATTTTAGCTACAAAGCATATTGTAAGGAGTAGTCTGACATAGGCAGATGTTCATGAAGATTCAGCTAGTCTAAAACAACGGCTAATCTCAAATCAGCTCTTACACATGGGGATGCACTGGGTAACAATTCAAGTGTAATACTCAAACCTCTCTTAACTTAGAGAAAAATCAATGTGACCCCTTGCAGGAATGTAAGTCTGGAGCGATTACATGATGTTTAATAGGAATTGCTATGGTGAGAGAGAGAAGACATTCAGGCATGATTGTTTATTTTGCAATTACTTCTTCCTTGATGTCCCTGAGATGAAATCAGAGTCACCCTCTTTGGCAACTCTTCCCACCGTGCTATACCTCTAAGGCAAAGCTAAGACCCTTATTAGCAAAGGAAGCAGCATTTATTCTAGAACAATGGCTTAATTTGGGTTTCACACCATGACTGATGTGGATGGCACCATTCAATCAGACGGATAAGTGCAGCCAAAAGATATTTCTTGGGTTTGGTGGTTTTTTTTTTTTTTTTTTTTTTTTTTTGCAATCATTGGGAGAAAAGATCCCAAGTTTCAGGACAAACTACTGCAGCATTGCATCTGATCAGAAAATATCCAACCACAAGCAAGAAAAGATGGGTGAATAGGAAGCTGTAACTTCTCACCTTCTGCTAAACAGGGTTGCTTCCTTCTGTACTAAAGTATTTAGCACTCCTCAAGAAAGAGCTGTCTGCCCATGCTTTTGATAGTCACAAAAATCAGACTCCTCATTACATCTTGCCAGATTGGAACTAGGGGAACACTGATAAGCTGAACTAGCTGATATCCATTTCCTTTGGAATAATAATACACTGAAATTAATTTGAGAGTGATCTTCTACTTGCTCTGTGGGAGGGTACATGGCCTGAATATGCCAGTACTTATAAGAAACTGATCTACAGAATGTCTTTGGAAAGGTGCTGTTGTACTTAAAGTAACAAGGCACTTTCCAGTGATGGAAAAGAATCCCTTTTGTTGAGTGTAAAATCAAAACTGAAGAAATACTTGTTCGCTATTGTCATTAACCAAACCCCACACTGGACACGTGTGTGACACCACTTTAATCAGCATCTGGAATGAGAGTATGAAATAGGTGTATTCTAAGCACAGAAAAAAAGAAATGCATCATACACACTGAAACTGGGTAAATAGCAAGGAAATTGTGACACAGATATCTGAGCTAGCAGTGCCACCTAGCCCTTGCTTCGGAATTGTAGTGCAGCTCTTTCAAATGTTTCAAGGATGCTTTCCCATTTGTTCAATCATTTTTTAAAGTATAATTACCAGAGTGCTTATGTTTTGCAGTTAATGCTGTCATGTCTTTTAAACTAATTGGTCTTCTACAGAAAATTTAACTGAAAATTAGCACATCTTTTAATAATATTGCTTTAACTTTAATAGCACTTTGCCTTTCATTTATAATTACACTAAAATTGTCATTTTTCAAGTTATATCTGCCTTTTTGGTGTTTGCTAGTGGGTTTTAAAATGAATTTCTTTTAAGAAGACTCCTCCTCCTCCACCACATGTGGTTTTTAACCTCACTTTCAAACAAATATTTTAAGTTGCTTTTCTTATTGAGTTGGAGGAATAATATATATGCAAACCTGAGGAATGACTGAGCTAACATCAGTAATTCATACCAATAAAAAAGGGTATTTGAGACAGAATAAACAGCAGAAAATAAATATCAGCAGTTCACCATTTGAAAATCCATTAATCCTTATACTATTGTCCAAATTTTAAAGACGTTTGGGACACTAAGTTACAAGATGCTGCTTACTAATTCTCTGAGCAGAATTGCATGAAAAATCGTCTTGTGTTCACATCAAAGGTTAGAACAGTTTCTTTCTGTACAAATATGACTGTGAGGATCCCTTGGGGAGAATTCTTGAGTACAGGACATAATGAAAAGTTTTTTTTAACTATTTTAATGATTTTCTTCCATTCTCTACTTCTGTTTATATGAAGAAAAAGTAGGATTTGGTAATACAGAAAACAATCAGGACCTGAAGTTCCGGCACAAGAAAATGAATTCCAGGGTAGTGAATGTTAAGTGGTATCATCTGGTGCTGGAGATCCTTGTCTCCAGCACAACCTTGGGTCTGTTGCAGTGGTAGGTGTGGGAGGGACACCAGCCTGCCAGAACTGCTGCAGTTCTTCAGTGCCAAGAGGAGGAACAGGGAAGCTTTGGCTCTCTGGCCGACTGCTCAAACCTTTGAAGGTTTGTGTGTTGAAAAGGTTTGAAGGTTCTCTGTGTTGAAAATGGGTTTCCTTGCTTATACAGGATTTTATAGAATAACTATCTCAACAAGACCCAGAAAGAAGTACTTCTGCTCAAATACTTGCTCCTTTGACTATCCTATATCATGTAACTTTTCTATAGCTGAAGATAACACTTTTAAAAACCAGTTACATAATCTAAAAGATGCTTCTAATCCCACACTTTTTAGTTACATTTCACTTGGTATTGAAGGCATGCTCTCCTGTCCAGAAGTGGTGTTGCCTTGAGACTGACAGACAACATGTATTATTTCCCTGGGTTTGCATATGCTACAACAAAATAAACATTAATATATCATTTAGGTACCTGATGGCAGTAGATGTCTCTTCAAAGACATAGCAATGATTAGCTGGAGCATTTAAACAATAGCCCCTGCCACAGTTAAAACAGGAACCAAGCCCAGAGCCTTCCCACAGAGCACAGTAAAGCTCTTGAACCAAACTTGGAGAGATCACTGCTACCAACTCAACAAAACCACAATGCAGGTTTTGAGCTGGGTGTTGTCCTCTGAGCAATGGTGTTTGAGCTACTGCCCTGTGAATCCTGGAAATACTTGTGGAAAATACTGCCTTTGCTGCAAAGCCAAACTGTGTGTAGATGACCAGTACATGGCACTTTGAAAACTAAACTACATTAAGCCTTTTACCTTTGAAATAAGGAAATAAAAGAAAATTTCAAACTTAAAATGTCCAGTACTGTCATCTTATAGGAAATAATGCTAAACTAGCAGAACTTAAAGATCTCCAGCACTCAGACTTGAATTAGAAAGTTACCACATTTTCTAATCTGTGATTCATGAGCTGGGTTTAATGCACTACTTCAATATTATAAAATGATAAAAAATAAAATCATAATTTAATACTGATTAATACTGTAGAAATATTATTATTATTGTCCAATAATGGAATACTTAAGCAAATAAATTCAGATATATTTTGTAGCTTTTTTCCCTATATATACATCTATATGCATGCTTCAAATGACCCATAGGTCAGAAATAATACTGTATGCATGGCTATTATTTGACTTTCTAATCTTTCTTACATTTGTTTTACTACAAAACCCCACTACTGTGGGAAGAGATTCATTCTTAAAAGAGCAGTTCATGAACATTTGCATTGTACACTACAGAAGGAATTTTCATTACACAGATATCAACAGAGATCAAAAACTGGAATTTTCCTATCAAAAATAAGCAGTAAAACCCACTGAATCACTAACTAGATAGAATAATGAACTATATACTTGTCTCCAAGTGAGCTGGCAAAAGACAGCCGAGTGCACATTATATACTTCTTACAGAATTCCTGTGCAATTAACAGGATGAAAGCATGACTACAGTTCTCACAATTTAGCTAGGATCTGGGGTTCAGATTCCCATACTGGAAAGTATGAAGTCAGACACATTAAATAGAAGCTGCTTGCTAAAATCAAGTGTACTTTAGGAAAAAAAAGAAAATAAAGGCAAGAAATAATAGAGTGAAAACAGATTAGTTTGTGTGAGAAACACTTTTTTCCTTGGAGAAGAGGTAAAAGGATAACACATCTTCCCCACGAGAATATGGATAGTAAAGGGAGAACATCTCACACATTTTACACTTTCTGAGTGGTCAGGAAGAATTGTACTTTTCCAACTCGTTGCTGGGCCTTTGAGGAATAAAGAGAAAATAACACTGCCACTGATGAGAAAACTGGTGAAAGAAAAGACAGGATAGTGAACAATTCTAACTGACTGAATCCTTGCCTTTCTTCTTTATTAGTATTTTTTTTTTTTAAGTAGAGAATTTTCTACTCTTGTTAGCACATTTCTCTGGCTTCAGGCTGCACTGTCCCTGACACATAATATGACCACTTAGATGTGAAAATATTTAGTAAAAGGACTTTTACAGAACTGCAAAAACAGAGGGGCATATTGCCCAAAGCTAAGAGTTGATAAAAGCTAGCAATAACTAAATACATTACAATTTCTGAACAGGCATGCTGTACCTATTTTTCATTACATCACTATTATTTACTTGAGACACCTGTGCACAAGGAAGCAATTATGTCCACAGTATCTCACTCTTTCTGGGCCAACCAGTAAGATTAACCCTACTTTTACTTGATTGAGAAGTGCCCTTCTGAACAATACATTCAGAGACATTGACTTGGATAATAAAGGGAGTAGATAAACAGCTCTAAGTAACATTTGGAACCTTCATGGTAAATTATTCCTATTTATAATGTGAATATGCTAAAAATTTTTTAGATAAAGATTTTAATTAGAGAAAGTACAGCGTTTAGGAGTCCGGAGTCCATGCTTAGGTGTTCTGAATTTGTCACATCTACAAACTATTGTAAATAGTTTTCAAGAAAAGCAATGTCTGAGGTTATTGAAAACTCCTAGGGCATTAGAATAAAATTTTATCTGTGTAGACTTATTTATCTGTGGATGGAACATATGGAAAATATAGCAGGGAAAACTACAAAATATAGATACATAAATATAAAATACAAATAAAATAATAAATCATAAAGATCACTACAAATTTTTCTTAAATGCAAAAAAGTTTCATTATGAATTCAGGTGAAGGTCAGACTTGGCTCCTTTAGAGAAACCCATCTGCTCATATATAGTGTTACTCGGGGTGTACAACAGATCTTTCTCAGCACTATGGAACTTTATTCCATGGTGAGCTCAGAAAGCCCATGCTCAGATTTTAAAAAGACTACGTCCTTGCAATATCTAGCAGAGTTTAAGGTCCCTCTGAATGAAGTGTAGCTCACACAGAGCAAGACTGGTCTGGAAACGTAGCCAATATGAGGAGGATGAAAAGGAGCATGACTGAGGGGTTTGCTTCAGAACTGTGCTATGGCTGCAAACAAAAGCCCCGATGTAGACATAAACAAAGGCCACCATCTGTAGTTTCTGGCATGCACTGAAGTTTTGATTATTAAGAAAATCCATATGAAAAAGAGAGGATAATCTCTCCTCACACAAATAGAGTTCATGAGATGTGTACAATGGCTTTCATGGAGTTCTATCAGTGTCCCCCAGCACTCATACTCAGAGCATTGCTCATAGCTACAGGAAATTAAAAGCTCAAAACTCAGTTGATGCTGTCTGACAAGAATGGTGAGCACAGGGACTGACACACTGAATTTGAGTCTGGATTTTAGGCAGAAGGGACAATATTTTTTTGAAAGCATGATTCTTTAAACCTGACATGAGACTGTTTCCTTATAAAATTGTGGACTCATGGAAGTCCTAGATATCTCAGTTATATGTCCAACTAAGAAAATAACCTAGCTTAGGTTCCAAAATTCTCTTGGCACCTAAGAAAAAAGCCTCTTCTCCTGCCTACTTTAGGAAAAGATTCTACACCTTCCCTCCCTTTCACAGCAAGTCTCCTAGAAGGGAATGAAAAAGATTTGTTTGCTTACTGCGCTCATGAGAGAGTCCAGCACGCTGACAGCAAATGCGGTTCCACAAGCAAAAGGCTGCGTGAGATACAGTTCTGTGTCGGGATCATCATCGTCATCTTGGTCCAAGAACTGAACATTTGAATCATTTACTGAAAATAACAATCATTATATTAGGAGTAGAAAGGAAAGGTGTTTCTGGGTCACCAGCATGTGACCTTACACATCACACAGCCAAAGAAAAAGAAACGGCATATGTCTGGAAACACAGACTTGTGTCTTTAACGTCACTGAAAATGAAATCAAGATGGATGTGAAAATGTGCATTTAAAAATCTGTTGCTCCTTATCTTGCTCGTAAGAGGTGACAATCTTGTTCTTGACAGGTTCCTATCCCTTTCCTGTAAAGCAGCTTCGTGGCCCCAGTTGCCTGCGCTCAAAATGAGATTTATGATAAACTTGTATATTGAGACAATCTTGTATATTGGCAGGGTACAGTGGCTGAGGCTGTATGCATGTACAGTTAAACGCTTTCACAAGATACAAAGTTAGAACCTCGTTGTAAAATAGAGGCTGTCAATAAAATTCTGATATAGCCCACAGGCATCTCTTAGATGTGGCGCTGTGATTCTTACTGGAGTGGTGTTAATGCACTTAGGGCTCAAAAGAGGATAAACTGTCCCTTTAACATGCATCTATCTGAATGAATGAGCAGTTATTCTCTTGCAGCACTGCCTTTTGTTTAGATATTTGTCTCTATAACTTCACTTTCTCAGCCACGAATTCTACATTAGCCAGTGTGAAAAAAGAATCTAAATCAGGCTGTTTTAGAGAAAAGCCCAAATAAAGTAGTATTCGTCATTTTGACTTTCCCTGGCATTTCATTGTCACAGTTAAGCCCTCTGCCTCCAACTCATTCCAACTAAAAATAGTTGTTTCCTTGAGATCAGTGTATCAAGTGGATCATATTTCATGAAATATTTCATTTCCATATTAGTCTCCCTCAGGCATGAAAGCACAGACTGCTTAGCTATGCCATTGAAATACCCTTCAACTTACTAAATGACAAATTAATTTCAGTTCCCATGCAAGAAAGGGAAATGAAAAACTTTTTGAGCATTTGAAACTGCACACACTGATGATATCCCTATTCCCCATGTGAACACATCTCCTGAGCCAACCCAGCAAACTTTGAAAATAACATGAGAACTGCTGTTAACTTGATCAGATTTCAGCTCTGGACTTCTAAAGCCAGAAATGATTCTGCCTACTGTTCTGATCTTCCTTCTCATACAGTTTCAATCCTTCCCATACAGTTTTCTTGTACACCACTCCTTTATCAAACTCTCTATACTACTGTGCTTGCTATGTTTAACTTACAAAACATGAATTACTGCAGATAAAACCTCATGATAGCTGTCTAAATGAGATGAGGAGAGAATTTAAAATTATTGCCTTTGCACTCCCTGATGTAATTGCTAAAACATAACACCTTAGTACTGTAATAAGAGAAATGTTCTGCCCTGGGAATCAGAAGACTTTCATCCAAGAAAACACCAGGATCCACAACACTTCTTTTTTTAGTACAATACCTATCAATTTAATCTCCAGATTCTTAAGCAACAAAGTATTTGAAAGCCTGCCATTTCAAAATGTACTTTTTGAACAGCTAGTAGCTCAGTTTAATTTGCTAGTTGAGAGTAGGCACCATTGACAGCAGCACTCCTTTTCCACTTCTATCTGGCAGACTAACACCTGACTTACACACCGTGCTAGCCATGCGTGGGGTCAGTTCCTGAGCTACTGCAAACCTATCATGAACTCTGCAGGTGTGTTCTTATCCTCAGTGTCTTTATCCTCCTGATGCCAGTTAGCACCCTGGGATTTGTGGGCCAGGAGAGCTGGGTGCAAACGGGCGGTGCTGTGCCATAGGAAAAGCTCATCAAACGCTGCTCCAAAGGCTGGTGAGAGCACTCTGTGTTGAGAGGGAACCACGCAGGAGCTTGGCTGCTCCTCTACAGCTTCAAAACCTGAGCTTCTGAGAAAAAGCCTTACTCTACAAAATAAACAAAAAAATAGCTTGAGGGAAAGTATGACGCTTGGGGTTTTCTCTGGTATCTTTTACTTCTTCTTGGACTTCCTGTGAAAAGCTGCTAAGGCATGTCCACCAAATTGACAACGGGCTGAAGTAACAAAAAGAAAGAGAAAGAAGAGAGAAAAGGGGAGAAAAATTGGTGTAGGAGAGTGAGGGCCAGGGAGGTGGGGACTTAGGCCAAAAAGAATGAATTGGTGAGGAGGTGCTATGAAAACAGCCGGCAGGTCAGACGAGTGTGATCAAAGGTTTACTGATGCTGCGTGAAAAAAAAAATCATTAAGAAGACCAGAACAAGACAGTCAATTTCAACCAGAACCACAAATAAAACACATTCAAAGCAGTGCCATGAGGGTAGCCCCTCTGATACAGCCAGATAAATAAAGGAAAAGCTGATGACAGTAAGAACAACAGAAAATAACACAGTGATGTGAAGGAAAAAGGCACTTCTTACCCAGTTCAGTTATCATTAGAATGTGGGTTCCACTGTTTTTTTCCTGACTGATTGAAACCAAAGGCAGAAGTTTGCCAGGCTTAGCTATTAAGTAAAGTATTTAGGGGGAAAAAAAAGTACAGAAAGAGAATAAAGTAAGGGAAAAAGACAGGTAAGGCTCTAAAAAATAAAACTGAAAAAAAAAACAGGACAAAGGACCACAAATCAAGTTTGTATTTGCCATGAAAAAAACAGAACAGCTTCTGCACTTCACATCACACCGCTTGACAACATAAATACCCACAGCTAGAGTGGAAATCAGAGTCTAGTTACCTACCATCATCATATTCTCAGGAGTGAAAAATCTCATACTATTATACAGAGTTTGGTTACACATGATTAAACAGTTTTGGACCATGAAGAAATAAACAAATGGCCTCTTACAATTGATTAAATGCACAGGAAATATCTGCTTATACTTACTCTGGCCTTTTTCCTTTTCTAACCTTAGCCCAAAGACCCCTGCTTGTTTGTTACACTATGCAAAAAGCGTCTTGTCTGATAGAATATTTATTTAGGAAAATGGAGAAAACCCAAAGGAGGGAAACATATTTCAGTTATTCAAATAAATTGAATCAACTGTTACTAAACTTTCTTTAGAGAGAGTAATTTAAAACGCTTATCAAAAGAGAAAATGCAACAGTGTAAGATCCAGTATGGGCAATTTTTCTGTATCTACATAACAAAGAAAGAGGAAAAAAGACATGGGAATGTATATGGAAGGATAAATTTTAGCTTTTCTTACCTAGCTCTGTAATTATAGGGATGTTGGCTCCTGTTGTAATGGAGGGTTGACGTAAAAGGCCATGGACTGGACTGTTGTCTGGAGATGTCCTATCCATCCCAGGAGGTGTAAAGCCTAAAAGGAAGGGGAAAAAAAAAAAAAAAAAAGAAGAGAGAAAAATAGAAAAACTTTTCAGAGGACAAACTACACAAAAAAAAACCAAAACCAAACCAAAAGATCATTCCAAAGCAAACACCTTTGCTCAAACAGCAATTAAGATTTTAAAGAGTACTACCTGTAAATGGTAATACAACCATGAGGAATAAACTGCTTAGCCAGTTTTAGGTTTGAGCAGAAATCCACATTTAAAATTATCTAACTGTTTTCCAAGAGCACTTCCACCCACACATCATAGGGTTTTTGTAATTTTCATGTGTACCATTTATAATATGTATTTCTATGAGGTTTACAATTGCAGGAATACTGGGATGGAAGGGTCCAGTCTACAAGACAAAAAGATAGCATGAAAGGAAAGAGACACAGGTTTTCAAATGGTATGTGAGAGGATTGCTTGAAAAGAACTGGAAAGAGTGACAATTTGAAGGAAACAAAGGTGGGAGAAAAAACATGTTGGAAGGCAGTCACAGAAAAAAAAAATCTGGAGACCAGCAACATTCACCTTTAAAAAAGACTGTTTTCAGCCAGATTGTCTACCATTTGAAATAGAGCTCTTGACATTGAGTGGTTTTATCTTTTTTTTTTTTTTTTTCCCTTCAAACAAAAAATACCCAAGCAAAACCTTTTGGAGTTTGATTGTAAGTACTGAAAAATGGGTAGTTATACAAAAGTCCATGCAATAGCAGGACTGGAAATTCACCACTGAGACTAATGCATGCCATCCCCCTTTTCCAGTAAAGCTACAGAAAACATGGGAATGCTCATTTAATGTCGTTGCAGAAGTGATGGTAAAGCTAGAAAGTGACTTCATGGTTTCATAGACCAATAGACCAATATCAAGGCAGCATTTTTAAACAAATATTTGTCTGCTAGGAATAAAATTTAGCCAAGTTTATTTTAAACCACACTTAAAAAAAAAAAAAAAAAAAAGAGACATTCCATTTATTTCTTTGCCATATTATTCCCAAGTTCTTTGACTTCACAATTGACATCCAGGTGACACACCTTTGGTCCTTTGTCACTAGTGCTGAATTCTCCATACACTTATTCTCAACTAATCACAGACAAATTAATTCCTGGCTTAAGTTCACTATCTTGCAGTGTGGAAATTGTTTTACTCTGTTAAATTCATTGATACATTCACCTGGTACTGAATTCAGAGGAAGATGACATGATACCTTACCTTCAATTTGGGGACCAAGTTACAAACCAGGAAATCTCTAAACTAAATTGTAGTTGTTAACATATCATACTGGTTTTATATTGTTTTAAGGACTTACAGTTCTCTTCCAGTGATAATTACATCACTCTTAAACTGCCCCTAAACTACAAGGACCACTAGATCTGGGCTTCCTGATGTAATGGGATTTAATTTTCTCCTTCCATTCATCTATCTCTATGTTTTTCCGTAACACATAGAGAATATACAGGTAAGAAAACTAGAATCACTGGGAAGAGACTTTCCTAGCTCTGCAGAAGGTACTGGTATGGATTTCATTCTGACCATCACAAGAAAACTAGATGAATCATGGTGATTGTACAGACAGGATAGCTTAAGAAGAGAGTGAAAAGTCTGTGAAGAAATTCCTCAGGAGAAAAGAAGTGGATATGATATCTTCAAGGGGCTTGCAAGACAAAAACATTGTCATAGAGAAACCTAAGTCACTAGAGCAATTCTATATAGTAATACCAGTGGATAGAAAATCTTTATAAAGCAGATTTCTTAGAGGCAATCAGAAATGTTAACAGTCAGCCATGTAACACCCCCTGTGGCACTGAACTCAAGAAGACCAGCTTGGTGACAGTGAGCTGTGGTCCCAGCCAGTTTCAGTTTGCAGATGGTTCCTTGCAACTGGCACTATGACTGAGAGCTGTTTTGGCTCTTTGAAAGTTTATCTCTTCACGGCTGAGCCTGAGATTCCTCAGGCTCACCAGCTGGGTCTGACAGAGGTCTTTCAGTCACCCCCTTGTAAGTTACAGGTAACACTGACACTCTCACAACAGCAGAAAAATTATAAGTGGGACTCCAAGGGGAGGAAATGCTATCTGAGACAGGTGGGTATTAGTGTGCCACCTCCCTCTGCAGCAGGATCCAGTGTCTTGTATTCTATTATGGAATGCATTCTTTAAGGAGATGCAAGATACAGCCTTTGTCCCATTAGAAAAAGCTCAGGTAGCTGCAGATTTCTTGAGTAATTAAGATGGCAGGCCCAGTTGTGTCCCCTGGTAAATTACAAGTTAAAATGGCAACATGATGACTTTTCATGCTCACTTATCTAAAAGTAAACAAAACTAATATTGTTCCCCTGCACTCCAGGGATTGTACTGCTCAGAGTATCCCTGGAGGCTCTGCTTCGCCTTTTTTTCCTGAAGCCTTTTTCCCACATCTCAGGGCACACTTCCTAAACCACCTTCTAGTGAATCAGGCCCTTCAGGTGGTAGGAGCACAGCAGTATTTCCCTGCCAGTAAAAAGCAAATTGAAGCAAGCTAGTGTAACTCAGCTAAATGTGCAAGTTCTTCTTGCCTCCCCCTCACTGCAACGTGCACGTACACAGAGACATGCACACTCTCCATCCAAGGCCATTTGTAGCCACCTCTCTAACCCTTAGAATATTTGTCTTCCTGGCATGGTGTCAGAAGATTGAAGTAAATGTGGCATTTTTGTTAGACACAGACTGTCAGAAGCTCTGTAATTGCACAGTGCACACATAGTGCATTCAGTCTGAAATGCAGGAAGCATGTTAAAGGGATTGTGTTTTCTCCTTGAATGAAAAATAGACTCATGCCTTAATATTTTTTATCCTACTGTCTTGAAAGACGTGAGAAGTTTCTGATAATTTAATTTCCTTGTTTGCACTTAGTTCAGACACTTTCAGAAATTTACTTTTAAGAAATATAAAAATTGTGGAGTATTTTCAGGAAAAGGAAATATTTGGGGATTTTGTGTGCTTATGTTTGGAGTCACAAGCTATCAAACATCTTCAAGACATATTCCTGCTCCCAAGTCACAAACTAATTTCCATACACAGGCTGTCTATTTTTTTCCTCCAGAAGAGAAAACAAAACAAAAAAAAAAGTGCAGGAAACTAACCTGCTTTATCAGAACTTTCATTTAAAGGCATGAAAAACTACAAGTGACAGCTGTGCAGATTCAGTGAATGTGACATTTTTGAATTTCTTCAACTTGACAAGTAAACACCTTAAATCGGTAATGCTATATGCATAATACATGACCTGTATTTTGACATCCATCATCAAATGCTGACTTGAGAAAATACAGGTTTGTACGTCAAGGAATAGCACCCATAAGGCAGGGAGAAATTCAGGTCACAGGGTATTAGGAAAACTCTATTTCATTACGGAGGCTGAAACAAGCTAAGGCATCAGATTTAAGATCCATTTTCAGCTGTGAAAAGATTCAATTCCTCAGCACAGAGCATTCATTTAGAAATGACATGCTTTCCTCACAGCCTCTTTTCATTTTCCTTTTCATATTCCATTTTCTCCTTCAGTCCCCAAACCTTGTTCCATTAATGCTCATAAAAATCGTAAAACAGGGCTGATAGTTGTGATCTTACAAACACAGTATCTCCTTCTTCTACAAACAACTGGGGGAGCTCTGGCTACAACTGCTTAACAGGAGCAACCTCTACAGTAAAACTCACATGCCTGTGCAAGTCTGAGCACAGTGCCTGTGGAAGGAAATGCAGTGACAGAGGGGAGACTTCTGGAGAAGGGAATTCTCTTTGCCAACAGTTAGGAGCTAAAGCAAAACCAGATCCAGCAGTCACTGCATCTGGTACTAAACTGCTGTACTGGGTGAGTGGTTTACTTTATATCACTTGAATTTTTCTTTTTTTGTGGCTTGTTTTTGTTTTGCTCACTTACTAAACTGGCTTTACCTCAGGCTATGAGCTTTTTTCTCACTGTGGAACTGAGTTGTCAGTCACAGTCAACCCACCAGCATTGGCTATAGTGATAATCACTACAACATAGAGTTATAGAATTGCTTAGGTTTGAAGTGTCCTTTAAAATCATCAAGTCCAACCCAGCACTACCAAGTCCACCACTAAACCATGTCACTACGTGTCACATCTAAATGACTCCTAAATACCTCCAGGGATGGTGACTCCAACACTTCCCTGGGCAGCCAGGGCATGTTGTTCCAATGCTTGACAACCCTTTTAGTGAAGAAATTTTCACTAATATTCAATCTAAACCTCCCCTGGATATCTTGAGGCCATTTCCTTTTATCCTTTCACTTGTAACCAGGGAGAAGAGACCAGCTCCCAGCTCACTTAAACCTCCTTCCAGGTAGCTGGAGAGAGCAAGGAGGTCTCCCTTATCAAACTGAGGAAGCTTCAGTAGGAGGCAGACCACTCCTATCTGCCTCTGAAACAAGATACTGCCAAGCAGTGGATACAGAATACCACAGCTCTGAGAGGAACACAGGTTTTGGGCTCCTGACATGCTCCAAATCAGTAAGGCCTGGCAGCCAGCAGTCACTGCTTCTCCCTGACAGGCAGGGCCTCCCATGTCCCTCCTCAGGTACCTGCTCTGAAGGAGTTTGAGCCTCCTGCAGTTCTCTGCAGAAAGCTGATGGTTCAACCTTGTGATTTTGAGCAAAGAGCATTTCCCAGCTCCCTCTAAGATACTACTGCTCACAGAAGTAGGCAAAACCCAATCAATTACATAGAAGCAAAAATCTAAGTCTTAAAGATGTTCTCACCTTTGTGGAAAGAGAACACAGAGCAAATTTCCTCGGTAATAGCAGGCAAGCTCTTTTTAGCAGGAGATGCAAGTGCTCCCTTGCTCTGAGCTCAGCATGGCCAGGTGCCTATAAAACCTCACTCACTGTCCCTCACAAAATACCACCAACAAAGGGATGAGGACCACTGACCTCGTGAGCTCTGTGCCTCCTGAGCCAGGCTGACCCATGCTCCTCCCAGGGAGGCACTAGCTGTGTCTGAGCAGTAACATGCAGGCATTCTGAGATCCACAGTGGCACTGCGATGAAGTTCAAAATTAAAGAATGCTGAATGGCTAAACATGCCCTTTTTTTGCACTGAAAGAACCACCAATTTTGCTCTGCTTATGTGTGAGCAACTGGCTCGACAGCCAAATGATCTGCTGATTGTGCTGGCCATAAACCACTTATTTTTGTTTCTTTGCAGGTCACTTAACTGAGTAATGTCCCACAAAATGCAGGAAAGTTTGATCTTCATAGCAGTAAATATATTCTTAGAGTTTGCTGAAGGGACCAATAAAGGTTCACTGGGGTTTCAATGTAGAGGGAAATTTGTCTAGTGGATGTGCACTGCTTCTGTTCCACTGACTCCACCAAGACCCAGATGGGCATATTCACAAAAATGGATTTTTATGCTACATTTATAAGATATCCTCTGTTCTTAAGGACTATAATGGGTCCTTTATGATTCTCTTCCCCTTTTTCTCAGCCCCTTTTTTTCTTTTCCTCCCTTCCTTTTCAAAGATATACATTTTACTAAGCTGGAACTCTGTGCAGGAAGAAGGCACTATCCCAAAATGAAAATCCACTTGACAGACCTAAAGGTTGTGGCTTTGTTATTAAAGCACCTTGTAAATTGATAGCACCCTTTAAATAATGCTATTTTAGGGAAAGATGTCATGGTATTCACTGGGTGATATATGCACTAAAGTCCTCAAATATAATTTAAAAAGCATATGTACATCCAGCTACCTCTGGTTCACCTAAAGAATATGAGACAACAATAATATTTTGAGCATATATGAATAACACATAAGTGGTGAACTGCCAAACATGCCCTCGACAGGTTATCATGCAGAAATATGGGACAAGTATTTTCATTAAGCAGAGGCAGCCAAAAAGAAATAATTTTCAGAAAGGACCTCACAGTTGTATCCCTTTGCTACTGTTTTCTGACAATGTCATTAATATTCCTGTGAATTCAATTGAATGATAGACTATACCTGTTATTCTCCAAAGTACAGCCCTTGGGTATACCTGGAAAGTTCAGCAGCAGTCATGCAGCTAAAGAGCTGCTGACATTCATGGGAATATGTTACAGCCATTCAATTTAGAAACAATTCTGGCTTCAGTGTCCCACGAGGTCTGAGACAGAGAGTTGTAGTTTGGCCTGAGAACCTGGAAATCCTAAATTCTGGCTTCAGTTCTGAGTTTCACTGTGATTTGTGCTGAATATCCAGTAATCTCTTGGAGATTATCACTAAAGGTCTGGGAAAGGAGAGGAATGTGGGAGGCCAGATGTGACTACGTAAGCTCCCAGCTCTCTGAGAGAGAGAGCATCTTCAGAGATGCTCCAGGCCCAAACATAGGCCAAGGTAAATCTACAGAAAGTGGAGGCTGAAGAAGGACATCTTTCTCTACTTTAGCCTCCCTCCAATGCTTTGGGATGCTTTGTACTGGAGCTTTGAACTCTGAGAGACAATGTCACACCGAACCAGCTGCCACTTTCTGCCAAGAAAGTGCTCTTCTCTTGTGTCACTTCAGACACTTTCTGCTGAATTACAGAAACCTACAGTAAAAATATCCAAATCAAAGCTGTAATGGAAGCACAGGGCAGTGAGCTCAATGCTACTTTCCGCTCCCCAAAGTGTGAGATCCATTCCTGGATGAGTTAGTGGCCCCATGTGCTGAAAGTGTAAATGATTTATAGGCCTGCTGGTTTTTAGGCTGCTCTAACAAGGTAGGATTAAGCTGTAAAAACAAAGATCAAGAGAAGGATTGGGGTTTCATCATCTTGAGGTCTAGCATTGAATCACACCACATTGATTCCATTTCAATTGTGAACAGCATAATATATTAGAAAAAGCGTAATATTTTAAGCCTAGGGCAGAATCACGTGTAACTTAGAGGGGTCTGTTAACAGGTACTTATATAAACCTCTTCCCAGTTTAAGTGCCATTTTGAGCTTCACCCTCATACACACCCCAAAAAACAACATCCACCTGAAACTGCCTAGTTTTTTTTGTTGTTGGCTTTGTAGGAATCTTTTTCCCTTCACAAAATCTTATGTGGTAATTACCCAAACCCTAACTCTGCCAAGGTTCACCACAAGCTTACACCCAAAACTACCAAAACAAATGGGCTTTCTTTACTAATACTTTGCAGAGCACAGCCTTAATCTCCACTTCTTCCTATTTTTCTCACTTTAAGTAAGATAATATGTAGTTACTAGCCATAGCACTTCCCTCAAGTCTGCCTGAATGGAAACTCTATTTCTCTGTGCAGTAAACAAAATTAAATTTCCCTTTTTTAGCTACTTTTTACAAACTTTATTTTTTAATTGTTCCTACTCTTCATTTACTATTTAATAGTTTTGTACACTAGATGCTTCTAGGGCACAGAGTTAGTAGCATCTAACTGTAGCACAGGTTTGCAGCTAAAAAGATTTAGTATATAACAATGCCAAACTCCTTTCAGTTTAATCATTAATCAACTCTGCATATTTAGACCTGAGGCAAAAATAAATATGCTGAATAAAAATGATCAAATAAATTAAGCTACATTACCTATTTTAGAGAGACAGGTATTCAATAACTAGAAACAATATGGAAAACTCACCACTAAAAATGATATATTGGCATGTTAGATGAGGCTCTACATTATGCCATTATATCAAAAAAAGTAACTTTTTCCTTAGTGTAAAAGGAAGAGCAAAGACAGATATCACAGCAAGTAATCAATTTAAACATTAAAAAAGAAAAAGTAACAGTGTTGTCCAACATCTGATTGGCAACTACTGAAACATAAATTAAACAAATTTCCCATCGCTGCTTATGGGAAAATTATGCAGATTAGAATTTGATTAGGTTTATATCATGAGACTCAATTTGGACTTTTAATCTATTAAGCTCCAATAAATGAGGCATCTGAATAGCTCCCCTGAGCAGCAACAGTAATAATGACAGCAGTCATTTTTTGGAATATGTATTCTGAAAATTTCTTTAGCAGACGAATCCACATCTTTAAGTACAATTACTTTGTAACTTCTACAAAAAATTCAGGTGTTTGCAGTGAGGAAATGGATACATACAAAATGCTTAAACAGACATTTTATGATAATCAACATCTGTCACTCTGTTCTAGCAATATTGATTTTCCATCAACTTGGACTTACTTACGGTCGACTTCATGGTCTGTGTGGGCTAAATAGTGCCAGCAGACTTGCAAATTACTCAAGCTGGAACTGAGCTGGAAACCTATGGTAAAACATCATTAATTTCTCTACAGGCTGTGTCAAAACTAAAATCCCACATTCAAGGCTGTCTTGGGGATCAAAGATTGAACTGTGAAGGCTGTAGCCCCAGTTTATCAAAGAAATCTGAACTGAATTCCCAGAGCTCAGCTTTGAGACAGGTTGGATTCAGATCAAGACCACCTCTAATTTATCTGGCAGGTATGCTTCATAGGCCCTTCTGCATATTTCCTGCAGTCTAATCTATTTGCAAGTGTACAAAAGCTCCTCTTCTATATTACTCTGTATTGTAAAATGCAACTTCTCAAAGCCTGTTGACTAGAGTGCACATTGTGCACATGTCCTGTCCTGCCAGATTTCACCAAATCCCAGAGAAGCTTTTAGTGGATAGGTTGTCTTATGCAAATAGTCAAGTGCCAGTAGGCAGGTGATTTTAAAAAAAATATTTTAAAAATGTCAGGGCTTTATTAAATGCTCATAGTGAAGTAACATGGATCCTGTGTTCATGTGTAGATAAATTTTTTTTAAAAGACATTTTAACATGGAATTTAATTCTGGCACTCAAGGTTTCAGCATGCCACTACAAATGTTTTCTGCAAGCCAAAACTTTTTACCAGTACTCCAAATTGAACATCATAAATAGGGAAAAAAACCCCAACCATGCTCTTTGTCATTCAAATACTGCCTTTTGGAGCACACAACTTCAGAGTAGCATGCCTGTTAAAGCCATCTGTAGATATCATGTGTGAAAATGAGTATCAGGTTGATTTCAACTATACCAGTCTATATAATGCTAACTCAACCAACTTTCCCTTGGAAAGCACAAGAAATCACAGAACCTTTGCTTTCTATTCCTTTTTTTTTTCACCATTAAATAAACCTAAATACAAATTGCACAGTTGTGGAATCAGGAGGAATCTGAAGTAGCTCTCTAGTTGAATATTCTTGAATGCTGTACCAGCAACAACATATTAGCTACTGAGAATACCTAAGGATGTGTCAGTAAAACTGCCTGAAGATCAGCAGTGATACCACCGGTGCCACGGGGTTCACCCCATCTGTAAAGTGTGGAAACCCCTGCTTCAGTCAGAATCCAGAGTTCAGAGAACAACTTATGCCTCTGATGGCCATATCCAAACCATACAGTCAGCAGTGTAAATAAAGAAGCTATTTGCTCAAATATATCAAGAAAAAAGGAAATGTATTCAGAAAACCAGTGATGTAAAGTCTTAAGAGAAAATTCCATTGCTAAGCCTGCAGTGTTTTGGCTCACTGTCTTTCTCCTCTTACAAACATTAATCTTAAAAAGAAAATGAATTCCTTATCATGACAGAATGACTCATTATTTTATCAGAGTTTTTTCTAAAATCTATAAGAGTTTTCCTTACTTCTGACAGTTCAGTCTTTTATATTTAAAGAAGTATCTGCAGAAGTGTCTCTACACCAGCTCCTTATTTATTTAATTTATATGGGACCCAAAACCCATTACACTAGCAAACAAGTTGGTAAAGACAGTGGTAACAGTAAAATGTAATGTGGTATTTTTTAAGTAGTGAAAATTAAATGGCAATCATAAAATGTATACTACAGTATCCAGTCATAGTACAGACATCCTGAAAACTTCTAGCAGTCTTTTTGCAATTTTATTTGTTTTGGTTTGTTTTATTGTGTTTTGTTTTTGTTTATTTTTGTTTTCAGCACTGACCACTTCTTATCATCCATGCATCTAAATACTACTTTAATCTCTACAAACACTTAACACATTAATTTTCCTATCCATTATAGCTTAGTAGAGAGTTAAATGGGTTATTAAAAAAAACTTTTTTTCTTCCTTGTTTTAATTTCATTAGTACCAATATCAGCGGAAATAGCTGTCCTTTCAACAAGGCATTTTGAATATTTCTGAGAGCCTTTAGTCTATTTATTATTATTTGATAGGATTCTGAGAATAAATATTCAAGTTGCAATGTGGGTTTTTGTCACTAGTGAGGTAGTTTAAGAAGTGGTGATTTTGGGCCAATCTAAAATATAAATCTGCAGATAAATTGTAAAGGCCGACTGACATGTGACATGGTGAACAAGTTCCCATAAAAAAAAATCTAGACACAGTTCAAATTTTTAGAAGCACTCTGTCTATATAATTCAGTCTACATCTTCCACTGAAAATGGAAGATAGGTCCAGACAGATGAGTTTACATTGCCACTAAAGAACCAGATATTTAATTAGAAGTTAGAATAGTAACAATTTGTAAATTATTGAGGATTTACAACAGATATACACAGTTTCTAAAACACACCACTGTATATGTTGAAGTGGCCAAGCACCTGTTCTGAATCTGATTTTCTTTACAGCATAAACTATTTCTGAGCAAGTTCACACTTGTGGCTAATGGCTTAAGAATGCAACTATAGAGTTGTTAGTCCTATTAATCTATTTAACAAATAAGAAACATTTTCTCAGGCCCCACACTACATTGCCTGATTTCAGTCTCTTGTTCTTTTCTTTTCGAGAAACTGTTTCAAAAATGTCTGCCTGTCTTTGCCCTCACTAAGAGATGCATTACTAAATGACAGAACAAGCAGACTGGCAGGAACTTTGAAACAGGAAACCCTACATGGGCACCCATCATACTGAAAGCCTGTCTATGCATTTAAGAAAAAACTCTGTCAAACTTACAGAAAATATATATGCGTTAACACTGTAGGGATACCTTCCTTCTCACTACTAGCCAGTAATCATGCTCTTAAATTAGTATTTAGAGTATTTAACAATTAAATTTGAATAGAAAATTGAAGTAAGCAAGCAAACTTCAACATGAAAGGTGGAATCTCCATTATACTTCCACAGGATCTGCTTCAAAGTTCTAAGGAAAGTTTGCAAAAGATCACATATTGCTATGACATTACAGACATTTTGTAAGATCTTATTCTTGTCTCTAAATAATCCACTACAAAAATTCCCATTACCCATAAACTCATCTGGGTGTGTTGAACAGAAATAAATTACAAGAACTCGTTCAGAACTTTCTTCAACAAAAATTCCTACCATACTATTTACAAAATTAATAATTTACTTTTCCAGCTCTGGTTTGTTCAGATGTTGAAACTCTGCAAAAATAATGTATTATTAGGAGCACTGCAATATTGATTTTCCAACAAAGGCTGTGCCTCAAGTCAGCCTGAATACCCCATCCTGCACATGCTGAAAGAACTAGCAGGTTCTTGATAACCAGAAGCAAGCAATCTTTTAGAAAATTCTTATTAGGGAAAGTCTGGGCTGTCTCATATTTAATCACATCAAACTTAAATCAAGAGATCTTTCTTGAAAACAGAATGCCAAGAATTTTATAAATTTTATCTAATGCTGTCAAAGTTCTGTAAATCACTAGCAGGTGATAGATTCTGCTTTTCTGCCTTGGAGATCACAGACTAGGATTTAACTGGAAAGAACAAAAATCTAGCTTTCTCCTGTATTGCTATTAGACTGGTAAGTCTGCTAGATACTGATGCTTTGTATCTTCTTCCACAGTAAAGCAAAACCAGTGACATTGATCTCTAGAAAAACCCCATCACCTTTATGAATATAAATAACCATTTATTAAGCAAACAATACGTAGTGAAGCAAAGAAAGACACCAGAATTACGCTCATGAGGCTGCCTGCTGTGGTACATTACTTTCAAACTATCTTATATTCCTGCAATATATTATCTATATGTTCCATTTTCTTGAAGTTATCTTCATAATCAAGATGCTATCACAAGTATCGTGGGCACTGGAACTATTTTTAATTTTCATTTAAAGAGCAATTAAAGAAAGACAATGGATACACAAGATAATAAAGTAAGTGATTAGCAGCATGCAAATGACATAGGCTTAATGATAATACCCTATTCTATTCTCCAAAGGGCCTGTTGAGAGAAACCCTTCCTACATGTGGTTGTGCAGCTAATGTGCCTCAGCCTACAATTACAACATTGCTGACACCATTAACCACTGAAACAACATCACTTCACGAAATCCTTGTTGTCTCATTAAAATGCAAAGGGTCAGGTAATTTACCAGCATTGTGTGCCTACTTTTGTTGTGGGTAATTAGCAAGCATTACCCAGCATGGACTCCTACTGGGAAATAGTTAAACTGTGAAATATTAAAAAGAATTTTTTATATTTGATGGGATTTTGAAAGATTTAGTATTATAACAAAAACGTACAATGTATTCAAAGCCATGAAACACAGACCTTTTACACATTTAATGTCGTAAGATTTTTGTGGTCGGTTATTTTTGAAAATTAACTTCAAATTTTCAAATTTTTCCTCAGTATAATTGGATCTAGTAACACATCATCTTATGCAATTAAGAACTTTTAGAAAATACACGGAGGGAGATGCAAAACACCTTACAGTTTCTTAAAGACTTACATATGCTTTCTTAAAAATAGTTTTTTTAAAAGTTAAAACACAGAGGTGGGTGCAGTACATTCTAATACTCATGTGCCCTTTCATCTTGCTAATTGCAGCCTCATATCACCATTTAAGGGAACCTTGATAATGCTCACTATCAGCTCACATCTTGTCAGGGAGCACAATGGTCTCTTATTCTTTAAATGGAAGTTTTGGAACATAAAACACATTCCAATAAAAGTGAACAGAAAATTATGAATTCATTAAACTACTTTGGTATCTTGTGCTATATATAATATTTATATTCCAACTACTGTAAAATATGCTTTAATATCTTTAGGCAACTCTAAGGACTTAAATATTTATAAAATGGCTAAAGATAAAGTATAGCTCTCTTATTCCTACATACAGATGATGTAAGGCATGCAATCAAAGACAATAACACTTTCAACCCATTTGTCATCTTAAAGGAGCCTTTCAACTTGAGCTCCCTTGTGTGCAATCTACATAAGAGTTGTTGCCTACATAGGCAACTCCAGAGGAGTTTGCTCCTTAAAAACTACCAAGAGTGCTATACTTCACATAAAACAGGGTTTTCTGAAAATGGAGACAAAACTATAAATTTGCAGGGAAAACAGCTCCGAGTGGGGCTTCAAAATACTGCTGTATTTATCTCTGGGACATCTGGGAACAGGAAGCATTTTGATTTAATATTTCATAACATAGAGGCAATTGCTTCCTTGCCTGGTGTATAATTAATGCTCATAAAAAGAGTGCGTTTTTTTTTATTCCTCAGCATCAGAAATGCACAAAATAGTACACCTTCATAATAGGGGGTTTGCTTTCGAGATGTTGAAGAGCAAATAATAATAAATTTGAGATACCATAAATTTATAACAGTTTTGGGATGCTTAAATATAGTTTAAGTGTGAGATCACATATTTGATGAACTGTATTATCTACCTCCTTCCTCCTGTTTTATTTTTCTCTAGCTGAAGCAGAAGATATCTTAAAGCAGAAGAGGAAGAAGCAATTGTGAAAACATAAAGGTATTTGGGCTAGGACCTTACAGTATTTCTCAAAACCAGGGAAATTATATCAAAGGAATGTGTCTCTCCAGCCATTCACCCAACACATTTTTAGTGTTTTATAAGCAATAGAATTGAAACCCCTCTTTTCTTCCTAGTTTTTCTCTCTTTCCATGAAAACTTTGAGAGAGGCAGGAAACTACTGTGTGTAATTCCAGCAGGCAGCACTGGTGTCCAGCTGCAAGGAAAGGTACCAAAAATTGTGAAGGACACTGCATGGGATCCTTCCTGCCAAGGGTTTCACGTGAAGGCTGGAAGCCTAGCAAGGCCCTAACAGAGCTGGTTTCTACAGCACAGGAAAAAAGTTAAAAGTGAAAAGCCTCTCTCCCACCCAGACTCTTTAGTTTATTTAAGTCCAAATCTTGCAAAGACCTGCACATAATCTTACTTTACACAGGTGGACAGTTTCATTGAAGTCAGAGAGATTTATTAACCTGTGTAACATTGAGCACATAAGTTTTGGAACAAGCAAGGCATCAGATTATAAACTTGCCAGGGCAAAGGCCATATTTTATTCTTGTATATATCAGGACTATGACAACAAGCTCTTAATTCCATCTAAAGTTCCAGTGTGCTACCATAAAATAAATAGCAGCTATCAACTGATCCATCTAGTTCAGCAGGATAAAAAATTATGTGCATGTTGCAAAAAGTTATTTATCACAGGGACCTGATCTTCAAAAATTGGACTATTTTTTGTGAGTAAATAGTGATATGGGACATGTCTGGCCCTTATCTCATTTTTCAGTTATTAACTTCATTACTTAGGATGGTAAGCCTTTGTTTTGAAAAGGGCTAATGAAACCAAACTACAACCAACTAAAATGCAGTTAGCTAAAAAATAATTATACAACCAAGTAGAAAATTTTGTAATTTGGCCAATTACTATTATTGCAACAACAGATGCTAACAAAAGGAACACTTGTATAAATGTACAGTATGAAAACATCCTTAATCGGGTGTTAACTCCTACACTAAACCATCAATCCTGCAAACCAATAACCCTGATGTTAATGCAAAAAAACATTCTGGAAAATGTGACTGGAAGGATTGATACTGTCTTGGAGAGTATCTTTCAAAACATCTGTATGAATTAGGTAATTATGAGCTAGCTTTAAGTATAGCAAGCATTCTGCAGTCTAAAAGACAATATACAAAGACACACAGGAATCTAAGGGTCGAAAAGAATAAAGCTAATGTCATAGCTCACTTTGACACTTTGAAAACTACCCCCAATCTTTCACTTTCTGCCAGCACTATTCACTTATTTATTTTTAATATTACATCTACATTTAACATTCTACATTTACTCATAAGCTTTCTAAAGAGGTAAAGTAGCTCCTTAAATTCTGCAATTATTTAGTGCAGCTAAATAGAGTTTGATTTTCTGCATTAAAAAAGTAAGGCTCTTTATTCCTACATTTTCATTAAATATAACAAATTAAACATAGGAAACAGTGCTGGAGTTGCCACAGAATATTGAATTCCATAAAACCCTAAAAATTAACTTCATCTATGATTATCCAAGCCTATATTCTGAAATATTAACGTTAAGCCTTATGACTATAAAGTAAAAGATATAAGATTCAACATTCACTAAACTCCCTGTCCTTCAGGAATACAACTATTGCTTTGAATTTATGAAGAGTTTTCTCTAACAGCGCTGAAATATAGTTATCTCCAAAAATGACAAAAACCTTTGCTAACAAAGTACTTCAGACAGTATTTATCCTTTCCCCTTATTTAAGAATTTTTTCTCATTTTCAGTCCCAATAATATGGTTGTTCTGTCTTTTGCTAACATTTCAGAAATAAAGCAATCAAGATTTATTGATTGGTAGAGGTGGAAAAGAATATATAATCTGCATTCACAATGGAAAGAAGAACTCAAATTAATTTTATTAATGAATTTCTTGTAGCAAATTGTGAGACTAAGTTCATAAAACTTTGCAATGATACAAGAATTAATTATCAGATTGTGAAATAAATCTAATGAAACTCTGTGACTCTTTTTGTCCTTTCAATCAAAGTTTAAGACAGCTCCAACAAAAGATGACAATGAAGTCATAAGTGATTTTTAAAGGAACTGGATCAAATGAAATTGAACTTGTACAGGGCTATTTTATCTTGTGCAATCTGTTACACTTGAAAGTCAGTGTGTAAAATTCTGAGTATGTTTACTTGATTTTATAGGATTTTCCCCAGAGTAATCCTGCCATGATGTATGAAATGTATTACGCAGAAGTTCATCCAATCTTCATGTTTTTCACTTTATTCTTTCTTGTTGGAGGATCTATTATGAGAACTGTAAATGAAGGCCCTAAAAAGATCTCTCATGTGTTGAAATAGTGTTCCTAGGGAAAATTCTCATAAGTTGAAGTCATTCAGAAAACAGCTGCAATTGTTACTTTGCTGAAATACGCCTACACTGCTGTACTGTGATCTGTCTTAGAATGTCTGTGGACAAAATGTTACTATACAGCCTCCCCTTTCTGTACTTTAGACCTGCTTGGAGCTATAAGATCACTTTTCTTTATTGTTTAGTAAGTGTTTTTTAATGAAATGTACTGCTCTTATTCTATAGGACTCAAAATAAGCTCTAAATCACTATCCAATAAAAGAAAATTATTGAGTTGGATATCTAAAGTTACTACCCAGAGGCTACTCCGGTACAGTATTTATAAATCTCTAAACAGTTAGGTATAATTGTCTTCCTGGGTTTTGGGAAGGAAGCCAAATAGCAGCTTTAGTTACAACTGAAGATAAATATTTTGTGTTGGGCCATGTTCATCTGGTGGATAAAATAGCAAGTAAAATCCCCACAAAGTAGGACTCTAAGAAAAAAACAAGAAGCATGAAAAACTAATTGGGAATATTCAATAGATGATCTTTGAAGAAAGGATGGAAATGTCAACAAAATGAAGGAAAGGAAAATTACTGGAGGTCTCCCAACTTAACAGCCAAGGCAGAACCCATCACACCTTCAGTCCTCCTGGGTGCTTTGGGAAAATGTTAAGACTGAGGAGCACATCTTATGACTATGGATCTAATATTCTCTAGTCTGCTCTCCAAAATGCTTCTTGATGAAATAATTTTAATTTCTGTTTGAGGGAAAAGAATGAGAAAAAGAAAGGACAATAAAAACCAATCTCCAGTACCTGGGGGTGACCTTTTTCTCCAACACAAACACACACCTCTTTACAGATCTTTCTAGGAAGACAATCAGTCAAGATCTGTAAGAGGTAATTAAGAAAATCACAGGGCTTCCTTGTCAAAAAAAGGTTGAGTTTATAAATAATTTTGTGAAGAGGTGGGCCAAGTTCTTGCTTTACAGCATTTTGTACTTCAAAATCTGAGATATCTTAATGAAGCAATAGTTTGCTGCAGCTTCAGTGGGATACACTTTGGTCTTTCTGTCCTTGGAATCTAGGTTCTAGGTCTCCCAAAGGCAATGAACTGCCCAGATGATTTCCAAAACTCATTTTCAGGACATTAGAGTCTGCAGCCCTAACCTCTAGCAAGCCTACAGAGCTACTCAGTCAGCTTTGAAACGATCAATGCAGACAGCCCTGAGAACACTTTCAACGTGAGAACTTCCAACAGCACAGGTTTAATTTGAAAGATCTTCTTGTTCCTTTTGAGTACATGTACACATTTTATGTAAAGGAGACCAGAAAATCCTTTCAAAACTGTTAGTAAGCTTTTCTTCCTAAGGAAGACAGGTTGTTTGCACACACAGTTCTGTGTAGCCATGCATTTGGTCGTATGTTGCCCGCCAGCTGATGATGAACATAGATTTGACAACTTAGATTGTTTACTGCCATGCCCTCTGGATATGCTAGGTCATTTGTAGCTCTGGTCCAGATTATTATTTTTTTCCTGAGTCTTGGAACTTTGAGCTGGATTTTTCTTCTGTGGAAGGTCGAGGCAGAGCACTGTGCTTGGATGAGATGCAATTCTGGCAGGATCTGTTACGACCCAAGATGGGCAAGCCGGAGGACAAAAATGCTGCTGCACTACTTATAGAAAGTCCAGATAATTGATAATTACTGTTAATCAGTTTGAAAACCTGGGGATATTATAACACCATAAGGAAGCACTATCAAATCTTAGTTTCTGTATGAGAATGGCTGTGTGTGTTCTAAGTTCATCTTCCACTAGAAATGAGAAAATCCTTTGTTGATGCAAACCAGATTAATTCAGAGCTGATTTTTCAGCAATTAGCTTAATCCATTGGGAATTGCTAGCCTTATTGTTATAGAAATTTCCCTTTCAGCAAAGTATGCTGTCATGTGTCCACCCACCTGTTCCTTCTACAAGATCCTTCCTCTTGTATTGCACCTGGGTTCCATTTCAAAGCTACGTCCTTGGCTGGAAAGGGCATGTATGGATGGATACAGAGATACATTTTTATATGCCTAGGACTGAGAGTGTCTTTGGTGTTAAAGCAGGTGATGAGGATGAAGCTCTAGGAAAAATGTGTGGATTCTCTCCCTGCTACCAACTTAAAGCAAAAGAGTTATAGATATAGCCCTGAACTTCAACACCTGCCAACCATTATGGCTTATCTGATGGTTAAATAGATTTGCATCCTGGTTTTATGGCATCCTTCTTGTACTGGTGTCATCTTTTGCCTAAAGCTGAAATGAAACAATCACAGATACAAACTGGAAAGATCCTTGTATATTCAATAACTTATCAATTAAATGACTGTATTTTTTTTCAGAAATGTAAACATGAATTATATATCAGGTTTTCACATGAGATTCCACTGCTTACTGACTACATAACAATGCATATATAATACTATTTATTTACCCAGAATAGCAAGGGTAAGGTCATACTGCTAAATCCCTCACCAAAAATCTTGCAGCTCAGCCCATACATTTCTTAGACTGCTCACATATTTTGTTTTACTACTTCTCTTTTCACCACCCTGTCACAGGTAAACTGATCTTCTGCCACACCTCCATATTTTCTAAAGTCAGTGCTTCTGATGATCAGGAACAGAAGTAACATAAAAGAATAACACAGAAGATCCAAGCATGATGTTGATGAGAATGTCTTAATTCAAAATCATGCATTAAGATCGAGGAAAACCAGACTGGCAATACTGCAAGTTTGTACCACCCAATGTGTTAAGTATGTCAAGCAATACACAAATGTAAAATGACAACCTGCTCTATAAATAAAGGTACTTAATTGCCAGTAAGAATCTGTGAGTTTGTTCTAATATGCTGCTTGTTGACCAGCAAAAGTTGAATCACCTACTTTATGTAATTGCCATGATAGTTGTGTCCACCGTATGTTACAGCTGCATTTCAGAGACAAAACTGTCACATTGCATATAATTTCCAGCAAAGTTTGTGCTATCTACTGATTCTAACTGCTTCTGACAGCCTAATCATTTTATTCAAGGTCTTTCATGAAAATTTACAGTACTGAAAGGAACAGAACCAATTCAGGAGTTGTGGATTTCATAAACAGAGAATTTACTGTGAAGATAATTGTTTTCTGAAGCAACTGGGCTTGCAAGAACCCCTCCTTATTCAGTGCTGCCAATTAAAAAAAGCTGCTGGTTACCTGCCTTATGTTATGCCCTGTTTCCCCAGAACAGCTATGGAAAGAGGCACCTTTTATTTTTTAGCATGCAGGCTGGTATTTACCTGAAGAAATGTCAAAAATTTCTAAAAATGGGCTCACTTATTGTTCCTCTGCTTCTCTTCATCAGCAACATTTAAAAGGGCTAAAGGGATTTGGACTATGGCCAGGATACACTTCCTGACCTACAGGGGCTATTGCTGTAGCAGCAACGTGGGTATTAGAGAGTCACAGAACAATTCAGTCTGGAAAGGACATTGGAGGGTCTCTGGTCTTATTTCCTGCTCTAAGCAGGGTCAACTATGAGGTCAGATCAGCTTCTTCAAGCTTTATGCAGTCAGGTCTCGAATACCTCCAAGGATGGAGAGTAAAAAATGACAGGTGTTCATGTGGTGCACAAGACTAGATTGACAGGTTTCTCTATCCTCACTGAGGGATGCTGTGACCCTGTCTACTCCCAGAGGAAAAATAAAACAGTCAAGTGCTGGAAATGTCTCTACCTTCTAAGCAAAGATAGAAAATTCTCTCAGACTGTTTGTGCTCAAGAAGAGATTCTTGATTATTTTAATTATGTGTGTGATAGGAGACTGAGAGAGATTCAGCAAAGAATAGCCATTAGCCTGGTAGTGGAAGTATAGATTTAGTTTGGAGATACAGAATTTCAGGTCCCAGGGCTAAACCAGCAAAACAAGGAACCTCTGTGCCTGTCTTCCACTTCTGCAATGAGTTTCCTAATCATGACTATCAGAGTGTGAGCAAGTTGCCCTCACAAATTTGTGAGGAAAGAACTCTAAAATATTTGGGGTTGTGTTATTTCCAGACCACAGATTTGAAACTTTCAACACTCATGGGACTGAAAACAGTCGGTTTCTTCCTTTTCTTCTCTAAATCTACTTCTTATCCAGAAAACTGTCCAATTTGACTTTGAAAAGTTCAAACTTTTAGCTTCCTGGTACAATTTAATTCCAGTATTGAATTCCACTATTTTATTGCTGATTCTAAGAAAGAATTTTCTGTGTTCAAGTTCCTGTATTCAAGAAGTTACACTGCAACCTCTGATTTTTGGCATATAATTCCTATTTCCTGATTAGAGTGTAAAGAAGAAAAATCTGAACTTAATCTTAGTTCTCACAGTCCTTGAGGGAAAACTACCTCCAGATCATGCTCACAGGGAAACTGCAGACCAAAGCACAATCCCTTCCACCTACATTTACAGCAGAACTAGATCCAGAGGGAATATTTACTGCTGCACTTAATAGGTTTATCAAAGGTAGGACTTCAGCTGCATGAGCTGCAAGACCCTTCAGGGATGGGAAGATGATTGTTTTTACACTGATGGTCTTTGCCAGGGTGCTTATGACTGCTTTGCAGCTGCTTTGCACAGGCACAGATGGTGTAAAATAGCCTTTGGCAACCTATGAATCAGTCCCCTACTCTCAGGAAAGATTGAAAGATTTTGTTCAATGTTCTTAAATGGGATGAGTACATGTCACACCATGGGAAGAAATCAGCTTTGAGTTAATTCTCCATGGCTTCTTGAGCAAGAAGGCACCAAAGCTGCAAAGTAAAATAAAAGTTCTTGTTCTTTTTATTTTACTTTTTGGCTTGTGTTACTAGCACTTGCATTTTCTCTGTAGTTTCAATGTGTTTTACATAAAAAGAAATTTTGTTAGACAGAATTCAGGTATCCCAAAGAATAACTGCAAGTTATCACTGGTTATATAACAGCAACTCACCCTGAAAAGGAAGCCACAGTGAGAAAACGACGTTTTTATACATTATCTAGGAAAATTTTAAAATGAGAAAAAATGCCAGTTTCATGTTCATTCATTTTCCTCTGAAGGATGTGCTCTGTGATGTAGCAGAGAAACTACGTGGCTGTCCCTTTAAAAGCCATCATACCAATCAGCAGGTTTAACTGTCAAGCAAGCTGATGTAGGGCTCTTTGAATTACTGAGTGAGGGATATTCTTCCTGCCAGGTCCTGTCCCCTGTAGGCACTGCAGAGAAGTATTATAGGGCAGTCCTTACCTTGGGAATTAGCCTGCAAGACCCCAATGCTGTCATCAAACTGCATAGATTTGATGTTGAGTGACGCCAAGATGCATTCCTTGTCCTGCAGCGAAGCATCATCAATATTATTCTGATTGGCTGACAGGATAACGCACATGTCGCAGAGGTTGATGTTGACAGCCCTTAAATCAGCCCGACTTAATGGCGTACCCTTCGGCACAGCGAGGGAAAAAGGGGGGTGCACAAGAGGGGAAAAAAAGAAAAACAAATTAAAGATTGAGAAGGAGCTTTGGGAAATTATTTAACAAGTATCTTTTTTATGCTCTGACATTAAGCTGGTCTAACTATGTGCCAGGGAATAGGAGATGTGCGCTAATCTAAAGGGTAGTTGGTGCTGATGGCAGCATTTTAGGTTCAGTCTCAATTCTCAGTCAAGCTATTACTAACAAACAAGAAACAGGAATAATGCCAGCATTCTACATCTCATCGGTGACTTGAAATTGTCTTGATTTAAGCTGCTATCATGTGGCAACCTCTGGCTCTCTGAATATAACAAGGGGGGTGCTTTAAATGTCTATTTATCTACTACCAAGTCACAATGGTCTTGGGCAAAAGAACAGCAATATAAACAGGAAAGCATTACGTGTCCTGCACATTTGAAATGCAATCAGGACAAAGCTATTTTTTTCTACCTAAAGCAATACACAGAAAAGGTTAATCCTTTTCGAAGCACGCTTTTGGTGCTTCTAGAAGGAAAACACACTGAGCTTCAAAGCTGAGTGATTAAACCCTTTGAAACAGAAACAGGACTTTATCCTAATGGGCACAGCTTGTGCAACGTTCTCTGTTCCACAATCCTCAATCAGAGAACGGAATCATTAAAATGAAATGCTGTGGTAGCCTGTGGATTTTTTTTCATAGTTAACAAAGCTGAGATATGACACTTAACATGATATTTTTTGTTTAAAATCCACTTGCCTTTCACATTCAACAGTCCACAACTGTAGTTACAGAATATTAAGTCTACATCACAGGGGCTGAAAACGCAGGTCCAGAAAATACACTCTTTTTTTTTTAATGGAAACTAGTTTCTACTCTGCTGCCTCGCATGGATTGGTACCCAAGACCCCAATGATGAGGAGACATAACTGTCCCAGTGTCATCCAGTGACTTTCATAAAATAAAGTCAAGACCCTAGTCTTTCATCTCCTGATCATTCATGGTGAATATCTCCTGAACTCTTCTGAGAGTACTCAACGCAAAAGTGAATTTAAAATGCACACAGTGAAGGAAGAGCTCAATTCTTATTCAGTGTTTGCCAGTTTAATTATTCCATGTAATTTTCAATAATTTGAGGCATGAAAGCTTGTGAAAAACAGTATGTATCAAACAGATATGATTTCATTATAAACTGCTCCAAAGTTAGAATATGGTTATTCCAGCCACCTTAACCCTGCCCTTTGTGCCTGTACTGTGCACCAAGTGAAGCAGGGTTCCTGTGGGGAAAAATAATATGCAATCATGTAATTAATTAAAGGCTCACTCCTAATGATTTTATGCAAAGGGACAGAATTAAGGCTGCCTGAGGATATTTAAAATTGGCATTTGCCTGCTTTTTAAGAGTTTACTCAGCAGCTTAAAGGCATCTTTTAATACAGACTTTAAATTCAATTTTTTTTTTTAAACCAGAACAAATGTTTTCATATCCAGCTGTAACCACATCTCCATCAGATATCAGCAGCAAGTTTTACCTCGTGAACCAAAGCACAGAGAAGTATGAAAGTGGCCTCCCTTTAGCAGGTTCCTACAAGTATAATCTCAGACACTTAGGTAGATTTTAAAATTAGTATAATTACATCAGATATTTTAACTTTATATCACCATTTTGAACCAGATAGGCTGAAAAAAAAAAAAAAAAAAAAAAAAGGAAGTAACAGGAATGAAGACTGTGTGGTCTTCAGCACCCTTGATTACAATGTCAGATAAAATTCCTTTATAAATTTCTGTATTTTTAAGGTTGCATCAACTAATTATTTAAGCTGTTCAAGTCAAAATTAATCTAAAGCTATCCTGAATTTTGGTGTAAACTGGGGAAAGTACATTTATTTATTTACATTTATTTTATGCCTCTTCAGAATTCAGAATCAAAACTTTGCAAAAACACACTGTAATAAAGGATAAACATTATATACTGGAAACAGTGGCAGGATTCTATTCTGCTTGATAGTTCAACAGTATTATCAATTTAATTCTGATTCTCTAGTCTTTAGCCTTCACAGTGACTGGAATTAAAAGGAATTGGCAGAAAGAGGAGGATATTAACTGACCAAATCTGATATTGACACCATTTTTGTGACAGCAGAGAAACTTGTGACACCATCTGTTGGATCAGGTTACAGAAAAATGCCAAGGGCTAACACTAGAACTGCATTTACAGTAACAAAGACCTACAGTCTGAATTAATCAAAAAGCAAAGACAGTCCTTTCATTCTAATGCTATTTTCCCAATTATTCAGTTAAGGTTACATCCATCATTGATTTATTTGTTTTTAACTGCTGAAATGAAATTACTAAGAACTAGTAAACTTATATTTTTTCATTCTTAAAAAATATCTAAACTATATAACATGCTGAGCATTTTCTTTCACTTATACCATGGGCTCCCACATGCAATTTATAGCTATGGTCACCTAAGATCACCAGCTTGGAGGACTTAATTTGTTAGTCCTGTAGCTCTTGATTCTACATTTTTGGTCATATGAGTGAATCATAATGATGTATAGGAGAAAAAGGGCCTTTGCAGTTTTAGTGGCTGTGCCTAGATCAATGGGAGCTTTTCATTGATTTAAAAAGGGTCAGGATTTTGCTGTACTTTCATACAGGACTCTGAACTGAAATGCCAGGGCAGTGTTCCTTATAAAGCAGGCCAGGCCACAGGAAGTCTTTATGAATACATACAAATGTTATGTAGACAGAGTAACAATAATTTTTTCAAAAGGTTTTGTGGGTATAAAACCATAAATAATATCATAAATAACTACTGTCATTCTGTCAGGGCAATCACAACATCAGAACCAGCTCCATGCAGGGCACTACAGTGAATGTTCAATACATAACACAGCTAATACATCTGATAGCAGCTGAAATTCATCCGATGAGGATGATGAGGAACCAAACACTGCAGCAAATATCTTCTAATAAGGTCTCACAGGGCTCTGTTTTCATAGACACAGTAAAGGGAAAATCTAAGTCCTCAGGCCTATAAGTAGACAAAAGTAGAAAAGCCTAAGATCAAAGTCAATACGAATCTGTCCAGCTGGTGTCCTAAATAACAAAGTATCAATAATATGGCTTTTGAACTTACAGGCAAGATTGAAACCTTGGGGAAGTTATGCAGTGTCTCCCATTCCCTTCTCAGGTATTCAAGTGAACCCACAAACACAATGTGCTTGAGTTCATGGTAGTGAAAGTTGCTGGCTCGTAATGGCATCACTAAATTTCTTAATCCAATCAAAGCAGATTTAACATCCCCAAATATGCAAACGACTACATGCCCACTTAAAACTGTCATCGCTGCTTCACTTCGAGTCTAAAAAAAAAAAACAAACAAAACAAAACAAAAAGACAAGGGAGAAATGAAACAAAGGGAATCTTAAATCATATATTGAGTTTAAAACCAGGAAAAATACAACTGTCAATATTATTCGTGCACAAAGAAGCAGTTTGATACAGCTATTCATTTTACCCTTATTTATATTTCATTGAATGTGCTCAGCAGAAAAAAAAAAAATAAATTCTTGTTTGCAAATCCTCCAGCATTTGGAAAGACATTTTATTGGACCAAATTCTGGTCCTGTGCAAGTTTCTATACATGTGGATTGTGACTCTGGCCACAAAGTACTGTGGGTTTAGCTAAGGATTATACAAAAGAAATGCAAAATCATGCCCTAGCTGACAAATCAGTAGATGGGTTTTGTCAACACCAATTTGAAAAGGAAGATGTTGAGTGTCCAGTGTTCCTAGTAGGGCTTTGTGATATTACTCACATTTTGTGAGTTGAGGACCACAATCTCTTAGGATCAAAGCTCTTATTTAAGGACAAGCTGCTGCTTCCCTGAGAAGCAATCCATGAATGTCCTACACTGCTCTGCTTTCCAGCGGATGCCCACCGTATGCCACAGAGCTTCTCTCAGTAACAAAACAGAAGGGCAGGTTTGTGACTAATACTAAACTTTCAGGCCAATTGGACTTACTGAGGAAAAGGTCTCATGGAGAATATTCAAACAGCATCCAGAATTATCTTCTTGTCTCAGTGAAAGAATAAATTTTTGCGCTAATTTCAGCATTGTTTAGTTCAGTTGAGTGGGCAATTCAAACACAAAGATGATTAAATAAAGCCACATGGAAAAAACGACCTTAATGACTGGAGCCAGTCTTGGCATTGCAGTGCTCCATCATGTAGCTGGAGAACCACTGATACCATATTGCCAAGAAATTGTACACTCTGTACCATTACACAGAAGTTTTGCCAATTAACAAAACTAAACCAGTGGCAATACGCAAAATTTTCCTCTCACTTATCCGCAGTATAAGTCATTTTTCTAAATTACAGAAGCACGGTGGTGTGCAATTAAAATTGGAATTTGCAGCAGATATGTCCATTATGTCAGGAGAATGGGAACTCTGATTAGAAGTTTTCTCATCAGTTAAAAAATGCATGAGCTTTCAATTTCTCCAGAGCAATTACACTGGTTTTCATACAGCTTGACCAAGAGAGTCGTCTTGGCCCTTCAAACTGCAGAAGACAGGAGCGAATCCTCAAGTGAAGCATCTAAATTGTCCCATGCCTCTGCCCATGCATCTCAGACTTTAAAAGACAGAGACCAAGTCTTGAAAGCAAGTATGTAAAAAATGTCACTCCATAAATCTGTATGTAGCCACGTATGGCAAAAATCCCTTCTTGCTACCTGATGCTGCTGGAATGTCACAGAGCCAAAACAGACCTTGGGCAGAAAAATTAATTCTTTTCTGACTGGGACATCATCAAGTATCAATTAGAAGACAACCTGGGAAATCTCATCATCTTCAAATTATGCACTAATTTGTACTTGTGTGGTCTCTAAGGACAGCATTAAATTTGCATAGATATGAATGTAGACATAAATTGTGGACTGTGAGTTTGAAAAGGTGTAGGGAAGCATTTTGCTGGCAGTGTCTTTATTGGTGATGATGCGTGAAGCAGAAAGAACCGGGGCAGACTTGCAGATTCACAGGCTGGTGGTGGAAAAAACTAACATGGCATAACAACTGAGTCACTCCCCAGCACCATTTGTGGGGAACACTTTTCAAAGCAGGGCAACACGCAGTTTGTCAGCTAAAATGTGTTTGTACCACAAAGGAGGATTTTTATCTCTAGTACAAAATGTTGTACAGCAGGGCTACCCCTTCTTGCTTGCTGATTACAAATAAATGATACTATTTAAAGCTGTTCAGGCAAACTCCATCTCAAAGCTCCAGCTCCAAAATTTGGAATTTACTTGCTTGACTATTTAAACACTGATGTTGGAATTCCAGGCAATGTCAGAGTTATTACAGAAACCCCTGAGGAGAACTGGAGACAAGCTTTTAACCCCTGATTGCTAGAATAACTGGGGCTGTCACCATCGTTGGCTACACCATGCCACAGTGCAGGAAAATCTAAGAGAGCAGGCTCGGGAAAAGCTTTATGAAGTGCGACAAAGTGAAGATCCACCAGGGAGTTCATTTCAAATATAATCAGTTTTGCGTGTGAGATCTGGGGTTAGTTACTTGCTACTCTTAGGTATAAGTACATGAACACAAGTGGCATAAACTTTCAAAATAGACTGTGATAGGCCTCCTAATTATTTTTAATGACTTGAGTCAGTTTGATGGTTTTCCCAGTTAAAGGAAGGAAACAAACATAGACAGGGCTGACTGCAACATGCTACAGTCAGAGTAGGAGCATTACTTGCTCTGGCCAGTTTGGGCATCTTGAAATATTGGGAATTGAGAGAGAAGTTCTAAGAGAGCAAAATAATTTAAAAAATCAATTAACAATAATTATTAAAACATCAATAAATAAGAGGTAAGTAAAACAACACTTGCCTGTGTTAAAATCATTACTGACTTGTGTAAAGAGAAAAGTGGGGTATGTAAGCATTCCAGTATTTCTAATTTTACTTCTCTATAAAGATTTAAACCAAATATGTAAATTTCAGTTTATGAAAAAGAAATTCCCTGTACTGGATGAATTTTTATTGTCGCACTGGGCATAAACATGATGTAATCAAAATTCTGTAACCAAAATCCCAGCTTTGGTTTCATCACTGCTGCTCCTTATTTCAACACACTGGATTTTGTGACAGTAGAGACTAACTTATTATCCATTAGACATCAGTTCTATGGTTTAAATAACCTCTTTTCAAACACAACTTATCATCAATACCTACCAAAATGACCTTTTCGATGTCTTTGGCTGGACACCAATGAAACATCCCTGTAGAGTCGTATTTTTTCACGTTGGCATCCATATTGTCAATCTGCTCGTTGCCAGGAATTAACAAGGGGTCATGCCTGGGGAAAAACAAGTTGAGGACAGCATAAATGGAAAATACTATGAATTATGGATGGAAAGATATCCCAAGAGCTGTGTACAAACAGGGACAAAAGCAAAAAAATTGAAATGTATTTACACATTTACATGCTTTCAATAAGGACATTTTTTAACAAAAGCGGCATACCAAAAAAAAATATTATATTTTAAATGTTGGGTGCAGTTTCAATGACTTTCTATCCTCTTCAATGCCAACAAGAATTTAATTTTAAATAGGGTTTTCTGACACCATCACATCCGTCCAAGTTTTTTCTTTCCAGTGCCACCCCTCTGAAATAAATATCAAAGTTCCTATAGGCATCTGCAATGAAGTAGAAGGGATAGGAACAGAGCCCCGTGCTGACTGACTGGCACAAGTATGGAAAGCCAATTACTTGCTTTTACCACATACAACTTCTGACGTGATGCTCTTCACAGTAAAAGCTTTAACAGGCTGCACTTTAAATATTTTAGCAATTTGCCCAATCATATTTTGCTTTCCCAAACTGAAGCCCTTTAAAGATTCAACAGTATGTCATTTTAGAGCAGACTGACTAACAAATGCCCACATCTGGAATACATGATTTTAATACCAAACAACAATGTCCATTTTCTCTGACAACTCTACCTGTGATAACCTTCTAAGTGTTTCTGCTGAAACATTTGAAAGCACAAGCCTTCTCAAAGGAGAAGCAAATAAAAGATATTTTTATGAACTTGCTCTCCAGCTATATAGCTACATATAAGCACAGACACAGAGTCCTTTAATTTATATGCTAAAATCAAGCATTAAACTAAGTACTAAGTGACTCCAACACTCTCACATGCTGGTGAAGATCCCTAAGTGACTGCATTATGCAATATCATTAGCAGAATTGTATTCACAAGGTACAGGGTAAACTGACCCTAAAATCTTATATTTAGCATGATTTAACAGTGCTTTGTCTGGAAAGCTACAGTCTTCACCTCAGGTTTTTGTCACTAATGCTTGAAATATCTTGATATAGAATTGTAACATTTCAAAGAAGAAAGTATTTGCAATGTAAGAATATGCTAAGTGCTCAGAGACAAGTATCCAAATTTTAAAGCAGTTTGCTCTTTGAAGCCTGTTAAAGAAATGCCCATATGGTCTGAGCTCTTAAAACAGGAAGATTTCCTGTTTTTAAAGCATTTGAGCCAGCACGCTGTGGTGAGATCCTCTCCCCTGCTAAAGCAGACTGTGAGCATAGTGTGTGATATAGGTTAATTTATTTTGAACATGGCATGCCAAGTTACCATGCAACCAACACTTGCTTCCTATGAACAGTATAATCTCAAATTCAGATAGGGTGACCAATTAGTGTGATTTCATTGATTACAGATCCACTGAAACCAGTGGAAAATTCTCATGCATTTTACTGAAACAGGGTCAACTCCAAATAAAGTGGCTCAAAAAAAGCAGAGAAATTATTAATACAATGTTCCATTTAAACCCAAATCTTCTGATGCTTTAGGAAAATCAGTGCCCTCCATGGCAAAGATGTAAGTCAGACTCATCTGGAAAAAAGAAACACTGTTTTCAAAGTTTTTTATTCTCTAAGTAGAGTTATAGTCCAGTGATTTCACTGTAACCCACTGGCAGCAGAGAAGCCCTGGTGGACTCCCTGGAGTCTCTGTTCCTATTCCAAGCTGAATAATGACAGGCCTTGCACAAGTGTGTTCCCTCTTTTGTGGGAAGGAGAGATGGAAAAGCTGTATCAAATGCATTTGTTCTGGGGGCTTGGTTGCTGTTATCTTGGCTTTTTAAAAATTTCTATAAAAATATATAGACTCTGCATTCTCTTCCATCCATCAGCAAGATGCAGCCATGGTAGTTTTGCCTGAAAGCTGAGATGCCACTCATTGGGCATTCCCCCTCTGCTCAGAGCTGCAGGTGGTACAGTAAGATCTGCAGCCACGAACACACTTCAATTTGAAGGTTGTACTAATGTTCAGACTACATTTAGTGGTGCTCTGTCCCAGCTATTTTTTCTAATGGAATGTGTTAGCTATATGTTTCAAAGTCAGAAAGTTTGCCAAGAGATTAGGAATCTTCAGGAGTTTCCACTGAGGAATGTTTTTCTTTCTGTTGTTTCAGGGTTAGGGTTTTTCCCCCCAGTACTTCAACAGAACATTTCTTCACGAGTTTTTCTAGAGGAGCACTGAAAAGTTCACTTTTCCAAAGCCAAGTTCACCAGTCAAATCACCTTCTTTTCTTTTCAGAAATCAAGCACATATAAGAAGGAATTTTCTTTTCCCCCTATCCTTCATCAGAAGAACTGTAATAAATCAGTTTTTAAACCATGCCATATTCTAGTTTTGCAATCAGTGTTTCCTTTCTGCTCTGAGATTTAAAATTAAATAGGTGATCTGAAGCTTTAACACAAGTGACTATTTAGCAGTAGTCTAAGCCCAGACACAAAAATGATTCCCAGAAATGATGCAAATTGAAAGGAATCTTACAACAAAGCAGGTGGTATCAGATATCTGACAACTAATTATGGTCAACTGCCTTGAGGTTTGAGGCAGTTTTTAGAGGGTGAGTGCTTAAAGCCTAGCATAGTTCTTTTGGGCTTTGCATCCTAACAGGGAACATTCAAAGTAGCTTCTTCCAAAGGTTTATTAGAATATGTTAGGCTTAAACATAAGTTGGTTTCAGGGAAGAATAAAGCATGTGAGTCATCAGATATAACCCCCTGTTGAAGTTTTAGACAAGAAATTGTGATTTTTTTTTAAAAGAAAGCCCCTTTAATTTTGGGGGGTTTTTTGGTTTTGGGGCTTTTTTTTTTAATCAATACATGCATTTATTTGCAGTATCATAAACTGTTTAGACTCTGTTTTACTGCTTGGAGTATAGCAAGTGGGAAAATTAAAGGAGGCAAAAAGGATGGGACATGCAACACGAAAGCATGAGATATTATTTTACTACTTTTACTCCAGGATAATGGGTTATTGCCTGAGAAGGACTCTGTGATATGACTAGCCATATTCTGTTTCACAATATGTGGGATTATTCATGTAAGTGTGTTTATTAAAATTAAATCTTCTGGTTTAAGACATTATTTTAATTTCTCTTTAATCAATGTTCTTTCATTCTCAGTAAAGTGATTCCTGAAGCTGTCTCTGGACCTTGGAAACTCTTTAGGTCCAACTTTGTCCTCAGATGTTACTGAGTGTATCACAAGATACAGTGACTTACGTATTTAAAAACTGAATTGATCAGAACAGTTATAAAACAGAATTTCTACTTTGGACATGTACATCCTCATTAATCTGATGATCCAAACCTGTTTTGCAAATACTAAAAATTAATTAAGATAGACACACAGAGAGGCCAAAGCTGTCAAATCTGCCTAAGGCATTTGGACACCCTCTTCCCATTAAAATTTACATTACACAAAGCATTACAGTTGCTGCCCTTACAGCCAAATCATGGACTGAATGTTTCTAGAGCCTCTCTGCCCCCTCATCCTTGAAGATGGCCTTGTCAAGCTGTGCTTGAGTCACATTGGCAGGTTACTGCAGAAATGCTTATATTCACACTGCAGTCATCATGTTCTCCAGGGCTGCAAAGTCCTCTGATTCAAGAATTCAAATCATAGGAAGAAAAGCACTTTCTGTCAATTAAACCCCTAGTACTTGTTTTAATTGAGATGTTGGTTTTTATGACTTGCAATGACCAAAGCATTTGGTCCTTCTGGCTAGGAAAAGACATGCATAGCCTGTATGGAAGGAAAGGAATAGAAGTTAAATTTCCCTCATCCATAACCCCAGTTTAAAAATAGCTTCTCTGGTTCTTACGGCAGATATTGCATACGCATGACTTAAAATGAAGAGCAAAATGCCATCTTTTCCAGGTTTTGAAGAGCCTATAATGCCACTCATGTGCAATTAAACTTGAAAACGATGCTAAATGCCAAGCTACAGCTGCAAACCCAAAAAGCCTGCCTGGAAGACAACAGCCTAAAGCAAAACCATAAATCCCACTTACAGCAAACCTACTGCAAGGAAGTCAACATTACATTTTAAAGAGAACTGCTTCCCTAGCACACACTTATAACCACTGCAAAATCTGAGGGTTTGAGTCTGAAACTTTTGGCTACTCACTGGGGATGGACAGAACTGAAAAGACCATTCAGGACTAAAGGGCTGCCTCAGTAAATGACTGTTGTTGAACATACCCTTGTATTATGTCGCCCTTGTCTTATGCTATTATACACATCCAATTTAGAACTAGAGCAACACAGCCTCCCTTGTCTGCAGTGGAACTACTCCCTGTGCTGAGCACGGGGAACAAGAATACTGTGTGACCAGCAGGGAGGAACCTTGGCTTGCATGAAAATAAACTGTAATCTCTTATTCTCTACACATTAGTAAGACAATGTCTTGGCTAGTTTTTATTCTGCCCTCCAATAAAATTCTCTTTATATAAAGTCAATGCAAACCACACCTCATAAAAACACTACTCCTCTTTAACCTGTGCCTGTTTGAGTCTGCAATTGTGCCTTTCTCAGGTAGACATATCTGGATTCTATGCACAAAAACATGTTCAGCAGTCTCCTGCACAAGACTGAGGGTCTTTAGAGACACCCTGCCTGTGGTTCAGGAATTTTGAGTTTTCCTACCTGACTTAGGGGTTTGTGGTTATGTCTTAGCAAGTGTATGCACATAGATGCTTAATTTTAGGAGGAAGGAGTGGGTTTGCTGAAGGTAAGAGAGGAATTGAAGACAGGCTAAAGAACGTCTCATGCCTTCAAAATTTCTCCTACAACTACCCTAACAAATTGTGGCAATTAACATGCTGTTAGTGTTAGATGTGTGCAGCCAGTGCAGGTGCTAATAATTGAAAAAGCATTTAGAGCTTTTACACCCTGGCTGAATATTTCATGATGTGCTGCATGTTTCACTATTTACTCAGTGGGCCTGTGTCACTTCAATCTTCTCTGACTGCTTTGACTGGTGCTATAAAGCTCAACCAAGACAGAGTGACGGCTTGTCACAGGAAAACTCCAGTGACTCCAGCAGCTCTCTGGGACTGGCTATGAAGGTTGTCACGACATTCTGATGGAATTCAGCAAATGTTTTGTGACTAATACACCCAACATTTGTCGGCTACCATTAGCCATTCCCTGTGACCCTGCAGTCTGTGTGGATGGCATTAAGTTGTAATGAGAATTTGTTGCCTCTGTGTGTTACACTAATGACACTCTCTCACTGATCCTTCCTTTCACAGGTTAATCAGAAATGAAATTTGTAAGGATTCAGTGCCCAGATGCACCAGGCTTTAGAGAAGAAAACCCAGTGTGACAAGAGAAGGAAAACCTGCATTTTACTGCTAAATGCTTCCATTGTCATATTCAGAAGCTATCCTAATAATATTACAATCTCATACTGTCTTTTTTCCCTAAATCTAGGAAGAAGACTATATCTAACACAGTGGTTGGAACCTAGTGCCTTGTCCAGCTTATGGGCTGAACTACAGGGTTAATTGTCCTTTCTTCCCTCCTGCTCTGCTCAGATGTTGCTGGTTTTACTAATCTTTTACTAAGAAGCCTTAATGAAGATTTACCATTAATTTATCAAGACTACTAAGAATAATGATATAAAGCTGCTTACTGTAAGAACCTTTCTTTTTAAATTATCTTGATACCTAAGGACATGATCAAAATATGCTTCTGAAGTATGAAGCCTCTCACATAAAAAAGTAACAAAATAGTTCCAGACTTTTCCATAAGCAACTTAATGAGGGGGAGACAAGGCACACAGTCAACATGTCTGTTGTTTTTAAGATTTCCCATTTAGATCCACTGAAGCTGCAGAACTAGTAATCTTTGAGGGGTAGGAGAATGTACCTGAAAAAATAATTTCTCATTTATAAAAAACCCACAGTTAAGTGGCATCATAAAATATAGGAGTGGTTTTGTCACTTAAATGAAGTGTGTGACATTATGATAAGAGCTACCACTGTTGCCAGTCAATGTTTATAAGAATACAAGAATTATTTTTTTTAAACCTAGTTCCTAGCTAAAGAGCTTTTTATTTCGATTGCTTTAATCTGAGTGCATCTTCTCTTACCCTGAACTTTATAAAAATTGTATTTTTCTTATGCTGGAAAGTTCTCCTTTCCTTTCCTGCTCTCTCTCTCACCCAAAAAAGATTTGTGCAAGATTTCAAGTAACCTCAAAAAAAAAAAAAAAAATGGATTCTGTTTTTATTCCCATGGCTTATAACACAACTACTGTATTGGGTTTGCATGGCCTGGTTTTGGTAGCCAGGGTGCTACAAGAGTGGCTTCTGTGAGAAACTGCCAGAAGTTTCCTTCATGTCCAGAGGGTCCAGTGTCAGTCAGCTCCAAGATGGGCATGCTGCTGGCCAAGGCAGGGTCAATTAGAAATGATGGTAACACCTCCGTTATAACAGATTTAAGAACAAGGAAATAAAAGTTATTGTGCAGATGTAATGAGGCCAGAGAAGAACAGGGTGAGAACATGTGAGAAGAACAGCTCTGCAGACACCATGGCCAGTGGAGAAGGAGGGGCAGGAGGTACTCTAGGCACCTGAGCTGAGGGTCCCCTGCAGCCCACGGTGAAGATCATGGAGAAGCAGGATGTCCCCCTGCAGCCCATGGAGGTCCATGGGGATGCAGAGATCCCCCTGCAGCCATGCAAGAGACCCACGCTGGGAAAGGTGGATGTCTGAGAGGAGGCTGGGACCTCAGAAGATGCCCATGCTGGAGCAGCCACCTGGCAGAGACCTGCAGACCCATGGAGAGAGGAGCCCATGCTGGAGCAGGTTTCCTGGTAGGACTTGTGACCCTGTGAAGGAGCCATGCTGAAGCAGCCTGTCCTTGAAGACTGCACTCAATGGAAGAGTGGCCCAGATTTCAGCAGTTTGCAGAGAACTGCTGCCCATGGAATGGACTCACATTGGAGAAGTGCATGGAGAACTCTCCCATGGGATGGACCCCACACTGAAGCCAGGGAAGGACTCCTCTCCCTGAGCAATGGGAGAAATGACATGTGACCATAAACCCCACTCCTCAACTCCCTGCACCTCTGCGTGGGAGGAGGTAGAGCTGGGAAGGAGGAAGAAGTGGGGGGAAGATGTTTTAAGGTCTGTTTATACTTGTCATTATCCTGCTCTGATTTTGTTAGCAATAAATTCAATTAACACCTCTAATGTGAGTCTGTTCTGTGAGTGATCTCTGCCATTATCTCAACCCATGAACTCTTTGTTGTATTTTCTCTCCCTGTCCAGCTGTGGAGGGCAGTGAGAGAGCAGCTTCTGAGGGTGTCTGACATCAGCCAGCACCAACCCACTATAGTCTTGAAACCTGGGTACCATACTGGAGATCAAGAAGCCAGTCTTTCAATAAAGAAATGGAAAGGAGACAAATTAAACAGGAAACCAAAATTACCAGTCCCTGATCTACCAATAGTAGTGAGAATCAGGAGGCTAACAGATACTACCACCTATCATCTAAATAATTTAATTCTATAGTATTGTTAAAAACTGGTGTAAGGCAACATGGGTAATTACTGAATTACTCCTGTTGTTCCATAGTGAACTTGTAAAACAGAATCAAGAAGTGAATTGTGCTATTATCTACCTGCTGGGTTGCAGCTTGGTTATCATTGCATATTAGCACTGCGTGAAGTCTGGATATAAATTTGATTACAAAATGGAAACTTTCAAGGCTGAAGGACATAAATATATACCATTTTTATGGTTCATCAGTGGGCTTTCACCTTTTCAAACCTTACCTTCATGTCTGGTTTAAGGGAGTCATGGAAAATGATCAGAGTCAACTTATTTTACCATGGCTTATGGCTTGAGAAATGCTTCCCTAGATCTGCCATCACTTTTTTTTTCTTTTTTTGTTTCTATGAGAAAGCTCACAGTTTCATTTCATGGAAGGGCAGCACTAAAATGGCAGAGGCAATGCATATTCATGCTGAGTGGCACTAGCAAAAATGTCTATGTACATTTAAGTGTATGTGGCTTAGTGGGTGGATGAGGAGATAAATGTGCACAGCCATTGTTCATACACTTAAAATATTATATACAACTTCAGGAAAAAAGACAGGAGGTTTCCTCCTCAACTTCAGATAAATAATCTCATTAGGCTTCTGGAAACGTATGCCAAAGAGCTCACTTGTTTTTCTGTGTCATTTAGCTGGGTCTTGACAGTTTCTGAGCAAGTTTTATTGTTTGGTTGGGAATTATTTTAGATCCTCAATCAAAAAAAATCCTCAGGCTTACAAAATTCTCCTTGGCAACACACTGAAAACCCAGTGTCCTCTGATGCCTCTGATTCTTATGTGATCAGGGACACTAATGATAATGACCCTTTGCTGAGTATGCTACTTGTCTAGAGGCCTATGTCAACTACACCACTACATCCAGAGTGGACAGGGACAAACTATTTGTTTGCTCTTCAGGCCCCTTGGGCCCTGTCATATGCTATTTGTTCTTGCATTAAGAGGTAGTTTGACTCGGCTGGGCTGACATTTCCTTCAAGTCACTGCATTCCACTCAGGCAGTAGCAGCTACCAAAGCAATAAGTATAGACTTGAGGCTCAGCAACAATCATTTAAGTGGCTTTTTTGATTCATATCCAGGGCTTTTCACATTTTTACTGGTCATTCTGAATCGAAAATGACACTTTTTTTTTAAAACTAGCTTTGCTATTTGATACTCAGGCAGCACAGCCTCCTCATAGTTAACGCGGCTGCTCATCAATAACACGCATCAGAACCTGCAACTGAGATGATGAACAAGGACTGATACTGCTGCATGATACCAGAGGCATTGATCAGTTCTACTTTTCTTCTCCACCTCATGAAGGATACCTGATTACTCTCTCAGTCACAGCCTTCCTTCCTCTTCCTTCCAGTGCCTATTTAAATTTTACTTTTTACTGTAATAGGATGTCCTTGTGTTCACATCTTAACTGGAGGAATATATTTTTTCCTATTCGAGTTTCAGTAATTTTAAAAAAGTATCCATGCTCTTGTGTCTTTAATGGGACAGACTTTTGCTGATCTAAAACAGGTAAAAACAGTCATGACAATGCTGAGTATTTTTCTGGGTAATTTGCATTTGTAGGTGTTGTTGGAATTTGAAAGATTTGTTTCTGATTGATTAGACTCTTCTAGTATTGCATCAGTGTGATTCTGCTCGTGCCATTTGATGGGATGCAGCATTCAGTCAGAAGAGTGACTTCCTAAATATGAGTCCTGACCATCTGTGATGCACACAAAGAGCATTTGTATGTCAATTGTCTATTTATATCAGTTAGTAATATATTGTAATATAGATTCATTAAAAAGGTGTCATTAAAAGATGTCTCCAATCTATCTCTCCATTTCATATTTGGCAATGCAGATTTCTACTTATGTGTTAGTAAAATCTCCCACTCTCTGACCAGGTCAGATCACTTGTCATGAGGTCCCAGGGAATCCCTCTGATACCATTTCCATCCTCTGTTCTAATCCAGCAATACAAGAAGCCATAAAGTTTTGTCTCATAGCATAATACCCTCCACCATTGTGAGAATCTAAAACCTATGCAGCATTTTCAACATTATCTTAACTGCAGGGCTGCTCAAAATGATTCAAAAATCACAATTTGGATTTCAATTTATTAATGAATTTTTCACATATTTGTTATTTTCATAGTCCAGACTTCTTGTCTTCCAGGCTCCTTTTAGACCCTCTGGATCTAAAACCACAGCTGAGAAAAAGTTTGCGAAGTAGTCAGCTATTTCTGGACAAGTGGGACAGGGGCAAAACTGACTTGAAAACACAGTTTTTAAAGCAAATTTACAAAAAAACTTCTAAAGATAAATATCAGCTACAGACATGACAGTGCTTTAGCTGATTTACCTCTTGGGTACTTCTAGCTGACATGTACTAAAGATTTCTGGGCAGGAAAGCAAGTACCTGTCACATTCTGTAATTTACAGGGATACGAAATAGCAGATTATACAGTCCACCTTTGTTCCAGAGAGGAGAAAAGAGTCTGACCATTACAAACAAATCTTAACAGAGCTCTCTTCTGATTCAATCCACTTTGTCTTTTCTAGCACCTTGGACCAAAGTTAAGTCAGTGCAGATAAAGAGTAAAAGGAAGAGATGGTTGGGTCGGGGGAGAAGCTGAGGGTGCCAACTCTGGGATGGAGAATAAATTTAGCAGCAACAGAGATGAGGAAGAAAACAATGTCTGGATTTGGAAGCCTGGCAAGTTCTCCACTCACTGCTCAACCCGTGTTTAGCAATTCTGATGTGCTACTGAGCAGACAGCTCAGGCTCAGGACGACTACTCTCCCTCAGTCCCTCTTCAGCAGGCAATGAAAGCAGGCTGTACTTTGAAAATCTTCCCCCATCATGCAAACTGACACAGGCATGCTTTTCAAAAACCCACAGCCAATCTGTTGATCATTACTTATTTACAAAGGCCTTCGGGCAGAAAGTCCTGTAAAAACCATACTTGATACGGTATACACTAGCTTTTTCTGCTTGTGGAAAAAAGTACCCCTAAGGCTACCTCAAACCATCACTTTCTATTGCACATAAAATGTACCGTGTAACACTAAAGTATTTAATATATATGGTATAATATATCTACAGGAAAGGCATTTGTGTAGAAGTATGTTACCCTGTATTTGGTAATTTGATGTTTTGCTGAAGGCTATGACTTGAAAAAGCCTGCACCTAGTACAGAGGACCTGTCATCTCAGTACCCAAGAGCCAATAGAATAAAGAAGTACCCTTAAGCAGCAAAACTTTGACACAGCTTTGAAGCATATGAAAACAGTATAACTCCCCAGAATTATTATTACTCAAGATCAAAGAAATGAGGCATACTTTACATAGCAAACAGGGACAGAGTGTTCAGCTCCTTCTCTCTCTCTCTCTCCCTTTCTCTTTCTTTTTACTTCTACTTCCCCAAAATTAGAATCTGGGAGAAGGTGAGGGGGGGAATCTCCACACGTTTAAATTTTAAGAAGTTAAAACAATTAACACCAGATAAGAGGACTGTCCAAAGGTAAGTAAATTGAAAACTATGCTAGCATGACAACTGGCACTATAAAAATGAGAAGTTTGCCAGTATGCTCATTTTATTCTTCCTCATAAACTGTAAACAAGCATGTAAATCAGTGTCATATGGGCAAGGCTGAGCTAACAGGAAGGCAGAGAACTTTTAATGACACATTCTACAGAAATAGATGGTCAATAGGGAAAAAAAAAAAGCCACAGCTGGGTGCATTTTCCCTCTGAGAATCAATCTCACTTTTGGTTCTGTAGTCTAAACAGAGATGAAGACGACTTGCGGAAGTTACGTCCTTGAATATGCCCTACATTGCAGAAACAATAAACAAATATGAATGCTTCTGTAACTGCCCAAAGAAAATTCCAGTAAAGTGACTGAAATACAAAGAGAAATATCACCTACCTGTATCCAGAATCGTTACAGGAACAAAATCATTGTCAACAAAAATGATAAGAGACTTTATTTATGGAAAGGACTATATATTTGTATCAATTTTTTTTCACTTAACCTCTGTGAGCAGACAGAGTTATACACACATAAGTCTCAAATTCCACGAATGCGTCTGTTTATATATGCAAATAAGTTTACATTTTCTGTGTATGTGTATATATATATATACACATAGAGTGGAAAATCTCTGCTATGGCATTTATGGATACAATTATGGGCTGAGGGTCTAGCCTGGGTACATAGGATATGCAAAAACAGAGCAGGAACAGCCTTGTTGGAAACTCTGTATCTACTACGGGATCCAATTTTGACTGAGTTGAGCAGGTAAAAGGCAAAGCACAGTGAGATAGAAAGCAAATCACATAATATTTTAACAGATTACAATTTCTTGTTGCATTTCTAGTTTTAGCAAATGTCTTAGAGCTAACTTGTCCTACAAAAGGAAACTACATAGCTATACAAAGGAGTACTATTGTAAAATAATGTACACATAGCAACAGGGGAAAATATCACTAACAAGATGCTGTTTTTATTACCCACTTTTACAGTATATACTACTCTCTTAAAAATCCCTGTATTTCATAATTAATGTGCTTTTAGCTTGACTAAAACTGTGTTAGTTTTGAACTTTGCTTTGGCAAGTACATATATTATTAGACTTTTTCATCAGTCTAAATCAATTAACAGAAATTTGATTTCAATCGACAGGATAAAAGGAAGGTAATATTCAGGTTCATTTTTGATTGTGATGATACATCTCACATATGGCCTTAAGTACAGAAAACAGTACTCAGAGGGAATCCAACAAAAAGAGAATTGCCTGAGGCAAACTAACCACATGAGTTCCCCTGATTGGTTAGTGCTATCATTAGTGCCACTGCTGTTTAAGAACTACACATGGACAGGACAGGGTGACAGCTAAGACTTTAAAGCCTATGTATTTTTCAAACAGCTTTTCAAACTGTTTTTCATGACAGAATTTTTTTTCAGCTCTATCATTAACTGCTGACAAGCTGACAGAATAAATACTTCAGCCTTTCAGAAACCATCTAACAATCTTTTTTTTTCACCCCCTCCCCTTATTTTTGATGTGGGGGGAGGAGAGGAGGAAGGAAGAAAGAAAGGAGATGAAGACATGAGTTTCTTACAGCCTTACCTCATCAGTTTGGGTGAGGAGTTGGGTGAATTTCGCATGCCTCCATTTCGCTGCTTTTTTTTGGGTGATAGTGTCGACGGCTGCTCATCTTCAACTGGAAATATAAGGAACTCATGAGATTAAGTACTGCTCTGAGTGCAATATGAAATACAAGTGAAGTAGCAAAGAACACACACTCTATGTCCATTCACGCACTGATACTTCATTGCTAACATAGGCCAACAGTAATAAAAATCAAATACATGTTAGTCGAAGAGATTGGTTTGAAGGAGAAGCAGAGAAGAATACCAGGGTTTTGAACACAGGAGTTCAAATTGGTTTCATACTTCAAAAACAAAGGCGGGGGAACCACATTCGGGTTATTCTTAGAGTTATTATCAGTTAATCTGCGCTACAGAAAAATAGAATTAGTGCTCTGCTGTATTCCCAGACAGATAAAGTACTATTTTCAATATCAACATAACAGCTGCCAGCCTGCTTTTGCTAATGAACTAGACACCAGTTGGTTCTCGCTCCTCACATGCCAAACAACAGAGTCTTCATGAAGAGATGTAAAATATTCAATGCCTTGATGTTCAATGATTCAGTTAGTGGGGAATGTGAATGCAGCCTGCCATTGTGCACAGATCTCCAGCACAAGTCAGACCTCATCGCTCTACTCTCCTCCCAGAACGGAGTTTTAACAGGAGTGAACAGAATGAGGTTGAATGGAAGTGGGGAGACAATACCTGTATAACAGAGAATGCATGTGTTATGCAATCTTTTAATGAGGATGAGGTGCATTTTCAAGGACAGATCGATTTCCAGATAGAAAATCACTTATAGTTTTGTCAGTCAGAAACGACTCTTGGATAACTTACGTCACAATATGTATTGCTTAAACAAGTGCAGCTTCCTGAGAACTCATTTATGAGAATTAACCACCATCTTTACTGTTTTGAGATTGTAACTGCACTTGATAATCTCTATGTAACTTTCACATGTACTATCAAAGGGAATAAACTCATGCCTGCTTTCTCAGGTTCATACTAATGATAATTTATTCTGGTACAAAGAAGAAAAAATAAACTTTTTCCTATCCTACTGTTAACTGAAAAATTAATTAGAAGATAATATAACTGATGCCTAGGAAGCTTTTACTTGAAAGCTAAAAGAAAAGACATTAGTACTAGTAGTAGTAGTAGTAGCTGCTATATTTAAAGACCTTAGTACACATCAGCAGTGCACAAGCAGAGGTTGAGAAAAAAATACTACTTGCAATAAGATACATAAGAAAAACAACACAAATGGGATATATGTCACCTGCACCAGACTTATCTGTGAAGAAATGAAGCAATAGCCTTTTGCTATAACTCTTTTCTGACACTATTTTATTACAGACTGGGTTCCAGCCTACCACCTCTGGCTGTTTGCACAAGCCTGCTATGGAACTTCATCTGGCCTTGGTCAAGACCAAAAGGCTGGGCCCTGAAAAGACAGATTTTGTTCTCTTTTTCGATGACCTGGCCTCACCTAGAACAAGGGAGTCACAACCAAAGAAAGCTCTGCAAAGAGAGAAAAACAAACCAAGCAGCTAAACAAAGCTAATCCTAAAATAAATGTGCCAAAGAGTAGTGTAAAAGATAATACTTAGATCAGAACAATGACTGTCTAATAACGATTTATTCACTAAGTTTCTTCTCTTCTTGGGCAGCACCCCCTAAAGACAAAGGAATTTTCTTCTTATTTGACTTTTCTTTCTTTTTCCAAATCAAAGCCCTACAGTGTAAATGCTTATTGATGGTTAGTCAAATGGCTCTCAGTCAAATTCGGCTGAGAAATAAATAAGCCCACAGAAAATTCTCAAAAATACATAAATTGAAATTTTCTTTTTGTGACAGTTTGCACATATTAAACTAGATCACTTCAGTATTTAGCTACGTGTACCATGAAGTGAACATGCACAGAACTGGTTTGTTGGTAATATCTTTGCTGCTCTGATTGCAAAAAAACACAAGTCTTTTTGCTTTTCAGAACACCCTCTTCAAATAATTCTCTTGAAAATGGCCTAGTCTTGTTTTAAACTTCTCTACCAAAGAGTTATTTGCATGCTATTCCACACAGACAATAGCTTTCAAGAAATCCACTGTGCTCTCTCGTTCTTTATTGGATATAAATATTCACTTCCACCACTTAAAAGATCAAATGAACAAGAATCATGCAAAATGTTCCTTCCAGAAAACAACAAATGATCTATTTTGCTCTCTTGGGAGCAAAAAAAAAATCTAAATTTCACCCAAATTAATCTGTTGCCATGGGGTTACAGAATGTTTGTCCAGAGATGTGCTGTTAAACAATTTTAGCAGTTCAAGGAAGATACAGATCCATCAGGACCATAGGCAAAAGTCTTACAGTAACACAAGTCAACTGTAGATAATATTATAACCAGAAATATTTCTCTGCACAAGAGAAAACAACATTAAAAAAAATATATTTTTCCAAGTTTTCAGCTAGCTAATAAGACTCGTGTCTGATCCTTCCAAATCCTGAAAGTTAATACAATAAGGATGTTGTTGTACTATATGGCCCAGCACTTGTGTACTGCAGCACTGCCAGGTGATGCTAACCTGCCTAACCTGCCACCCAATTAAAATCAAAGTCTTTCTTTGTAACCATCCAAAATAACAACTTCTAGAAGTTACACTTCTAGCAGTCTGCACTTGTTATTGGTACTGCATCTGCAATAAATAAGCTTCCTTTTTGGATATGTGCTCGTCAGATTCAAATTATGTTACTGCCACCAGTTGCCTGCAAAGCCCAAGGCAGGCGTGGCTCACTAGTTAACACCTGTTAGCAAAGCTTTCTGAGGGATCTCAACTTGTTGCTTAACCAAGAAAGCCATTTATTCTCATTGTATCAATGGAAGTAGATCTATATTCATCATATGACAGAAAATCAAGTTTTGTTTTTCATTGAAATCTCTGCACAGAGTTTACAGGGCATCTGCACTTTAGCAACACAGCTCCATAAGAATGGGGGAAGGGAACACATGAAGTTGAAATATGTGAATAGTATCTAATGGACACTATTACCTCTGGCTTGGTTCCCAAAAATGCTGCAGTGATAACTCAAAAGTGGTTTCTGAGTAGTAAGTAGGATATAAAACATAATTAATTATTATCCTTCAGATACTCCTATCAATTTCCTGCATATCTAAAGAAGTGGATCTAGGAAACTTTTTAGTAAGATTATTAAATATTTTAGTTTCATGGTTCCTGTGTCGCATTATTTTAAAATGGGGTCTTAAATTTGCTTGTTCTTATGAAAGATAAACATATTTCCATAGTGGGGCTGTGATGTATGACAAATAAATTCTGATATTGTATGTTTACTTTTGTTAACGAGTCCCCATTTTTTATGTCTTTATACTACAGGATCTGTATTAACTACAGCCATATAATGTTAAACAGACTTTTTTTACCACTTTCATGAAAACTGGAAGTTCAAGAATTGGACACAGAGTTTTATAGATTTGGAATTCAATTCAGCCTCTGAGTTCTAATAACATTCAAGAGCTTATTTGCACATCCCTAAGTATAACACTTATTGTACTGCTGTAACAACCCAGAGCTTGCTTGTCTAATAACAGTTTTGCAGTTCAGGAAGACTCAATGCTAAAAAAATGTCAGGCGAGTCTAATGAGGCTTCAGACACTCGGTTTTATGCTGGAGTTTAATTTAAAGTTACACTGATGTTTTAACATGTTTGCTTATTCTTGAGTAAAGAGTGTTCATTATTTCAATGACATAACCTCCAGACAATGTTCCATGAATTGGTTTAAGATGTGCTGGTAATTTTAACAGCCTTAAAGTGGAGTTGAACATCTGTAACAACATATTACTTGACTTTTATCCTCATTTCATTTTTAAAGCAAAGCAAAGGAAAAGTCTTCCAAAACAGTGGGCAAGTTGATAACTTTTTTCTTTGTTATTTTCTAACTATTTTTAAAACAACACTATCTCCTTGACTGCCTCTCCCAGGTCACTAGCTGAACTAGTTTACAGATGCTTTTTTAGACACCAAAAAGAGCTGAAATTTGAAATAACATCGATGTTACTGAACATCACGTGAACTGGGATACCTGGTAAGTTCATTCTGCCTAGCAGGTAAATGCTTCAAAGCAATTAAATCCTTTGAAAGGAAAAGCACAAACCACCCAGAAAAAACATTAGTTGACTAGCTATCTCGATTAACTTATTAATCACCACATCTGGAGAAACCCACATCTGTAAGCACTTAACAGAGCATTAGTAATGTCATAGACACATTGAAAACAGACTGCAAAACCATGCACAAACCATTCTGTATTGCCTTATGCATCCAACTACTGGGCTACCTACGGAGATCTTGGTTCAACCCAGGCTTTTGGGAATGGTAGCGGTATTTTACAGGCAAGCTGAGTGCCCTTTGCAATCTACAGTAGGTAGATTTTCCTTGTTCAACAGAACTCAGTAAGTTAAGGTGCAGCAGCGAGGGGTTGTTGGGTAGGAAGAGGCTCCCTTTACGGTTATTAACAAGTGGAACAGGTTCCAGGATTCCTTCAGTGGACTTGGCATCAATCAATGCACTAGTAGTTGCATTCTTGGACTGATATGAACATTTTGGGTAACTTGATCTAGCTGCATTCTTTACTTCTAAATAATAAGAAAAAATTTAAATTAATTTCTTTGTATTAAAAATTATTTCAAACCACAGGCATGAATCAGTTTTGATATTATGTGGAAATACAGACATTAAAGCTTAAGGTATCAGTTCCAACAGCAGAAATAAAGGTTTATACCTGCAGCTTTCTTATGTTGGTTTTTTTTTTTCCTCTAAAAATGACTCTTTATAAAAGAATACTTATAGAAGGATTATTCAACAATATTATCACCTTTAAGCAATAATCCCATCCTAGGGTAAGTATGTCTGAGGTAATACTTATTTCCCCATGTTGATAAGGGCTTTGAGATTTACTATCTGTGGAAGATGTTTATTTCTTTGAAACTACTGAAAATGACAGGGGAGGTAAAGCACTCTGCTGCTATTAAAATAAATAAGGAATCATAGAAAACATAAGGTCACCACTTCAAAATTGTGCAAGCATACTTATGGAATTAAACTGATTTTAAGGAACCCACATAAAAATTGTTGGGTATTCAACAGTGCTGCATTTCAAACTGTAAATTTCAGGAGGTCATACATAGTACCTCTGAAAAGAAAGTTAAGAAATTCAATTTCCTAAATATGGATTTAGCTTAAAACTGTGATTCTTTGTCTTCCACTGATAATATATCAAGGCTGTCTCAACACTACCCCATCTACTAATACCTCTAACAAATGGCACCCTCCGTAAAAACCAACAACAAAATATTTTTCTGGTAAAAACACGCAATAAAAATCTTCTCCTAATGCTTGTTTCATTCTGAATGAGTATGGTACAGAGAAGGTATATAACAGAACCGCTAAGACCTTATATTTGGTTATGTATAATGAAGTAAGAAGTTTAGGTAGGCAGTAGTTGGTGGACTGATAAACTTGCAGCATTATTTCCATATGTTTCAATTGCCTTAAAGATTCTATGGAGAACACTGAGCAGAGAGTGGAGGTAAAGTATTTGAGGTCAGCATGTATTTTGGGATCTTTGTTTAGTTTACCACCAGCTAGAAACACCATCTGGTAACAGGAAAGATAAGAAAATAGCATTCCCATGCTTGCCATTTTTCTTCAAGCACAAAATCTGTCTCTCTCGGGGAAAAGGTGAGTGTATAGGAATTACAAAAGTCATTTGAAGGTACCTTTTAAAAAGGTTGAACTGGTTGGTGGCAAAGCACACCTTCCAATTCAATGACCTTTTGATGGCTCGCTACTGTTCTGAGGTAGATTGAAAAATTAGTGAGAACTAAAGTCTAATTTATGATACTATTCTGATTTTTACTAACAGAAGTAACAGTATAATAATAATAATAATAATAATAATGCATACTCACCACAGTTCACATGTATTTTAAATAATCAGAGGAGAGCATACATCTTTGATTAACAATATTGCCACAAAAATAAAATATACTGTATAAAATATTGGATACACTACCTGAAAATTATCAATTTTCCCTCAGATGTACTAGGTTTTTTATCAAATTCTGTACTTTTACTTCTGATATTTCTCCAAGTGAAATAATTTTCAGATGATAAAATATATCTGCAGAGAACTATCTCCCTACACATCACTGGTCAAGCATGTATTTGAAGGCCTTGATATGCATCAACTCAGTTCTATTTTTAAAGTGCAGATAATAATACTGGAAATAATCTTTAAAAATCCACATCCTGTATCAAAGTATCTTCACATGAAATGGAAGAAGACCAGAATCTATTAAGCTTATCAACCCTTTAATCAAGTTATAAGAAACACCATAATCTTTTTACAGTCTCTTCTGGAGTTCAATAAGTGATGGTTTCAGATACCAGCCCTGACTATTAAGCAATAACCTTCCACAGCAGTCTATGTTTTATGGCATATTCCATGCAGACAAATTCAAGCTTTCCTAAGATATTGTGCTTGTGGTGGCACAGCATGTGTCAGAACAAAAATACTTGTCTTTTGGTGTGGCTTCATATCTGGAGCTTGGCATCATATTTAATAGCACCACATGACCTTGTTCAGCAGGAAGGCAGTCTGAGCTGCTCAAAACCTAAGTTACCTCCCCTTACTTCCAACAGTGTGGACAGGTTCTATCACTGAGCATGGACATAACATAATTTTTTGGTCAAATTACTCCAGATTTAAAAGTTCTAACTACTGGTTTCATCCCATGACTTCCAGCCTCCTGCCTCAAGAGCTTAGATCAAAGTGGAAGAAGCCTCACAGCAGATGAGTCATGAAATTCTTCGTACACAGGACAATTTTCTTTCTTCCTCCAATAGTTTATGGCCCAAGTCTTTTTACTCAATCTTCAAAAGCAAGGATTACAGAATATCTGAATGACCTATCTTTTGTAGAGATAATAATCTCTTTCTCCATTCCTCCTAAAATTACAAGTATTTTTTTACCACAGAAGAGTGAAACTGGTTACTCTGAGTGTAAATAGCCTGTCAAGCTGTAGGTGCACACTGTGCCACACATATGGGACTGCCAGAATACACCCTGAACTACACGAGCAAGCACAGAGCTTTTGGATGAAGCAGTTCTGTACAACCAGGTGAGAAACACAGGTCAGCTTCAGCAGATACAGACTATAGTGTGCAGAACCTAAAACACTTATGGAGTATTCCCCTGTTCAGCAAAGACATTTGATTTTTGTTAATAATTTCTTTAAAATCCAACTGGGTTCTTGCACTATTATGTGGGCTGATTTCCATAAAAAACATATTTGGGAAACAAAGATTGCTGTTAATTCTATGGAACTAAATACATCCTCACATATTGTCACTGCCTCACTAGGTTTGGCAATCAAACTGTCTGGATTGGGGTAATTTTTCGTACCACTGTGCAACATCAAATCACAACCTCCAAATCCACCAGGGTTCTTTTCCAAGTATGGGATGAATTTAGCACCACCAAGTCTACTAAAGCAGGACTATTTTTCTAGTCATGGTTAGATTAATTTATTTTTATGTGGCATGACACATGACTTTATTTCCAATGCAAACAGACACAGGCCTGCATTGTTTATGCTGCCTAAGTTCCTTAGAATTGTTCAGTACATTTTCATGTGTCCACAAGGCATTATTACTACCTAAGAATATTTTGAGAGCCATTTTGAGAGCAAATTTTAAACTACTTTTTGAGACTGGCAAACAGCAAGGAACAGGATAAAAGTAGAGTAAGGGTAAGAAATTCCATTTTTTGTAGTATTTTCTGATTGCACCCTGGATTAACACAATCTACTTTTAATAAATGCTGTACAGAATTTGCCCAAGAAGCCTGTCACCATTAGAGAGATGAAAAATAATATGTACAAAATGTGATGTATTAATGCAATCATAAAGATATTTTGAAGTTGCATATATTCCTATTGCTTACCCCCACCCTCAGGAACTCCCTTTCAAGCTCAATGAATACACACTTGCCTACAGACTGCGTTAGGGAATCATGCCTGGTTTTATTTCTATACATTTTATTTATTATAATGAAGATAATTTGAATTGCAATCTGCAACTCCCTGAACATTTTTAAAACAACAAATGTAGTTAAACTAATGCCTGTGGCAATCTCTATTTATTCTTTGTGAGCATGCACTTGCCATAACTTAAAACTGGGCTGAGCTTTAATTTAAATGTAACAAGGCAGAATACCAGTACAGTGCTTTCAACAAAATGGCTGAAACTGGCTTCAGCATGATTTGCCTGGAAGGGAAGATGAAAATGTGTTTTAAAGGAGAAAAAATATCCTGACCAAAACCAGACATTCTAAACAACCACCACCGATACCCAGTGCTCCTCTCCTCCCCCATCTCTATCTGCTGCTAGGCTTTCAGCACTGTTTTTCACCAGACACTAGCACAGTGTTTTCCTTCACAGTCAGCCATCAGCCAGAGCTGTCACTTGCAGATACTTCATTTTTGTTTCAGTCTAATTCATACTGCACCCCTTTAATCTCTGTAGTGAGTAATGCCATGTCACTGTGAAGATATGTCAGAACCAGCATCAGAAACACAGAGAGTGTTTCTAACAGTTAAACTATCTTGGTTTGAAGAAATATTTTATTTCTCCCCCCAACTTAACCGATGTCTTTCTCCTGAACATCTTCCAAGCTGACCTCCAAAGGAGCAGTCACCGTTCTGCAATCTGGCTCAGCTTTCATGGGGTGGGGGGTGAAGACAAGCTGCAGCCCTGTATTACTGAATGCAAATAATCAATATGTTGATTGAGCTTTTGGCTACCAGAGTTCTTTTGATGGGAGTGACAGCGATCATGGCTTGCCTCATTCAATGACAAGCCTGCTTAGACTTTTTTCTACCTACCACTTTGTGAATCAGGCAACTGAAAATACCCACAGCAATCCCTCCAAACTGTCAGCTATTGCTGTGATTCCACCCAGCACCCCCTGTACAAGACAACAGATTAACCATTAGGCCAGATATGTTGAAAATATACAGCTTCAACCTTTCCTCAGCTAGCTCAGAGCGATTTATAGATGATTATTTCAACCGTCAGCTGCCGCATAGACTTAAAGCCCTGCACAATAACTCCTGGATTCATCTGCCCCTTGTCAAACTTGCACAGCTTTACTTTGAGCATACATAGTGTGGCAGTTTCACTGCGGATCTAGAATAATCCAGACGGCTGCTGTCTCTTTGTTAACAGGAAGCTAAACTGATGAGTTTGTAATGCATTTCTTATCAAAGGTACTTTCAAAAAAGGAAATGTGCCAAATCAGTTGGGGTTGGAATTCAGCATAGTATTGAAATATGATTTAATCAAAACATTTGTTATTTGCTGGGGAAAAAAAACACCCCACATTATTCATCCTCTAAAAATCATTTTATGCCAATGAACTATTTATTTAACAAATTTACTTGATTTTTTGGTGGTAACAGATGTAATGAAATCATTGACTAGAAACTACAATATAATGGTGCTTGATGAGATACAAGAATGTTAATTTTAGAAACTGTGGAGCAGCGTTCGCTGGGTGTCTGAAATGGTAATTCAAATGAAACAGGATTGCTGCTTTTGTTTCTATGTGCATTACAAACTCAGGGAAATCCATCTCATTCTGGTTTTTTAATACAAAAAGATATACTGCATATCTGCACACTAGCACCATTAGAAAAGCAGGTGAGGCTGGCTTTTAGTTGCAGTGTCTGCCACTTAAAGCAGATAAAACATCAAGATCCAAGAATGTCAAGAATGCATCATCCGAACATTTTGCAAATACTGAATGGTGCTTACATGAGACATTCTCTTTGAAACTGCAGATCAAGAAACATTTCTTTTCTTTTTTTTTTGCCCTCTTTTTGTCCCAGGCTTGTACTTTTTGGCTAAAGGCACATAAAATTTCAAAACAAATGCATTGTGTCTACTACTTTTTTTTTTTTTTTCCTTTTTTTTTCTGTTAGTATCCAATACTCAAATTTTGTATTAACAATACATGGTCTTTTAGTCTTAATTATTCTCCTACATTAAGAACTGAAACTCAGCTACAGATATATTTCTCATCTTTGCTCTTCCTTGAATGCTGAAAAAAAGACAGTTAACAGCAAATGTGGAATCTTGCCATGCTGGATCCTTTTATTAATTTAAGATGGCTGCTCTGATACTCAGTGAAATCAATATAGACTTTAAGTTCCTGATCTTTTAGAGTAACTTGTATATAGAATAAAAAATAGACTACAAAGGAGTTTGGAAACCCAGAAAACCTATAACTTGAATCTTTTGGTGAAAAAGGTCTGGTGTATGGATTTACACCATTTGTGCTTGTTTTTAAGAGTAGAGAAATTCCCTAAGGTTACCATAGAAATATGGTATTTTTTTCCTTTGCTCCTACAGTTTAATTCAATAACATAACTAATATGTATGCTGTATTAATTATTATCACTTCTCTGTTACTATGACTTCAGCAAGCAAAGTGGTTTAAGGCTTTCCAAACTGTGGTTGATCCAAAGTCCAGTAAAGTCAGAAAAAACATTTACACAGCCTTCAGTGGACTTGAGACCAGGAGCTGTTCATAACTCATGTATATGCTGTCATAAATGAGAAGCAAGGCTTTCCCATATATACAGCATTTTACACACATTGGCGTGTGCAATTTTGAGAAGAAAGGCTTCTGATTTCATGGATCTGGTTTCTTGTTCCAATACAGAGGTATATAAACAATAGGATACTATTTGTACATAACAAACATCTTCTCTTTTCCCTGCCAAGTTTGCACAGTAGAAAAAAAGCTACTTCAATTCCTAATCAAATGCTAATTTATAATTAGACTAAGTCATAGGTCCATTGAACCTTGAACATATTTTCTAAATCAAATTTTAGTATTCTCTCGTACATTTTTCTTGATTTTTAGTCTTCATTCTCCACTGCCTTTTCAAATTATTATTCACTCTGTAATTGTTTATTCAAGTCATTATACTGTTATTGGAAAAATGTCAAATGAAAAGTTAAAAAAGCAAAGCAAAGCATCAGTGGACATTTTTTTCCTCCCTGTCCATTTAATTGTCCAATTGACTTCTCCACTATGCCATACCCATATAGAATACTATTTGGATAAAGTAAAGTTTGTTTTGGGGAAGGGTGAAGAAATGGAGATGTGCCTAAACTGTAGAACTTAAACCAGAACATGGTCTGTTTTCAGGGGGGCTGTTCTCCAGGCAAACATCAAAGTGAAGGGAACTAACTTTGTCTTTTCAGAGTGTACTTTGGAGAATAAGGAAAGTCAAAGTGTCTCATTGGTATTGAGAGTGTAAATATGCTGAGTTAAATTTTAAATTATTTTACTTCATTATAACAAGCTTTTCTGCTCTGAACATGGAGGAGCTACAGAAAATGTTACCTACCCCAAGTGTCAGAAAAGAACTGTTCAGACCCTGTGTTTCCTACCAAGTCACAAGCAGCTATGAACTACGATTTTGGAGCCCCAGCTGCTGTCTCCAGCACAGCAAAGTACAAAAGGATTGCTCAAAGCCACATGTTAACATTTTAACAGACTACCTGATGACCCCATGGCTACAGGCAGAGGATTGGGAATCTCCTGACTGGGATTTAGTTTTACCACCAATCTTGGGTTACACAGCATTGGGTGGCTCACCCAATGCAGTCAGTTCAGTTTTAAAGGATTTTATTACTCATAGATCTTGCTAGAATTCAAGTGACCAAAGGATGCGAAATTGTGGCTATTTATCTCTAATTTTCTCAGATCTACTGAGTGTAAGACTGCGATGTTGCTACTGCTGTTTGAAAAGCACATTTTGAACACACTCCATAAAAATATACTATATTCATGTGTGATACTGTTATTACAGGGCTTGGTGGCTTTTTTTTTTATTAGACATGAAAGTGTGCCTCTAACATTGAACAACTGTAACATCCTTTTTATTTCTGTGTTTCTATTTCCCTTCCTTTAAAAAAAAGTGTCAATTAAAGGGCACTGATTTCCTTATGAGCAGCCCTTTGACAGTTCCCCAAGGTGTGACATGCAAAGCCAAAAGACACATCTTTGGGAGATTCTTTATCAGTAGCAACACAGAGCAAATTATAATATTCCATGCATTGTCACAGACTATCCTTGTTTCAATGCATAGCAACCCAAATTGTATTGTCCTTTGTCCTATTGCCTCAAAGAAGATTTTGACACCAACTATAGGGACAAAGGAAGAAGCTGTGACACTAGCAAGGGCACACTGTAGACATGCAGTTCTGTTAAACTGTAAGAGGAATCTGTCCTGTTTTTACCAAGTTAAGGAAGTTTCCCCTTTGTGACTAAAAGCACACACAATCTGATCAGTCACTGCAGAAAACAGTGAAGTTCTACTTGTGGACAAAAAAAAGCTACTATTAAAAAAAAAATCTAAATTTGAAAGGCCACTCATCATTGTGCCTATGATCTCTTTACTGTTTACACTCCCCCTGCTCCATTAAATTCAGAGAAAAACATATAATGCCTTGAAGAAACTAAGAGTAAAAGTAAGCACGGGAGTCCTTGGTGATTACTCAGCTCCTCGGGATTAGAAATCTTGTATTTACAGCATAGATTGTGTTTGTCAGGCAGACTATTTCAGTGCACAGGAAAGCGATATTTCCGTGCCTTTGGAGCAGGACTCCACAAATTCCAACTCAGTCTTGCCGCAACTCTTTCCTTCCTGTGAACATTGGGAAGTGTAGATTTCATCCTGCAGAAATCTAATTAGAATTATTACTTCTTTTTCCATTAAGAAGTGCCAATTCATCTTAACATCTCAAAAATACATATTTCCAGTGTAATTTCAACCCGTATAGTCTAAAGTTTTAAACTGAAATAAAATTTTATCTACCTTGGTCATTACAAGAAGACAGACTAGGTCCCTGCCAATACCACAGTGAAGTAAAGATTTTCCTACACTTCTTATAAATCCAGGGGATTGTATTCCTAAATTCTAATTTTTCAGTTTTTCAATTCTTCCTCTGCTTCCCCATGAGTCACCTTACTTTAGAAAACACACTTGAGGGGATCTGGCTGAGGTTGCTTCTGTTTTTAACTAGGTGGTTAATATGTGACTCATAAATTTGGGTTTTTCTTCATATTTTTTACTTTGTAAAATTTGATACCATTGAACTTATTTTGGCTTGTGTTTATCTTTGGAAAAAAGGGTGTAGAAATGTCTATGTCTCTGAACAAGAAGAACTGAAATATTAACATTCAACTCTGGCTTTCTTATCATTAGTCTTATTCAGTTTTCACACCAGTAGAAGAACTTCCATTTGCTAAATTTTCATAGGATCAGGCTCAGTGATCCCCAATACTCTTTCAGACTTAGCTGTAATATTCCTCTGGGATGGAGGTCGTGACACTCCTGTTATTTGTTCGGCCATCATATAATTTCATATGTAAAGTAAGAAATGCTGTGCCAATTTACACTGACACTGGTTCTAGAGACAAGTGCTTACACTGTATACACCTCTACGGCAAAAAACTGTATACCATTCAAAAGAGCCATCCAAAATATTTTTTTTATAAAATTGTTTCCTTAGCAAAGCAATACATAATGAAGTTCTTGCAGACCCCTCAGCCACTACTGATTTCTAAGCCAGCACCACCACCTGCTGGTTACAGGGAGTTTCAAGACCCAGTGCTGTTTTTCTGTCTTCGAATCCATGCATGAATATAGTGCAGTATTTCTCAGCTGTTCTTATACATAGAAATGTAGTTTAACAATACTCTAGTAGCTGAATTATGGCTTTCATAAAAGCAGGCAATGTTAACAAAGAAATTGTTTTATGCAAAGTACTGTAAGTCACAGGGTAAACATTACAATTAATCAAATAGATTGAACCTGTTGTATTAAAAGGCTATTGTCACACAGGCAGGCTTTATTGCTTACAGATACACAGTTAAATACTCTTTAAAACACTAAGAAATTAGTATTTTTTTTTCCCTAAGTGATCCCCACTTTAGCATTCCACTTAATTCTTGTGAAGCTTTTTTCTTGCTCCGAACAAATGTATCTAAAAAACCAATACCACCTGTAAAATCTATCAATATAAAAACAACCAAGAAATAAATAACTAAGATTAAATCTACAAAACAATAGCAAAAGTAGTAGATAGCAAAAATTGAGATGCAATATAATCAATTGCTATGGAAATTTAGGTAAGTATAGTACATAATTTCTAGGTAAATACTGGCAAAAAAGAAGAGGAAGTAAAACAGCACAAAATAACAAAAAAGTCCAAAACTCATATCTCTGCAAAAAGCTCAAAGCAGACTGGCCAAAATTGATTGCTATGGGAAGCAAGGGCTGGCAATCCACCCTGGATGGGTACAAAACAAAGCATAAGCTAAGAAATCTAATGGTTACAACTAATAACAATGTTACTAACATCATCATTTTGATTTCTCATAGAAGGACTACTAAAAATGATGGAGATAAATATATATGTAGCAAGGATTATATTTTTCAAACACAACTTGAATAGGCTCAAAATACCTCCATATAGAAAAAAAAATTACTGTAATGAATTCTCTCATATAATTTCCCTATTACTAAAAAACCTACTGATAAGATTGAAATTTCTCCAGCAAGTATGGTTCAGCTCTTTTGAAATATTGTGAGAGAGGAAAGCATACCATCTCACATTCACTTCATGTAAGACCAACTATAATGGCATAAAATTACATAGGCTTGCAACAGGGAAAAAAAGCAAGTAATACTGAATCTACCCAACTAATCTGATACCCATGTTAAAAAAATAATTATATATGTTTTGTCCTTTTAGTTTTTACTATGATACTAAAGCTACAGAGAGATGCCAGCCTTGCTTAGTTAATGAAAAGGATCAGACAGATCACAACTCGTGATGAGGAACTGCTTTAGAAAGAAAATTTCATCAAACCCAACTGCATTGTGCTTGGTACTTCTGCATTCATTAAGCAAACCTTGATGAGAATATGGGCATTGCCAACGAAAGGGAAGGGAGCTCAGCAGAGCACCCTCACCTTTCTCACACAATGCAATGAATCAAGAGGAGAGGAAAAAAGGCAATGAAGAATTTTGGAGAAGATTGTCAAAATGTTGAATTAGCAGGTTAGCTAGTTGTGTCCTATGGAACACTTGGTGTGCTCAGCACAAAAATCACTTAAACACTAAGAGTATAAAATTAAATACAGGTGACATCCCTTTTCAAAGTAGGTAGCATGATAAGGAACTCTGATAAAATTTTAAAAAAAGGCAAGATGATTCTGCAGGAAACCAGAGAACTGCCAGGATTTCTGTTGTATTATCACACCAACTTCACAATAAACTCCACGATCACTTGGAGCTGAGGAACTCTCTCCAACAAAGAAACAATTGATGTATAAAATTTCATAAGATTTACAAGTCAGTTACTACCCTAAAAGAAACTATATCAAACACAAATGCCACAGGATGCTAATATATTTGGAAATACTGTTGCTGCCAGATGTTTTGAGAGTCAGATACTGAAAGCATCCAGAAATCCTATGCTCAGGGGACACTGACAGCTGTCAAGAAAGTCATCTTCCAAAATCAAATTGCTTGGAGCTCTACCTCTGAGGGTTTTATTTTGTCCTGTTTGAGGAGAAGGAAGAGGGCACACAAAAGACTGATATGCTAAGGGCAGGTTAAAACCAAACGCATACTTTGACATATTTTATGTTCCTCATGGGCAGAACTCAAGGACACTGCTGGGGAAATCTGTGAGACCCAAGGGACAATTTCAGGATGTTTCCTGAGGAGCATGTGGCTCTTGAGTATTGAGGCAGAATATATTCAAATATATGAGGCAGAATATATACAAACCTGATTCTGGAAGGCCCTCAAGCTACAATTTTAAATGCAAAACTAGAATTCTTCTGTTAAGCAGCAGAAGTACCAGTAACACCATAGATGAATGAGCTGTAGCATTCAAAGACTCAATCAATCAGCCAATCAAAAAGACCTTTTAAGTTTGATCAGCCACTAGACATGCCAACACTAGAAATCCTGAATCCAAAAACATAGTCACTTTCATTGAAGTAGGAGGTAGTGTTTTCAAGGATTATTCAGAAAAAACAGAAAGACAAAGTTCTCCACAGATCATGCTCTAATGAAAACTACATGTGGTAGTGGTAACAGGGGAGATCTGAAACAAAAATTTAACTAATCCTATACTTGAAAGAGGTGAATTCAGGTGTAGGGAGTTCTAAAAATGCCATAAGCTTTATGATAATGGCATGCTGAAGTGCAGATAGAGAACAAAATTCATACTTCATAAATTAACATGCAGGAAGATCTGGTGTCAGCGAGTTAGAAGAACATCAATCCCTGCTCTTACAGAATTTCACACTGATGTAAGATGAGTCAAGTCCAGACTATGTGATTGGATTCTTGGCTTGTCTTCCCTGGCACTGCAAATTGTTTGCTCATCTACTCCTCTTCCAAACATAACCAAGGGCTTCTGCTGAGTCATGGAACTCTCTGAAGTGTAAGATGCCCGCACGCTGGACTCCTTGTATGGAAGGATCCTGTCAAGTAGTGAGGATCACATTACTGACTCCAGGCTCTGCAATCTTTGCACCATGATTATCATTACAACATCTCTGCTGAGACTGACATCTGTCCCAACCTTACTGTCTTCTCATATTTCTCCTGTGTCAGAATGAAGAAATAAGTAAGGTATATCTTGTTACTCAGGGTAGGGAGACTCTTGAACATAAATAGTCAAAATATATTTAATTAAATTATTCATATATGTATTTATCTTTCTATTTGTTTATTTTTCCTTGAGTAACTTTCCTGTAGAACACAAGTTTTGGTGGAAAAAAAATCCATCTTTTAAGAACTATCGAAAAATTAAGATCTTTCAAAAAAAAAAAAAGAAAACTGATTGAAATGAAAACTGATTTAATTCTCTGCAAAATTTTATTCATAAAATTAAACAAAAATTACACTTTCATGTCTCAATTTTCACAAAACATAATTTGTCAAAAATTAAAATTTAACGTCAGTAGAACCCAAAATGTGCAACCCCACAAAACAGGGTAAATATTTTTTTCTGTGGAACACCAAAAGCAGTTATTAGCATCCAAGAGTTTGCAAACTATGTTTTACTCATTGGAAAGCTTATTGGATTTGTTCAGAACCAAATAAAAAACAGTGCTTCTTGTCAAAAACAAGCTACAAGAATCGTTAGGAGTCCATTACTGATGAGAAATATTAGCATGTCATCTGAATATTTGGGAAACATGTCCCGTATGTTGGAAAGGACAGTATGCAGAGGAAGCCAGAAAAGTACACCCTGTTCTATTCAGCAGTGCATCTCACTTTTTCTCATCCTTCTGCTGTCCCATCACGTCAATGATAGTCATTTTCATACCCTGCAATTCTAAATAAATACTGTATCACTCCCTTGCTGCCGCCCATCTTGTGATTGACTGATCACAGAGAACCTGGCAGTCCTTGCGTGTTCTGGTAGACCAGGAATAATTCTAATAGAGCTAAAGCATGAGTACAAGTTAAAAAATAATCTTTGGACAAATGCCTGCTAATGACATATGCTATCAGTTTGCACCTATGGATTCATTACATATCGCTCATGGAACAGGAATAAACATCATCTCTACATTAGGCTCAAAACTTGCAATTGTTTTTATTCTCTTCAAGAAGAATCTTTGTTTTATCAGCCAATAAAACTTTATCAGCTAGACAAATATTTATCTTGACTTATAAATTACTGTCCATGTGTCAAGCTGCTATTTTTACTTAATGACCAATCCCACATGGGATCATCTAAGTATGGCAGAAGCCGGGCTAATCTTAGACTAAACTATGTCCATTGTTAGACGGCACACCTGACGGTTCCTTCTGGCCAGAGTTTGCTCAAAAACAGAGCCTCCATTTCCTGCTGCCAGCCTTCCTCCAAAGCACAGGGTGATGTACAGTCTCTCCCCATATTGTCAGACATGCTGTGCCAGGGAACAGCTAGCACCATGGAGTGAGAGTGAAGATAATGTCAGGAACATGGGAATGGAGAAGGAACATGCATAGTGCAAGGAAAATCTTCTATGCAAGAACGAACAAAGGAAATTGCATGACAAAGATCAAAGATGCTATAATGAATTTTTGGTTTTCCTTCAGCAGTTCTTCATAGTAAACAAGGTCTGCATTCCAATTAAAGTTCAGAAGTAACTGAAAACTTCAGGTTATTTTAAAAATATGGCTGCAGAGATACTTCTCTGCTGATGCAGATAAACTCAAGTTACTCCTGCCCTCATACAGAATACCTTTCTAAACCCCTCTAAATTAGACAGCACCGAGACAGTCATGGTAATTTCCCCACACCTTCTTTCTGTCTTGAACCCCATTTCACTCTCCTCTCATTCTTGCTGCGCATCTGCATTCTTAAGCAAAGATCAGAAAATCGGAAAATTGGCCTCTGAAGGGGAATAACTATGTCAAAACAACATTCAGGCTTATATGTAGGACTTCAAAATGTAGATCTCAAAGCACTTCTTGGCACAAAACGTAATATAGTATAATAGATTGAGAATACAGTGTTTTCATTTTCTGAAGGGAAGAACTATAGTCACGTAGTAAGTCACTGGCACAGTCAATATTGGGATCTTTGCCTTGCAGCACTTTTGTTTCCCATTTGCCTAGGTAAAATTTCCAGTCAAACTAAAATGCACACAGGAATGTTTGACCAGATAACACCAGACACATCTTACACACTAATAATACTTTCTCCACCTTTCCTTTTGAGAATAATTGTACTGTGCTAACAAGACCTGATCAGTATCAGTGAAGCATGTCTGTGTGAAATAGCACACATTATGCTCCTTAAAATCTTTGATAATAAGTGAATCACAGAATTACAGCATTCAATATTAAGTACCATAAGGAAAGATATATCATAGTATTATTAAAAAAAATCCTGAAAGAAGTTGGTGAATAATCTGAAACAGTGAAAGGATTGAACTTTAAGCTATTTTAAAGTATATTATCAACATACTTAAGAATTTACATACTGAAAAAAAAAGTATTTATGATTTCTTTTAAAAAAATTAAAAATTTTCCTCATATGTTCTTTCCAACCCCCTCCTGTCTACTATAACCCCGATCAAAGCAACAGTACAACATGGACACTTGTCTTGTGGCACTTCAAGAACCTCATATGGAGTTATATGACAACAATCTTCTCTTTTCATGCAGAACATAAATAATTCACGACGTTGTATTGCCTGGCATACACAAATACTTCAGAAAGTTCTAGGAACTCAGTAGAAAATATGAAGACCCAGAAAAATAGTCTTATAAGTTGATTCTGACTTTCAGACTGGGGTCTGATCCACTCTGCTGAATCCACACTGACCTTGATAAAATCTGAAGATCTCTTGTTCTAATTCAATAGATTTTCCTAGCCCAGGTAAGAAATAGGTTGGCTGCCCCTGCTTTCAGTTCTAGAAGTATGGAACTTATATTAGTTACTCATTAGTGACTACTAATGTCACTGCAAACCTGATTAAAGGTATGTGCATATTAAATATCCTAGGAGTCTCATGGAATAACCAGATGATGGATCCACTGTGTTTGATGTTTTCCATGTTTTCTCCTGTTTTTATATCAAAATGCATCAAACGAAAAAACACTGCCATACATAAAGTAAAGGCTTTAATTCTAGGGGGTTTTATACTAAACTGCATTCCACTTCATATGTAGAAACAATATTGTGGTCTGTTGTATGCTTCAATAGGAATCTTCTTCTATTTACTACAATACCTTCAGATTACATAAAATGTGTAAGATATAAGCCAGAAGATTTCTTTTTCTCTCAATCTGAGGAGAAATATTCCAAATCAGTGAACATGTTTTTTCCCTTGAATTATAAAAGGAGACAAAGAATAAGGATATAAAAGAAAATAAATTAGAACAAGAGTATGACATGTACAGGATTACATATAATTTTTTTTAGTTTTGAAGGAATTGGAAAAGAACATGAATTACCTATCAAAGTGTCTCTGTGATTAGCATGAGCTGATAGTTTTCTGCTGTTGTTTCAATATTAATTTGAGACCTTGCCCAATAAGATCCACACAAACTAGCTAGGAGTCAAAATGGCAATCAATTTGGGGGATCTATCCTGAGAAATGGTACTAACAAATTCCCAGCATCAATGAGCTTCTCAATTCTACAGCTGTTTTAAAAAGCCTCCTCCCAAAGGCACATTTAGAAGTAAATTAAATGCAACTTTGACTTAATTAACGTTTTAAATGATAATGAATACAATGTAGATTCATAGAAGGCATTTACATTGCGTTATAAAACTGATAAAAATTTAATAACTCTTTGTTAATAAGTTATGTCTCTCCAGACCCATAAAGCCTAAGGCAGTCAATGCTGTAGTCTAGGGTCTAATCCAGGTTCTAATGCAGGTGGGATAAGGAGGCAGGAGACTGACTTGACACTTGACATTTGCTCTAAGCCTGCTCTGGATCAAGCCACTGCTTGTTCATAAATACTTTACTTCATATAGTAAAGGTCAGAATTTGGGCTCAAGGCAGGGCTATGACAGAAATGCTCAAGCTGAAACCGAGCCAGCTCTGGCATCTGTCGCTTGAAATAGCTGGAAAGCAGCAGAGAAGGAGACCTAACTGGCCAGCATCTGTCCCACACCAAGGAGGTAACAGGAAGAATCTGCTGCCTGGTGGTAAGAAACTGTCATGGTGAGTTTCGTGACAACCAGCCACACTCAGGAACTAAAAATGCAAACATAATTTCCATGTCACCTTGCATAAGGCCCTCTGCTAAATTCACTCCACAGGATGCAGACAGCATCTTTCCTAGCTTGTACCCATAAAAGCAAGCCACTCACCAGTCCCTTCCTGTGACCCTGGCAAGAATCACTACTCAATATAAAGGCCTAAAGAAATTAAAAGCAGACTTTTTTATCTTTCCTTCCCCCACTATCCCAATTTTTCAAAGGTTTCATCGCTAAACTTAGCAGTGCCTCCAACCCATAATGATGTGAGAGTTCATCTCCTTGTTACAGACATCACAAATTGGGCAGAGCTTACTCTAATCAGCATAAGAGTACATGCTGCATCACAAAACTCACCTGGAACAGCACATGCCTTATTATTGATATTATCTAGAAATAGAGCCAGGTTGTCTCATTTTTACCATTCTACCTTCTGAAAACAGCTTAGTTTGGAAGGATTGTTCTGGGGTTTTTTTCTACCTCTCAGTATTCACCTATATGCTCATATTATGCCCAAAAGTAGCTTAAATAATTTAGCAGCACTCAGGTTCTGTTAAAGTATAGAACAATAAAAGGGATTCATGTTTTTGTCTCAGAGCATAACTACACAGTTGAAGTCACCTATTGAAAAATCCCCATTGTTTCATGTCACTTTTCCCCTTTTGCAATTAATGTTGTCTCTTCCATGTTTGAAGAGGAAAGACAGAAGTCACAGTGCACTCATATGTGTGAAGCAAGTGATACAATAGATTCTTGGAGTCTCATGAGGCCATATACCAGCCCATTCTGATCACTGCTGCTATCTCACTGTTACCAATACAGAGCAAAGCACAGATGGATCAAGGAGGAGACCACCTCCTTGAGGAGGGCTGGACATCAGGAAGGCAGGAAAGGCACACAAAGGGTTGGCTGAGTGAAACCACTGTTCCAGCAAGCAGTTCTTGAATGCTAGTTAAAACTGGGATTGCATTTATTGAGTCAATTCATCCCATCTTCTTTAGTGGAAACACCTGAATGCATCTTTGTCTGGTTTTATGGGCTTTAAAACCCCACTGTCCAGTTTTAGCAATACCAGCTTTCTCAACAGTGGTTCATTCTCAGAGGATGGCTAAGGAAGGTGATTCCCCTCATTCTCCAGTAGCAACTGTTAAGATGTATATGCTTGATTTCTTTTTCAGTTGTACTGGACTTGTATCTTAAATGAGTTCTCTAAAATAGTGTAACTTCTTACAAACTGGCAACTAAAATAAACATAGGTACCCATTTTTGAATTATTTTCAGTATTTTGAAAGGGGAAACATAGTCTTGTACAGGTATTTTGAAGAAACATCAGGAATACAATGCTGAATACATGGAAACAAGTCTAACTAAAGTAAAAATCTGTCACCCTAAAAGGACAATATCTGGAACTGGTTTTACATAAATCAGTATCTCATCACCGTCCCATCACCAGTTATAGTTTCAGCACAGTTTACCAACCTTGGTACCCAAATGTTCACCTAACCTTGCAGAATATGATTTTAGGTTCTTTGAGAAAGATTCAGCAGCTAATTTGTTTGTACAGAATAAAACACGTGCTGACACCAGAAGATTATATGGTATATATGGCTTTAAGCTTGGTCTGGCACACAGGTAGATGCATGCTTTACTTCTTTCAAAAGTTACACTTTTCCCAACTTTTCTTAGCATGGTCTTTCCATGTAAGATGTCTTAGAGTCTGGGCTGAACTCTGAATTCAAAATGTAGGAATAACTATTCTTTTCTTTTGTCTCCAGATATCCTTTATATTCACCAAAACAAAAGTCTTCCCATAAAGTTTCCCAGAAGTACCAGAGCATGCCAAAGCATGTTTTCTTACAAGTGCAATTAGATATGTCTGGGCCTAATATCAAGAATATCCTTGAAAATTTAGATTCCACTGGCAGTGGGTGCAGCAACAACTTTAGGAAAGGTTTCCTTTAGGAACATGAACTTTTCATGTTCCTGAGAAGCACAGCCATATGGTGATGGAGAAACACAGAAAATAAATGGTTCAGGTTAAGATTCTGTCTGTATCAATTAATCATTTGAATGGCACCCCCCAAGACTTGGCACAGACCTAAGCAGAAACATCACACTTGCTAACAACTTAATTTCATTGCATAAACCACCCCAGGTTTTTCAGTGGCTAACTGCCTCTCTACACTCCAACTGACTTGAGTCTGCAATGCAAAATATTTGGATCATTTGCTATTCATGTAGCAATCTACTAAATACAGCTAAACCTGTAAAAATGTAGATACAAAAAAAACCCCTAAATTCTCTTTCCTTACATTTAGAAAAACCATCAGTATATTTTTTCATAAAACAGCCTATAAACTCAAAAGCTCTTTTAATGTAATTATTCCTAATCAAAACACCAATTTTCATTTGCTGAAAGTAGAAACAACAATATAATAACAGAGACACTCATTCACAGTGGAAAACACACTGCAAGTGTTACTTTCTCTGCAGATTATACAATTATAAGATTAAATCCTGTTTACATCACTGAATATGTAAATTGATCTCTTTTACTCAACATCCGATTTTTAGAAGCAGCACTAATTCTTACAAAAACCACTCATTGTTTCAAGAAGCTCCATACAATGATCTGTGATTTTATTTACCTTGGGAAAAAAAGCCCACTTTTATAATCAGAAGTTAAAAAAAAAAAGAAAGAAAGAAAGAAGTACATTAAGCAATTGTAGAAGCAGACCAACTCAACTGGGGCACCACGACCAAAGCAAGCCCTGTAATAGTATAATGACCTTTAATGAGTGTCTGGGGAAACAATACAGTCGTAGCATAAAAGACAAAGGGCAAAACCCATCATGGCTCCACTGACACTAATTTAAAATGATTTTCAGAACAACTAAAGAATGTAAGAGAGGTAATCTGATCCACCAATCTGACCTCACTTTGATTCTGGGGCCCTGCTGCTGCCATTTCTAATTGTCAAACACTCTACATTTCACATCTGCTCATATTTAATGAAAAGCTGACTCTCCCCACCATTCTCTGAGCTAACTAGCTCTGTCAAGATGGGCATCGTCCGACCCCTGTGCACCGCAAAGAAAACACACTGATTTCTATTGAAGCCCTGCCAGTGCAACGTTGCGTGCATATATATATTTTAATTGGAAAAGAAAGGCTTATGCTGCTTTGCAAAGAGTGTGAATTGGTATTGATTTTCGTACTTATTATTAACAGTCAAAGGTGACTAGCCTCACAAGGGGAAGACTGAGATCTCTTTTGATTTGATGGAGTGATGAAGGGGGGAAAAGGCCCATGAAGGATAGGATGCTAAAAATCCTCAAAGCTGTCACTATTACTTATCCTTCAAAATACAACATAGCTCTAACATGCTTCCCAAAAATCTCTGGCTTTTGTTGGAAATAATACCATTATTGTGGGGGGTTTCGGCTCAGCAGGCAACACAATCAAAAATGTTTACTTTATCTGCCTCTGTAGAGCCTTAAGTGGACTTGAAAGCTATGGTAAACCGACAAATTAGTTTTTCTTTCCTTGCCAAACAGTGCTAATGGCAGAAATTTTACCCACTTGCAGGGGACATATTAATTTATCCTAATCTGATTGCTGTTAACAGCAGTGCCAGGACACAGCCACAAACTCTCTGTACCAGTCTGTACTCTACAAACTCTACTGGCCACGGTGTTACTGAGGCTGTTACACTGTACAATTGCCTGCAGCAATTCTCAATACAGGAAGGTTTCTTGTTTGCTTTTCTTAACAAAGTATGCTTTACTACATTTTATCCTGATAAAATTCTCGTTAAAGGATAAAACCTCCTGTGATTTAGATGAGGACTTAAAACTAGGAACCATCCACCTTATGGTGATTCATGAACTGCAAGCAAGTAGGTAGATAATTCAGAGTGCTTATACACAGAGAGAGATGATTTTTGGTAAAATCTCCAAGAAATCCTATGAGAATATTTTTAATTAACATGGTCTTCAGACAAAATAAATGTAACAATTATGGAATTTTTATATTTGACTGGAAAAATAGTTCATAAGTCAAAATAGTTAAAGCAAAATCATTCACCACTTGGGCTACATGCTGCAATACATATGGTACCAAAAGATAATCAGGTGCATAATCTAAAATCTACTTTAGAGTTTTCACAGCAGAGGGCACTTTTGTCCAAAATGACTTGCCTTGGAAAATGGACATGCTTCCTGACCAAAACTCCAATCTATTCTCATAGCTGTAGCTGAATAATTTTATAGCTTTCCTTGTCCATTTGGGTAGGGAAAGGAAAACAGCTCCTGTCCCAAGACATAGTTTTGCTTGTTAAGAATGACTAAAGAGGACAAGAAAATGAAACAAACAATCACACAAAAATCCATTTAACAGTCTACCTCAGTTGATGACATCACACTGATAATCCAAGCTTTGGAATCCCTACAGCTTGTCCGAAGAATTAATGGCCATGCAGAACTGTTCTAGGTTCTCTGTCTTTTCCCTCTAAACTTTGATCTTTCAAAAGAGCTTTCAGGGCACATTCCTGAATGTTACTGTCTTATGGAACAGACTCTACATTTAACTTCAAAACATTTGTACCAGGGATTTGCACCAGCCTAGTTTTCCTAAAAAGGCGCTACAAAAAGTATAACCGATTTTACAAAAACTACAAACGTCTCTGTGGCTTCAGTATTAGATGGAAGATCTTGCTTTACTGAGAATGAAGAGTTACAAACAAAACTAAAGGCAAAAGTAGCAGCATAGAATAGAATTCCAGCTACTACGTTGTATCCTGTATATTTATTCACTGCCCATTGTATGGTGCTCTAGTGCCAGTATTATTAAACCTACCCACTTGGCACCAGTCACAGATTTAGACACAGGTCTGGTCCTCCACCAAAGCACTTACTGCTTAATTAATGACCATTTGTATCGTATGAATTAAATACAAAAGATGTCACCATACTGCACTACTAAGGTCCTGAAGGCTATTGCAAGAGGATGCTTCATAAAGAGCACATAAAGCAAAGTAATGATTTCCATTCTTTTGCATTAAAAATAAATACAAAAATATAAATAGAGAGCTGTGATCAAATTTGGAGTTGATTTTTTGAAAAAGCATCAGCCCAGTAAAAACTCACAGACCTACAATGCACGACACAAGACAGGGATGATACCACAGACACCACAAACATGGAACAGCATGTGTTGGTGTTAAAACTTACAGGCACGTAAACTGGTGGAGCAATCATTAACAGAGACAGAAGAAAGTGGGAAGGCTCTCTCAAGGGTGTCCATGTTACTATGTACACTGCCTGACATGCAAGAGCAGTCACGCTCAGAGCGTCCGCAATCAAAACAACATGCCAGTCTCATTCTCTTGTAGATGGACATCTTGGCTATAACCATGTGTTGGATGGGAGGAGAGGAAGAGCAGCAGGTTAATGGCAAGGTTATAGATATAACAAGGCAGCTGGAAGGTAATTTAAGGGATTTAATACAGGCCTTAGGTAATGTTAACAGTCTTGACCCAGGAAAAAAAAATGCAATGAGATTATTGATAACACTTTGGCTGTACATTAAAAGTAGGGCAAAAGATTAATTGCTCTTTATTTCTGTTCAGTCTTAGAGGGTGACCGCAGTCATGGGGAAAAATTACTGTTTACAGTCAAGTGTTTGGATCAAAATAGAACACAGTAAAAACACAGAATAATAAGAATATGCTTTTCTCTTGGCACAATTAATACCATTGGATTAAAATGAAAACAAAGGTGCTAGTCCATTAGATACTTTGGCCTATCCTGTTTCCTGTAAAAATCAGAGATTTCTTCGTATATAAATATATATATGTATGTATACTCACACAGAAACACACGTACACATATATTCTTACATACACACGCTCATACACACATATGCATTATACATACACACATATATATATATAAAAATATATTTATTCTTAAATGTATTATAATATTTTTTCTGTATTAAACTGTGCCAAGGAACACCTTTACTGCAATTAATTATACATTAATAAAGAATTACAAGATATTAATAAAAATCTCAAAAAAATTAATTTTGCTTACATTTTATCTTCAGGAATTCAAATTAACTCTTGACAGAATACCAAAATTTGCCCATATAAGAGACAAAACTAAGAATGGTAAATATGCTCGACATTAAGTTCAGTTCACAAATAAGGCATCACCAAAAGCACACAGAGCATTGGTCCACTGAAACATGCTGAGCCAATCATTGGCATGGTTTCTGCTCTGGATTCAAAAGTCAATCAAGAACCAAATAACTGAATCTAGAATTAGGGGTTAGTTCCAAAAGAAATGCCAGGTCAGACACAACATTTTTATCTTTCAGTCATCTGAATGTCCTTGCTATGTATCTCTAGAAATATAGAGCATGCTATTTTATAAATGCATGTATAATTACCATCCTGGAATTTTGCATGTCATCTGAATCAGGTATGTTTACGTCTCAAGGAATCCAAAGGCCATTTAGATTGTTTCACATGCTGCACTGAACCAACTTTTGGTAATGGTTTAGATTGAACTGACTCAATTATACTAAAAACAAAACAACACTGACAGGCAAAAACAAAACCTTAAAAGCAAATGCAGGAAAAAGGTAATGTTTCTCTGGCCTGTACCTTCAGTTTAGGATGACTTTTTTGCATTATGGTAATGACAATAAATTTAAAAGAATTTTTTTTTCCGGTTTCTTAATCCCACAGTCACCAGGAAAGAGGGATTGAAATCACTCAGATGGGTCAAGTCCTGTTCTAAGGCCTTGATGGCTTGCCATACAGTATACTTGTCAAGCAAGGGTAACATTATGATTGTGGAAAACAGGCATTGAGGGAGATGAATGAGTGATCTCTTCAGCAGCGACCCCATTCCTCTAAAACTTTGCTCACATGACTAATGCCATGTTCTTTCAGCATCCTAGTAGAGTTATCTTACAGCTGTTCAGAAATTCATCATGCAGCATCAGGCTTGTTCATTGCATAGTACATCATTCCTCAGAGCTTGGCTTTTAGTAAGAAGGTTTCCACTGCAGCTTTTGATGCATACACATTCAAACTACACAGAAAATTCAAAACAGCATTTTCCCATGTTTTCCCTCTAACTCTTCCCAACACATTGTTTAAAGTTGAAAAGTTGGACAGCAAAAGAAAAGTGAAATAAGTTACCAAAAGTGTGACAGTCTTTCCAGTATTCCTACTTTCTTATTTTTTAAGGAAATTAGAAAAAAATAAAGGGCATTTGTGAGACACACTGACAGTAGGTGAGGTTAAAGAAGCAGCCCCATTTTGCTGTAATTATAGCTGTTTTGAAGGACTTTTTCTACTCAAATGCTGTAGCAAAACACACTGCTCGGAAATTCCCAACTGTTACGTCATTGGTTAGTAACAGTCCCTGGTTTTCATTTACTTCTGGCCATATCTTGTCAACAATCAATAACAGGATAGGACACATTTATGGAAATTCAAAAGAAATCATCCTTAAGGGCTAAGAAGGCTGGGAAGGAAAAATTTTTGCACCATTTTCATCAGACTTAAACCAATAAAGTTGGAAATTTAAGGCCTTCTCTTCAGTAGGGGAAGAGCATGATGGCATTTCTCAAAATCAATACCCTTCAGGGACTGTTTTTAACTTTTATTGTCAGTTGTTCTGGAGATCATGCATCATTTGAATATTTCACATCACTGACATGCAGGAAACAGGCCTGGACCTGGAAATATAAGCAGCAGAAAGGACTTGCCACAAGGGTTTAACAAGTATATAAGCAACTGCACATCAGAGCAATAACTTTTGGAAAGAAAACATGCTGTTACTCTTCATTCCTTTTATACAGTCAGTTACATTCACACCAAATACAATACTAATTTCAAATAAAACAAAACATACATTATTAGTAGGGATGACTAGTGACAAGATCAAAGACAGCACAGAAATGATTTTAAATGGTTCAGCCACACACATACCATTTTCTAATAAAACTTCCATAAACATTAACAGAAAATGAGAATCATCAGAGAGACAGGGGGACCTTTAAGAACAGCCTCTGTGTGTGTGTTTAATTAATTTGACACCTGTAGAACCTGCATAAGAATCAACTTATTTCGATTCCTAGATGTGTTATAAATGTTGAGTAGAATTCTAATTTGATAATGGTGAAAACAAAAGTTGGGACATAAAGAAAACCACTTTCCTATTTCAAATTGTATAATGAGTAGGAAAAAAAAGAGAAGACAGATCCTTGTATACTTAATATGATGACAATCACACAACATTTGTAAAACTTATCAATAAAAATATCAGGGGAAGTTTTTATGGACATTAAGTTAAGACTGCTTAAATAATGAACTACTCATTAAGAGCAAAAGGAGAGCAACGTTTCTTTCAATTACTTATAATGTGAATAAATACTTCTAGAAACTTTCAGATGCAATTTTTCTCAAAAGGCAGTAGCCTTCCTTTCTATAAAAGAAAGAATAGCTCCCCAGATGTCTAAGCTTCTAACAATACCTTACTTTCGGATCTCAAAAAGTCAAAAAGTCAAAAAGTACAGTTAAAATGTGTAGATTGTCCGGATCTGAAGTGTTACTTAGAGTTCACAAACAGTAATGGGAAATATTTCCAGCTGCAAAAATAAGCAAAGGAAACTGCAGATTATTCTCTACCTAAAATGTCAAGGAACAGCTCCTTTATCTTTTTCTTTTCTTTTTTTTTTCTTTCTTTAAGGAAAGCAGAACAAAGTATTCCTTCTTCTCTCCTGATTTTTCGTAAACCCCGGGTTGTGCCCCATCCTGGGGCTGCTCCCGGCGCTTTTCCCTGGGCTCAGCGCAGCCAGGGTGGAGCTCCGAGGACATCTAGTGGATCTCTCTCAGGCAGCAGCTGCTCAGGAGCAGGAACGGGAGCCTTCCTGACCACCCAACGGTACAAAAAGGTATAAAAAGGTCCCAAGACACCTCAGAATTGAAATGCACAGTGTTATTTCAATTCGTCAAGTTCTCATGGTCCAAACTATGAGTGAAAAATCATCAGCATTAAAGGCGACCAGGGCGGAGTGATGGCCTGCCAGCAATGCTGGTTAGCATCATGAGACTGACACACAGACAGGACTTCCCCAGCACAGTTTCAGTTTCCTGAAAAATACAGCAGCGCACCTTAAACTGTTGGTGACAATTTATTCACCCTAACACAACAGGAAAATCTATCTCTCCATTATTTAATTTTTACAAGACAACTTCAAGACTAGCAAGTGAGCATGTTCACTCTCTTGCAATTTTTGCCATCAATGACAACTGGTTACTTGTTTGCTCCAATTCACAAGGTGCTGTTCTGTGGCAAAACTGAAAAAACAGCAGCAGGAGATCTGAGTGGACATCTTGCCCTATTTTAGTAGATATAAGAATGACTCACAGGTTTTGATGTAATAGCACATATATAGACCAATTCATTTTAATTTTCAAATCTGATCATGACCTTTCCTTCATTACCTTACAGAAGACTCTCAGCCAGTGTACTCTCAAAGCAAACTACGTTTCTAAACAAACTTAAGCTATTGGGGAAATGGAAAAAAACAAACCAAAACTACATGACATTTTCTTTTCTAGTTCTTTCACAGCATGAAGAACTCCTTTACTTATTTATTACCATTTCAATTATTTTTTTAGCTCAGAAAGGTCTCAACATAAGAACATATTTTAAATAAATACATTGCTTCAGATAAATCCAGATTACTTCTAGTATTCTGCCTCAAAGTCAATAGGATTCACCATTTCATCCATAGAATTTATTTGTTTTGCTGCTGATTCTTATCATGCTGACCAGTTTCACAAACTGCTTTTTCCTGCTGCTTCATCTTCCCGCTGTGTCATTCTATTGGCTAAAAATAGATGTTTGAAGAAATTTCTGTTCTATCCTTTAATATTTTCTTCCACAACAGGATCTCAATCCTTCAGTGTTGTTTGCAGGCTCCACAATAAAATAAATAGCAAATAATGATAATCATAATGCAGGCCACCATAATTTCAAGAAGGCCAGAACTTTATCAAGAGCATAAATTATTCCTCAATTCTTTGCAAGGTCCTACAATGCGTAGAGCTGAGAGGGGGAAAACATCTCAATCCTGATTAAGACCTGAAGTGTTCCCACACAATAAATTCAGAATATCTGGTAAAATGTTGAAGTTTCAGAGCCTACTTCACTTAGAATAGCTGCAGCTACATAGTAAAGTTGCAGCCTAAATCTGGCACAGCAAAGCTGCACTGCAGCTATGAGATACTTGATCCCCCTTGCTCTTTGAAAGAAAAAGCCCACATAATCCCAACACTGCCCTATAACCAGTGCATTTCTTTGCAGCACTTGTATTTCTAAGCAGCAAATTCTTTCCATGTCCCAAATGCTGTATTTACCATGAGGGTACACACAAAGTGGCTGATGAGAGCCTTCATACATCCTGAACACTTTCAAGTGGTATGACCTAGACTGACATGAAGTGGTCCATAAAGCTCATATTCTGTATATAATAATACTGTAAATTTTACAGCTAAGGCCATGGAAAGTCAGTGTGTGTCTACTTATGTAAGTAGTGTCAGAACCAGCAAGCTCAGGAAAATAATTACTGCAGCTTGTTTCCTGTTGAAGCTATCTTTGGGTTTATACAGTAAAACCCACACTTTTAATTTAATGTCTGGCTTTCTCCCATAACTCTTTTTTTTTTTCTGTCATTGGGGAGAAAAAGTTAGATAAGGACAGTGAAGGCTGCTGTACTACTCTTTGTGTCAGCTGTGCAATGGAAAGGACAAAGTACCTAAAAACTAAACAGGGACCTGACAACTGAATTGTATTTAACCAGACAAAGAATGCTATAGTGGCAATTACCCCAGCCTAACCAGTATCCCTAAAAATTATTGAGATATCCCTAGAATAATTTCAAGGAAATACTATTGCCAAGATCTAATTTTCATTTAGGGATAAAAAATAAGCTTGTGGAAAAAAAAGGGGCAAATAGGTGGAAGAAGGGAAAACTGCTGTATTTTCTTCAACGTCACCCTAATCTCCATTGGTGTAAACGATGGGAAACTTGTGGGTATGACGTCACTGCTACATGCAACATAAATAAAGAAAAGAACCAAAATACTGAACGAAAATACTCTCTGCTAGAGAAAGACAGGTTGGACCGCACTCTGGGCTACAGGGAACCCATTTTTACTCACAATAGATCACTATCAGTGTGCAGTTAAAATATAGTAGGGGCCGTGTTCCAAGGCAGCAAGAGGAAAAATAAATCAAAAGTTTGTCAATGGTCATAGATTACAAGAAATTCCTTCAAACACATCAATGTACACATGATTTGTCCCCTCTGGGGTTCAACCCCCACCGTTCACAGCAAGCACTGTCACTGGAAAAAAATATATAGAGAATTAGACCATAGCTGTTGCACAAAATGAACGAAACAGGAGGAACAGGTCATCCAGTTTGGAGATTTCATCCCAACGTGGTAGCGTTTTATACAAATATATACAGATATTTGGCCTCTTGCTGCAAAAACTACCATTAAATGGAATAGGAAAGAGATCGAAAACATTAAAAAAAATTAACAATCTGCAAATAAAATTTCCACGTAAGTATTTCTCTGGACAATATGCCATTAGCATTTATGTGTTATTCAGGGAGTGGGATGGGTAAGGAGAAAGGGATGGCAAAGAAACTGCTAAAGGACAGCAGGATTACATGAATTATTCTTGGCCTTGTAGAAATGTACTGATCTGCCCTGAATTATTAATATTAGGCCTAACGAGTTTGGACAAATGGCTATGTAGGTCAGACTCACGTTTAGACCCTAACAATACCCCAAGCTAATATTCAGAAAGTATCTAAACTGAAGTGCAACCTCAGATGCATTATTAAAGAATGTGAGTTAAGCATTATGGGAAACTGCACTAATTAGAGCCACCATAATTAAGTTTTCATTTCTTTCACATTTATTTCACCTGAATGTGTCAATATTTTTACATACAACCTTTCCTTTAATCTTCCATATTTTCCACATTTAGCTGCCTCTAGTTACTATGCTGCTTGCTCATTAATGCATGTATTTGCCATATAGAACTATATGGATGCATGTGCATGCAGTGTCAAAAATCAAATTGGCATAGTGATGTATCACATGTTGACATCACAGTTGACAGTTTTCTAACTCAACAGGGAGAAAGTTTTCTCAATTTATGCTTTGCTTTGGTTAGACTTGCATTTTTAAGACCAATGATTTGCATCATTTACAGATGGATAACATATCAAAGATTTTCAAAAGTGATTAGTGATTTGAAAGCTAAAACATTTTATGCGAATAACATTCTGCACTGAAGACTTACCTTAAAAACAAACCCAAACACAAAAAGCAGGTCCCATTTAAAAGGGATTTTAAAATTGTCAACAAAATTTGAGAAACAAAAATCACTAATTACTATTGAAATTTTTCTTTTTTTTTTCTGACTGACAACTCTTTAAAAGAAAAGCAATTGCCTTATTTCTAATACTTGTGAGCATGCTCCTCATTGAAAGCTGTTCTCAGCTCTACTACAGGCTGCCTGCTGTCGTGGTATCTGTGACTCCTTGTGTGTCTAACAAACAGGAGAGGAGAGGGCAGACTGAGGAGAGTGGAGACAATAAAGGGGAAATTTAAGATGTTATTCTCACCATTATACTTCACCTGACTCAGAGGAAAACTCCTTAGTGCTCAGTGCACACTGCACCAGCTCTGAGAGCCACCTCCTTCTTCTGCCTCACTAACTCAATCAGTTTGTTTGTTCATCTGCCCAGCACCCTTTCATTATTGGACTGATATGTGTGACCATGCCATTTGTAACCCTTCTGACTGCTACTTACAAAAACTGCTACTCCTGCCTCTCCACGGCCTTACTGCTGCTAAGATCCATTTGGTTGGCTGGCTCATACCCTGTTTCCTTCCAGGTTTCAAAGTACTGAGAAGGTTACCCTGAGTCTCATTACTGTATAATAATAAAGGGCTTTAAACCTTTATAATGTGAGTTCCTGATTCCTCTACTGACAGATGACAATGAAAAGTGCAGGTCTCATGTTAAACTGAGAGATCTTTGGGATTTATTAAATTTTTAAGCAGGACATGTTTAAAAAGCATACACCATGTGAAGAGGACTATAGAAGAAAATAGAAATAAAATAGGGTGGGTTTTTTTTGAGGTTTTTTTTTTTTTTTCCTGACAGAACCAGATAAAATTAAGCAGGTAACATATTTCTCTTTAACTGTTGAGTAATTTCAAAAAAAGATTTCATGAGAGTCACAGGCACCCTGAGGCATCTGTAACTGGCTTTACCAGAACTTACTCAGCAGACTCATTGGCTTTGGCAGCAGTTCAAAGGTCACATTCTCACATGGATAAACTGTTCTTGAACAATTTTTTTCCAATATGTTAGGCAATGCATACATTCCTTCCACATCAGGCATGCTTTCCATGTGCTTTGCTCTCCTTGTGGCTACTGGGAAGATAAATACCATTTTCTGTCAGTTCCAGCTGCTTTCTCCCTATCATACTATTGTTCCACACTCTTGGTGTTTTGGAGGAGAGGAGTTTTTTTAAGAATCTCCAGCAATAATTTTTTTTTCTTTTAAAAATGATCTTCAAGACTTCATCCATTTCAGGCACTCCAAAAGGCAGAGAATGTTCAGTTTAGGCTTTCTTCCATCCTCCATAATAGTGCACTGATAACGCAGACATGAGCTATAAATAAGAGAACTTTTTCCCTTTTAAAAGTAATGGTAAAATAGGCATGATCAACCCCTTCTGAGATCTCTCAATTTACCTAATCAATACTTTTAAACTGAATGATCTTTTTCATGGCAGAATACCATGGAATGCACAAAAATATTTATATATTCAATGAGAAATTGATTCCTAAATAATGTTGCTATTGGTATTACAAATATGCATGGGTCAAACACATCTTTGGTCAAAGTGTGGTTGTGATAGCTCCTGAAAAAGGTCCTTTCAAAGTATATAGGGGCAAAATGCTGATTGCTACATATTTATAGAAATTCAGATGCAAAGTCTCATCTCCATTCACTCAATTATTTCTTCATTAAAAACTGTACAAGCAGTTTAAGAACCTAATAAAACTTAATATTAGCTTTACAGCTAAAAGGATATATGTAAAAGCTGCTAATAATTAATATCTTCCAGACATCCTCCAGTGAAATTCCCTGGTTTCTTCTCTTGCAGAATCTGAATGTTATGACTGAGAGAAAAACTTCACTGTTGACTAATTCTTAACTCAGAAACCTCCAAAGTTAAATTTAGCTGACTTAATTCTTCAGTTTTTGTTAGCATTGGTCTTTGATTTACTTTTTAAGGAAGACACAGGTGTGCGTGGTGTGAAATGTAATAAAAACATAGGGACTTCAGAAACCCAAACAGCACTTACTATGTTGCTGTGGATTTATTTCTTAGCTTTTCTGTGCCACTGTGTGAAATATGTAAATGCATGAACAGGTATTCTTCAGGGCTGAACAGTTCATGAAAAGGAGAGGAAGGGAGGGATAGAAATATTACTTACGCCGTTTGCAGCCACATTTTTTTATCCTTTTGGGATCTGTGATGTCATCATGACAGGCCTTGCAGTAAAAATATGCCCTGGAGAGACAGAATGGAAAAACTGACACATTTCTTAATCCATATAAACGAAATTAGTCCCATATTTCATCTTGTTGCAGTAACCAATTAAGGAAACGCATCAGTGCTAATTTACTTTAATCGTTGCAAATGTTTGGACATTTAAAGTAGGAAATATTTGCTGCAGGACTATTAATTTCAAACATCAGGCTCCAACTTAATATTTACTTGAATATACTTTTATTTGAAAAGCAGTTGGAAGAATGCATGATAACTATGCCACAATGTATTCGTTTATTTGGTTTTCATCTTAGAAAAAAAGAGCATCTAATGAACTTAATCACAAAAAAAAGTTTTTATCAGCTATACCAGGGTGGTTTATTTCAAAGACTTTCTAGCACCCTGTGCCAATTTTTCAGGTTGTACGTTTGATGGTTACTGTATGATCAACATTGTACGTTGATCTTACATAGGAGTAGAACAGTGATCCTGGGAACAACTGGCCTGTCAGCCTCACCTCTGTGCCTGGAAAGGTCACATAACAAATCCTCCCAGAAGTGGTGCTGAGGGATATGGAGGACAGGGAGGCCATTCAAGACAGCCAGCATGGCTTCACCAAGGGAAAATCCTGCCTGACCAGCCAGCTATGATGGAATGACTACATCAGCAGATAAGGAAGTACTACAGATGTAATTTATCCAGACATTTATCCTTATCTGTAAAGCCTTTGACATGGTCCTCCACAACATCCTTCTCCCCAGACTGGAGTGGCAGATTCCATGGGTGGATTAGGAATTGGTTGAATGGCCACATCCAGAGGGTGAGCCAGTGATCAATGGCTGGGAGTCCCACCAGGAACTAGTAACGAGGGGTGTCCCTCCAGGATCTGTACTGGGACCAGTGCTATTTAATACCTTCATTAATGACACAGACAGAGGCATCAAGTGCACCCTCAGCAAATTTTCAGATGACACCCATATAATTTGCTGACAGTATGAGATCATTAGATTGCTACAACAACTAGCAGCCCACTGAAACAAAACTATCTACAGTCCAAAATATGAAAAAAAACCAAAACCAAACCAATATTTATATACAGCCTCTGATTAAACACAGCCTTTGGCCCTGCAGCCAGGATGATTACTACTATTTCTTCTAAATAATTATAGCATGGCCTCGGCAGGTGGAACTATACTGGTAGTTAAGTGACCCATCACAAGAAAGATGCCAGGTCTAGCACAGAAGAGATGAACCATATCAGTGCTTCATATTGGCTCAAATAAAAATTGAAATTGCAGGGAGACCACACTAAATGCTACTAACAATTCTAAAATCAATATAACATGAAGCTACCAATGAAATATGAAAGTACTAAACCTAGCACACTTTATTTCTCTAAGAAACTTACAGGAAGATTACTCTTTCAGGCTGTGAAATTGCCTTAATACTTCCAAGATGCAAAATGTAAAAGGAAAAGTCTTCTTTGAGCATGTATACTTTGCTGCAGAAAGTTTCTGTTCTACAAGAAAGTTTCTGGTCTATTCACATTCCACCAAACAGAAAATAAATTACTTCAAAGGAAATGAGAAGAAAGTGTTTTTCAAACCATGAGTCGATGTCAAGTTGTAATCCAAGAGGAAAAAATTGCCTCAAATTTTTAAAATTTCTCTCCAGTCCAGCTGTAAAGCCCCTTTATTAAACAAGAATCAGCTACCACAAATAGTCCATCACAAAAAAAATTCATAACATGAACTGGTCATTGCTAGAGACCATTTTTCTGAAGTTCATTGCAGGACACTTGTCCTAAAGGGTACCTTCAATCCTCTGTCCAAAGTATAAATACCTGAAATTATTGCTGTAATAAAATTATTCTAGATAATTGGGTAAATTAAGTGGATTTGAAGAATGTGGATTTCTGACACTCATGCAAACACGTAAATGAACAAGGAATAATGAAGATGCAATTCAGGTAGTTTGTATTATATTTAAATAGTCAACATTTTATGTGAAGCTATTTACCTAGGCATAACTGTTTATAGGTCTAATTGCTTCTTATGGGAAACTATTCTAAAATTGCAAAAGTGATTCTAACAGAAAGAGTAATTGAACATTGTAGGTTATATCTCATTGTGGGATATATAAATATGAATAATTTTAGCTTAAGGGAGTTGAAATGTCTTCATTAACAAAACCAGAATAATTTAATTTGCATTTCAGGTATAAAACATGTTAAATTATGCTTTATTAAAAAAATCGTTTTTCCCCTCCAAAAGACCTCAATTTTAGAACATATTTTTGAATCTGATTCATAGCTCAAATGGTGAAATTAACATTTTTTGTAATTGGCTTTGTTAGTAGAAACACATCTGATAACCATTTGCTTTGCACAGAGCAGCTAAGAAATGTAGCAAGGGAGGCAGAATACTTCTAAAAACAGCCTTCTGCCAAAAGCCAGGCAGAATTGGAAATCCTGTTTCACCTTCACTACCAAATAAAACGTTGCAGATGAATGATGTGAAAAATTTGTCTAAACTCCTTAATAACAGTTAACTTCTCCCAAACCTTCGCAGTTAAAAATACTATGCCATTTTACTTAGTCTGAAGAAAAAGTTCATTGCAGAGTGTAAAAATGCCTTATAAATGAAAAAAACCTAGCAGCTCAGTAAAGCAATGTGCAGACAGTTCTGGATGTTCAAGTGGAGAAAAGCAGCAGAGAGGAAAAGAACTGAATGCTGCAAGGCAGAGTCCCTGAGGCAGTGCAGGATGCACATGGTCCAGAGATGGTGCTGGGGATGTGACAGGACAGGAGCATGGCTGCCCTGTTCTGTATGTTTCACCTAGCCAAAATCTATCTCAGTTCTTTCACAAAAAATAGAAGTCAAGTCCTCCAATTTCACTGTTTTGGTGTTTTGACTTTCTTTAATTAAGCATGGCAAGTATGCACGGCTAGGTTTTATTTCACTATATTTAATCCTAAAATTCTGGAACTTAATAAAGGGTATCATTTGAATACTTTATCATTTTAAGTATAGGACTTAGTTAAAATACCAAACTCATGGAGAACAGCAGTAAAAATCATGACAAACATACAAATTATAAGGAAGCACTCAGCTGCAAATATTCCTTTTTTTCTTTTTTTTTAAATCATAGGGACACTGAATATTTTTCTTTGAAAAATTATTTTACCACATTGCTCTTCTGTTCCTTCCAAGCATACTATAATGCTAACAAACAAGAGGGGACACATTTGGTCCTCAACACCTTTTCACTCATTCCAAATCTACCACAGCCAGGTACATTGAGCCTGTGAATTTGTCTGCAATGGATATAATGAACTTTTGTAGTTTGATTTATCATGATGAGGCTGTGGAGTTTGTAGTTCCATTAAAGAAAAACGACAAGAACATAAATATTATTTTGCTAATGCAATTACAGAATGAACACAGCAGCTAACTCACATCAAGAGTTTGCTAAAGTCTGTGTAGATAAGACTCCTCTAAACCCTAACAGAACTGTCATCCTTGTCCTCTTCTCTCATAGTAATTCCTCTGAGACACAATAAGTATAGAGAAAACAAATGAAAATATTTCACATTTTCTAGGAGGACTCAAAAACCCAGCCTCTTTATTTCTTTTCGCATCTGCTGCAAATTTCAGTTCCTTGGTACTTAGGACAATAGTTAGGAAAACTACATGCACATTGGGTGGTTCAAGAGTAACAACTCAACCCCCCCTCTGAATTTTGAAACAGATGATAACGAAAATTAGGTGAAGCATTTACATGTGAAGAAAAAAACTGAAATTAAATATGTTTGTTTCCATTCAAAGATAAAACCATTTTAATTACCTTTTTACTTCTTTGGCATCACTTGCAATGAAGAATCCTAAGGTACCTTCTTGAATCTTGACGTGGTTTCCAGGATTGATTAATATACTGCTCAGTGAAACAAGAACAAAACCAACAAAACAATAAGTTTATATTAATTTTAGCTGAATCTTCCAAATTAGCTTATTTGATTCTATTATAGGGGACCCACTAGTTAGGAAAGGCTGCAAGGAAATTTTAAGCCATTCTTCCTTGATATCTCCAATCAAATAAGAGTTTCACATGCGTTTTACAAAAACTTTAGTTTGAGACAGTCAAATGCCTCTGCCTATAATCACATAATCTATGTGCTTACATCTGTTTTCTTATCTTTTTGCTTTAATTATAGACTACACAATTTTCTCTCAGGAATGTGAAGTGTGAAGCTGAGCATTGCTGTTTGCTCTGTCATGCAAAGTGGTGACAAGTTCACAACATGGTGAAAAGGAAAAAACCCTCAACCACTGCTCAATAACCACAAAAAATATCACTTATGAAACTAAACCCTTTGATGCAAATTTTTGCCAATTTCTAGTGAAATAGAAAGGTAATGGGACCCCTATCTGGACATATAATGTTATTGTTTAAAATAATAAATACACACATACACTCAAGGGGAATGGTACAAGACAATCAGTCACGACAGCTGAAAAAACATAAAATGAATAGAAAATTTTTAAAACACTGCTATGCAGCCATGAAAGAACAAAAATAACCCAACCACCATGAGAGAAGAGCCTCAGCTAACTTTGACAAAGGAAGTAGTATCAACAAGTGAGGTACTCCATGTCTATGAAATATCTTCTTTATTTTCATAATAATTTAAATCTAGACTTTAGGTAAGGTGTTTTGCAAAGCACCAAACTAAATATGAATATACAGATAGATATAAATATATTTTCCAGTAAGTTTTATTCATGTGTAATATATCTTAGCTTTTGACTCTCTAAAATTTAATAGAGCTTTTCAAAAGTTTTCTCCGTCTTTATTCAAGTTCAGCTTTTCTAACTCAAAATGTAGTAATGGTGTGCATATGCAATTTAGAGTAAATAAAGACTACCAGGAATTGAAACACTTGTCCATCTAGCAAAAATTGATTTTAGGGAAGCACATATACACAAAAATAAATAAAGCACAATGCTGAACAGACATACATTACTAAAATTTGAAGGTCCAAAGTCTTTCATGCTATTGATAGGAGGGAAAATGGATCTCAGTACATCTCTTATTCAATAAGTATTCTCTACACATTAGGAATAAATTAGTATGACAACATAATATATCTGAAAGATTAATAATGTGCACAATTTTTTGTGTAATTCCACATGCCTGTAACACCCTAAGAAAAGAATATGCAGGCCACAAAACAAAGTGCTCATGAGTTCAGAAGTAAAAGGTTGGTCATGAAGTCATATTTCAGCCCCCTTTATGCAGATCTTATGATACAGTTCTTAATTCAATACCCACAAACTCCTTCCTTCTCACAATCTGAAACTTCATTCAGTGGTGTTTTACTGCCATTACTTCAGGCATGGCTTCCTGTAATTTATCTCTTGAAAATCAACTTTTTTTTTTTTGTGTCTTTTTCTGCAATGTTCATCACTACAGCACGCAAAAGATTCATAAACACTTAATTTCTTTGACAGGAAAAATGAAGATAGAGTATTACCCCATTTTACAGAGGAGAGATTAAGTAACTATGAGATATAGTACTTATTAATTTGGGATGCCTACAGGCCAAATTTTTTCTAGGTGTTTAGCATTGCATAGCTCATATAGAATTTCTAGGAACTTTTGCTGTGAGAATGCTCAGCATTTCCAAAAGCCCAGCCTCTGATGCCCAAAAAAATGAATATAGTTAATCAGAGGTCAGCTGTAGAAGGTTTGGTTTAAATTATCATCTGCTTCTCACACAGACAGCCTGTGTCAGAGGCTGGAACAGAAATTAAATCTCAAAGAAAGCATCTCCCCAGATATCCTTCCCTTTCATCCACTCACAGTTTCAAGCTTTGCAATAAATAAAAAGGAGAGGAGAACTACAGGAATTGGAAGGTATCACCACAGAAAGCAGGTTCATTTCCACAGCACACATTACTAATATTTGCAAAAAACGAAATGTGATGGTATAAGGAACACCTGTATTAGACACACAGATAAATGGGACAAAATAAAGTTACACAGCTAAACTAGCATCATCCATCATCAACTAGTGTCATCTAGTGTCATATCTAGTATTTCTCTGCCAGTGAATTGGGCCTAATGGCTGCAGTTACAATGAAAACTTCTACCTAATGCAGTTTTTAAAAGGCAATTTCAAAGGTTTAGGATGGAATAAAACAGATAAAAGAAAAAATAAAAAGAAGCAACTACATAAAAATTTCTTGATACGAAACCAGTCACTCAGGTCAAAAATAGGCTGCCAAATTTAGCTTTCCTGCACAAGCTTTTGTCACTTGAACACACAAAGTACTTACTAGCACTTGCAGAGTGCTGTACTGACCATCTTAGTCTGCCCCTTTCCTCCTCCCTGCCTGCTAGTATGTAGTAACCTGCCATTAAACTGAGAATTTAGCTTCTAAACTAAAAAAATCCTCTATAGAGGCTAATCTCATGTACTTATTATACTGCTCCTTATTTAATATGTAAGGTCTTGTAGTATAATTTGGGTTGGCTGTTTTTCTTAGGTACAAATGGGTACTGCTCCATCTGAAAAATATTTTTTATTTCCTTACTTGATTCTTAAGTCACATAAGTGTTACAGCTTTTCAGTGAAAAAAGATGAACTCATTTCTTTACATAGACCCAGCCTGTTTTTTTTCCCCCAATACAATTCTTGGATATGGATAAACCATACCAAAGAGGGAAAAAAATCCTACCCAAACCTCAACAACCCAAACTCCACAAACTCAGGTAACCACTAGATCTATAAATGTTCACTTCTCATAATGACACTTAAAATTTGATGAGGTAATAAACAAATGAAGCAGTTCTTTTGAGATGCATGGAACATAGTCATAAATTGGAAGTCACTGGCTTCATTTAGGATGCAATGTATTGTGAGCACAATTTTGTATCTCAAGGTTTTCTGAGACACATTAAATCAATTCACATGGGTCAATGTACAGACTTTATTTTTGTCAGATGTTATACTTCATTCACATATACCTCTTTTCACAAATACAATGTATTTATAACCACAAAATATAGATGTGATCACAGTTAATGCAGTATGACCCCAGCAGCACAATCCTCTGTTGGAAATGAAAATTAATTTGCCCCATCACTGCTACTGGCTAAGAGGTACAGAAAAAGCTCATAAAACTTTGGGCTTATGTATGCACCAGAGCAAAATCATGAGCAATTTCTATTGAGCTGTATAGATACATTAATTTACTGCTTATTAAAGCTGCAACTGAATTATTTCTTATGACACCTGTAGTGTCATTAGCTGAAGTTATGCTTTGATAAGAAATCACTGTAATATATGCAGCAGGGGAAATGTTTTGAATTAAAACAGAATATCAGGAACAAACAGCACAGAGAAAAACAAAACAGTCTTCTGAGTATTCCAAGAAAAATGCATCCATCAGTTATTTAGAGATGCATGTGTTTTTTCAATATGAAAATATGCATATATATCCCCCATAGTTGAGAATACAAGTACATGGTAAACTAAAAAGGACTTTTAAGAGAGACAGCTTCAGCTAATGTCTCATTTTTATAAATATCCAAGGCTGCAAAGGAAAAGGGGGGAAAAGGACAACCTCGAGAGGTTTCACAGCAATATATATAGCTAATCCATATGCATTCTGTGCCACACATCAGAAAAAAAAGTTACTGAAAATGACACTGATGTTTCTAAATACATGTTTTTTAATATAAAGCACAATTTGATTTTTTAATCTCCTAAATCAGCTCATGAAAGCAAGCAAGGAAGGCCAAGAACTTTAGAAACTTGTAAGATCTTCATCAAACTTACTAATTTAATAACATTTCTAGTTTAGGTTATCTCACAAAGTAGTCAAGTAATAGCAAGCTTAAAAACATGCAGTCATCATTCCTTTAATGACTGCAGTTCCAGAAATACATCCCTCAGGACAAAACCTTTTGTGACAGGGCTCACATGATTGCTTGCTCCTTCACACATGAATGTTTAGGACACATGGCAAATAAAGCCATGTAAATTAAATATGATTTAATGTGTTCAATGGGAATTTAATGTACTTCACCACCATAAAGTTAGGAGAAGTCAGTTCCATTACTTGTTGATAATATTACAATTAGGAAGCCACTTGTGGAATAGAATATGCACTGTGGAAACCTGTGTTTTACACTGATCTGCAAAAGTTACCCCATTTGCTAAAGAAGATTCACTTGGTGACTAGATGCAGGATCATGCACCTAAGAGCAATGAAAATGTCCCACACTGAAAATGTGGATTTCCCCCTTTGAATTCAGTTGGACTCTGAGGAATCACAGACTGAATCACAGAATGGTTTATGTTCAAAGAGACCTTTAAAAACCACCTAATTACAACTCTCATGTCATGGTCAGGGATAATTTTCACTAGAACAGATTGTTCAAAGCCCCATCCAATCTGACACTGAACACTTAAAGCACAGGAAAGAATCATTAATATTGTCTTCACAGCTGAAAATGCATTCCCAGACTGACAGAAATATTAGCAGGTGAAACACAAATGGAAATCAGTGCACATTTGAGATACACAGTTTCAAAATGAAAACCAAAAACTCAAACAAGGTCACAGAAATTCTAGACAAATGTTTACGGTTTTCTCTACATTCAATGAAAATTTCAGATTGGACACAATGACTTTTTCATATGACAGGGGAGAATAGGTATCTGTTCATGTTTCCCACTCTGTTAATTGTGCCCAACTGACTTATTGGATTGTATCTTTCTGATGTTTTAAGTATACATGCTACCTTCAATAAAATAGAGATAGGTGAAAATATCTGTTCTTCCATTCTTATCTACCTGAAACTACTCCAGAACACGAGTGCTGCTCAATACCTTTTTTGGCAGTGCATGGATGACAGCCTGCACAAGACAACAAAATTCTGATCTAGCTAAAGCATTCCATATTATATCTTCCTTTGAAGCACTAAAAGTAAGCTAAGGTTTCCTTTACTAATTGTGTGTAATCTTCTATGATTTTTTTCAATGTAAAGATAATTGATGGAGAGCCTAACAATTGAAGATCAAATGGTTAGACAATTTCTGAACTGACATTTGGGGTGGGACTAATTCCTCCAACTATTTATTTTTTACTCATTTCTGCAGCTGGGTGATTTTTGTCTCCTGTTTTCAAGTATCACACATATTTCACTCAAGGTATGTTTCTTGGTCTAAAACACTATTACAAAGTTATATTGTATATTCTCATGTTACAGAAATACTTAAAACATTACTTCTAATAATTTATCAGCATACAAAATATTTCAGTAGGAGATGAAAAATGTTTCCTGTAGCTTTCTAGAATATTCAGCCAACTTCTGGGTGAACTACATGGAAAGAACAACCAGTGAGTGTCAGAGTCAGAACCATCATTATGCAGTATGTATTTACTGGTAGGCCACTTGCTAAGTGGCATGGCTCCATAATTTGCTTTGCACAGCTTGAAACTGAGGAGGCTTCCACTACTGCTGAAGTTGTGAATGGATGGAACTTTGAACTCTTAATCTAGACATAGTAGTACAGTAGCTGACACAGATCTGTCATCTGCATAATTGTCAGCCTTCTCTGAGAACAAAAGAGGGATCTTAATAATGTGGAACAGTGTGGGGAAAGTCTTAAACTGAGCTGACAAAGGCACGTGGAGATGCCCAGCAAGTACAGCACAGCAAATACACAAGGTTAATGACATTTTAGCAGCACTGCATGAAGACTAAAAACTGAAAGCACAGATAAGGTCAACCAATATAGTCATGGACCAGGAGAGGCCTTTTAAGGATTTTCCTTATCCATGCCTCTGTTATGCACTATTCCTGTTTCGTCTTTTTCTCAACTTTACATTTTAGACAGCACTAAAGATGGGACTCATCTAATCTATTTTAGGATTGAATTCGAAAGCATTCAAGAACTGTCTCTCTCTTCCCTTGCAATTATGGACTAAGTCTGAATAACTAACAGAAGATTAGACATTTAACATTTTGATTGACAAAGTCAGGTGTGATGAAACCCATTACCAGAGACCAATTGAACAGTTCATCATCAAGGAAACCTATCTGATTTAGTAATCCTACTTCTTTTTTTGTTTGTTTGCTTTCAGCCATATGGCTACCTGTGTGACTGCCATCAACCTATTCTAAAGAAAAAGAAAGCCAATTGTTGAAATAAATGAAAGACAAACACCAAAATTTTGACTAAACAAATGGCAAAAGCTGTAACAATTCTGCTTTAAATCTTGTGGTAGATGTACTGTACCATTCCCCATGCAACTCAAACAGTAGCAATATCATCTAGTAATCAGGAAGATATAATATTTTTAAAGTACTATAAATACATTATCTAAACCAAAATTATGGGGTATTATTTACTATAGCTACTATACTTTTCAACAAAAACAGCTATTATTCTTGATTGTTTCATGCCATGCCCAGATAAAAAGTACCACTATTAGCATAATGGCCTTTTAAAACACACCATGTCATTCATCCAACTATAGAAGTAGTTGGAAATAATATTTGTTTTCAGGGTATGTTTTGAAGCGCAGTGTGAGTGTAAATGCACAAATCTCATAGTGGGAGTTGTGCACATACCCGTTTTCACACTAATTGTAACTCATAAGTTTTGCTTCTTTCTTCTGGGCTCTATCACTGAGATTAATTCATAATGCTCCATATTGCTCTATACAGCAAAATCTAGTAAGACACTGAAAAGAATACAAGGCAAAAGACACAGTGCACATTACATGCTACAGTATATTAAAGCTTAATTACTACAAGCATTTAAAAGGTTGCTCCCAGGACTTAAGATTTTTACAACAGCACCTAAGTCATGGTCTACAGGATGTGCATGGGGTATTTTATGTGGGCATACTCAAAACCAGTTCAACAGTGGTGGTGAACTCAATACACTTGAAAACAATTAAATTATTCCTTCTGGTTCCAGAAGTGATTCATTATCAGTACAATGAGGTAGAACAATATACTTTATTCTGGGAGCAAGCAACTTCACTTGGTACAACACTTCTTCAAATTGCTCATCATGCCAGCATTAACATGCCTTCACCACAAGATAAGATATACTTAAAAGCAAGAAGCAAAGTAGAGGTGCAACAGCTGCAGATCCTTGGAGATGCTAAGTGTTGCAGTAACTTCTCTGCAGTTGGATCATATCAATAATGCCAAACTGACAGGAAGCCACCTCTCTTATCACACATCTACTCAGAAACTATAGGAAGATAAGACTAAAACTAAGATAAGACTAAAATACGTGTAACACATACAACATACGCAACAGAACAGACATAGAAAATAGAGTTTGAAGAGTACAATGAAGACAGAAATTGAAATGTCTGGACAATGAGAGCAGGTCTCCAAAGACCCTCACTGACAGTCAGACAGACTGCTATAAGATATTAGGGAAAAACAAAAAAAGCTGTCAAGGGAAGAGAGATGAGGAGAGGCAAGGATATGGAAGAGCATGCCTTATTTACTTCATCCAAACCAATAGCAGCATGATAGAATGTAGACTAGAGAAGGACTCACAGCATGGTACACCAAAGAAAATGCAAAACATGCCATCTTGAAAAAAAAACTACAAAGCTGAGAAAAAAAATACATTCAGTAACATCTTCATAAATGAGTTAATAAATATCATTAAAATAAATGTGACATATAATAAACTATCCATGGCACTTTCACTGGAACAGTACAAAAAAATTTAATGAGTACTGTATTATGAGTAACTGGACTCAAAACAGGACCAGAAATGCAAAGAATCAGGTATTTGGTTGCTGTTAATGGAAAATGAGACTGCAAGAGAACATGAACTACTGTATTGTAAGACGTGTTTTGAAGGAAGACTCTGGGAAAAGAGGGACATCAATGAAGGTGTGAATATGAAAACAACATGGCAGCACAAGGGCTGGTAAAGACGAATATACATCGTCATGACACAGTCAAAATGAGGACAGGAGATATTAACAGTGAAATCTGCTTTTCAAATGCAACAATCTGACACACCAATGACTCCACAAAGGGGAAAAAAAAGCCTAAAAAATGAATCCTGTTTTATTTTGTACTTCCTGCAAAGAAGTTAGTGCGTGAGTCACAAGAAACACTGGAGAGACAAAATGCTGTTCTCTCTCTCCTCTTTAAGATTGGGGGCTCATATATAAATATATACACAGATATATATATACACACACACATAGATAGATGGATGAATATATATAGGCATATATGTGTGTGTATATACAGAGAAAGATAGACAAAGATGTTATCTTCCTGTGTTCTTGGCAAGGAATTAGTCCTGAAGTTAGAAGGAGTGAAGGTAGGATTGAGGTTGGAAGGAAAGGTAACGAAGAGGGCATACCGCTTTCGGCTTCTGCAAACGACAAGAAAAAAATTGCAAATCAAACACTTTCATAAGAAATCAACTGACACCAAAGCAAAAGCAAAAAAACCCTTTATTTAAAAGTCTTCAAGGCTTAAAGGTTTTTCTGCTGAGAATGAGAACAAATATATGGATAGACAAAGAGAAAATTTTACAAGTGGAGTATAAATGGGGAGCAGGAGGGAAGAATCCTGGTTAGGCTTTCCTTCTTGCTTAGTTATGTTGCATAAAAATACAGGGGGAAAAGGAAAAGAAATCTATCTAAAAGGGATTTCAGATGAGGAGTTTGAATGCCTGAATTTTGAACTGTTATTTTTTGCTATATATTTAACATTGGGATATTTTCAGGTTCATGTTCTACATGCTTCCTTCGCATTTTTCTACAAAAAAAAAGCAAAACCTCTCCAAATAAGCTAAGAACACCTTTTAAGTGATAGTATTTGGCTTGCATCAGGGAGACAAAAAATTATTAAAGTGCCTCCTGTTCTTAATCATGGCTTATAACATTCCCAGAGAGCAATTAGAAATGAAGGAATGGTTAACTCATATCGTGAGCTGGAGTTACTAGAATGCAGACTTTAGTAGCTGGTAAGAAACACTCTAAATTGAGTTTTGTAAATTCAGATATTTCTTTGAGAGCTGAGAAATAATTTAAATATTATTAAATATATAAATGCAAAGGTTAAAAGAAATCTAATCATGGGGTTTTTAAATAATCTTTAAGATACCTCGATGAGAAGCAGTTGCGTAAAACGAAAAACATACTCTAGATACTCTATCCATTATAGGAAAACTAATATGCATTTATCATATTTATAACTATATCAGTTATATTTAGGCTTGAATATTAGCTTTTAAGCAATTCTGTAAAATCATAATTGTCATTAATTACCTACCTAAACTGACAAAACTTGTTATCAAGGCGTGCTTTCTGGTTTGTGTACTTTATTAGGAGTCAGGAAAAATGAAGAAAAAACCATCTGCAGGCAGGAAGCTCAGCTACCACTAACATGTATAGCAATACTAGCTTGGATAGAGTTCTGATAATTTTTAATTACTATTGATTTCAAATTCCCTACAGTAAAGTTAACAGAATTTGACTTTAAATCAGAAAGATTTAGAAAACTAGAATCCAGGTGGCGGCCTGGACAAAGAAAAACATGCAGAGGTAAATTAGTATTTATTCCATTCTACATCTAATGAAGATATTAGATGTAGAATGGTATAAATACTCATTTACCAGTCAAATAAAAGTCTGTCATTCAATGGGATGGGATTAGTATCTATCCTAAAGACTGACTTGAAAATTTAAAGAGAGGGCTAGGAAATTTAGAATGCCCTTACATTACTACTATTTAGAGCTGCACACACTCCTGAATCTTATTCACTGCTTTAGCACTGAGTGCAAAGGCAAATGAAACTAATCTTAACAGAAACTCCCTGTGTAAGGAGCAAATCCGATATATAATTAAATGATACAGACATTTTATTATGACTAGCAACAAAAATTAAACAGTTGGAAGTAAGATCTTCTCATCCTTTAAGCAGAAAGAATGCTTTGAAAATTTCCTTTGCTTCTTAAAATATTGTTTCAAGACCTGTCTCAGCTATGGCAGAAAGTATTAGATCTTAATGAAAGGGTGCCATCCACATCAGGTTCTAAATTTTTAGTTATTTAGTTTTAATATTTAGTTTTAGTATTATTTCCCTAAATTTTAAATTATATAAAACTTCTGTAGTAGTTCTACAAAACATGAATGCAAAGGATAATTTTAAAATAAATCAGCATGTATCTGCTTTCCATCACTCTCATAAAGACTGAAAGCTTAAAAGAATATCCACAGTCAGCTCCCACTTCACTTTTATGAAGAATTACCAGGAAGAAATTTGGATATGAGCAGAATAAAATATTTCCAATGTCAGCATCAACAAACATAACTGAAAAATGACAAATTTACATTGTTCAAAAAGAGGTTGTGCTTCTAAACTGTGCAATTCCAACTTTTATTTCAATTCTGCACCTTTTCATTTAATAAGATGCATGGAAATGCAAGTATACTTAGGAGGTGAGAAACTGAAGTTTTGTTGCATTACCCTTCTGGTTTGACTAAAAGATCAGACAACCACAAATATCTAGTTAACATATTTGACTTGAAGAGCACCGGAGCAAGTAGAACAGTAATGATATGCTGCAGGTAGCTCTGTCATTGCTCAAACAGTGACTATAAAATTGTCTCTGGTTAATGAAATCAGCAAAAATTGCTGTGGATCAGGGTTATAAGAAAATGTGACTATCTACCTTATATGCCCTCCTCTTGCTACATACATATTCAACAAATCCAGCTGTTAATATCTCTTTGTTAGTATTGCTTACAGCAATTTTAGGCTCTTTTTTTCCCTACTATAATAATTATTTCAAACTGTTACCTGTGTGACTTTAAGTAAGAAATATATTATTGTATCACACTGTTTTACTTTTTGTGGGATCCTCTGCATCACCTTTTGATTAAGAACTCAATCCAACTTCCACTGAAGTTAATGCAAAGAATGATATGGAAGCCAAGAACAATCTGTTATTACTGTAAAAGACTGCAATAGTAGCACTTATGTAAGCAAATGATAGCTGAAGTAATGGCAATATAAAGTTGGCCAATATTTGTTAGGAGAAAAACAGAAACCAAATATTTCTTAATTCTGAAGACACAAAATTTGGTAAATTATTCCACTGCTGTTACTTTTGTATTTTTTCTTTTTTCTACCAAAAGATTAAATTGTTCACAGATAGAAGAAGAGATTGTTTGCTTTACATTAGCTAATGCATAATGAGCTCTTTTAATGGGAAAGTAATTTAAGAGTCCAAAGAAGCTAACTACAGCATAAAAAAAATCTGATAGCAAAAAAAAATGCATTTCCTAATCAGCATAGTGTGAACAAAAATTATATTCAATAGTACATACAGCACTTCACATTTCATTTTATAACATATGAAAGAATCCAGCAAAATCAACTATAGGGCATGGAAATACTCATAAATAGTTGCAACACTGCTTTTTCCATGTCAAATATCTAACATAGGTTTTATAGATTTTTTTTTAAATAAAGAAAAATTATGAAAGTTAACACTAAGTACTAAACTTTCAAAACCCCAGAAAGTGTAGAATGAGTTCAATTGATAGAATTGGTTCTCCTGTGAGAAGAAGCAATTGTCCTCAAAGTGCCCTTTGGCCACAGAATGGTAATTAGTGGCCAATAAGAAGATGAACTACTATGTATCACTTCAGGTCTACTACAGCAGTACAAAATGTAGCTGTGAAAAAGGAAAATCAAATTCCTCTCAGAGTCAGTATTGTCATATTTTTTTATATGACTCTCCACATGTTGCAGAGAACATTTATAACATCTTTATTACATAAAAATGAATATTGTTTAAAACATTAATGGACAAGGTGATGGAAGATTGACTCCAATGTTCAATCATGTTTCTATGAACCTTTGCACAAAAACAAAAATGCAAGAAACACTTCCCATCTGTGAATCTGTACTATGAATGACTTTTTTTTTCTTTTTTGTTAATGAAAAAAGCCAGCCAATTGGTAATGTCAAGGCTAAATTAATCTTTTCCAGTTTCATGATGTTATTCATGTAAGTTTAGTCAGAACAGATATTTAAATTTTATTTAAATATTATGTTTACCCTCTATTTGTTTATCCTGTATCATATCTAAATTGGTTCTCTCAAACTAATTTAAATGAAATTTGTATTTTGAAAATACACATAGCCATAATGAATTTTGATATCACATCTGTTTTCCACTTTTCTGTTTTCAGTAGTGTATGCTGGACCTCTGATTAAAAGTGATATGCTATAAACACAAAAATTGTAAGCTTTTTCATAAGTAAAATCCCTCCTGGAGATGAGACACATGTACTACTGCACTTTTTACTAAACATTCTGACTCGGGTTACTTTTAGGGAGGAAGAGGGCAGAAGTAAGTCCCTTTCAGTCCTATGTGCTACGCTGCAATGCGATGGCATGCTAGTTACATTCTGAAGTGTTTCAAAGAACAGCTGTGTTCATTCTGGAAAAAAAATAAAAGCAGCACAATTCCTGCCAGTGCCTGGAGCACTTCCAGAGGCGGTGCCGCAGGACGTACCTGCTCTCGCGCTTCTCCGACTTGTATTCTATGGCTATCATCAGGAGCTTCAGCTTGGCAAACACCAGCCTGCAGCAAGAGAAGAGGCAGGAGTCAGTCCCTTCCCACAAGCAACATCACACATGGACAGGGGGCTGCTCCCACTGCAGGGCTCAGTGTCAATGCAGAGGTTTGCTGGCCTCAGGAGGAACATTTTGGGGTAGAAGTGGTAGGCCTAGAACCTGGGGGAAGGTTAGCCTTATGTTACTAAATAATAGAAGGCTCTGCACTAGTGGGAGACAGATTGGTTAGTTTATCTTCAAACAACATCATCCACATCTGGTCCAGCAATATCCAAGGGCACGGAACTTTAGGAGCTACATTCACGTACAGAAAATATATTGTTGGAATATGTTCACACAGTACACACAAGTGGAGTTATAAACAGAACTTGCAGACTGATATTAACTTCTGTTTCCATCTAATTCCTGTGGCTTTAAGTAAGAAACATACGATTGTATGTTTCTTTTACTTTTTGTGGGGCTTAATTCTTCACCCTAGTGTCAACATCAGAAGCTGGAAATTCTTCAGCAATATTGAGCGCCCCTTCCTCACTGTCTCTGCAGACTCTTTGCTACCCAGACTGTATGGAAGCCTATTTACAAATGAATCAGACTCCTAGATTGCATTTATGACAAATAACCTGAGGAAGCAGAACATTTCATTTAATTTCAGACTTTTAAAATGTCATCGACTGCATGAATTTTAAAAGCTACACTACAAAACCTGTTCTCAAAGTCTGTATATTTCATAGGTGGCTGAACACACTAAGACTATACCCTGATTCAATTTCCTCTTCACAAACCAATGCAATGGACATTTTGCTGTCCTTGTCCTTTGGTTCTGGAAATTGAGAAGTCAATTCTTACATTAATGAGAATACCTCTGCACTAAACTCATTAATTAAAGTGCTTGAGGAGAGGTCCAAAATTTAGACATGTTTCTAAATCTCAATAAGCACCCTTTTCTTTATTGATTATTTTATCTTCATTCTACCAGCAGAGATAAAATGAATGTCAGCTTTATGTCAAATACAGTCTCAGTCACATCTTCCTACAAACTCATATAGAAACTTGACATATTTGAAAATGGTTTGGTGTGGAGATTTAATTTTCATTATAGCAGCTAGTGCTAACAGCACAAACTACCATTCATTCTGAATATAACACACTTTTCTGAATTATGCTGTGAGATTTCCTGTTTCAATGAATCACAAATTTTTGTACCTATAGTAAAAAAATTTTCCCCTCAGTAAACTCAGCAGAGTTTGGCTGACACAGTAGAAGGATAGATTAAGAACCCCTTAACTTTACCAGCAAATTGAAGACTGGGCTCTGTCATAGCTACATCCTAGACAATTTCTAAATGAATAATATTTGCCTAACAGTTGTCTACCCAAATTTTTATGTCATGTTTTTGCTCCTGTTAAAATTGGGAAAAGTGGGAAACCTAGAGTAGAACCATACTCATCCTGCTTTACATACGAGATTGTATTTTACTTCTTCATCTATTTCCTCCACTAAGAATGGAGCAAAGAGGAAATATGAGTATGCTAAACTAACCTGATTATGTAGACAGAGTACTTATACAAACCTTACGCATGCAAATCTCTCATTCACAGACTCTTCCTAGGCTAAGCATTTTTCAGTGTCCAGAAATGAAGCTGTCACATGGCTTGCACTATGGTTATGTACTATGTGCTCCTTTCTCATAACTGAACAGACATATCTTTTCTCTCACATATTTTACTTGTTGCAAGTGGTTTGAAACCACTTCCATAGAGCTCTGGGTGCCACGCTGCTTATATGACTATGTGAAATCTGTTTAAATTAATGAACAGTTTCCTTGGCATGGAACACAAGCCAAGATGATCATCTTGACTACAACTATTCAAAAAATGGGAATCATTAGAAAAATAACAGGATAGGGCTTATGAGTAAATAATTCAATTAAAAAAGATTGCTGATGAGTTTGTTCAAGACCAAAAACATTTATTCTTTCATTTACAATCCCTTAATTACCAGGCATTACAATGTTTCAGATACTTCCATGCAGTGATTGCTTTAATGTTTACTTTATTAGACACCATCTAAAGCAGCAACATTAAGACTTTAGCAGAGTGAAAAGGTCTCATTCAAAAAAAATTAGATTTCTCTTATAAAAGGTAAATATTTCTGTATATTAAATGTATTTCTACTTACTCACAAACTGCAGGGAAGGACAAACCCACAAAGGCACTAGACAGATACTCTGTATACATTTCATTTGCAACTCCTTCCAGGTAGTATTTCTGCCACGTATCCTCCTCAATCTAAAACCAAAGAAACAGATGCAGAGTTCTGAGTAAAAATCACAGCTTTCTTTGAAACTTACAAACACTTGCTTGAACATGAATCAGATTTTAACACATAAGTCAGTACACTGTCATGGCAATTAACATCGCTTATTTGTAAGGGATTTTCTAGAATGCTGGAAAAAAAAACCCAAAACAAAGTCCCTGTAGTCAGTAAGTCAAGTATCATATGCAAAAAAAAAAAAAAAATGCAAATAATACACTGAATTCTTATCAAGCACACTGAGCATGGGGTGAAATAAAGTTGGAGAGAGCATGAGGAAAAAAGTTTCCCAAGTTTTTCTTTCAAAAATAGTAGAATCAAAGAATTTTAAGGGTTGGTAAGGACCTAAAAGATCGCCTTCCTGCCATGGGAAGGACAGCTCTCACTAGACCAGATAAGGTTGATAAAGGCCTTATAAGATAAGGTTGTTAACCTAGATAAGGTTGCTAAAGGCCTTATCCAACCTGGCCTTCAACACTGCCCAAACTGGGGCATCCACAAACTCCCTGGGCAATCTATTCCAGTGTTTAACTACTCTCACAGTAAAGAATTCCTTCCAAATAGCTAGCCTAAATCTCTCCTTTAAGTGTTTACCTGTTACTCCTTGTCCTTTCACTACAGTTCATAACAAAGAATCCCCCTCTGGCTTCTCTGCAGCACCCTTCAGATACTGCAAGATTTCTACAAGGTCTCCACACAATCCTCTCTTCTCCAGGCTGAACAGCCTCTATCTCAGGGGAGGAATAGGATATCAGGAAAAGGTTCTTCACCAGAGGGTGTCTGGGCACTGGAACAGCTCCCCAGAGCAGGGGTCACAGCACCAGCCTGACAGAGCTCGAGCAGTGTTTGGACAAAGCTCTCAGGCACAGGGTGTGACTCCTGGGGCGTCCTGAACAAGGTCAGGAGTCAGACTCAATGATCCTTGTCAGTCCCTTCAAACTCAAAATATTCTGTGATTCTATGATTGTCTCGGACCAAAAACTTTCAGGTTTTCAAATTTCTGTATTCCAAGGATATTCTGACAGGACTTAACAGAGTATTTTAGATAAGTTTGCATTTTTATTCCACAGGCTGATTATTAATTTGGGATTTGTCAGTCTGTTTCTCATGTTGAACTAGCCAAAAGGCACTCTTTCAAAAAAATGCTCTAAAGAACAGGAGGATGGAAACTTGTTAAAAAACCAGGTGAAATATAAGTTACAACGATTTTTTTCCTCTTTTCTTTTTTTCTTTGGGGTGTTTTTGTGGGGTCTAGGGTTTTTTTTTTTTAATTTGTTTGGGTTTTGCCTTTTTTGTTTGGTTGGTTGGTTTTGGTTTTTTGGTTGGTTTTTTGTTGTTGTTGTTTTATTCCCTCCTCCTGTTGACAGGCTGCCAAGTAATCAGTTACTTTAGTTCTGGAGATGTAAACGACTGAAAGAATAAATTGCATTATGGAGATGTTCCAAATCATATACAGCCTGACAAGTGGGCTGCAAACAATCAGGAGAAATTTCTTCCACAGAAATTGTTTCACCATTCAGAGGCCATGTGGGATGGTAAAAGGGATTTGCATTGTGTTATTCCCCACCCCACACAGAGAAGCCATATCACATTTTTTATGACCCTTTTATTTATAGGAAGCTTGCAAATGTTGCTGATCAGCAACTCCATATACAGAAGAGAGATAAAGTCCAGGCTCAGTAAAAAACTAAGACTAAAGATAGCAAGGGCAGGTTTGTAACTTTTGGTCTATTTTGTGGCTTTTTCTTACATTGTCACCACCTGGGGTTGGAAAAAAATATACAAATACATTGCATATCTCCCTTTTGACTTTCTTTCCTTGCTTTCTTTTCTTTAGGCAGATGGTTTTGATTTGGAGGAAGGAACTCCAGATCAGCCTACAGTTAAGCACTCACCCTGAGTCAAGGACCAAGAAAGGATTGGAGAAAACCAAACATTCCCAATTCAATGATCAACTTCCATAGATACCAGTTAGTGTTACATTAAACTTCCTTAAGTGATTGGAGTGTTTAAGATATGATCTGTTAGGATACCACAAAATGTTGATTATAGAATTTAAAGAACTGCTCATATTTGAGATGCTATAAAATATTATGAGATGATTGCAACAGTTGACTAAAGATGATCTTTCTGTTTTATCTCCACCTGAACCATGACATTTTCCCAGTGACTTCAAAGAGACAGCTGGCCCCCTGCCTGGTATCTTTTGTGAAGAAAAATACTTTACTTTATGCTCTTCACTACTTAAGACTTTGTGATGATATTTTAAAGTTTAGGTAACTGATGGAACTGATCCAGAATGGGCCACACTACCAAAACAACTTCAACCTGTATCTTCCTGATTCCTCTCTAGTACTGCAAACATTATTATCTCTCCCTGACTAAGTCACACTACAATTCTGTCTCCTGATAGTCATAAAACAAATTAGCCACTGCTTCAATAGCCTATATGAAGAATAGCTGGAAAATTACATTGTGCAATCCAAAAGAAGAAATGTACTTTTCATCTGAATCTTTTCTTAAGTCACGATACTCCTCTGCTCTCCTCTATCCTATACATGGATACAATATAGTTACCAGCAAATATATTTACATAATACAATCAATTCCTAGTGAGACATGGTGACACAGATATGAAAAAGTGATGTAGCTCCTGTAAGCACAGCCATTAGTATTGTCAGAAGAAAATGAAATATTCCAAAGCTGCCTAGGTGGTCAAAAATAAAGAGCAAACAAGTTGATGTGTTCCATCAGTGTAGGTAAGCACCCAACTGACGTAAATCTGTGTGGCTTTACTATGTCTCTCCTTCAGCCTGGACTATAAAGGAATGTAAAGGGGGCATTGCATCTGCAGAGGTGTGAGCAAAAGCTGCTGAAAGAGCCCACAAAATACTCCTGCTCTCAAAACAGCTTCCAGGATAATAGAGAGAGCTCTAGATAATTTTGATATTTGGAATGAGGTGTATGGGCTGCCTTACCTATAGACCAAAGACAAAACTAATTTGGCTGTGGACTTGTGTGACACTTGACTACCACATTCCACATTTTATTAATTTACACAACAACACTAACTTGGCTTGTAGGTTGTAGACTGGTCTGTAGGATTGCCCTGCACAAAACTTAATCACTTCTGCCTATTACTCCATGTATCTGGTTTTTGCAATGTTTTTCATACAGACAGACTTCTGGTATGCACTTGCTAATTCAAACAATACAGAACTTGCAGTACAGTATTTCCATCTTTTTCTCAGACTGTGCAAGTTAATAAAGAGTCCAAATTCCTTTTTTAATACAACAGTAACAGTCTATGTTATAAGAAGATTGGATTATTAAAATACAGTTTACAGGTGTAAAGTTATGTGGGTTTTTTTTCCCTTAGCTTATAGTTTGGTGCAATCTATCTGTCTTAAAGTGTTTACAGAATATTAATCTTTTTGAGCTGATTTCCTTTTTCTTCAGTTTGGTGCCAAAAAGAATATAAAGGATTCTGTATGATATTACATTGCTAAAACCAAAAGGAAAATATTAGGAACAAACATAATATTTTGAGGTTTCTTAGTTTGTTTTACTTCTAACACTGAGCAGACTGTTTACACAAATAATTTTGCTGTAAAGTAACCCATAATGAGTTAAATGTGTGCAATGTCACCATCAATCATGTTCATTTGTGTTTGACTGACCAAACATTTATGGCACATTAAATCACTTTCTAATCACGCTATGGGGGCGGAACAAACCACATTTCAAGCTTTCATTAAAAAACACAGAAGTTTCCATACATTTTCCTGGCAATCTCCTGACTGGTGAGAGACTCCACTAATAGTGTTTACCTAAGGAATTTATGAAGGTCTGACAGCACTTAAAGTGAATGCTCTGAATGAAAAGGGGTGAAAGTTATTTTAGGGAATGGACATATTTCTCTTCAATAGAGTTCTCTTCAGCATTTCTAATCAATGTAGCTGCTCTCCTACAATGCACTGATGATTCACGGCCACTATTTAGTAAGTTTTCTTTTTCAAGCTTTTAGATGAGACAGACATGAAAAAGATCATCCTTTCAGCTAAATAAGCAAACCTTTTGTTATCACCAATAGGGTTAGAGTCACATAAAGAAATGTGTCTCAATTCTTGTACTTCTATTTGGCTTCAGATTTTGAATTAGTCAAAGATCTTTGGATGTGAAGATGTGTATTTTACTTGCTTAGACAATTCACTCTTAATTATGTGGCAGAAAATTTTTTAACCAGTATTAATAGAGTATTGCAATCTTAATGCACTCTCTTATGGTGTTTTTTCCTCCCAGTGCCATGTGAAGGTGACATTTGAAGTCACACAAGTGTAGGTATGTCTGCAAACTACTCTGACACAAGAGCAAAACTGACAACACCACCTTCCCCCAAATCAAATGTATTGCTTTTTTTATGCTTATTCTGTGTACAGAGAAATATTCAAATGTAATTTGAGTAACGCCTTGCAAAGCTGAGCCTTCCACTTAAAACTGATCATCTAATGAGATCTAATCTGCTACTGTACTGGAACTATTATAAAACTGTATTATAAAATAAGAAAAGATAGCTGGCTAAGATAATGGCAGAAGTGGTGAGATACAACTTTTGGAAACATGGTACCTCTACATATCCAGGTTTTGACTTTAAAAGTTTTTAGATAAAAATCCAGGCCATAAATGTGTGTATTTCTAGTACAGTTAACCCACAGTCAGATATTTGTACGCTTCATCATTTTGTGAATCTCTCCACTTTTTCACTGATTTTTAAATTCAGTATTAAAATAGCTTGACTTCAGACTGAGGCTTCTGAGGATACCCATGTATTTGGATCTCCTTAGGAGAAAATTGACCCCTTCTGATTTTGGAAGGACAGAAGTTGAGCAAACTTTTCACATGAACCCTGCTGCTGAGCCCAAGTTCATACAAAAGTCTGCCCCAGTAACTGGCATACATTAGTGTGACTGTCACAAATGTTTGACACTCCTGAGAGTCTTGGGTTACCACAGCAGGCAGGACTGAGAGAGACCAAACTGCCTGGCAAGGAGAATGATGCTCACAAAACATACAGTTTTCTTCTGGGATACAGAGAGAAAGGATTAATATCCAATTGGAAATATGCTGAAGAGTCACTGACAGATTCCAGGTTTGCTGAAGTAAAACGACTTTTTTTGTTTGTTTGTTTCTTTCAGTTGGGTTTCTTTAGAATGTGAATAAAGATGAAGCTATTGTAACTGCAGGCAATAAAAGAGCAGAGCCCAGACCTGTTTCCATATTGACAACTGGTCTTTTTAAATCAAATGTAATAGAATGAAATATTTCTCATGGGAGCCTGCTGTCTTCTAAGGATACCTTCATAATAATATCAGGACTTAATGAGAAGTAAACAAAGACTCACTGTCCTGCACCAACATATGCACCTCTAAGAGAACAGTTCTGGCTTTCTCATCTGAGGACATGAGGGTATTTTTATTTTTAGCTTACTTGCACAATGGAGTTGAAGTGGACCATGGCCCACCTTTCACTCCAGTGTCTCCCATCCCATTAAGAACACTGGTGAGACTGGAAACTGCCCACCCTTTATGTCTGGAATCAGTGTCCCTGAAATGCACCAGGAAGGATGCAATGATTGCTGCAACTGAGGCCTTGGTCCAGTGAACCAGAACAGCTGCCACTGAAGTCTAAAACTGGGTTACAATTTTGCAATCTAAGTCCAAAAGAGCTCTTAGAAGGAGGAGGAGCAAATACATGAATGATGTGGGAAGTTTGGGCCTCAGCTGTAACACATGTTCCTTATTTACTCACAGTCAGAGGTCCACTAGTCTCTGGATGTAAAAGACAAAAATGACCAGTCCTTTTTCTTGGCACTTTGTTGCTACATGGCACTTAGATAAATCATATTTTTGTTGTAGCAGCAGCAACTTTTCTAATAGACAAACATGTGGTTTGTCTAAAATCAAGCAAAAACACAAAATGCTGCCAAAAATATCTCCCTGGAAATGGATGATGATTTAGAAAATATTTTAAAGGCCAGACACTTGCTGAATAAAAATTAAAAAAAAAAAAAAAACCACAAGTTGATAGAACCTGGTTTATTGCCCAATTTTCTGCAAAAAACTTTTGCAGGGAAGTGTGTGCTGGTTGTTTTGGTGTTACAAAAACTTCTATCTGTTTCACATTTGAGTCATGTTCCCTACTCCAGTCTCTGACAAGCTGAATTGCAGACTAATATGTTCTAATGAGAAAGGCATTACCTTTATGAATGACCTCATGGAGAAGAGGTTGGCTAACATGGTGGAAAGGCCTGGTGCCAGGCAGCTCTGGGCTATGAAACCCAGCTTCAGCTCAGCAAGACAGATTGCATCATCCCCTTCTTTCCAGTTCCAGCTTGGGATATTTAGTAGATGGGCCTGGAAAACAAACAAACAAAATATCCCACAGGTGAAGAACCAGAAACAGAAGACAGTTCTGAATGATTTTCTCTATTAATACCTTGATTTTTTCTGAGTAGGCAGAGGCACTTCAGAGCTTAGTTCTATGCTGAGAAATGTTCCACTCTTACCTACTACAGATAAAATGCTGCGCTTCTCAAGACATGCTGGCTGTGGCACTGTCAGATCCATCCTCACACCTGAACAAGCAGAATATTGTAAAGCTTTCCTTCCCTTCTGCACATTCCTTTTACAGCTTTTTGGGCCACCATCTGACTGATGAGGAACACACATAATATACAGGAAGCTAACACAACTTAGATTACAACTTATGTGAAGCTGCAGCCTTTAAAGGATACTAGAGTTTTAAAATGTATACAACATCCTCTGTCTTTTCTATTTCATTCCTTCCACCTTGAAGAAAGTACTTGACAGTGAAAAATCAAACCTTTTTTTCTAAGAATGCTGTTTATAGGGACAGAATGAAGAAAATAACTGAGCAAGACATGCCTGCAGTACTGAAACTGATAACTTAGATAAGTACAAATATTGTTCAGGTACTGGCATAACTGCTGGATTTTCCCTGACATGAGAACATGTAGATTTTATGTTTGTGTAGATACAAGGAAGCACAGAGTCTTTCCTCCTTGTTTCCCTTCCTAATTCCACAGTTCAGCACTTTGATAAAAGCTGTTCTTGAAGACATAACCATTGGAGTAGCAAACAAACTGCTGTATTCAAAAAACCCTCCCCCTCTGCGGCTCTTTAAAGCAGAGAAACTCCTTGCTTTTATTCTATAAAAAGACAGGCTTCTTCCATAACACACAGGAAAGGGATAAAACAAGCAACAGTAGTTGCTCTTGTTCTAGCAACAGGTTACAGGTATAAGAAGTTGTTATCAAACCTTCCTAGTACCAGATTTATTGTGTATTTCATCAAATGAAGGTTCACCCAGTCATGCCTTTTCTCAAACACCGGGCAGTGTTTGATTCTTTCAGAGCTAATAAAAGAAGCAGGCCACATATGAGTACTGTGTTATCTGATATTTCCTTCCTAACCCTGTTAGTCAGCAGTTTATGGACTTCCTCATCTCAGGATTGAATAAATTGACTTCATTGTGTTGAAGGGTCACAAATTTACCACAAAATTTTTTTCACATTTCTTTCCAATATGGATTTATAATTTTGAACTTCATAATATTCTTAGTAGTGAATCTCACAACTGGGCCATGTTTTATATTAAAAAAGAAAATTTATCTATTTTGTACCGCTTGGCAATTTCAGGTCTACGTGGTCATGCTGGAATAAAAAAACAACAAACCACAATAACCTCCAGTAAGACAATAGGAGCAAAACTTACAGAACTGAAGTGGTGAAAGGTCATCTGGAATCAATAACAACTATGGACACTGTAGCTTTGAGAATTAGATCCTAGGTAACTCATAAATGTCAAGATTTTGATAAAGTCCCTCGCATATATAAATAAAAAAAAATTACTTTGTAACTGGACTACATGACAAGGTTTATTAAGATGTTTTAGTTTGGAAAGAAAATGCTTGCTGTTACTGGGACTGGAAAAAGTATGTATGAGCAATGCAATGCAGCAAAAAACTCTGAGAAGAGACACTGGCCATCACCCACATTACCTTATTGTGGTACTGCAACATCTGAGTGATAATTCTTATCTTCGGATGATAATTCTTTATGGATATAACTCTAAAAAGAAAGGGGAAAAAACCTATTAAAATAACTTTTAACAATGATAGGTTATTTGGATAATGCATCCAAATACCTCTATTTTTACCGTGCTGTCAAGTCCCACAATTAAAACTGTACCCCCTCATTCATCTGCCTGTAAAGCAAACTGATTGATGTCAGACCTTTGAAATATTTACACACAGTCAAACTGAGGTAAGAATTAGCACCTACTACTAGAGCAATAAGCCTCAGGAAATATTCAGTTTGCCCTTATGGAGTTTGCAGAAAAAGAGACTTGTTTGAGCAGCACTATTCAGATGCTCATTCCATTAGGAAAATAATGCAGTTGGAACTGTTACATCCTTCTCATCCTCAGTGACTATTTTCTTCCCTTTGAATCATCACACTTGATCAAGTTTCCCAATGATAAATGCCTGAAAAAATTATTTTCTGCCCCATCACATATTATTTATTTATAGCTAGTAGGTATTCATCATGTCTAAATAACTTGAATAATGGTTTTGTGTTACACATGCAAATTCATCTTAATTTTGATGGATTAATCCAAATATCAATATAAAAACTGATAACTGAATGCAGAATTTATAAAACATGGGGCTACTTTCATAATCTGCACATTTTCTGCATTCTAAATTCCTTAATGAATCCAAGATAATGATCCAACTCTGTATAGATTTTAAGTGGCTTGAAAGAAAATTGTTTGAGAAATGCATGGATTGATATTGTACTATAAAAAAAGCATTGAGCCAAAATTAAGAGAGGAACAACCAAAAAACAATAAGTCCTGTATTTAAAACCTAAAGGTAGAAAAAGAAGATAAGACAATGAAAAAAATATCTGACTTATTATGGAATCATCAGTTTCATAACACTGAATGCCATAAGTGTTTTCATTGGTGTTTTGTAGAATGTATCTTGTAAACTACTGGTCTGGCTTGCACTTTTTAGCATATCAAACCTAGAACAGGAAATGTAAAAAAATTGCATTATTTTAACAAGCCTTTCTTCTAATTTTTCATTTCATGTTGAATCGTTTAATTAAACATTCAATTTTTAAAAATTAAATTGTGACAAAACACAAGAGAATTCCACACTTACATTGAAATTTTTGCATTTTATTACATCAAATGTATTAAATCTACTAAGAATGTATCAATCTGCGACTGGAATATTTTTTATGTATTTATGCAATCAATGTCAAAATAAAGTTTCTTTCATTGCAACTCAAACAATGTTTGCAAAATGAAACTAGGTGTATTTTAGCCTTGTGTCTTTCTTAGATAGCTACATCTCTTGCACACAGTGGTAGTTTTCCAGAAGAGCAGCTTTAGTAGCATTTTTTTATTTTTCCCCTTCCTTCAATACACAGTATGCAAACATCTGACAAGCCAGTAAAATCTGATTATAACACTGGCCAATCCAATACTAGAGAATTTTAATCAATCACTGGCTGAGATTTTAATTTTAAAAAGGAGACTGGTCTCATTAAAACTAGGATTGTATGAACAAAACAAAAAATGGAATGGCTTAGGTTTGTTGTAACTCTAGCTGCCATCTCCTGACTAGTTCATCTCCTCCCTCCAGAGACTACAAGGGGGAAGCAGGAGGAGATCTGCTGGTTCCTAATGCTGTAAATGCCTTGTCAATCAAAACAAGCAACGATTGGTCCTCAGTGTCAAAAAAGCAGGATGGGGGCAGGAGACAACTCACTTGTTTATCCCTTTGATATCCCCTGAGCAGTGCACTACTTGCAGGAGCAGCTCCACCACGGAGCAGCAGGAATGAAGCGCTGAAGGTGCTGCTGCCCCATCGTTGACACAGCCCTGCCGTGCAAGCACTCATGCATGTATTGTTGCAACAACCTGACTGCATTCCCTTTCCTCTCTGTGTTCAGCTAGGAACACTCAAACCCTAGCTCCTGCAAAATGACTAAGGGTGTCAAAGCCTGTGCTCCAAGTGTCTCTTCTGACAGACTAAAGCAGACAGATGAAACAGCGGAGGTAGGAATTTAAGGTATTCTCACCTCTGGACTTTGGTGAGGATCTTTTAATTTGTCCTCTAAAAAAAAAACCAAACAAACCTACGGTGCTATTTGAGTGCAACAGATCAGATATAAAAATAGCTAATCAGAGTTGAGAACCAAAAAGCTACTAAAAATTACAGAGTTTACCTCATAATATTGGAGGCATCTTCAGCATCTGGGTCAGCGCAGTATTTATTGGCAAGGATTAGGCACGCATCTGCTGACTCTATCTGAGACACCAAAGAAAAAGGAAACACATAAAGCAACATCTCTTTCCAGCTCTTCCGTCCTCATAAACTGTGAGGGAATCCAGCACTGGCTGCATGAGTGTGAGTGTCAGCTCTCAATACTGCTAATCAAAAATGTTTCTAGGCTAACATGAGCTCACGCCAGTGAATACAACCACTCATGCACACAGAATTTCTTGGAACTTGCTTATGATGATCAGAGTACGTCAGCAGTTCCACTGACAACTCTTACTCTGCATCAGCTGAGCCACAAAGGTGGCAATGTTAATGTTTTGTAACGAGACACTGGTATTTAGACTTTTAAATCCATTGGAAGTTCCTTTTGCATCAGCACAGTGCTCCCAACAAGTCCTGCAGCTTTGTTTGGGAATTTAAGTACCTTCCTATTCAAGACAGGAAGAGGCGGCTGAACTGATTTAGAATCTGATCACCAGATTTAGAAAGCAAGAGGAGGACAACTATCTATCCACAGGACCTCTAGATTCACACAAACCTGAGCTTTACAGAACTCAAAGCAGATGACAAAAGTATTTTCCAGTGTATACAACCAAATATCAACGCAAAGAAGGGTGGAATACAGAACAAAAAATAAGAACACATGATTTTATGATCATAATTAGGACATGCTCTGATGAACTGAAATAGTGTGCATTGGCCTGCAAAAATCTTAAGTAATTTCTGCAGTCAAAATGGACAAAAGACATGATTAGTACTCCAGAAAGTGTAAATTACACTGTACTAATAAAATATTCTTGACTTAAGTTAAGAAGACTTAGCCAGTTTACATTTCATTGGGGAAAAAAATAAAAAAACAAAAAAGTTAATGATGGATCTGACAACTTGATTTTTCTTTAATTTTCTTTTTTTTCAAACTTCATGCTTTAAGAGAAGGAAATAATTTACCATTTAGAAATTCTAGAAAACAAATATCTAAATAAGTAAAACTATCTAACTTTATCTACCAAAAATCTTAACTTGCATTTTTCTTTCTGGATACTAGACAACAGAAAAAGGGTTTGGAGGGTGAAAAAATATTTTTAGATTGTTCTGATAAGTTAAGACAAAAGCACTTTAAGCAATTATTGTAAGACAATATCTTGCTACATCAAACATTAATGTAAAATACACTTTTGAATGAAACGTCAATGAAAAATTCACAAAGTGTTCAATGGAATGGCAGACAATGTATCTTAAGTCACTGTTGTAGCTTTGAAGATCTAAAGATATGGGGAAAAAAGGTTTAGCAGTATAGATATAATTTATTACTTAAGAAAATAGAGAGAGAAAACCATTCTTTTGGGGTTACATGAAGAAGGGCTTTAGTGTTTGGGTTTTTTTCCAAATAATGCAAGGAGTACTTAGAAAAAGGTCAATTAGCAGAACAGAACAACAGAGCTGTTACCTTCACTCTTGCCAGGTCGTGGGGATTAAGGACTGAACCCTGATAAAATTCCACCTGAGTGAAGTGTCGTTTAAAAAGAGCTTCCAGCTCAAGGTTAGGGGAGATACTGCAGTGGAAAGAGGAAGAAAACACAAGAGCAAATGAGAGGTCAATTCCCATAACTGCTCCATTTCCCGCATTTACAAACCCTGATATTCAGAGTCTGCTGGTGCTTTTTCTGTGGCATGGAAACAGTGTGCCTTACTCAAAAGAGAAACCCTACACTGCTTTCACTGCCTTACTTGTATCTGCAGTGCTCCTGGCCCACCTTATGCTACTCTCCACGTTCATAATATGTACATTTCCAAGGGATGTGAATCCAGAAGTATGGGTGCAAGCATTTGAAAACATCCTCTCCCAGCATTATATAGAACTACAATCATCCTCTGCACGTCCCTACCATTCCCACCACAGCTGACTGTGTTGAATAGAACAGCTCAATGCAAGATCTCTAAAAATCAGAAAAAGAAACCAGGCCTCTATAAGCTACAATTAAAACAAACATAATGATGCCATGACTTTCTGTCTGATTTCATTCTGCCAGAAACAAAAGAAAAATTAAATTGATTACAGTCAATTACAAAACGTGGCACCACCTTGTAAATATCTTTTCTGGTGCCACTCATTAAAACAGAAAGAAATTTAATAGCTACAGGCACCAACAAGTAGCAAGGTGCTAAACTCCTTTCATGTGAATGTGCAGTTTCCTGATTCCTATCACCACACATTTTCACTGTGGAAATCTGGATCCCCAATTTCCTCTCACAGTCACTTGTTATTACATAGAGAGTGAATAAAAAAAATGATGTAGTTACTTGAGGATGCCATCTCTAGTTCAAATTGAAAGGACTAGAGGAAAAACTGTGGAACTACTGCTGATGCTTAGCTTTCAGCTTTCACTGTCAAATCATCAAAAATTATATTCTCAAATTTTTAATAATTTTCTTTGACAAAAAGTGCAGAATGCATTGCTGAATGCAAAAAAATTTATTTATAACTTGCAACTCTTCTAAAAAGATGCCATTAGAGAGCAGAAAAGATACTGTCTCCTATCATGTGGCTTTTTCTAGCTCCTCCCCAGGCATGGCTATTAGGCATTGTATTAGCTATTAAATTGTTGTTAAGTGACACATCATAGAGAGCCTGGAGGAAACACCAACCTCATTAAGACGCCTTTCCAAATTCCAGATAAGAAAAAGGCAAGATACTATGTGTGTGTAGGTATGTGTATATAATGCAATAAAGAGCAGTACTGATTATCACCATGCAAGAATTTAATTTCTATTTTCAATAGGTTTGTAAACTATCTGGTATATTAAAATTGAATCTGTACCTACATTTTTCATTTTATTAATATTTTGCACTTTAAAATAAAAACTTTCCTAGAGAGATCCAGGGTGAAAAGGTGTTTTCAGATACCATAAGTTTGTACAACATATTTTTCATTAGTTTTACTGATGCTCCTAATTTCGGCAGTTTTCCTAAGAATATTTACCACTAAAAAAATATCTGGGATATATTAATTTCCATTTAAATTTTTTTTTATTTCATAAACTGATCCCCACTTCAACTATGCAGAAAACACAACTGGGTCTGAAGTCTGTCTGCTTGAAACAAATATGTTTAATAGGGGGTTATGGAAAATGCAGGGAAAAAAAACACTTTTCTCAAGACATATTTTTAATAAACATAAAAGCAAATATTAATCTTATGGTTATTTGGAGCTTTAAATATTCTCTCTCTTCCCAGAAGATACAGCTTAACTTAATGAGTTTTAGTAAGAGATGATAAGACCAATGCTGAAAGATTACTCACTTATGCAGAAAGACGATTTCTACATTGACATCATCCCTATCCTTGTGCAGGAAGTCCTTCAGGAAGTTCGACACACTTTCAAGTGTTATGTGACCACAGACAACTATGTGCCTGTCACAGAAAAATCAGAGTTAATCTTGCAAAGAAGGTAAAACAAGAAAGCAAGCAGAGATGGAAATGATAACTTATTGAGAAAAAAGAGCATTAGTCTCTTCTTGATGTTTCTCTAGATCCTATTCCATGAAGTCAGAGAGAAAAAATATCAATTACAAAAGGCTTTTTGCAACTACAAATATATCTCTGTACACACTGTCAACTGTAAAGCCGTTTGCCCAGTTTGTATTACACATTTAACAATAAGTAGGATCAGTTATATATGTTTATGCACTGCATTAACCAGACCTTTTAAAAGTCATATTTCCTCATTTTACACATCTTTCTCGATATTTTTAACTCCTCTAATAAGATTTACTCTTTAAATTTTTGGGTTGTGACAACAAATCTCCCTAAAATGATTGACTATTTTTCTATAGTTGAAGCAGACTTCTGTGCCAAGGAAGGTAGTGCAAAGCTTTCCAATTACAGGCCATAAGCCACAAGAAAAGAAATCTTTCTCCTACCATAAATCCTAGAGGGAGAGTATTTTACAACAAAAAGTCACTGCTTACTATTATCACTGATCTGGCAGAGCAGAGTGTGTTAAATATTTATTTTGAAACATGATAACTCCTTTTACATGAGTACTTAGACATCACAAGGACTCAAATGCAGTTTTAGAAATAGCAACAATCTAAAATTTCAATTGTTTCATTTTGTTTAACAGGCAAGAAATAGAAGTTTACAAGAGACTCTGGCCATGCTAGGTTGTATTTAACATAGGACTCGACATATGAATGTTTATTGCTAAACTTGCTATTCACAGTTTCTGCTTTGCCTTTTTTTTTTTTAAATATAAGTTTTAGGTGCAATAAATGTCCTTGGACTGTGAATACTTAAAAACACAAAAACATGAGTTAAAGCTTTCCTGTTTTATGAGATGGTAAGCACAGCATCAGAAAACAAGACATAAAATATATCAGGTCAGCCTTTCTCCTTTGGCCAAGGGGTGCTCTGGAGGTTCCTCTGGGAGCTTTGCAGCCTGGCAGAGTCTGCAGCACGCTGGGTACAGGGGAGAACCATGCCTACACTGCCCCCACCAGAAGGACTCTGCCCCTGCTTCCCTGATGGCAAATTGTCTGAGTTGCCAGAGCTGTACAGGTATGACTTAGTGCACTGCTATACATAAAGCAGCAATGGAAAACCTCAGGAAGCTTCAGATCCTGAAGAGATATTTAAAATCCTAGTAGTTTACTTGATGTGAATTCTGAACAGACTGTTTGGTACACTACATTACACTAACACACAGGGAAGTGCTTTCTGTCTGGTGGTATTCCAGACTTTTCCTGGCTATAAACCCATATAGCATCAAAAAACCCACCAAGTCCCAGGGAAATTATAAATAGCAGGTAAAAATAATAATTTGTATTCCTTATACTGTCTGTGCATGTTTTCCAAGATGACCGATTTAAAACTATGTGTATTATTGTCTTCAAATGTCTCCATCTCTTACTAATATAAGACATTGAACTTTCCATCTGGATAGCTTATAGCTTTTGATAGCAGAAATAGCTCCTGATTTTAGGGGAAGTTCTTTGAACAAATCCAGTGCTGTTAACTTTAGCTGGGTCTCTTCCTGAATCCTCTTCTGATACACTGCATTCCTATGGGGAAAATTTATTACCTCCCTGGCTGATTTCACTTAATATGGGTTCTTCTCGTCATTAATTGGAGTCCACATTTCACAAGTATGGCTGTGCAACCCAAAATATGTATAACAGAGGAAATTACCAGAGTATCAAAAGATGACCAGGCAATTCATGCTCTCAGATCCCTCCAGAGGTTATTTGCTGCACAAAGCTCCTGCTACAAGCAGATGCATTTGCTACAATCCTGTTATGATACTCACTGAGTAGGGACTCACAGCAATCCACTCCAGGGAAAATAAAACATTTGGCTGCCAAAAACTCTCACATTTGGGTATCAGGGCTAAATGTTTTTGGAGTGTTAAAAGGCATCTGCACTGTGGTTTCCTTTTATACTCTGATTTGGAGCTGGACACAATCTATTCTTCTCTTCTTTGCTATTCTTATACACTGCATGGCAGTGTCCTGAACAGTGACTGCAACCAAACCTCCTGGCTTTCAAAAAATATTTTCTGGTAAGATACTTGCATTAATTTTTGAAAACTCCCACTAAAAAAATCCTCCTGTAACATAAGTCATATTTTTGCTTAGAAGTAAAAGAAATTGAAAACAGATTTCCTACTTGCCCATAGAGAGTTATTAGGTATATTATTTAAGAAAACTTGAAGAGTTTATATTGGAACTTATAATGTTCCAATCTGTCCTGTATATGATTTAAAGATTTATAACTTCCTCTGTTTGTTTTAGTAACCAATGCATTCACTTTTTAATTTTTTTAAACACTCATTTTTTTTCATGCACTGAGAAAGTAAAGCCAACATAGTGGATGTCTCTTGTCTTCTGCAAAAGAGTTGGTTAGTAGAAAGAAAAGAATTAAGTTCCTTTGGTCAACAGAAGTATCTAATTTCTGCATTAAGCTTTTCTTTCTGAAAAACCTCAGAACTAGTCCATTATTATTATTTCTTTTTTTTTACTCTTTACAAACAAAATCTATTAAGTCCCTTGGCATACTGAAAAATATGACTTAAGCATTTACACATTTTTATTAATGATAGGTATTTGGAAGGACTAAGTTTTTTGTTAAGTAGTAGTTGTCATTGGTACACATATCAGACATGAAACTGGTTTATTATACCAGTGAGAATTCCTGCTCTATGATCGTGAGGTTGCAAAATAAACCTTTTACAAAGAATCAAAACCTTATCAGGAGCTATATTATATCAACAAAGATGGGCTAATCCATCCTCTCCCCTATATATTTATCGTTCTCAAAATGAACTTGATAAATATGAAAAAATATTAAAATATTTCAAACATGAAGAATTGGAAACGATGTACACAGTTGATTTCAACTGTGATTCTACATAATTAGAATTCTCTATGGTAACTAATTTTTCCCACCCTAGTATTGACATAATGATCCATTTACTAAAAATCCTCCAGTCTCTTATAAAGTTTTAAAAAAAATGGAGACAAAAAAATCCAAAGCTACTACAGAGACAAACAGTTTCAGTGAGGAAAACAATGAAATGAGCAAAAGTTAAAACATCTATATTTTTGTCATGAGATTATTGAGAACATACACTTAAACCATGCAAATAGCACTGTAAATGAAAACAGATCCACTCTCAATGGGATTCTTTAAAAAGGATCTTTGCATGGTTCTTCCTTCAGAGGACACAATACAAAAGGCAAATCTTTTGTCTGTTTATTTGGCAAGAAACATCCATTTTATTGGAATAAGTATAGAGAATCTCACTCCAAAAAACTCCAAAAACTCACTCCAACTAGTCTGTTCTAATAAATCAACAATAATAAATACAAAATTCTGTCCAGTATTCAGTTGAATACTTGGTGTTCACTTGTCAAGTAACTAAAGGAAGTGGGGTGCATATTGCTCTAGATGCCTCTATAAAATTATGATATTTATATCAAATACATATGCTCAGATCTTTCCATGGTATCTCTGCTGAGCATTCTGCTCATTCCTGCATCTCCTGACCATCTAAACTCTTTATTTACCAGCAGCAAGCTGCTGTGGTTGAAGCAGGCAGCAGCTTGTAAAGCCTAACAGGTTTGGCTCAAAGAAATGATGGATGTCAGTCATGTTTTCTTGTTTAAAAAAAAAGTCAACAGAGTTTGCATATGTGGTCTGCTTGTTTATCTATTAGTGATATGCATTCTTAAACATACCAATTTACAGTACATTTCTAGGTGGTTGGGCTTTTCATGATTTACCAAACATTACTCAGGATTCTGATATTCAGCCCAAAACTTCATGAGTGTGCTTCTGTGTCTTTCTCTTATTTCAATATAAACTCCCCTCTCAGGTTAACTCTGTTGGAGTAGTAAGTGCTGTGCAGCCACAATCTGAAGTGTTTTCTTTTTCACAGAAGACTTGAGCCCAAGGATGATGGGATCTAATGATCTCTTATGTAGCCAATGTGTCCAGTAAAAAAAGATAATTATACTGTAAGCTAATTTCTCAATCTGATTCTCCCATGAGGCTCTATAAACCTCCTAGTAAAAAGGAGACAAGCAGAAAACATTAAAGGATATAGAAAATTGACTGTCAAGCAAGTTTAACTTTTTTTTCTCCTGCAACTGTTTGTCCAAAAGTGGATTTTTATTATTCTCTTTATTCCTGAAGGATTAAAAATCTCAAAAGTGTTGTAGTTACTAAGAAGTGCTGCAGACACTAAAATATGTGTCAGCATTAAAAGTATACAAGCATATGGCCATACTGTCAGAGGAGATGTAATTGAAATATGTGAAAACATATCTCAGTACCTTTAAATTCTGTAAATTGCACCTGATAGCTTCAATGTCAGCTATTTAGGAACCTGAGTGTACTTGTGCAGCTGCTGTGCTTGATTCTGACAGAAAATATCAGTTCTTTCCACCAGGTTCCATGCCTTTGGATTCTCCCTTAATTCTTGAATAAAGGGATTAGGTAGTAGCAGGAAGCACTCAAAAAGCTCCATTCAGTATGTGGTGCACAGTACAGATCAGGGGAACCCTACTGGATCCTACATCTGATTAACACAAATAGGAAATTGTTAATGTCAGGCATTTGAAATTTCCTCTGATGCAAACATTAAGTCACTTTGTGACCAATACAAGAGTGCATTTCAGCTCCTTTAATCCAGGATAAATAGCACACTTCTTTGTTTAAACTACACATTAGAGCTTTCATCCAAGTCTGTTTGCAATGGCATGCTATCCTACATGACTCACTCTGGCCTGCTTTGTTTAGTTAAACTTTGCTCAGCTACAGCTAGATGAATTTATCTTGCATCTTTATGATCATGACCTAAGGAATTTTGCCATGTTTCTCTATAAATCAATTTAAAAGTTAATATTCTTTGTTTAATGCAGACCTCCAAACCAGCCATAATAAAATGAATGTACACTGATTTTTTTCTCCTAGGGTCTGGAGTAGTGGGGGCTTCCACTATAGCTTGAAGTATGAATATTCATCCTTTTATTCAGTCTGAATGGCAATATTATTTAGAGTATTTCTGCTTTTATGAAAAAATACCACAACATTTAGGCACAACACATGTCTATCACCAGAAGACAAAAGTGAGTAGTTTACTATAAACAGAAGGAAAAAACTACTGAATAGCATGCACAAGGAGCCCATACTAGAAAGCTTACAGTTAAATGCAGGGTAATCTACACCTCCAGCATTAGCATCTCACTTGCAAACAGCCCTAAACTGACTGTTCTAATCCCTCCAAACCCTAGATTTGATTTTGTAACATTTGGTGTGGCAGATATCACACACACAAGCCATCCTGGTTTTACTTCTGAATTCAACTGGAAGTACTTCATATTAAATACATTGTTTCTCCCATTATTACTCATTTTCAAATCACCTTATGTGTTTTTTAAGTGCTCAATGAGCCAAAAAATAATTAAATCCTTGGTAAGCAATGTGGGAGTTAGGAAAGGATCTTCATATTTTTGAGCATTTCATCCATGAGCAGAGCCAGTGCATTTCTTTCCACAAAAATCATCCCAAAATGTCATGAGTAATTTTCTGCAACAGAACCTGAGTGAAAGCAAGAAGTCTCTAAAACTTGCTGAACAATTCATCATTTCTGCCATCTCACATTACACAGCCTGGAATGCCATGTACTGTACAGTTTGTAGAATATGGTAGATCAGCAGATGTATAAACCAGATTCAGTCTTTCTTGGGTCAAACTTTGAGCAGCATCTACTGCTATTTGATGCCAAATCCAAGAGGGTTTTTTCAAAGTTTAAGTTTAAAAGGAATTTTTAAAACTTCAACTAGAAATATAAAAAGAAGTGCTGTTATTGTAGGAATGGAACGTGGTATGAGACCTCAAATGCACATTTTAAAGTCATAATGTTCTTATATGTCACTCCCCACATTTCCCTTCTTACTTTCAAAAGAATGGATATAGTTTAATATGCACACAAAATTGAAAAAAAAAAAGTTTCTCCTATTTCTTCTATCTGTCAGTCTATTTAACACTCATCAGATTTTCTTTATCACTAAGTGAAATTTCATTTGAAAAAGTGGGATTAGAAGAATGGCTAGCAGATGGGAAATAGAGACACCCCTGGGATCATAATGTAATCCATGTCACATTCTCTTATTACATTCTCATCCCGCTGAAAAAATAATATCTTACATATTGCATCAAATTATTTAATATAAGAATTTAATGTCACTTTCTTTGGAGCTATGCCTCTCATTACTGCAGCAAATGGACCTTTTCTTTGGTTAAGCCTAAACTTTTCTTTTTTCTAATTTGTAATGAAATTCAAATGTCTAATGAGTTCAATATGACCTGTCAACTTAAATTATCTGTTTGTCTTTCTGTTTACCATATCTATCTGTCTACAGTTTTTATTTTCCTCTGTGAAGTTTAGTTATTGAATCCCATGCTTCCTTCTGGAAGGAATTTCTAACAGATGATTATTCCTGTTGATATGTTGATGATTTGGTAATTTATGGCTTGTAAATTTAAGAAATCTGTAGAAATCTCTGGGAAACAGAGCAGATCATGAGAAGAGAAACAGGAGGTTCTAATACCTTTTACAGTAAAGGACTGTGATTTCATTAAAATGCATTTTTAATCTTACATATTAACTACAATAATGCCTCTGGATAACTTATTTTTACATCTTTTGAATCTGTAATGAAGTCTAGCACAAACCTGGACAATGGTGGCAAGGCAAGCAGTTTATATAAACACAGCCAGAGCCACAGAAGGGGTCAGGTTGGAAGGGACCACAGTGGCTCCTCTGGCCCCACCTCCCTGCTCAGCCAGGTCAGTGCTCTCTCTGCCACACCTACTCTTGCAAAGCTGTGTCCTGCTGTCTGCCCTCATAAAGACTTTGCATCAGATTTGATAGCAGTATTGCATAAAAAAGACAAAATAATTTAGTCCGTGGAATTAGAAGTAATTAATTCAATGTAAAGACTGAAAAAATCAGTAGGTTATCAAGGCTGAGTTCTTCAGTTTACAAATGTTCTTTCCATATGCTTTCTAGAGCTTTGTGCATGCTAATTTGCAATAAATTAATATCTTCAACTGGAAAATATTTAACAGAGTTAAAATCCAGTCAGACTGTATACACACAAAAATACAGAAATGGAACAAGAACAATCTTGATTCAAAAGTAAATTAGTAAATACAGAATAAATTTTGTATTGATATATTGGTATAGATATTTTCATATAAATGCAACAGTAGGTACTGCTGTTTATTCAATAGCTGAAAATGAAACTTCAGTCAAAGACTATAAAGACATTCCTGTTTCTTAGAAGTCTCCTTACAATAATGTTACAGAGCAGAAATTACAGCTCAATTTAAAATCTAAAAGGTTCCCTGTGGACTTTCACAACTAAATGAACCTACTATCTAGTACGTTTAACCAGTGATAACTGTCTACAAACTACTTTTATTTCCAAAGTTTCCATGTATGGGTCTCGTCTAAAGCAAAAATAAGGTTCTTTATTATGCAAAACGAATCCTGTATAGTTTATGATCCTCCGGAGACTTTATTGGCTGAAAAGAAAAATGAAATGAGAGCTCAAATTTAATGTGTTTGTTATTTCTCTTCTTTGGTTAGTGAAGTTTGTACCAATAATTCTTATGCCTACATTCTAGCTCCTTTACAGTCACACTTCTGTAGCAAGGCTCTCCATAGTATTTAAGTCACTTCGTGCAAAACTCAAAACAACATTCTTAATCATACACTGGTTTTGATTTCTGACCTAAATTTTTATTAAATGTGTTATTACACACACTGAGCTTAGGAGGCAACATGTTGTGCTGTTTCCTGGCATGGTTGCTAGCTAGGGTTAGACCACGACAAAGTATAAACATATATAGATGTAACAAAGAAGATTCCATGTATTTATCTATTTTGTACAGAGTTAAAAAGTACACACATTTTCTGTTTCAAAGGCTGAAACTATATCTTTCACCAAAATTCAGCTGTTTCCATATTGGAAATGTATTTAATCTGGAAACTTTCTGACATTAGGAATAGAAGAACTGTAGTTTCTCATTATTTTTGCTGCCAGAATCTATGCTTGGTTGCTCAACTAAAGGCCTTATACTACTAATTACTACCACATGCCCATATCCCAGGCAAAGGAAAACTTATTGGTTCTGACAATCCATTCTCTCAACACTGAATTCCAAATGAAAACTTCAATTTTGGCCAAACATAACATTTCATCAATCTTGTTCTACTGACTGCAAAAGCAACATCAAACAAGGGGTCCTAATGGCTTTTTACTGTTCAGTTCTCAAGCTTAGATTCTCTGATGAAAGACCCACATGAGCAAAGGACATCTTTAAACTACTCAGTAATTATTAATTGAACCAGAAAACAATGCATAAAGTAAATTGAACAGTTTTTGTGCTGATGACAGAGATGAGTTTCAAGCAACAAATTATATGAGCAGTAGAGACCAGCAGAGAAAGCACTGACAACAGAGTGAGATAAAAACAAACAGACAGTGCATACAAAGAAAGACCAAAAAAAAGTGAAAAAATAAAATTAAGCACGCCCCAAAGCTAGCAGAAGCCTGTAATCTGAAGTTGAGCTTTTCAGGATGTGGGGTTCTGACTGAAGATCAGGTCCAAATTTAGAGACATCTGAGCAATGCTGGGTACTAGTGACAATGTAGAAGAGGAGGGACAAACTCCGTGTGCAAAACAGGCTTTAACCATATTCCCCTCTGCTATAACTCCTTTTGAGCTTTCAAAACAGAGGGATATGTTCTGAGTTTGAAAAACTTCTCTTTGAGAAAACAAGTATGAATATAAAAATGAAACTGTCCTGGCCTCTGTGACAAATAAATATTTTGGGGAATTAACAATACTACTCATTCCCAGAAATAAATCAAGGCATTTAGTTTGTCTAGGTAAGTTTCCAACATCAGTGTTCACAATTTACATAAGACATTTAAGGGTATCTCAATAAATGCACATATTGAAGTTAACTATCTAATTGTTTGAGTATAATTGAAAAAAAATAGTATAGTTAACTTAAAAACTTTGATTTATCTACACAGTGATACAAAACAGTGCTCTAGAATTAGCTCTGTGGGACATTTACAGTCTTTCTGCTACACAGAGAGGAGAAATAAAATCATAATCCACTTCAGCAAAATGTTGTATGGGTGATGATTTGAAAGGAATTAATTTAAAAATTATCTTCTTATAGTAAGAAGGACGAATCATTTGATAAATTTCTTGCACTACTTCATTTATATCACATGAAAAGGACTCTCTATATGACTAGACTTTCAGGGCAAATATAATCTACTGGTGGATGTCACAATGGTAGGTAATGAAATGAAGGATGGCAACACTAAAAGTGATTTTGTGCTGTATCTCTCTATATTGCCAAGGACAGCTAGTTCAGTAAAGGCTTTATCCCAGCACTTCCAGGAGCTGGGAATGCCAGAAAGAGCTAGCTTTAACTTGGTCAAAAAAAAAAAGCAGGCTTTCAATAGAAATGTAATGAGGTAATGTGGTCCAATAAAATTTAACCTTTGCCACCAGGTAAAAATAGCAGGTTTGGGTTTTTTGTCATAATGTTTTGATATTAAGGTTACTGCCTGCTCTTCTTCAGATATGCTTAATGTGATACAGGGAAGAGAATTGTCTTAAAATTCCTGGTCAGAGATTCTAAACTCATGTGAGTTTGCAATGTCCATGGAAAGTCAGAAAAAGCTGTATGAGTTCCGAATCTGCTGGTTGAACATTGACAAACAGGGCTATTAGACTTCTTACATAGTCAGTCCAACCGAACAAACTGGTAAATATTCATCTCCTACTTTGCATCCAGTAGAACAAAGCTTTCTGAAGAACTGAGTTTTCTGAAAATCATGCCAATTATCATTGTTACTTAGTTAAGAGACAAACCACACGATATTCTGATGCCCAAAACGGTGAAGTGACAATTCACCCTTGCTGCAGAAGTTAACTGCATATGTAATAGCAGCACTTTATACGAGATATATCAGTGTAGTCTGAGTGGTATCCAGGTTCTCTTGAAGAATGGGCAAAATGTTGTGACTTGTACCATAGCACAGCCCAGGTCTCTAATTATAGTGTGACAACTCTCCAGTGGTAACATCTGATGTCAAAGAACCCAGCCTTGCAAGCTGTGAGTCAGCTGTTACCACCTTCAGGGGCTCTTTAGAGTCCCACAACCACACCTGGTCTTTTTGGACTTACTTTCTGCCTCGGGTTGAGTTAAAAGTTCCGCCGTATTTCTTCCGATTAAGGATGAGAGCAGCAATTTCTGGCACGTAGCGAGCAAACATTGCCTACATGCATGAAACAAAAACACAAAAAAAAAAAAAGAAAATGGCATGCAGAGAGTGTTCTACTGCAGCAGAGGCAGCAGAGCCTCTTGGGATACTTACTTTCTTCCACTAACCGCACTATAGGAACCACCATATTTCTTGCGGTTTCCTATTAACTCTATGATTTCAGGGACGTAGCTGGCAAACATGGCCTAAGAAGAAGATAGGAGACAGAAGAAAAGACTAAAAAGAGAGGCCAAAGAAAGGGGGATGATGAATATTTTCAGAAGATATATATTTTTAAGATCTGAAAATGCAAAAGAATTAGATCTATGCAGTTGTTTAAAAAGAAAATAAAAACAAAAAAAAATTTCTTATCAAACAAAAGAAGAGGGCTCAATGTAAAAGTTGGTCTTGGAGAAGGTACACACCTTATAAATAAAGAAAATGGTCAAAAGAGGAAAAATGGACACGTAAAACAAAACAAGAACAAAATTATTTCAAACTGGTATCTAACCACAAAAAACAGTTATGTCTATTTCTTCCTGAAGAGGGGAGGGGGGGAAAAAAACCTATCCAAGCCCCACTGTAAAAAAACCAAAGCCAAGTACTATCATTATTGTTACATTTCTGTTTTAAAATACAGACTCTTCCCCCATTTTAAGAATTTATAAGAAGACAAAAACAAGATTAAATCAGGGGTTTTGTCCCCATCAAGAAACAAGAAAATCAACCCCTCCTGCCCCCCAAAAAAACTTTTCCAAAAGTTCTTGGGTTTAGAAGGATTGGAATAACACGTGATAGAAAAAAGGTTTTGAGGAGAAAATAAAAACTATTCTGCCATGTTTTGTCCAACAAACAGCTTCTTTGTGGCTGGATACTTCGAAGAGCTACTGCCATTTGACATGATCTTTGTCTTCACATGTCAATAAACAGAGATGAGAATGCATGTATGTAATGCTCATACATATCTCTGTGTGTCTAATATATGGCATTCATAGCATTGGTTATACACACACCACATCTGTGAGATGTATGCATATGTGAAACCAATGGATGAGACTAAAGTAACAATACACACGTGTGTGTGTGTAAGGGAACGACAGACATTACGGGTCATCCGCACAGCATTTACCTTCTGCAAGGTAAATACCAAAATAAACTTGGCTAGTTTAGGGAACATTGCACCAGGTGTAATAATATTACTAGCACTGACAACAAATGGAAAAGATGGCAAGACAAATAGTAACTTGGGTGCTATTTACATAGAGGACAAAGAACATGAGAAATTGCTGATATAAAAGGACACTGGTTATGGTTATGTGATAAATTCTGAGCTAAAATTGTACTACATGACATGAAAGGATGTTTGAAATGAAAGGGAATGTGGTTTGCCATCATCTGGATCAGGCAATCGGCTCTTTAAGGCAGTCCAAAGCCACAGTGTTTGTTGGAATTCTGGGGAGGAACACAGAAGGGTGGGTAGGACCTCTGAAACCGCAAAGTGCCTTTAAATATCAATAGCAACCTCCAGAAATGCTCTACAGTCAGTCACTAAGAAGTAGAGGACTACACATAACATTCTATGTTGAAATATCAAGGCACTTAATGTATTCACATGCATTAATCATTTAAATGGATTAGAAAAATTCTAATTCCGTACTAATTCTGGACTAATTTGACAAGCTCTGCCAAAATATTAATCTACAGGAAAAAATGAATATTAAACATACTTTAATGTTTTCTAATTAATTTTAGTTTAATAAGCCAGATATTGTTCCGTTAATTACAACATTGAGATATAGAGGATCAAGTTTTAAGGAAACTGGAGTATTATGAAGAACATAAAGAAGAATTTTTACCAATCCCCCAAGGATGAAGAAGACCATGAAAAGGCGACCAAGGGTTGTTTTTGCATAAACATCTCCATAGCCAACAGTGGACATTGTAACCATCAGCAAATAAACACATTCCCAGTATGTTAGGGGTTGGTTATTTTGGAAATTTTCCCATGGATCCCCTGAGTTCTCCACCTACAATGTACAAGAAAACATATAATGAATTATATTAATTATAACTGACTCTAATAAACCCCAAATTAACTCTACCCATATATGCATGTGCCTGTGTGTATATATAGATATATACTTTGGCATATAATATAAAACTCTGAATCCTTTCCTGTGATTTATTTTCATCAAATACAGAACCTGACCCTGTGCCAAACAGAGCACTGCAGTTCTTTTGCCAGTATATACAGCCTTGCTACCCAGATTATTTATGGGAAATATCTTTTCCAGGCACCACTAAGTAATGTAACTTACTCGTGTAGTTAGGTAAGTTCATTTAACAAAAATGTGTTCAGAATATTTCCAGAGTAAATCTTACTTTTAATGCAATTACACTGCTCAATGTTTTTGTTTTTAAAGATTATGCAGCTATTGAAGGCATTCCACCTTTAGTAGAATGCTATTACTTTTTCAAAAAGCCAACCACTGAAATTTGTCAGTGGGAAAGGAGTGTACCATCTAAAATTTGTTCCACATTAAAGAGTTGAAGTTTGTGTATTCCTACAGTAGAATAGTAAAGCTTTTGCTGAAAAACAAAGGGAAAAAAATTTCCAAATCCCAGAAAACAGCATTCCCTTGGTCTTGATGCAGTATTTAAGGGGTGTTGTGCTCTGTTAGGTAAAAACCAGAAAAAAAGGTATTGTTTTTAGATTGGAATGCTACACTTGCCCAGAGGAGTGTAAAAATACGGTTCTACGTGAATGAGAAATACATCATAAATGAAAACACTCAAAAACCTCTGTGCATCTTTATAAGGGCGAACACTAGACGACTGATACCGCAAGAAAAGAAGGAATTGGAATGTGATCCTGCCCAGCTGGATGCGGCTTTGCAGCGGAGCCGCTCCGGACCGAGCCCGGCTGGCCGGGGCCTTCCCAGGCGAACACCGCCCCCTGCTGCTCGGCCGGGGCACGGACGGACAGAGCCCCGCCGCGCCTCCTCCGAGAGCAGGGCAAGCCGCAACGCGGGGCACGCCTCCTGCTGCGGGGAGATTGCATGCCTCCTTACTCCGGAGAGATGGCATGCCTCCTGATTGCGGGGAGCTGGCACGCCTCGCTATTGCGGGGATCTGGCATGCCTCTTTAATCCGGAGAGCCGGCACGCCTCCTGATTGCACTCTACCGACGGGGTACGGCGCTACGAGAGCAGCGCGCTGCCAGCAGTAAAGCAGCTTGGAGCCCGCGGTCCGTGAGAAAAAGTCAATGAAGTGTTTGCAAATGCACTCACCAAATGTATGAACCCAGCTGCTGTCAGCCACGTGCTGATAAATATAGAGCACAGATTCACTAGCTTGATGGAATTACTGGAAATAAACAAAGCAAATAAGAGCTTAGACTAGAATTTGTCACATATTTTTTATAGGTACCTCTATACAACTGCAAACTTTAGACTCAAGAACCTGATGATTATTTCCCAAAAGAAAGACTCCCTAAAAAAAACTTATTCAAAAGTTTATGTATAATAGGTATTATTTTTCCTTTGGAGAGTTCACATTTTTGTAATTTAGATAGCTTGAAAAAAAAGTCCCAGTGTATGAGAGCAGAAAAACAAACAGAAATCTTAGCTAGATCAGTAGTCAAAAACAAACTAATAGAAATAAATAATGCTTTTTCACACGTAATCTGGTTGCCTCTCAGTACACTCACCTCTTCATTTTTCACTGCTATACACTCAGAATTGTTCACACATAAATACATAAAAAATACATGAGAAAATTGATTCTTGAATTAAAGAACAAAGGTATTTCACAATTCCTGTGTAAAGTCCTAAGTATTTTTCATATTATTCTGCTTGCATGAACTTATATGGAACTCTTTAGGGAAAATTCACATGAAATAAGAGTATTTCATACTTCACAGTCACATTTTTCTCTAGAAAAAGAAAAAAGCATAATTTAAACCTACCAAAAAATCTGCAAATGCTTTTTAGTCGCACTGAGTAGTATTTTCCCTGTTCTAGCCAGAAGGGATTTTTGAAACAAGGACCTTTAGTCAGTTTTGCAGGAAAACACCATACTTTAAACCTTCTGGAGGAAATACAAATAAAACCTGCTCCCCCTCTTCTCACAAAAATCAAATGTCCCAAGAAGGATATTCAGCAGAAATACAAGGAACTGCTGTCCATATATGACTGTGTTTAAACAATCTTACCCATTCTTGTTTTTGCAAATATTTATAAGAAGGTAACACCTCAGAAAAGACCCCACTATTATCCATAAAGCAATACATTAAAAACTATAAAAATTGAAAAAAATTCACTATCAGTGTTAGCAGTAGTAATTTTGTGGTAGAATTAATGATTCTGTTTATAACCACTTTGAGGACCATAAAAAGGCATCATTTTCTGAACAAAATAACCTGTAAAATTAACCAGTACAGATCCTTAAAAGATATGTTTAAAAGTTACAGTTAGTAGACATATGGGAGCACAAGATATAGAATATGACCAGGTAATATGACAGACAAAATGAATACTGCATTCAAAAATGAAATAGCATATCAGCAGTCTTGTCCTTAGTGTTCACCAACATCAATATATATTCCCCATTTCTCTCTTTCTTAAACTAGGGTTGATTAAGGTCCCCATTTTCTTAGTGGCAACATTCATTTACAGCACAGGACCCTAACCAATGGGTTCCTAAATTAAACAAAATCATAGGAGTGATGCTGATGCAAAGCTCCATTATCAAAGGCTGAACATCGTCCTTCACCTGAGCTTAGAACACGAGATGTTCCCGATAAAAATGATGTGTCTGCTGGTCTCTTCATATCACTGTAACACCCATTAATAGTAACTATTTACATGACTTGTTTGGTACATTTTATTTTTGAAGATTTATTAAACACTGTGCCTTGTCTGTCCTTTATGAAATACTCCCTGTGTTTCTGCCAGAGTCTAAATATAGATGAAGGATTAGTCATAAACATTTTCTCCCTCTTTAAGCTCTTTCCAACATCTGTGCAAAATCCCTTACTGTGAGCCCTGCCTAAGCCCCTGCAGATTTTTTGAAAAATATCAGAAAACAATGAAGGAGAGAAATTTTTCATCTGAAAACTGTAGAATTCAATTTCATAAAACATGGGAACAAAAAATCTTGAGTGAAATACATTTAATTTCAAATTAGGGAAACAAACGGGTCCTTGGCAGAGTACAGTCTTTTAAAATGCCAATGTAAAATTTTGCTTTAGCTTTATCTTACAGGATCTTTTCAAATATATTTAGCTTTTTTTTCTTTTTCCAGATATTCTAATAATCACCTAACACTTTGCTAGTCTCCTTCTGCCTCTGGTTTTGCCCTGTGCAGCTTCTTTCACTGGATTCCAGTTTTTGGAATGGCCCTTCTGCTCACTGTGTAAATAATACATGTCCCTTTAATCCTCATATCTCAGTCAATAATTTCAGGAGTAATTTTCTTTTACAGATAACAGTAAATGTTTTTATTTACTGGAGAAAAGAAAAAAGGAGGAGAAAATTTCCCTGCAATTGCACTAAATATTAAAACCACAGCATTGCCCAGTGTACCCCATCAGTTTCTCATCTTCTCAGTTGTTATTTTTTATTAATGACAAATGCACTGAAATGCCTAGGTCAAATTAGTTCCATACCTTTTTCATATAAATACATATCACCTCAAACAAAGAATTCTTTTATTTTGCTGAATTTTTAAATAATAAAAAGTACTTTTTTTTCCCTACTTTAATTTCAGAGCTAGTAATGATAAACTGAATTTTCTATCCCAATTTAACAATTCAAATTCTGTCAGTGACTCTTGGTCTTTAGGTTCACAAAATTCCTAAAATGTCAAAAATTTCAATAAAACCTTTGAAGTGGACTGCAAAAAATGCCAAAATATCTTAATTGTAGAAGATTTTTTGCCATCCCTGAGCAAAATAATGTTGCAGTAGCAGGCCAAAAGCATACAATACAGTATAAGCCTTTAAAGTAATAATACAGGTCTAAGGCCAGAGTATGTAATTGAAATAATTGACTGAATTTAGGGAAGTAAATTTTATTTAAATAATACTAGATTTATTGAAACTAGTAGTTTAACTGCTCTAACTTGTACAAAATTTTAAAGATTCTCCATTAATCACAAGGGCTCTGCACACTTTATTTTTTAGGAAGCAAAATAATTCATTACCAGAAGCTCTCAATTAAAGAGCATTCTGGTTCTGTAATAGAAAATGTGTGCACAGCACATGAACTGCAGTTCTGGTGGTACTTCAGAACACACTGAAAATATGAAAATTTCTCATTCAAGGTAGCAGTAATAAATGAACTTTCTAGCTTGTTGCTTTCTAAAAGCTAAACTCATACAAGACATTAAAAGAAATCCCAAGCACTTAGACAATCAAATTTATGTCAGGTGTAACTAGAAACTCTCCTAAAACAAATTGCATTCTGTTAATTTGTTTTAATTTGACACATCCATTAAAAAAAAATGTTTTGTGAACATTACTGACATTCCAAATTATTCAGGTCATTTCAGGTTATTAAGTAAGACAATAAAGAGAGCAGACATGACTTTCTGTTGCAATACCAGGAACAGGGAGAGACATAAAAAACTGTTTTGAGGCAGTGACAATTTTGCAGTTAAATAAATGATGTTAGTGATGAACTGCTAAGGACGAATTAACTGACTTAACTGAAACATTCATATAAGAAAGTTTTGCTTTACAGGCTTTCACTAATCAACATTTGAGGTTTAAGATATTTTGGCAGTTGTATAAATACCACAGAGATTATGATATCTAATGTAAGAGTAAATTCTGCCCCAGAAAAAGGCTACTTCAATGAACAGGTCAATCTTAAATAAACCAGCTCTGAGCCCCTTGAATGTGATTAATGCACATTTATGGATCTGGAATTTCACAATTTCCCCAGTACTGAAGGGGCTATTAGCTTTTATCCAAAATCTTTGAGTTTATGGGGCTTCTCTACTGACTGCCATTTCTTATGACAGGGATGTTCTGCATGTTAAATCTTATTCTCCTTTCCCATAATGAGAATTCTGACCTATGGCACTTCACCTTACATTCTTTGATGTCTTTGTTTGACCAGAATTGGCTTCCTTCCAGTAACACAACTAAAAACAGACAGTGTAAGAATTTTACAGTACAGAGAATAGTTTCAAGGTTAAAAGGTTGAAGAAACAGCTGTTTACTGTGAATCTGTGCAAATTTCAGTACCTACTTTCCTATTGCTACAAATTATCACAGCAAGAAATGGATTTACCTCCAGATAAAGCCCTCACAGATCTATAGCAACTGGTGCAGAGAGGGCAAGTTTTCAAAATGGAATTGATTTTACAGTAATTATTGGAAGCTGAGTTCAGTACTTCCCCCGGAGCATTTTAGAGAATGATGAAAAACAATGTGTCTTCAACTGCAAGGCATGGCAAGGTTCCTCTTTATTTCCTTCAAAATGATCTTTAGTCCAAAATCGTGCTTTTCCTGCACAACATTGATGTATCAATAGGCCAAAGAAGCAGTAAGCCAGAAGGTTAATTGGAGTATTTTAATTATTATAGGGAAAAAATACTAAGGATAATGAACACAATATAAAGATGGCTCAGTGTAAATTTAATGGTTTTGTGAAAAAAAGATGCTCAGTTCAAAAAAACTGGAAGAGCCACAACGAGAATTCCTCAAAATACTTTTTAACTTATACTTTTGAATGAATTTTGATTTCAGTTTTTTCAAGACAGCAGAACATGGACTAATTACATGAAAAGAAGCAATGTTTAATCAGCACAAAGTACGATGTAAATCATTCTGCTTTTCATTTATCAACACATAACCTTGCTCAGTATTTCAAACCTAACAATGCATCAATTGAAATGATCACATAGCAAAAGGTGCTGACACTGGCAAATCATTCATCAGCAGAGAAAAGGCTTAAAGAACAGGCAACAAGTGCGGGGCTTTTTCCAGAACAGAAAATCATATGTTACTAGGGCCCCAAATCAAAGCCATTTGCATTCTGTCACCGATGCAACTAAATCAGCATGTAAGAAAAAGTCTTACCTTGTTTTAAGTATATTCAGAAACTGCAAGATTTCTGAAAATTGTATCAGTCTAAGGGCTCTTAAAAATCTTAAACCTGCAGTAAAAGAAAACAAAGTTTTAGTAAAGAATAATTCAAGTTGTAGCAGCATATAACAATGACAGTGATCAATTAAATCAACAGAGGTAACATACAAAATGTCAAATACCTTTGAAATGCTCTTCCATGTTTAATTGTTCAAAGATCCTTAACAGGTATTTTTCAAATTGCTTTAAATTTATTTCCCTAAGAACAGGTTTATCCTACCAGAAGGTGTTAATTTTATGTAGGAAGTAATGGAAGGAGACACACAGGCTGAAAGCTAAGGGGGAAAAACCTCACTGAGATTTCTGTTGGCAGGTGCAGCGCACATGTCCTTCTCTTTCAGGCTGTCAAAGACACAGGCAGGTCTGAAATATCTCAGTCCTCCAAGCTCCCACGTTGCTTAGTGAAAAATAACAGATCATGGGCAAGAGATCTGATAACCTGGATAAAGTAGACTGTATATGCCTGATTAAATTTGGTAAATCTTAATGACGTAAAATCTTTCATAGTAATAATGCTCTCTATCTCCACTCTCATTTCAAAAACCTCATGCAGGAAAACAGAGAAATCACACTTTTTCTCTTAAAAATGGCAAATTTACTGTAATTCTTTCCATCAGCCTATAACTATAGGAATACATTACATATCAGTATTTTTAGAAACCATCTTTACAAATAAATAGCATTTTTATGTTGAAATCAGACTGCGTGCATAGCAATTTCCAGACAACTAAAAAGTCACTAAGACAAAGAGTGTGTGTGCAAGAGAAACTAATCGAGAAGATTAAGGGCTTAAATTATTAAAAGAGTCTTATGCTGATAGTAAATGATTTGGCTGCAGATCTTTGGCATATGAATGAAAGTACACTCTGTACTGTACATATGCACAGCTTATAAAATTAAAGTAAAGCATGAAGGAAAATTTTTGTTAGACAGTACAGCCAGGAGTTACATAAAAGTTGTGTATTGCAACTGTTACAGGAAGGTCAAGACAGCTTCTTCTCAGAGACTCTCTTTATTGACATCTATTTCATCCAACTCCAGCTCAGGAAACCACTTTTTATTTCTAGAAACTTAAGGAAATACTGATCCTGGCAAACATTTAAACTGGTCACAACTTTCATCATCTCACTGGAATAAGTGGTTCCCCTCAAGCACAAAGGTGCATGTGGCAAGATGTGTTTAAATCGAGAAGTTGTTCCTGCAGTATTATTGGAAATTTGTTAAATAAAATATTTGCTCTTATATTTTGCCTTGTTAAGACTCCTTAGTGTTAAATGACACTCCTGTCTATTATACGGATATAAAGTTTCTTTTTCTTTACTGACTGTGGGTAAAGTCAGAAAATTAATCACAACTTGCTAAACGGGTTCAGAGACCTAAATGAAAAGCAATAAAATGAAGCGTAATAATGCTAAATGTCAGATACATTTGCAATTAGAGAAAGATAACTTTGGATCCTATTGCTGAAAGTGTGAGAGACACATCCCTCTGTTTCACTTCCAGGAGTTCCCACAGTTGTTACTCCTATCCAAAGAGATGTGGTTAGACAGGGAAGGAGAGGATCCTTACTAGCAATCACAAACCTTACAGCTCTTTTTCAACCAGCTGCTTTACTCACTCCACTCCCTATAAACTTTTATGAAAAATGGCTGGAGTGAAAAAAACCCTACCTCTAAAATGTTTTGCACTGCATCTGAAGCTAATGGTAAGACCAAAACATTGCTATGTTTCAAAAAGAAACTTGAGAAACATCTAAGTTAGCAATAAAAGCTCTATCTACAAACCCTTATAAGGATTAAGTTATATTTTAATAGTCGAGACATCAAATGACAGATGAAAGATACTATGGGTTGAATGTGTTTTTTATGGAAAAAGAAAATCATTATAGGTGAAGTCCTGCATTTGCTGCAGCCCACACAATTTTTAAAAATTTCCTTCAGAGAATAGAAGGAATAGGAAAAAAAACCAAAACCAAAACACTAGAGAGTTTGCTTGGACATTTTAACTACAAAAAAAGGGCTGGCTTTCAATTATAAAAGCCAAAGGAATTATTACATGGCAAATTAATTCTTTCCAGTATCCTGAAATTTCCTAGGCACAAACAGGCATTTTACATGATTTTCACAGAATCATACAATAGTTTGGCTACAGAGGAATTTTCAAGGTCATCTTGCCCAACCATCCCTGCAATGAGCACCTAGATCAGGTTTCTCAGAGCCCTCTCTTGCTTGACCTTGAATGTTTGCAAGGTTGGGGCATCTACCACCTCTCTGGGCAACCTGTTCCAGTGTTTCACCATGCTCATTGTAAAAAATTCCTTATCTGTATTCTACACAACCTTCTGTTATACTGAAACCATTGCCCTTTCTTCTATTGCAGCAGGTTCTGTTAAAAAGTCTGCTCCCTCCAGGCACTGAAAGGCCACAATAAGGTCTCCCCAAATCCCTCTTTCCTCCAGGCTGAACAGCTCCAACTCTCAGCCTTTACTCATGGAGAGGTCTTGCATCCCCCTTTTTGTGCTGAGGGCCCCAGAGCTGGATGCACAGCTGCAGGTGGGGACCACAAGAATAGAGAACAGGGTAGAATTTCCTCCCTTGCCCTGCTGCCCATGCTGCTTTGGACAGCCCAGCACACAGCTGGCTTTCTGGGCTGCAAATTCCCATTGCTGGCTCATGTCCAGCTCCTCATCTATAAGTACCCCCAACCCTCTGCAGGGGCTGCTCTCCACCCGATCCTCACCCAGCCTGGGCTGACACTGGGGGTGGCCCCAAGCCAACTGCAGGACCCTGTACTTGGCCTTGTTGGGCCTGAGGAGGTTCCCACAGACCCACTTCTCAAACTTGTCCAGGTCCTTCTGCCTGGCATCCCATCCCCTCAGGCATGCCAACTGCACACTCAGCTTGCTTTCTGCACGCTTGCTCAGGGTGCACTCAAACCCCTGTCTCACAACGGAGACCACATTAGCACTTTCAGGTCTACCCCTTACCGAGAACAGGAACAGCTGATATTTGCTTATGCATCAAAAATAGAAAGGAAAATTCAGTACAAGGAGTACTGACAAAAATTTCCCCTTTCCCAAAGCTCTTTCAGCTACAGATACAAATGTATACAGCTCTCTTTCCTTAACACAATTTGGGAATGTGTTTTATACAAGTAGAGAATAATTTCTTCTCTTATGAAATACCTACAAAACTGTTTTACATTTAAATTATATAACCAAGAGTTGATAAATTGTAGGTTTCCTATGAATTACAGTGAAGTCCATTCTAATCTTGCACATTTCATGAACCCTGTCTGCTAAAGTTAATTGTAAACTGCTAAACAGAATGCTCAAGAAGTGCTTGCCACTTTGTCTCCATCATGTAACTTAACTTTTTCTTGGCAAAGAGTTTTACATTTGAATTTTCTTATGGGATCTGATAAGAATAGAATAGAATATGCTATACTACAAATTATACACCAAAAAAGCACCAAAATATTTAATTAACCCCAAAAATTTCTACTAAAAGAAAAAATACACAGATAAAATAAAAGAAGGACTTCTTGAGTTTCTCAGTCTTCTGCTTCTAAATGGATGACTAAAATATGCTTAAGATTTGGAGTTCATTTCAGCCACAATATCCAGAACAAAGCTAAGATATTCAGAGATATCAAGACCAGAAAAACTTTTATAATTATAAACAATGTGAACAGACTCCTTAAACAATATGAGACAAAGTGTTTCAGTCAATAGTTTTTGCCTCTAGTAAAATAATCTGAGTTGTAGGTATGATGATTCAAATAAACCTTCAGTTCTTCCACAGGATTACTTTCTTACTGCAAAAATATTTGTTTAGCTACTGTGTTGCCTGTGCAGCAAACAGACTGTTTTCAAAGTACACTAAAAGTATGAAATACATGTGTAATATTACTTCATATCATGGTGTTCAACCTAAAATCTGTAAAAAATGGTCACCAGGAAAGGCTGCATATGGCCAAAAACCCCGGAAATCAGTTTTAAAGAAATCAATTCTTTGTTCAACAGGAAGAATATGCTGTGCTGAGCTACCAGGCTACATCTAGAATATAGCAGGAGTACTTTTTTCTGATTCTTTACTAAGGACCCAGCAAAATGGATGGATTCTTTAGAACAGAAGAGTGATCCTGACACGGCCAATTAACTATGTGCCAGTAGCAACTCAATTAAAGTAGAAAGTTATTTTACCTATTCAGTCTACAGCAAAATAAACAGTATTATTTAGAGCTTTATTTGACTTTAAAGACAATAGGGTATTTTCCTGTCTGTCAGACAGTTTTGTACTCTCTCTGCTGAACTGATGCTTTCCACTGGATTAATATACAGAGGCAACCAGGATTAGCTATAGGTTTTAAACCCCAACCCACCCCCCTCCCCCAACTCACCCAGAAAAAAGGAAATTTCCCATTTTAATCCTTTAAAGGGAAAGGCAAGGAAATCATGACAAGTACACTTATACGATTTAAATGAGATTCTAATAAATAGAAACAGGAATTGGGATATTGCTTCATTTAACAAGAGAGGTCAATCAACAAGAACAGCACCAAGCACTACTCTGTTTCTCACCAATGAGATAGGTAATCCCCATCTTACTGCCTTAGGCTGCTTATTTCTTTTTCTAATAGACAATAGTATATCCAAAATATTGGTGTAAGGGTTCAATATACAGAGATTCTGTTTAACACTTCTATTCCTGACAAAGCATTCACCCACTTATCAGAACAGCATCTTCATCAAAGCTATCAATGGCTACTTCCAACCTAGATTTCATTAAGACCACACAGTTTACTGAAGTCAGAAAAAAAAATCCCAGAATCCATATTTAGGAACCATTTTTGAGACACAGGATGGAGGGATAATTCTTAGGATGCAAAATAATCCCATTCAGAACATCTTCACAGAGTGCAGCAGAATTTTCTGAGATCTTACTCCCTGTAGATAGGCTTGAAAACGAAAGCTCAAAGAAAAAAGACAAGAAGAAATAGAATGGGAGGAAAAGGATCTTTCATTCTTTGGAACCAACCCAGAAAAAAATATTTTTAAACATTTCCCCACCTCTGTTATGCAACAGTACAAGTGGGGGGAAATGCCTGCGGCATGAAAAAAATCAATGCTCTATGACCAGGACAGTAAAACTACAACCAACTTTAGAATAAATCTTTCTGCTGCACATTCCTTCGACTTGCTATTACACCTTTTAAGTGACAGCAGTTTCAAACAAAATTTCTTAATAACACCAACAGTGCAGAATATTACATTCCATCCTGCAATAAAGACTGGATTATTTGGTTTTAGGTGAACAATGAACCCCTTTGCTGGGGAGAGAGGAGTACACTGCATAAGTTCGGGAAAAAATTCTTCCGACAAAGCAACTGGAACACTGCAGCTTTTTTTTGAAGTTGAAAAATAAAACAGAGTATCTTTTTTAGAAGATACAGTAATACTAGCACCAGAGACAGCATAACAAACTACAGTTCTGAGGAGAAAGTTCAGAGCTGGACCTTACCCCAGTACGAGCCGACCCTATAACAAGACACCAAGGAGTTTCGCAAAGTGCGCTGCTCTTCCTTTTCGGGGATATTATGCCCAGGTTTGACACGATATCCATTTTTGAACAATTCTCCATGAGATTTTTTACGCCTTCTAGTACTTTTGTACGTTTCTGTACGCGTGCCCCCAGAAGGGTTGTGGTAGACTAAAATCTTGCTGGGAATCATGACTGTATCTTCAGCTCCAGAAGCACTGCAAGGAAGTACTGTGATGCGGTCCTCAGTCACAGCATTCACTAACAGCAAAGATGGTCACAGATTCACCCTTCCTTTTGCTAACTCAGTATCAACACGGAGAGACAGCTCAGAGTCCTTTCTTTAACAGAACTTCTCTTTGGGAGCAGACTTGTTTAACTGGACACAAGATAAAGTTCCCCTTTACTGGTTGTTATCAAAAGATAATTCAGTATAATCTAGTTCATTTCCGTGAACAGAGTGAATTCAAATACAAAACTCAGCTTGACAAAACAGGATATCACAAAGTGGATAGGCAGAACAAATCACAGAAGCAAGCAGGCAGTGCAGATGCTCCTCTGATCCGAGATGTATTAGAGCTTAAAAGCCATCTTCTATCCGGATATTACCACATAAGCTTCTTTCAGATACATCAAAGAACCACACCCAGTGATTCAAAACCCACAAACATGATGCTGTTCACTTGGAATGAACAAGTACTCCAGCAAAGAATATAGTTCTTATAATAGATATACATAAAGGGAATTGTTTAATGTGTATTAGTTTCTTTAGCAAGTTCACGTCTGTTTTCTTTCTGCATCCTAAGTTAAAGTTAGTATGCAGAAAGCAGAGGTCATATAATCAGCCAACTCTTACAGGATTTATCCCAGATGAAATTAAAAAACCTCCAACAAATAACCACAACAACCCTTCCTCCAACCCCAGTTAATCACAGTATCTTACTGAAGGAAAAAGAATTCAAAACAAAACAATTTAGCTATCAAGCATAAGTAAAAAGAATAGAGTCCATAGCTCTCTCAAGCAGACTTGGTCTATGAATATTCACAAAACTGGAGTTTTTTTCAGTCAACTACCACTTCATTCAGGGGATAAAGCTCTACAAATTAAAAGTAATCATCATCTTCCATTACATATGATAGATTTTCTTCATGAATTTTCCTGCTTTGAGCATAATACACAAACTTCATTGTGTAAAGCTATCTTCATTTTGAGGAATATGCTTATAGTTTCTTTTTTCTTTTCCTTTTTTCCCCCTTGTTTTTGGCCTCAGAAGACCCACAAATATAGCAATGCCATCTGGAGCACAATGCAAAGCAGATACAAAAATAGGCTGCACCATGCACTTATATGAAATACATGGGATTTCAAAGCATTTTGGAAATGTTATTAAGGGGTGGACTGCCAAATAAAAGGGGATTGTAGTACACAAAAATTTCAAATTATAAGTAACAAGCAGATAGTGAAGCAAACTACATCTGTGAGTCCTTTGCATTGTAGCCTTTAACACTACGTTCTTACAAACAACCTGGTTATGTTCCACTGGTCACAACAGCCAGGTTCCACTGAGTCTGTAGGGATGGGGTCCAGGTCTGCATGCTGACAAACATCCAAGACTTATCTCTGAGCACTTGAATCATTCCTCTCCAACTGAAAAGATTTGAATGGGGTAGTACTTATCTGTGTCACTAATCACATCTTGTACAGCTCAAACTGAATGCATGTCCTACTTAACTTTTTACCATATATGGATCACTATTTTCTTCTCTTTCTTTATGTCCTTTTGACTAGTATTATAATCTTATTATTATCTAATTTTAAACCTATCATTAGTGTACTTTATACTTAGTACAGCAAATGTTTGGGTATAGAATCCATTTACCTTGAAAGCCTGGAATGTCTCTAAAGGAAAACAGGACCTAAGAAATAAATAGCAAGAGCCAAGCTGTTTAGTTTACATAACCTATTATTTTGGTTTTAACAATTTGACAGTATTCTTTTAACTCCTCAGCTTCCTGGCATAGCCAGATTTTTATCAGTTTTTTTTTTGGTGCACTGCTTAATCTGTTGCATACGTCAAAATTTGAAAAGATAAATTAAATGGCACAAACTAGGATTAAATCTAAAATAAACCTGCTCAACAAGTTTAAAGAAATCTATATAAATTTGAGCAGCAGCAGGATGATGGCATATCGTGCTGAGAAGCATTCTTCAGCATCACAGCCAGCCACACAAAGCTGCTGGTATTACTTTCCTGTGCAGACATTTCTGCTGTCCAAATTATTATTTTTTTAGTATTTTGATCTACAACCAATTACTCAAGACAGCTTCTTTGTTCCAGTGACATTTACAGTTTACTAGCATCTATAATATCAATCTATTACTTGGCCAATTTTCTTTATATTAGATGTAAAATTAGATTGTAGAAAATTGTTCTCTGTAGACTAATTTTTTTTCAGTTATCCAGAAAAATAGGTATTCTAGGTATTCTTTGGTATTCTAGCTTAGATGAGCATCTGAGTGAAGGTCTGGAGTCCAATTAAGCACATGAAGGTGCCATCAGTAGAATATCACTGTTTCCCACCCCTGTGAAGGACACGGTCCTTGACCTCCTGGTCTGAGGTAGACCTAAAACTCCTAAACCCTGCGTTATCAGCAGTACCTGAAATGTCTGCAGTCTGCTAAGAAGTATTTCATCCAAACTCATCAACAAACACTGTGTTATAAAGAGCTCTAGAATGACTTTTACCAACCCATTTTGCCTTCAATGAATCCAAACTATTAAGAAGTGACGTTTTTCATGTTTTCTACAGAAGCATACCCTTGAAGGACATCGCTCCATGACCTTCCTTGAACTTGTCATAAAAATAGATTTACATATTATGGAAGTACTGCTATAATTAAATGACAGCTTGTTTCAAAGTCCACCCAAATGTGAAGCTATTAAGCTTAAATGTGCAGGAGAAGAAAGTAGGACTTGTCAGCAGCTAAGCTCTGCTTTACCTTTGGCTGTGCAGGGACTAGGTACTTGCTATATCATCTTGAAGGAGAGCAAGGGAATATTAGAGCCTGCCTTGGAAAACCAATGTAGTGGATGGAAGTGAGTATCAAATTATTGTCCTTTAAAACACAGGTTAGACATGGGTGATGGGTTTGCTGTGCTTTTGTGGGATACTATTTGCATACAGTTGTGCTTAAAACCTCAACCTGCAAAAAAACACAAGGAAACATGCCAAGAAGAAACCTGCTGCAGAGAAAAATATCTATGTTATATCCTGTGACAATTCTCTCCTTGAAAATTTATTTTTAATCTACAATAAGTGAACACAGAATTTTCCACATGCTACCTTTCCTCTCTTTCAAATTGCTACTTCTGAAATGACAATGTAAAAGCCATTTGCTGTACACAAAATGGCCCATAAAATTTTCATTGCTGCTATTTAAAAAATGGTAAAAGTATTATTCAGAGAAAAGAAAAAATAACCTGCTATGTCTGGATTTAAAAGCTCTACAGGTTGGTCAACAACTACTTTTTAGTACAGCTTTGCAGAAACATCTATGGATTATGACAAAACCAGGATAATGCTCATTCTGCCAAGAATTTACCACTCATTATTCTCACTAAATTATTTAAAAGGTAAATTTACAATCCAATCTCAAGTTCCAGAGAAAATGCATGTAGTTGCATTATTTAGTTTTTATCTCCTAGTCTCAAAGTCTTAAGCTATTAAACCATTTTCAGAAAGCTTGGCATTAGCAAGAATAAAACCAGTCACTCAATATGTAAACATTCACTTTCCTGCTTTACACCACTTCAGGCAACAACTGTGTCATATTCCATAAACCAAGCACAGATATAGCCAGCAGTAAATGAAGAGCAGATCTTGCATAAAACCAGGGAGCAGTAACTTGTAAACATTTTATATTACAAAAGAAGCATTATTCGACCAAAGTGACCCAAGTTGGTGCCATTTTTAACATAAGATTGAAACTATGAAGGGAAGAATAACCAATATTCATATTGACCTAGTGGGTAAAAGAGAGTTAAGAAGGCAAAGAATTTATTCAACTCTTATTTTTCTATTTTTTTAATAATTCATTTGTGTAATCCTTTCCAGATACTGTGAGTCCATGTTCAAAATAAATGGAAAATATGCCTTTCTTAATTCTTTGATTTGGGGAGAAAATTATTAATTGAACACTTTACTGATGGTGCTACTAAAACCAAAATGGCCTTTGAAATAAGAGGTTAAACCTCAGCAAGCTAATATTGCAAAGAAGGTGGCACAGGAGGTTGGAAATTTGGGGGTTGCTTTCTAAAGTGACCATTACAACTCAATATAAAGAGGCTTCCCTTCCTGAAAAATCACAAGTTAGCATCTTATATAATTTTCCCTGGCATTCATCAGGAACAAATTGCACTAAAATCAGGAATATGCTATTTTGAGAGGCTGCAACCATAGGGCAGAACAAATGATAAGAACAAAGACAAAGGAAGGGCAAAGGCCAGATCTAAAGCCTGACTCATGCTGCAGGAGGTTGATTTAAAAAAAGCCTTGCAATTCTGCCTGTCTTTGCTCCCGTGAGTCACAAGGCACAGGCCAGAACTGCCAAAGAAACAATGAGCATACTATGAAATAGGGCTTGACAAGGAGTCAAGTATTTCACTTCTAATCTACTGGCATGATATAATGCATCCTCTTCAGCGAGCCTCTTTAGCCTTTGAGTTGCACAAAGGAAATAGTTAAAGAATGGAAATGAGCAGATACATACAGATTAATTATGAGAAAATGATACATCACAAAATTCTGTATGTGATTATGATCCAGGTGCAAAAAACATTGATTCTATTTTCTGACCAGATGAATGACAAATATTCAAAAAATATTTATGCTTGTTCTGGTGATGCAATAGCCTTTTACTCAATGTACAGAATGATTCCTTGCATATTGTGCAAATTTATATTGTACAAACAATAAACAGATTATTTCAGACCAGCTGTAGGATTAAGAATTTAGTCATAAAATTCCACAGAAATTAAAGATTATGGTGTCTTTCTTTTTGCAAACACAACTGTTGTACAGATCCATGCACCATGTTTCAGCATCCCTTATTTCACCCCAATCACCTCCTCAGCAGTGCATCATGTTTAAATATGAGGTCTGAGAACTGCAAGTGTCAATTTATCACTAAGAGTGAGTCAAGAATAAAGACAGTAAAGGAAGGAGCATTTAAAACTCTTCTCTTCAAATTCACATTAGACAGGAAATCTGTGCTCTGCCTACTGAGAAGAAAACTCTTGCATTTTCAGGCACACAGAAATGCTTTCCCTTAAAGGCAGATGTTACCCAATCAATAAGAGAAGATAGGGAAATTTCTGAGCACTATCAGAGTAGATTAGAGCCAGTGCCTAGTAAAGTAGGTGTCTGAAATTTTCCTAGAAGACTCTGTTCCACAAATCTATGTGTCATTGGCTATTTTCCACTGAATGCAGCATATTTCTTACAGGATGTGCCCCACATGCAATGATACACAATTTTCTCTAGATTAATTTCCCAGGTGAGAGTGAACATGAAAGAATTCAGATGATATTTCCAGATGTTTCTGCTTTTACAGTGCTGATATCTGCACTTTGCCTCTATAGGAAAGAAAGTATTACACATGTAGAAACTCAGATGTTCACTGATGCCACACCATCATGATTTATTGCCTGCACACTAGCCACTATGAAAATAACTTTTTCTTCAAAGTTAGCATTGTCCCAGCCATGTTAGCCATTAAGAAACACTTCATTACTGTGCTTTAAAAAGTATCTAAATTTCAAATAATGAAATCGCATAAAATATATATAAATTATATATCTACAACACAAATTTTAATATTCACTAATAAAATAATTTGAATTCTTTTACTTACATAATTAACTAATCACTTCTGTTCGTAATTAAAAATTGAACTTTTACACCTATTACCTACAGCAGCCCTAACATACATTGGTAAGAACCCCTCCAGGACTTAGGAGTTTTGGTATCACGGAAGAAGAATGTTGAATAGGAAAGATTTTTTCAAAGGCAGCATTTTGAAAAAGAAAAAAAAAATAACAAATGTGAAGGTTGTGGAAGGTATTCACATCATATTAAGATTTTACATTTATCTTGCTGTGATTCTCTCTTCTGCTGTCACAGCACTGCAATCAATACTTGACTAACTTCAGAGAAAAGAATCCCAGAACAGAATTAAGTAAAATTGAGCAAACTGTTAAAATTGAAAATAATCCTCACTTCACTTTCAACATGCAGTGTCAGTGCTCTAATTGGCTACAAATATTCCAGCTAGCTCTCAGCAAAAAAAGACCTTCTGCTGGGCTCTGCAGCTATGATCCACACCCCCAAGCCTAGTGCCAGCTGCAATTACTCCCTGTCTTCAAGCAAATGACACTTTGGATGGCCAAGGGGCTGCAGGGTGGATGAATGAGACTGGCATTAACTGCTGGCTGCACAGGAGTTGGAAAGGCACCAGTGTAGCTCTGTAGTGCACCATGAGCTCACCCATACACAAAAACCCCTTCAGTTTTGTAGGAAAAAGTTCTACATGGTGTGGGGCTGATCAAAGAAAAACACAATCGGCAATTAGGAAGACAACAAAGCTGACAGATAATTTCTACAGAGAAGAAGAGTAACTATGTGATAATGGAGAACTAATGACTGGAGAGTTTTGAGTATCTCAGAAATCTCAAAAAGCATTTTGCTCTCAGTCATCTGTGCTTCTAAGGGACTACAACAATTTACTTTTGATTATGAAGATTATGGTTGCTAGATATCCCAACTTTAATGCAAAACCTCTTAGAATTGAACTTCACACTTGAGATAATAGACAGCCCATTCATTTCAGCTAAACATCCACAGTGATGCTCCAATATTACTGTTTTGAATAAAACCAGCACTCCTTGAAGGATAATGCCTAACAAAGTAAATTCTGTGTACTAAACCTGTCCATGTAGCACAGTTCCATCTGCCTTACTTTATAAAAGGTGATATTAAAAGATGGCAAAATAATTTCCCTGGATAAGTCACCTAAAACTGCAATAAGAAAATAGCTTTGGAAAGAAAGTTTTATAGCAGTTTTACTTAAGTAGAAGCCCTCATTTTTCTAAGTTTTAATACTATTTTTAAATTAAAAGATGCATCATTCTCTTTTTTTTTTTTATTTGCCCCATGCTATATATTTACTAGCAACAAACAAAATTATGACGTTAAATATGCTGCTTTTCCAGCATTCAGCTTTTGAATCAAAGTGCATCTGGGTAGATATCATAGGAAAACCTGCTTCTGGTAAATGCAATTATTTTGAAGACAAGTTAAGCTTAGATATCTGAAACCTAAAATACCAAGAAAACAATTTTTTTCACTTCATATCCCTTTATACATATCAAAGCAGAGAAGTTCACTAGATAGATTTAGAAAAAAATCTTTAATAACTACATAAAATTTATAAATACAATGTACTTTTACACAAACAATTAAAAACTAAATGCCTGAATGAAACAAAAATGCACTCCCAAGTTTAGCAGCATCTTCTTTAGCAACATTACAAATTAAAAAGTTCCCTGAACAGAAGAAACTAAGAAAAGCAACAAAAAAGTTCCCAAAGGACGTGGACCTGAAGAACCTGTAAACCCTGGCCTGTGAGCATCATTAGCTCTATTGGCAAACTTTGTGGCAATCCATTAGGTGAGCCACTGCAGTGCAAGTAGCTATTGAAGAGTCAATCACTCCAGAGATGTTTTTGAGGTGCAGAAATATGTCCTTCATTTTACAGATTGCTCTGATCCTTTATTTTACAGATGCTCCGATGTGTTTCTGTTTTCATTTAGAATTTGAGATAGTATGATACTAAACACTGCTGAAGGTGATAACAAGGTTTATGAAAGCTAAATATCTGTGGGTCAGCAGTGAATCAAGTATAAGCCCTGTACAATATAAGAATATAAATATAGAAGTACTAGAGAATGTTAAGCATTCAAAAAATTGATGTGAAACAAGTGGCAAAATGTGACAAACTATGAAGGATACTGTTCCTTTGAGTTAAGTCAATATTGTATCAAACTGCCATATGGTATAAATATCCTACAACTCAAAATCCCAGAAAAAGCTTTAAATATTTCAGCTGTAAGAATGCTTCCCAAGGTTTCCTTCTCTATATGCCGACTGTATAGCAAAATACTGCAACTGTAAAGACACAGAATAGTGATAAAGGAATAGATTCTCAGCCATCCAACCATTAATTCTGAAATGTTGCATGAGTAGGAAGGTCAAAAGTTGACAGATTCACAGAATATTCCGAGATGGAAGGGACCCACCAGGACCAAGTGTAGCTCCCAGGCATATAGCCCAGACAGGGGCAGACCCACAGCCTTGGTGTTACCAGCAGCAGGCTCTCACCAACTGCTTTGCTCACATTGATATGGAGCACTGAAGCACAAGAAGTCATCTTTCCTAATCTTAATGAGGTTTGGACCTCTCAGATGATGGTCAAGCAGTGCATGTAAATAACCATATTAATGAAGTTTCCCCTTTTGAATGTAGAATCATAACAAGAGTGAAAAATCTTAATCAAATTCTCTCTTGACTGTTCTTAGTTTCATATCTATAAAGTAGAGTGAGATAATTGCCAAAAGATTACTGGAAGGATATGAATGATCCAGTTTAAAAAAACCTCCAGTCTCAGGTGAGTACATCAGTTCCATCAGAGCCATTTGATATTCAGAAAAAACAGACACTAAAGAACTTTCTCAAGTCTCGTATGGAATTCTTAACTTCTAATCTTTCTAGTGAAAGCCCAACTATCTTTGCATCAGTTTATAACAATTCCAGTCTCAACAGGATTTGCCTTTGATTAATTCAGTCTTGCAAAAAAGTCAGGAGTAACACAGATATGCAGTTTGGGGTTTTTAATTACTTTAACTGAATAATGCATTTTCTTTTAATTCCACATAAACCCAGACTCAATGCACCACAGAGCACACTAGGTGCTGAATTAATGAGAACTACATGGACATTGCAGTCCTTTTGGTCCGGGGTTTAGAAGATAAAATAATTCCTTTGAGCAGTGTTACAGAAATTAGAAATGCAAAATGAGCTAAAGATCAAAAAGAGTAACCAGAAATCATGGAACTCATGTTAAAAATGCCAAAATATAAACTGTCATGTTCTTGGTATAAGGACTTCTAGTTTTGGATTTAGGCAGAAATCAATTATATTATTTATAAAGTTGCTTGTAAATAACAAGAATTCAAAATTCAAGGGTAAGAAGATCCCACTCAGCAATAAACTCACATGGAAAATAGTTTAAAAAAACCACAGTCAAAAAATCAATGGATGAGGTCATCAGGGGAATAACTACAGGATAGTGTATAAAGACTAGACTGAATGCCTGCAAGGAACTACACATACTAACACATACCACCTGGGAGCCAAGAAATGAAGTTTATTTTGAACTGGTCTTTCAGCTGACATAAGATAAGAACTGGTCAAATTAAAAAAAAAAAAAAAAAAAAACCAATCTAATCTCTCATATTACCATTAAAGAAAATGTGCAAGTCAGTTACATGCTGTAGATCAAGAAAATTTGGAAATCACCTGACTGATGATAATGGGACCCTAAAAGAAGCAGTTTTAACTGCCTCTCATTCAAGTAAACACAAATGCCAGAAGACAGAATAAATAATTATGGGTTCCCTCAGCAGTTTGAGAGAATGGGTTGTCTCCTTTTACAGTATTATTCCACATTCTATCAAAGAGAAAATTCAACAGTCTTAATAGCCTTCATTTAAGCAGAAGAACTTTATTAGAGTCAGAAAGACTACTGAAACCATTAGAGAATCCAAGGGCAGCCATAAAGTAATTAGACTGATAATAAAAAGCAGGATAAAAGGAAAATAGTTGTTTTTTGAACATAACATCCAGTTATTGAGAACATATTTTAACTGGACAGAAAAGGGACATGGAGAGAAGAAAATTATGTAATATCTATTAAGAAATGCAAAATGTTTGGCTATTAAAGGAAATTGCAGCAATTTACTTTTCAGCATAAATCCTTTATACTTGCTATTACTATCCTTTTATTATCCTAGAGGGGAGTATGACTGAGTTAAATCTGAGCCAAGTTAAAATCCTTTATTATAAACAACTTCGAATTTAGCAGTCAATCTACAACAAAATAGCATTCTGTGTTTCTCCATCACTAAATTTCACAGACTGTGATCTTTAACATTTATGGATTGATGTCAAGAAAAAACATGACATAGAACACCAAGCAACGATGACAACAGATAATTTGGCTACACCAGGTAATGTAAAGTCTAGCTGCTTATGTGCCTTTGCATGAAACATACATAAAAACAGCTTGGCTTACAGCATAGTACCTTAGTACCTGAAAAAACATATGCTGAAGAACATTAATGTACCTGTAGAAGTTCTAAATATTATGACCATGAAAGAATACTGAGTATTCAGTGAAGGGAGAGTTGGTTATATGACATGGAAATCTTACTAGGAATTCAAATTCAGGTCACGTCAATGAAAATACTAATAATGTTTACTGTTCTTAAAAATAAAAAAAAAAAAATTAAAAATCCAGTTCAAAAAAGTAATATATTTTTTCAGTTTAAAAACAGAACATAAAAAGAATAAAACATTTATGAAATTTATTAACCAACCACAGACTTACTGTATTGCAAAGACATTTTAATCATAGCATAGCATGACTAGAAACATGGTGGACATTTCAGTAATGATGGATAAAAAGTAGAAGTTTCCCATGCATATTTTATTTCAGAACTTAGAAAAAGCCAGTCATGTAATGGCTGCATACTTGCCTTCCTAATGTGACTAAGGAAAATGCAAATAAACACATCTGTTAAGCCAGACATTTCTAAGTCATCATGTCTGGGTAAATTGTATCCAATAGTTTTTACAACTGTGGGCTACTTAGAGTTGGTTCTAGGCAAATCTGGTACATGTAGTTTATATAAGTTCCAGAAAAAGTTCATGTTATTTCCATAAGCTTAAAAGAAACAACCATGAGCCTATTAATTAACTTCAGACAAAACAAAGAATTCTACTACAAAGTAATTGAGTAGTCAAGGTAAGTAATTATATGTAAGTATACATTTAGAAAAGCCTCATATGCCATTTGCTTTTCCATTCCATGACATGTTTGAGTGACAGAACTATAAATACTGATGTAATTTATTCAGCATTGCCACGGTACTCATTAAATGGACTAAACTCCCAGGGAGTCTTAAAATGTATCTAGCATGTCTTCTCTGGAAGTCTTGTCAGGAATGTGTTCTTGACCTAAGTTATTTAATATTTCTATTATTATTCTGCCTTATAATGTTAAGCAATGATATATGAGGATGAAATTCTTGGTAATGAAGAGAGTAAGTTAGTGACAAGCAGGGCTTGGAATCATGTGAAGTAGGATGGCAACGAACAATCAGCATTAATTTATAGGTAACATTTGTGTGAATTTAACTATAAATTTAGGATTGGATTATTTTTTTTCTTCCATTGAAGGTACATTCTTACTCACTCAGGTTATAGATGATAGAGGTCAAGTTAGTCCATCCAGCCTGGCAAATACAGTAGAAACCACTTTTTAAAGCTATATTACTGTTATCTGCTATGATATTAGCTTTCAACAGCTTCTCAAAATTCAGAAACTAGGACTACTTTTGGGCTAAACCAGCCACTCATTCACACATGAAAAAAAAAACCAAGATGCCCCCCTGCCTACCACCCCTCCCCATTAAAGCAGAATTGAAATCATAATGTTATTAGGGTCATTTTTCTGTGCAATGTTAAGTACCACCCACAGACAGAGACAGACTGGGAACAGTTGATTTAAATTACCCTGTTTGCTTGGAGTTCACAGAGATAGGGAAGCAAGAGCACAGTTTCTATGCATGTCAGATGACACACACTAATGACACTTGGAACTAGTGCTGTTCCTGTGTTTCTGCTCTGCTCCAGGGTCTTTTGGCTACTTGTTTGACTTCTCATCAGTGGAGGAGAAAGAAGAAGAGTATGGTCACAAATGAATTCAACAATATCCATAGAAATCTGTCATGGATTAGGCAAATATTTACTTGTCACAAGGTTACCTTCTGGTCTTAACATTGCAGCAACTCAAATGCCTGTTGGGAAGCAAGCATTACTTTAACTGGGGCCCTATCAAAATATACATGCTCTGCGAAACCTGAACTGATTAGGATGCCTAGAAAAAAGAAAAAAAGTCTCCAATACAATGTCAATGTAATACAGTCCATTCAATGACAGATTACTGACAAATCACCAAGCACATTGAGCATTCAAAACTCTTTTCATTAAATTCATTGATACCTGTTTGAAGGCATTTGAAGTGTAGAAAGAAATGTTACCATATATAAATACAGTACACATGCATACATACATAAAATAAAGTTCTTCTAGGAAATTTTAGAGACTCTGGGTTCCATTATACATAAAATAATGCATAATTTAAGTAAAATGAACAAAAAAATACATCAAAGCTGTATAAAAGATGCTAGTTTTGTAAGAAATATTGTAGAATTTTGATGTGCATTCAAAGATTCCACCAATAGATGGCAGAAATGCACAACACTTGATAAAGTTATTGCAAATGACTGCAAATTTAAGGTGCTGAGCAAGGGAGCTTTGTGACCTGTAGATGCACCAAAATCCAGTAAATTAATGCAAAGTCAAAGTGGTATCCCTATAACCAAGTTATCAGAGGGCTTCTTTGTGTCAGTGTAACTAGATTCCACTAAACTGTCTAAGTTTTCCAAAAGGAATAAAGTGTTCTGCAGATTCAAATATGCTTTAGGCTGAGCTGTTCTGTAGAGATTATGGCAAGAAAGTCTACAGGGCATTAAAACAAATGTTGTTTTCATGTACAGATTTTTAACTAAAGCTTCATCTTGAGGAACACCTGCTGGATGGGCAGAAGGCTTCACACCATCACCTTAATTACCTTAATAAGACACATCCAATTTTTCTCCCAAGTAATTTATCTCTAAACAAATTTCATTCTCTGATTCAACAAGAAAGCTGAATTTCCACCAGAGGAAATACTCTTCTCTGACCAGGCATTGATACTGAAAGCACAAGTCTCATCCAAAATTAATTGAAATGCTTGGAACAGGACCTGGACAGAATTTGAGCAAACACTGGAAAAAAAGATCCCCTTCCCAAACTGCACTAATCACCAACTGAAGAGATTTGTTCTCTACACTTTGCATGTGTCTGCATTTGCAGCTGGTGTCTCTCTTCTTTACTCCACTATATATCTCAAATTATTTTCTGAAAAAAAAAAAGTACTGTATCAGCAGGAACTTAGACTAAAAGGCATGTCAGGGAATAAGGATGAAGAAAAATATCTTCCTGATAATAGAACTTATAGGAATCACATAGTTTCTATCCCTTGATGTTCTGTACAGTAGAACAGATGAAAAATATGGACAGAAAAAGGAAGTAGGATTGTTCAAAAGACCTTTTTTATCTTTTATTTCTGTGATTCAATAATAAGACTATCAAATTCATCTATTATGTTGTATTAATAACTTTGTATTAATATCACAATCTAAGGCTGATTGTTCCTCATTCACATATTCTTACAAATGTGAAGCTAAGATCATATTTCTTATGTTAAATCCCCCTCTAACAATACAATCCTGCCAAGGCAATTTAGTTCAATACAGTCAGATCATAAAATCAATATTTCTTTTTTCATAAGCATACAAGTACATGATTAAAGGCATTTCAGTTATTTGAATTGGCTTTGCTATCACAGAAGACAGAATAATAGTTTTAAGTGTGTAAAGTGTTATTGAGTCTTTACTAAATAAAACTGGAAGACATTCACTTGTTGTAGGACTCCAAATTTTCAGACTGCAACCTGTCCAAAGGAAAAAATTTTGAATCTGAAACTTAGCTAGGATACTTAAATTATGACAACTTTGTGGTTAAAAAAAACCAACCAAACAAACAACAAAATTTACCATGCCATTATTTCTCCCATTATAAATTATTTTCTGCCCAACGACCCTTTTAGCCTACCTTCACTTAGACTATAAACAAAATACACAAACTTGGGCGATGCATGGAAATAATTTGGTTAAAATTCACCGTCAAAATCACCTGTAAATCATTCTTCCCTTGGGAAGATTCTCTCCACTCTGTAGAATCTGGCACGTGGAGAACTGTCCTACCATTACCAGAAAGTTTCTTGAATGGAGTTGTGGAAGCAATACATAGGATTTGATAAAGCACAGCTGTAGCTTATGAGCAAGTATCTACACAAATGCTACTGTTTGCAAAACAGTGTTGGAAAAATGTCATGGGATCCAGATGAAAATGAGCATCCAAAACCACACTGATGTTCATATCTGTACAGTTTTTAAGTCAGAACATAAGAAATTTTTATATAGCATGATAAAGCACTATATATACATCAAAGAATTATACAGATCCATTAAAAATTTCTTTCCTATCTGTACTTCCCCCTATTTTTCAATAATATGTAGCTCTTTCCATATGCCAAATGCCTTCTTTTCACATGCTTCCTTTTCTTATTCTGCCCTGTGCATGCAAAAATGGTACCACAGAAACCCTTTCTGAAGGATTTACCAAATCTAAAAATCTGATATTTTGCAGGTTTGAAGTGCTATTTTCTTTCAGCTTTACTTTAGACATTGATCATAATGACATTCCTAGAAAATTTTTGAAAAAGCATAATCTGATCTGTCTTTCAATGTGAAATGTCTGCAAACTGGAATCTAGGTAGAAGACTAGATTTGAAACATCCTTTATGAATACTGATTGAAAAATTAATTCATATACAGCATTTCAAGATGCAAAGAATATATGTAAAGAACAGCTGAATATAAGAGTATCAGGGAGAGAAGGCTTCACATACCAAGAGCTACATAATAGGTGAATGATGGCATTTCTGAGCTAGCATAAGAACAGAAAAAATCCACTGGCTTTCCACTACTATACATGAACAGATGATACATCCTGAGCAAGTCCTCTGCTATGCTTCACATCTTTCTGTAAGCACTTACTGCTCCAAAGGCAAAGTTTATTTAGGATAGTTTGGTTTCTTTAAAATACTGCTCAAACTGTGGGTCTATACTGATACTAGTCAGTTAGCTAAACCAGGACAGCTCTTGTTGAATTGGGCATTCAGAAAGCTGCACTGGGAGCTTTGATTCTGCCAAGTACTTCCATGAACTCATTACAGCTGACTGACATGAATCAATAATGAAATAAACTGGAAAGACCCTGATGCACAATGCATTCCAGATGGTGCATTTTATTTTGGCTCCTAAATGAACTCGAAATCTAAAGCCTACAAAGGAAACCTGCTAACTCATTAAGAAATTCTTAAAATGTGCCAATGTGGAATGATTTTCACATTGCCTAACCTAAAGCCCTCTCTATTTACTTGCCTCACTAAAAGGCTAAACCTCCCTGCAAATCCTACATACACATGGGGACAACTTGTGCAAAACCCACAACTTAAATGTTCTGTATCCCCCTCAGCAGAAGGATATCTTTCTCAATTACAATATTAATATAAGAGAAAAAGGCAAAGTAGGCATCTAACCAGAAATTAAATAATATGGTCTAAACACACTCCCTTACCCACTACTCACACACTCAGTCCTACCACAGTATTACCTACACCTATGATTTGAGCTCTACAGGCAGTAAATTGGGCCATCCCTTTCAAAGGTGTAAAAATATATTCATACAGGCTTCATTAATATGCTTTGATATATTCACTTAAAAATTCTTTGATCACATCTTTTAAAAATACCTTGCTGGTCTAAATTAAAGCTGTTAGGAATCAAAACAATTCACATTTTTGAATCAGTGAATGATTTCACTAAGGATGACTTATTTAAAATGAAAACCCCTCTGGAAGCAGGTGCAAAGCTAAAACATTGTAAATATGTTACTCCTAAGATAACTACATTAAAAAACACACCAGTTTTTTGCCTCAGCAGGTGATATATGTCTCAGGGGATTCCACGAGGAAACAGGCAAAGTCGAGCTATAAACAGGAAATCAAGATAAAATGATGTTGGTGTAATTAAGAGATATGGAAATCCTTTCAACCCTATGAGTGCTCAACTCTTCCTGAAAACTGCCATAAAACTTATGAAATCCATGCAGCAGAAACTGCTAAATGTGCAAACGCTCTCATTATCCCTGTCAGTACTGTTGGTTGGGTTGCTGTGTCACCATGAGTCAGTCAATTACACAGTCACTTTCATGAAGGGTATTCATTCCAAATAATTATCTCTGCCTCATTTCCCAGAGTTTGTGGTCTAGCTACTTTCTCATTTCATATTCCTTTCCAATGGATTCTGTGATTCTATTTATTCTCTCAGATAGCCTTCATCTCCAAGGATTTCCATCTCAAAGTTTTTGGGAAACTCTGATAGATCCCATGCAGGAGTGAAAATCCATCCCTTTAATTCACATAATGCAAGGAATCTGAGATGAAGTTATAGCTACTGAAATTTGCAATTTTCTTTCAAGGATAAGCATGTTTTTTACTTACATACCTTTTTCAAAATTTTATTTCCTATATAATGTGGAACTATGTGACATTTTCTCTTTCAAAAAGCCTTACATAGTTTTCCATATATGACAGAAGTGATACGTGATAAAGAGAGCAATCATATGAGGATGTGTAGTGATCTTTTCTGGTTGTTTTACTGCTTTCTTCCCTGGCATACTAATAACCACTGATATGACCTTTATTGTGGTTATAAATTTACTGATCTCTTTCCATAAAAAAAAAAAATCATCAATCATTTTTGTATCTTTGCACTTCTATATTAAGATGAAAATGTTAAAAGACTATAAAAGACCCTCTGGCTTATTTTATTTTCCATATGAAACATTTAAGATAACTATTCTCTTCAGTTTTCAGGTACAATGAGTGCCTGGATTTCTGTAGGAATGCATTGCCAAACTGTGAGGTCTCATATGTTGTCTAAAGACATGCCAGTCACAAAGTATGCCATTTTTAGGATGTTTTCTTTGAATAAAAAAAACCACAACATTTAATATTAATTTTTCCTAGTATAAGTGCATGTAACATTTGTACAAGAAACTCCATTTGGCACATTATGGATGTTTTTTAATTGAGTGTCCTCTCTATTTTGTTTTGCATTCCCTTTTACAGTGGCATATCTTTTCTAATGCATTCCTAGCAGTCCAGCAAAAATACTAAGTGTCTAAATGCATCTCCCAAATCAGTCACTCCAGTGGATTCAAAATTTAGCCATCCCAGCTTAAAAAATGCAAGGAGAATATATTCATTTCATTGTTGACAATGATCCATGGCAATCTAGTTCAGGGAATGAATGATCTAGATCACCTGTTCAGGTTGCAAGCTGAGACAAATTAAATTCATGGTTTGATAAAGGCAGGCTACTGTTACACAGTACTTCCAAAAGGGAGTTCTCCACCACTTAGAGCAGGAGACTACACTAATGACTTGAAAACAAAACAGATTTACTAAGTGCTTTTTCTGACAAAATCCACCTTTCTGCTTAAAATTCACTTTAAAAACTACTTTGGAAACATTCTTCTATTTACACAATGACATAAGATGAAGAAATTCTCCACCCAAATGTGCAAAGTGGAAGAAATTTTACAACAAGCATTTTAAAGGTTAAACTACTGTACTTACCAAGCCAACTTCTGTTTAAATATACTGACACAAACACTGGAGGGACCGTGAAGAAATCTACCACTGAGTTAACTTCTAGCCAAAACCATAGCTTGTCATTGGCTGCTATAAACTGCAAAGAAAAAAGAAAAAAAAAAAAAAGAGGCAAAGAGATGAAATAATCAGATTATTTTCATGCTGATTGCAGGTATCTGTTCTAAAATATTAAACTCAAAAATAAGTGTAGTAACTGATGTTTTAGGTCAGTCCAGACAAAACATGTCTCACTGGAAAGAAGACTGTATTGCAAATTTCTTGATAATAACACTGAAATTAAAATGAAAGGTCTAACTAGAGAGATAGATCATCTACATTATCAGTTGTAATATCTGCCCTAAAATGCTTGTTCCACATTTACTGACAATGTATCAGTAATATAGAAAAGTGTAGGCAATTATAAAGCATTTGGAAGTACATCACCTTTGTTCCAGCACACCAAATATGCTGGTAGTAGTCTAATCATGTATTTGCTGTTCACAAGTTTCTCAATACAGAGCGGTTTAGAGTCCCATTATTACAGGTCCCGAGGAGATCAGTGGGTGACTACTACAAGGCATAGTTCAGGACTGCAGCAGCACTTCAGGCTTTTGAATGAAACCACTTGGTCATTTCTCTCTCTTGAATATGAAATCAGCCCAGGGAAACTGGCAAGCTTAGATGCCAATGGCATCATAGTTAGAACTTGCCTATGTGCTTAAATAAGGTGAAATTACCATTCGCACTTTTGAATAATTAAAAAGTAATTAAAACATTTGCTTTATACAAACATTACATGTAAATATACAAATAAAGGGAAAAAAACGAGTGTATCATGAAGATATTTAACGGAGGGGTTCTATTTAAGTCTTAAAACTTTGACTTACACATTTCAAAACAATGCTCATATTTTTTGCATTAAAGAAGATACTAATTGTCTTTCTTTCAAAGAAAATACAATCTCTATTTCAAACACCATATACAGCAGCTGCCTTCCCTCCCTGCCTCTTGCTACCAAAGAGACACTACTTACACGCAAGCCGAAGTAGAGTAGGAAGAACACATTGAAAGCCATGTCGATCTGTAATGTGAAATCTTTGTAGAAATTCTGGCAGGATTCTATTGGGCTATTTAAAAGACAAAGAAATCAGAATAAACTGTCAGTATGTGAGTTTCTACTCTGCTGAGAATTGTTTGCATTTCATTAAAGACCTTGATCCAGAAATCATGTTTCTGTTTTCCAGTCGTTTACAAGATACAAGCAAGCATTTCAAAGGAACTATTTCATTCATTCAGTTAGTCATTCATACAGTATTTATATTCACCTCTTCAGGTAAGATTTGAGAATTAACATGCAGATACCTTTAGGAGAGGACAAGCAGGAGAATACCTCAGGATTGCTTAACCCCACATTAACCCTTAAAGAACTGACTTCTTTCTAAAGGAGACACAGCTATGATACTTTAGGAAGAAACCTAACAAGTACACAGGTACAGTGAAACATTACAAGCTTTTAATTCATAAAACCTTTTTAAAAAAATAGTTGCTTATGAATACATTACCCATTAGCAACCTGGAGTACTTAGTCTTGTAGAATCCCTTGATTATAAAAAGTTGATTGGATTTTTTTTTTCTTTTTCTCACTTCTTTTTTTGTATGGCCATTTAATGTACTTTATGTACAGTACTATGAACTGAGTAGAAAAGCAGCATAGCCCACTGGTAAAATTAAATAAGAAAATAAATTGAAGAATTTGAAGCAGTACTCTAAGGGTTAATTTCTGCATGCAGGTTAATTAAAATACCCTTGTGTGTATCAGGCAGCCATTGCAAATTTTAGCTTCTTATTTTATGCTCTATTTGACAGTGGGACAGATCCAAAGCTTGCTCTATACAAACTGGTACTTTATAAATATACTTTTATCTAAGGAAGGTGGTAACTTCCATAAGTATCATCAGTGATTTATTTGTAAGGTTTCTAAAACAGGTTGGTAAAGCCACAGTCCAATGTTTTAGTCAGAGACCAAAGTGAAAATCAAGTCCCAATATATGTTGATGTATATACTATATATATATATATAAAAAATGTCCCACCATATATACATATATATACACACATATATTGCAAATGATCATGTGTTCATCACAACTGTAATAGAGGGAAACTAGAACGTAGATCATTTGAACATCTGGAGCCCTAGAAAACTCCTTTTAGAAAAGCAAAAATTTGTTGGCTTTCTAGATCAAATAAATCACTGAACATGAATGTAATACCAGTTAGTATAGCAGTAGTTCTGCAAATATAATGCTAGACTGCTCAACAAGCAAGATTCTATGCTTATGAATGTCAGGTACCTAACTTAAGGCATAAAGGAAATTACCTGGACTACCAGGTCATTACACATGCAGCCAAATTTTCCATTCCTTGTATACATTTCAGGTCAAACAAGTTAATTACAGCATGCTTTCTCCTGTCTCTAGATGCATGAATGTATACAGCAAAATTCTCCTTGATGTACAATAGCTTCATATTTTAAGAAGCTTCAGTGCTACAGGAAATTTTTTTAAAACTGTTTTTCAAAGGCTATTTGAAAAGGCATTGAAGTTATTAGACACTTTTGTTATAGTTCAAATAAAATTGATTTACAAGAGCAGGGAGAAGGGAATAGAAGCCATATGTTAACATACAGGAGAGCAGACAATACCTCATATTTACAAACACAGTTTTAGCTACAAAAACAGTGGATGTAATTTGAGAACCCAACTGGATAATTTTCTGTACGGCACTAATGAGAACAAAGGATTTTGTCAAAATAAGGCAGGCCACACACTGAGTCACAGTGCACCCTACCAACAGGAAATACAGAGGAACAGAATCAACAGCCCTGCACCAACCCTTAACTCCAGTTGAGGTTCCTGCAAAAGCTGGAGAAATTCACTGAAGCTAATGGAATTGCAGAGGCTTATAACCAGGATAGAGAGCAATTCTTAGTTAAGGTCAGCTAAGGTTGCAGCTAACAGCTCTACTTTTGTGTCACTACAAGATCTGACAAATTACCTAACGCATAATAAATATCTTTTTTTTTTTTTGTAAAACACTTAGCACAATGGATGACAATTCTGATTTGTGACTTTTGTTCACCTAATACCAAAACCACTGTTTCTCCTAGTCATATCCTTTAAACTTCCTTCATTTCAAAGCACTTCCCTCTCTTTCAATGTTTAAGTTGCCCATTTCAAATAAAAACACAGCATCCTTTTTTTTTATTTCAAATGGTGATTTTGTCAGAAGGGCATGACACTGAAGAAATCACCAATTTTTTCACAGATGGATTATAAAAGATTTTAAACATTCTAAATTAAACTTTCTGTTTGGATTTTTTATTTTTCTTCTCACCAGTAGCTGACATCTGAGCTGGCAGAAAAATAGGGCCACTAATGTTTATCATTGCACAATTCAGCCTGCTGCAGAAAGAAGCCAATTTGAAACTTGTCTTTACACCGAGTTTCCCAAAACCAGAAATGCTGTAAGTACTTCTTGGTAGTGGACTAGGGTCTCCAGAACTAGTAATAATACTAACAAAACTCCCTGGTTTATATTATAATCATATGGCGTATCCTATGGGATTTCACCCCATTAGGGCAGCAAAAGTTTCACTTCTGAAAAAGACAACAGACTACTAGAATTGTTTTTACTCCCCTTCCCTGCATGGTTCCATACATTTATACCACAAAAACAGAGGAGAAACTATGAGAAAATCAATGAAATAGCATACTAGCAATGAGAGGAAAGATTTCATATAACTAGATAAAAATTACAGTAATGATGGAACACTAAATTCAATGGGCACCTCCCCCTAAAAAAGTGGCAGGATCAATACTCCAACAGCTGGCATGCACATCTGGTAAATGAGCCAGCTAGGGAAGGAACCCCACCAGAGCTGTTTTTCTGAAGAGAGAAGGACTGGTGGTTGATGTGACAACAGGAGGTTGTCTTGGGCACAGCAATCACAAAACAGATTTTGATTTTTGAAGAAATAATGAGGGGGGCCAGCATCATAAACAGGCCAAAGCCTGCCCCTAATGAGAGGGGGTTGAGAAAGACCCTTGGGATGCAGTCCTGAAGGGCAAAGGAGTCCAGGAAGGCTGGACATGATTCAAGATGGAAATTTTAAACACACTGAAGCAAGCCAACCCTATGTGTCAAAAGATGAGCAGGGAAGACCGTCAGCCTGGCTGAATAGAGAACTTTGGCTCGAATTCAGGAATAAAAGTGCATAATCTTTGGAAGAAGGGCCAGGCAACTCAGGAGGGCTTCAAAGAAGTTGTGAGGTTATGTAGGAGAAAACTAGAAGGGCCAAAGCCCAACTAGAACCAAATCTGGTTACTGGCATAAAATACAATAAAAAACATTTCTAGAAATGTATTAGAAACAGAAGGAGAGCTAAGTAGAATCTCCATCTTTTTACTGGATGTGGGGGAAACATAATGACAAAGAATGAGAAGTCTGGGGTACTTAGTTCCTGCTTTGCAGTCTTTAATAGTAAGAGCAGTTGTTTTTCAGGTACCCAGTGCCCTGAGCTGGAAGACACATGGGGAGCAGAATGAAGTCCCCACAATCCAAGAAGAAATGGTCAGTAAAATACTACACCATTTAGACACAAATCAAGAGGGCGGCATGGAATCCACCCAAAGGTACTGAGGGAAGTGGCAGAAGTGCTCACCAAGCTACTTTCCATCATTTATCAGCAGACCTGGTTAGCTGGAGAGGTCCCACCTCACAGGAAGTTAGAAAATACGACACCCATCTACAAGAAGGATCAGAAAGAGGATTCATACAACTAAAAGCCTGCCAGCCTGACGTTGGTTCTGGGGAAGGTCATGGGGCACCAACACCTTGAGCCAGCACAGAGCACCTGTAGGACACCACAGGATCAGGTTCAGCCTGTTTGGGTTTGTGAAAGGCAGTGCAGCTTGACCAATCTGATCTCCTTCTATGACACGGCGACTTGCTTGGTAGATAAGGGAAAGGCTGTGAAGGCTATCCAGACTTTGGTCAATCTTTATACACCATTTCCCTCAGCATTCTACTGGAAAAACTGGCTGCTCATAGCTTCGACTAGCTAGGTAAAAGACAGGCTGGGTGGCTGAGCCCAAGGAGTACAGCAAAAATCTTGATCTATGATCTGGTCAAGGGAATTGAGTGAGTCCTCAGTCAGCTCACGGATGACACCAAGTTGAGCAGGAATGTTGATCTGCTAGAGGGTAGGAAGGCTCTGCAGAGGGATCTGAACAGGCTGGATCCATGGGCTGAGGCCAATTGTAGGAGGTTCAATAAGGCCAAATGCCTTGTCCTGCACTTGGGTCACAACAGCCCCATGCAGTGCTACAGGCTTGGAGAAGAGCAGCTGTAAAGCTGTTCATTGGAAAAGCACCTGAAGTTGCTGATCAGCAACCAGCCCACAGTGAGCTAGCACGTGCCAAAGTGCAAGGAGGCCTTTTAACAGGAAATGTGTGTCCAGCAGAACCAGGGAAGGGGCCATCCCTGTGTATTCAGCCCTGTTGGGGCCACCCCTCGAGTGCTGTGCCCAGCTCTGGGCCTCACACTGCAAGACAGCCAGGGGCTGAGGCAAGAACACAGAAGGGCAACAGCTGGGGAAGGCTCTGGAGGGAGCACAAGGGCGCTGGGGCTGTTCAGCCTGGAGAAAAGCAGGCTCAGGAAGGACCTTACCACTCTCCACCACTCCCTAGGCGCAGGTTGTAGCAAGGTGGGGGTCGACCTCTTCTCCCAAATATAAGTGACAGAACAAGAGGAAATGGCCTCAAGTTGTGCCAGGGGAAGATTAGATTGGATATTAGGGAACAATTTTTCCCTGAAACATTGTCACACGTTGAAAGAGGCTGCCTAGGGAAGTGGTTGAGTCACCAACCCTGGAGGTATTTAAAAAATGTATAGTTGTGGCACTTAGAGACATAGTTTAGTGGAGAACTTAAAGGTCATTTCTAAAATAAATGATTCTATGATTCTCTAATATTTATAAGTACTCTGAAAGAGCATCTTTGATTATCTATCCAATTTTTACTAGTAGTTACGAAGCCCAGCTGTACAGTTATAATAGGCATAAACTACTTCAATCAGCAAAAGTGACTACAAGAGTGCTAACAAAATAATTCCATTTCATTTTACATGTATGGGGCAAAACTTTGACAGGGTGTTCCCAGCATCCTTAAAGCTTTGCTGCAAGCAACACTGAAGCCAGCACTGTGCATGACATTTTTACCACATGATGTACCACCTGTCATTTCAATTCAAAAGACCTTACTGCTGTTTAAAGAACTATTTTTGTCACCAGTTTACATCATGTATTTATTATTCTTGCTTATTTCTGGTTGGTTTAAAATGTTTCTAATGCATCAAATGTTTCTACTGGAATTATTCCTTGAATAGTCATAAAATGAGTGGGAGAGAGCAAAAAATGCTTTTCAATGTTTTCTGAAATTGCTTCTGTGAGTATATTAACATGAAAGTTCCCACAGAAGCCTTCAGATATTTCCAGGATTTTTGAAATTGCAACAGAGTTGAAAATAACTTGAGTGGTTTTCAGTGCACCATGTCACCTCTTGACAGGAGCTGTAAAGCCCATTGCAAGCTTAGATCAAGGCCCCAGTAAGAGCAATCTCTGTCCCAGCACAGCCACTGCCACCATGACCACACAGAACAAGGATAAGGAGCTCCACGCTCATTCAGACTTTTGACCAGCTTTGCAATCACAGTGACAGCTGTCTGGAGGATTTTACATTAAATGTTCCCCACCATGATGGGAAAGCTTTTGTACACCCAATTCAGCACTTGAAATAACTACACAATCTGCAATTTACAGTTCTTCCCTAGGTAAGGAAGTGGACTCTTGTATTTTTGGCACATCGTACCAGCCTGCTCCTAATGGGTTTTTGCCTGTTATTTTCCTCTAACTTTTTAAATGACAAGGCAAGCAAAGACTAAGATGGATGCCAATTCTTACCTATGTATATTTTTATTTTAGAAAAGGAAAATGTTTAAGACATATTAATCTAGTTGCATTTTGTCAGGTGTTTCAAAGATACGTATGTTAAACTTTCATAAACCACCACAGAAGAAATTACTTCTACTGAAACTTCAAGGAAGTACTGATGTTAATATTTTACTACAGCTGCAACAACTTCAGAACTTTAGGAAGCTATTAAAAATTTTAGAAATTCAGAGAATTTTCCTAATTTACAATTGTAATTTTTGCAAATCTGCTTTCTGAATGGTGGATGAAAAACCAAATTCATTACAGAAACATGATAAAAATATTTTAAAATTTAGTATCAATAAAATAAAACATAAAATTTAAAGTAGTGATTATATGAAAAATCACTAAGTTTTTATTTCCTGTATTCATGACTGTTTTCAGACTGCACAACAGTACATTATATGAAAAAACAGTAAAATGTGCACTTTCCATCAGAAGGAATGTCCATTGAAGAGAGAAAATTTTAAAATGAAATTATAGCTATGTACAGAAATACCAGGTGATGCTCCTAAAACATAAATAACACAAATAAATTAATAAATAAGAGAAACCACTCAATATTTGGAAGTTAATTAGTGCTGCATCATTTGAAGAGATTACACTCACTGCATTTTCCAACTGTATTTCAATGCAATTAATATCTATCAATTTGGGCATGTAAATTTTCTTTGTACATAAACTGCTAAAGTGGTGGGTTTTTTTCAAGTTATTTTGTTTTACTGGAAGCTCCTCTTTAATATTGAATTCTCTCAAATTTACTTCTAGAGCAAACCAAATTTCATGAAGTCTAGAGTAAAAAAATTGGCACAAAATCGATATAGTAGTGTCTGTTTATACTCCTTTAATACATGTTTTAAACAGTACAGCAAAAAAGAAAAATAAGTTGCTTATGGTTAGGACTTTAAACTCTTTTTCAGTGATGTATTACTAAAGTAAAACTACAGAAAAGCCACATGTATCATTTAGTAAAAGCAATTTTTATTCAAGGCTGAAGAGTTTACTTCTGTATGGTTTAGTCACACAGCCCAGAAGAAATAAGCAGTCAAAACCTTCTTTACTGACACAGGCATGAACAAATAGTAAAATAACACAGATGCTTATCCAATGTATACTTTGTGGAACAAATATTCTAATTAAAACAAATCACCAAGACTAAATTAGAATCAAAGATGTCAAACATCTTAAAAGGAACAGAGAGCGTGGCATATTTTTTCTTACTTCAATGGCTTCCTCACTCATTAACCCTGTGAGTCCCACAGTAAGAAAAACATTATTTTCTTACAGTATCTGTATTCATCTTCTAAACACAAGGTGCTTGCTAAATGCATCTCAGTTTAGAAAGCCCTTTTTTGAGTCATAGCCCCAATAAAGTTTTTGACCACAAGTATTTGCTAAATTACCTCACTCTCCCTTGACATGACGTGGGGCACCACTGGGGAGCTTGTGCTGCCAGCACTTTCAGTTAGTGCTGCAGGAAGTGCAGGCAGAGTTAAGCTGGTTTCCTTGCCAAGGAGGAAGCAAAGATCCAGCTGGATCACCAGAAGAAGGCATTGCTGAAGGCAAGGTGAAGACCCACTTGGCCTGTAGGAGAAATGCCACATAATCTACTGCCACAGCCCTAAGACCTGGGTCCATAAAACTCTGTGGTATCATGTCAAGCCTGCTTAGAGATATTTTTCTGAGATTTTGTGCACCTGGAGCTAGTGAGTGAGAGAGGAGCAATCCCTTTCTCACCGAATTTTGTAGACAATTATGGCCTGATAGCTGAAGATGATGCTGCAATCGATTCTTGTATCTTCTTATATTATTTATATTTAAACCCTATTTGACCACTCAACCTTCTACATCTAAATTCTTAGCTGTTTCTCCTACACACACAAAGTGGGTGAACTTTCTGCTCCTGAAGTGTTTCATTGTCAAATCCTGAAGTACTTTGCCAAGTACTTTTCTTTTAATTCTCAACTCTGACTCTCCTTTGCTTAATGGATTAAACCATATTTGTCTTTCCACTCACAAAACCCCTCAACTTCAGCATGTGATGAATTTATTTTGGATTACTCTGTTTTACTATATTGGTTTCCATCTCCATTTCTGCAGTCTACACGTGGAGTGGCCTCTGCTCTTCACTTTGATTTGCACCTCTCACTTTCCTTCTGAAAATACTTTGATGACCTTAGGCTCGCACACACTAAGCTGTCTTTGAACTACATCAACAATCAGAATCCTCTTTGTTCAATTTTAAAATAAGAAAAATACAAATCTGATTAAAATTAAACTGTCAAATAACGTGAAATAAAGCTATCTTATAAGATTTCTTACACTGTGTTTAACCTACACTTTATAATTTGCAAGTACTCTGCTTTTCAGAAAAAACCCCAAGAACACGTTAAATGTCTGTCCTTACTTCCCTTTTCTAATTTCTATTACAAACTTCTTCTACTATTCTTTACAGTCTGACAGATCACAAGCTGGCATTAGAATATTACCCTTCTATTTCTAACCTAATTAAACAAATGCATCATGACTCATCTGTTCTGTAAATGCTTTCTACAACTAAGTTCTTCTATGCAATCTCCCTAATACCTTGGGAGGGAACCTTGGCAATCTCTCAGACTAATTTGGGGAAAAATGCACAGGTTTCCCTATTGTCCTTCAAAAAACATTCCAATATCAGAAGGAAAAAACCAACAAAACCAGATCAATATGTATTGAATTGGCACAACTGTGTCTTTTAGTAAACATTTTTCTCAGAATCAGAGATTATTTTTTTTCTTTTGATCCTTTCACTTCTCTGCATCATGTCATAAAGAACGGGGCTTAAGAGTTTATGTTATTCTTATTTTCCCCTTTGACTGAAATTTATTTAAAATTTAAACATATATTTGAATGCTGTGACTTGGCAGTTTTTAATGCAAAATTAAATCTATTTAGAAACTAAGACAGATATGGAATTCCAGTGTGAAAGATAAAGAAGCTCCTAGTTTGAACTTCTGTCACATCCACATACAAAATTAGGAGGCAAATTTAGTTGGCAAAACTGCAGAACAAAGGTCTGCTTTCCTGATGCTCATCTAATGCTACCAAATTTACAGAGCTATTTGCAATTGGCAACACACCAAGTGACAGCCAAGTAACATGGACAATAATTATTTTACCTAAATGAACTAATAAAATTTTGTAAAGTTCAGCATAATGCTGTCAGTTTCAATCTCTCTTTTTCAAGTTTTCCATTAATTTGAAGCACATCATGCTTCTTCACAGACTCCCCAGTAAAACATAAGCCAGTGTTCTACAACACTCAAGCAAAAGCTAATTTTTTGAGCTAATTTCCTCAGCCCAAACACAAAATTACATACGACAGCAAAAAAAAGAAAAACTTATAATTTTACATTTAATTATTGGGATATACAGAAAAAAATACATTTAAATTGCTAAATCTGAAAGCAACATAATAATTTCCTCAGGATGCGTGGCTATTCACTACTGTCTGCAGTATGGGTCTTTCCTAATTTTTTAAACAGAAGTCAAAGGAAGGTCCCTGAAGAACAGCAAAACACCCAGGAGCTCAGTATTAGAACACGCTTCAGGGAATGGCCTAGAATCCTTCTCCATAACTTCCAACTTCTTTCAGTAGTGTATAAAAGACAGAGCAGGTGCTTTCTGCAAAATACACCAGTAAGATTCTCATCCAAAGATACCATAATTTGAAAATGTTTGCTAAGAACCACATGGATAAGGAGAAAGAGCTCATTATTTTATTTTGCATTACATTCCTTAATTTCTCATCATGAGCTAGGAACACTGGCAACTAAAAATAGCATGACACTACCTTGACAAAACAATCTCCCTGAGGAAAAATCAATTCTAAAAAAAGGACAGCACAACAATGCCTGGGATCACATTTTTAATTACATAAAAAGGATTTAATTTTAATAAAAAAGATTTTGTGAGAGACTACTAACATCCCAAAGAGAAAAATATGAGTATACTCTTTCAACTAACCTTACTTTTTTGGACAAATTTTAATAAGCCACTTCAGTTTTATCTCTTATACTGATTGTATTATGAAATGACTTGGTTGAACTGCATACCTCAATTACTAAGGTTGACAATCTTGATAATTTCTCTTCTACATAATGATATCTTTCTATTACTTCTTCTCTCATTGTTACCTAACAGCTTTTATCCAAGTCTATCTAGGAGTAGTAAGTTGTAGCTGCTCATGCAGAAAAGAGAAAATAATTGGTGACATGAAAATGCTGGCAAGTCATATGAATACTGGACCCCTTCCCATGTTGACATTGAACTAACAAAAGGAAATGAATAAAGTTAGTGAGAAGTATATCAGCAGCATAAAACCTTTCCATTTATAACATAGAGATAAACACTGGAGTAGCTCCTTTGGAGAGATGGTGAATCTCAGAATTTTAAAACAGTAAATACTTTTCAGCCAGGCTTATATGGACCACTTACAGTCCTTGCATTTGCATGAATCAATAGCATGACCTATATATGAGATATTTGTAAAACTTCCTCTTTTTTACCAGAGGGCCTACAAACCATTGAACTCTTTGATATGTGTCTGTTTCATAAAATTTATCTACAGCTACTCTTACCTTGCAGCAAGAATGAATTCCTGAGATTCCTTGCTCTATTCCTGAGATTCCCTGCTCTATTTGTTTGCAGCTGCCATCTCTTAAAACTACCTATCATTGCCTTTCACATTTGCTGTCCACTTTCCTCAGACTCAGTTTTCAACAGCCCACCATCATCATTTCCAGCTCCAACTACTCCTCCATCTCAGTGCCTTTGATCATTCTCTTGATACTGTCATCCAACTTTTAAAATTCTCCCTCATCTGACTTATTTGAAAAAATATATACAATGAACAAAAATTGGAATGTTTTTTATCTATCCTCTTTGATTAGAATTTTTTTTCCTTTTGTATATTAGCAAAGAACAGGGCTCTAATTTTCTGTTTGATATGCATAACTGATTTCTACAGATGATTTTGAATGTACTTTTCATACATTTCTTGCTAGCTTACTAACCGTAACTTAAAACAAAAGGAATGTTGTCCTATGAAATTCAGTCTTATTTCAACCATTCTAACTGAAAATGACAAGAATACCAAATAAACTGGAGTGCAAAATAGTTACAGTTCATTCATCTGTCTGTTATTTCTAGAATTCCCTCCTGTGGTATCGTGGTGAAAAATATCTGGCTACTCTCTAGTTTTACTGAATAGAAATAAACTTAAGCTTAAGATATCTCATTTGGCTTTAACAACAGTGAATAATGTAAATGAGCAATGCAAGTCAGAAGTATTGCAAAGTGGTAGAAATTTGTCATTACATTACTGAATCAGCTTCTTTGGTCAGGCTAATAGCACGATCCAAATCTATTATTAACCCTACAAAACCTAGTCACATTGTGTTAATAGTAATTCTAAAGCAGTCCCAATACACAGTTACACCAGGCAGAATATATTGATTCCTATTTCAAATGAAGGCATAATATGAACCATAAAAATTCTTTTCAAAAACCCACACAAAATCAGAAGATATTTTAATCCCAAACAAATTATCATAATTTCAGACTCCCCCTTTTGTTTCTCTTGAGGACCTCTAAGCCTTACTCACCCCATCAGTAAAAAGGTTTTCTAAAGCTCCTTGCTCAATTAACCCCTAAGGTACATTTAGGGTACCTCAGGTCATGCAGCTCAGCTGCTCCCCTTCCAACTATGAGATGTGTAGTATATCCTTATAACCTGCCACAAGGAAGCCTGTATTTGTATACTAGTTGCACTTTCCTAGCAATACTGAACAAGTGACTTGAAGTAAAAAACCTTTCAACTACCAAGAGTAACCATTTAAGATCTTTGATTATACCCTGAGCATCACAGTAGAGCTGTTTAAATTCCTCTGCCTTGAACCAGCTCTGGACATAATCAACGTCACATTCACTCCTAGCATACATTAACAGTCATGAAAATCCCTTCTGCCAGTTTCCCTTTTTTTTTTTAACCTAGACCCCTGAAGAGTCTTAATTGCATGTACCTTTACAAGCAAAACACATTATACATTTCTCTACCCATAAACTCCTCTGCTGTGGTTTAATTTCCACATCTACATGACTGAAATCTAGTAAATTTTCCTTCTTAGAAAAGCTTGTGTCACAGCTGTTGCAGCTGTGAGACCTGATTATTTACCACCACTGGCTTAAGTGCAATTACCATATTCTTAAGGCAAAATGCTGACTCTATGAAAGACTCACTGAATAGCCACATTTACTTGCAAAATAATAGAAGAAGTTTAAACAAAGAAGAAATTAGGAAAATACTTAAACTTTTCAGAAAAAATTAGCCTGAAGCCTAAGTGACAGTCTCACCCAGTGGTTTTTCTAAATGGGAAAGGCAAGGCTGCTTTTAGGCAGATTGATGACACTATGCCTTTCTTTTACAGCAGTAACTTTATCTCCATTAACAAATGGAATAAGAAACTGCCTACAGCTGTAGCAGTTGCCAAATCAATTATTAGAATCCTGATATAAAAGTACTTTACATAAATATAAGAAAAGGATTATAGGAGAGCTAAAAATTAGGATATAGTAGCCCTTTTTTCCTAACACCTCTCAAAATGGTTTGCACTGTAACATCCATCACCTTTGTATCCTGGCTGCTGTGCATGAGAGAACAGGTGTTTAGATGAACTTACACACTGAGCTACTGGAAAGTCAAAAGGACTGGTAAAATAATCCCATTTGTACTGAGAGCAGAAAGAATTTCATTTTACTGTATAGATATATGTCTGACCTGGTTTAGAGTACTAACAGAATTTTCCTTCATTGTAAAGGGGGGGTAAAAAAAAGGAACTGCCATTATATATGGAATCTAAGAATAATACAAAAAAATTAAATCCTAGGTAATCCTGAATAACACACATTCTTAGCATAGTATCAGCATGTAGGTGGCATGACAAGAGCTGTAGAAATTACTTCCCTTTTGTACTACTTTGAATATATTGTATGTTTTCATTAAGTTACCTGCCTAAATGTACACACTAAGAGCATATTTTCACTTTATATATGCCTGTTTTCTATGACCATTTTTCAAATACCATAACATTCTATATTATAGGCCCTCAAAGTTAAATTTATACAACCAATAGTACCTATTCACCAAGAGGAATATTAATTTGAAATCTGTGCAGTAAACTAATTGTAACTTCCAAGCATATACTAAATGTTTGCACTGATCAACAGCACTAGAAAAATTGTGTTCAGACACAATGTTTCAAGTCACTACCCAGACTGCTCTTTCTCTCTCATCATTTTATCAGGGAAAAATAGGATTAAAATTCAATCACATCTTATACCGTGCTGAGGAAAGGTTCATTTGAATACATGTAAGAACATAGGAATAACAGGTTGGTTAGAATCACAATGTCATTTGTCATGGAAATTTCAAGCTGGGTTACAACTCTTCATATGAAACATCGCCATGAGTTTCGTAAATCAATAAATTTTAAATTATTTTACAGTTAATTTATAATTTAAAAACCCAAAAACCTATTGAAGTGAAAACACTTCCTAAATTCTGAATTTCAATACATTATTATTTACAGTCTTACCTCTTTTCACTGTCACCTGCTGCTGAAGTTGACAGCAGGGAAAGGATTGTCTTTCTGATAAGACTGGCACCACTCAGTCCTTGTCCCAACAGGGTAGTTAGTACATCCTTTCCCCCTCACATCTTGACCACACCAAAACTGTGCCCCTAGTCAATAAACTACTGTAATATGCTGGAAATTTAAATACATAGACCTGATACATAATATGTCCTATTCATTCTATAATAGCTTAACTAAAGTTAGTGACAAGCATAATTTACTTTCGCCCAAACTTTCTAATGTTATGGTTTTGTCTTTGTTTTTAATTCCATTTCATGCACTTAATGCTCTAGACTGCATTCAGTGTATACATCATTATGTAAGCACATTGGCATGCACAGGCAATACAAGAATAGATTATAATTAATCCCATAGACAACCAAAAAAGGTGAAGTTGCATCATGCAATGAAACCAGCTTGGCCTGGGCTGCCATGCAGAAAAAAACCTACATCAATGAGTCTGCTGTACGGCTCCTAGGTAAGAGTTGATATGAAAGAGGTGAGTTATTTCAGCAATGAAGTCACAGGCTGAAAATGTTTATACTACTGTAAACAAAATACTGTACATAGCACCAGTATTACTCAGGGATGGGGGAGAAGATGCTTGGAAAGAAGGACAAAAAGGATGAGAAAGAAGAGGGAGGAGGAATTATAAATTACAGTAACCAGTCTGAAATCCAATCAGTTCTTTTAAATAAGCATTTTGTTATTTCATCCAAAATAATTTCACTTAAGCTTTCAAAGCAAACCTGAATTTTCAGTGTATTTTGAAGAAAAAAAGATGAAATAATGAGATACAGAGCAACTTCAAAATGTCAAATGTGTTCAGTAATCAATGAATAACTAAAGATCATAAACACACAGATATGCAGAGGTGAATTTTTCAATGCAGTGCACAGGATCCAAAAAACACAAGCTTCACTGATTTGAATGCATAATCAACCAAACTAAATGAATATGGACAGTATAAAGGATGCATTGATATGGGTGATATATTTGGTCACCTTTTGCTGGTTTTCTAGTAAAAGACATGTCTGCTGAATAAAGCAGGGTTTTTTCAGAACTTGTGCTGAATTGCCTTTACCTTACTCACCTTCACAGCTGCACTGAACATAACAACATGACTGGAATTACAGAGTGACCACCTAGCCTGTTCTAAATCATGTACATTGGGCACAGTACTGCATAGCCTGATTCCAGAGAGTTCAGAAAGATCTAATTGAGCAGGTAATTTACTTTATTGCAGCATTCACTTGAGGTGCTACTCTCCGATGATAAATGCAAGATTTTGTAACGTTATAACATATGATTATGTGTGTTCCTTCACAAAAGGATTTCTTCCGTGTTTATCAATAGGTAATTGTTTCAAGCAATTTTTCTTAATTACCCTTAAATGTATATTACCACTCTATTTTTAGCACAGTTCACAAACATATAAACTACTTATGCAGGATAGCAATTCACACAACATCAAAAATAGCTTTAACAAGAAAACTAAATTTCACTTACTGTATAAGGTTTTAAATAGAATCTATTGCTCCCTTTGCAGTACAATTACTTTTGCTATCTTTGTTTTTATACACTAGTAGCTTTGTGAAATATTAATTTTTTAGTTAGTAAATTGTCACAGAAATTTAGATTAAAATAATATCAGATAATTGACAGTAGAAGTATTTTCTGGCCTCTTGAAATGTCTTAGAATATTTCTAGAGAACCCGGTCAACATATTTGTAATTTGACAGGTAAAAAATTTCTAAATTGTTCTTTCCGGATATAAAACCTCCAATTGTTCTACTCTTACATAGCGAAATTCACATTCTTTTTCTAGACAAACACTTCTAAATTTTTTAAAGAAATAGAACTTACAGTCAAGACTAATACCACTTTTGGCCACTGTGTGCTATTTATTTAACAAGGCTAGCAGAATCTTTCATTATTGCATAATAAACATGTGAATATTTTCTTGGGCGTACAGATATGCACTTACAAACTGCTGCACAGTGCATGCAAATGTTATTGCCTGAGAAGAAGGTTACTTAGTCAAGAGCAATTAAAGCACTGCTGACAAAGCCAGAAACCCAGTAAATTGTTTAAGGCAAGCAGATGAGGAGCCCAAAAATTTTGGAAGTCACAGACTTCCAAAGTGTACCATTCAAATAGCTACTGTACAGTCAGTAATCAGAACTCTGGCATACACAGTATGTACTATAACATCTATGTATGTATCACAGCACAAATGATACATACTATATATGTACACTTTCCCATTGTTGTGGAAATAGAAGAATCTTTCTTAGCTTACTTGAAAAGCATTGACTCAGCAAAAAGATGAAAAGCAGTCCTTAAATTTATTCTTAATAAAATCAATACATCAGTAATCTTTCATTTAGTTAGGATAGAGAAGTCCTCGAGATTCACACAGAACACAAAGCTGGTCTGAGTTCTACAATGTCATCACTGTGAATATGACCATGACAAAAGATAAGAATCATATCCTTGGTATCTGCTACTAATGCAGCAGAGCGTGACAGAAGCTACAAGTGTAAGGATCTCCAATGATCAGATTACACTACAGTTTAGCATACATTGACTCAACAGTTTGTCCTACCAACAGGAATTTTTTGCTATAAAACCAGCGCATTTGGAGATTGAACTATTAGGTGTAAGAAGAGATTCAGTCATCTGTTTTCAGACTGTAGCTAGGAACCAACCTCATGTTAGAAAAGTTTCCCCACTTCAGCTGAAGAAAAGATATCAAGCTCATTTATTTCCTAACAATCTACAATCTAAAATAGCAGGAATTTCTCTCTTTTTGGTGTAGCCAAAAGCCATAACAAACTTTACATACTTCATACAAGTCTTTTGCAAATTATAAAACCTAATCATTATGAAGGGTGGTATACTACTTAAAATAAATTACCAGAACTGTCAAATGTAACTAAGCTTCAGGGATATTTAGCCCTGGAGTAAATTCCTTCATACACTTGACCATAAAACTCCTTTTGATAAACCAGTTACTGGAAAAGTTTAGTTTGACAAAACAGGTGATCCAATTCCTAGTTGTAGTTTTCCGTTTTGAGGACCTGGTTTCACTTAACCAGGTAAGTGAGCTAGTAAGACTTCTGAACTATCTGACTGAAGATGGACATAAGCAAGTTCCTGGAACAACAGGGTGACTGGATTCATATCCATTAACCTGTGGTGTTTTGAACAATTACATTGCCACTGCATTTTAGCTACAAAACCAATTGCATTGAAGTTTCAAATTTTCCCTAGGCAGCAAAGCTTATTTAACTCGCATCAGACATTGATGTTTATGACAGAGAGCTGGTTTAGAGAAAAAGCTTTCTTTCCTATGAACTAAGAGTGCCTTGAGAGAAGCCTTGAGAAATCATGCTTAAAGACACAATGCATGTACTTAGTCATCCTTTCCCATCAGGCTGGAATAACACCAGCCTATTCTGATTGCTGCAACTGTTTACTTCACTTTTGTCCCCACCTCAAGCAAGCCCATTACTTTTCCTTTCCAAAATTCACTCACTTCCCAGCCAGTTTCTCTCACATAAAGAAAAAAAAAACAAACCCAAACCCAACTATATCCCTAATGCTCTAATTCTTCCTATAAACGCCGTCTAAGGATCACACAACAGTTTGCCCCTGTCTGCCCAGGATTTTCTCTCTAATGTGATTCCGTACTAGCAGCAGTTCCATGTAAGTGAATTAGCACAACAAATATTACTAGATGCTATGTTAAAGCACAGGCACAAATCTCTAGCATTGCAGAACATGTGTTTGGGATAACATGCACAACTACTGCACATGTGTTGATTTTATAATTTAATAAAAATGTTACAAAGGGGAATTTTAAAAATAAGTTTTCATCCTCTGGAAGAACCATATCTACACAAACACTTGGCAAGGGTGGAGTGCTGATATAACCAGGGAGCTTTGAGATACTAAAGGGAAAAGGAGGACACAGCAAGTGATATCCGAATCCAATGGTTTAACACCCAAACCTGGGTCTAGCCAAGGGCTTAGAGAAGCTCAGGAAAAAAGTAAGAACTGTAAGCTATAACTTATTCACTTTTAGTTTCTGCTAGAACATGCATAAGTTTTAAAATGGACATTTGCTTCTGAAACAGATATTGAAGTAAATTTGAATTACACTAGCACACAGACAAGTTTAGTCCAAATAAGTTCGTAACTGTTCTATGCATTTTCTCATTCTATGTCAGTAATGATACAACTAAGTACAAATATAAATTTTTTTAATCTGGGGAAAAGCCTTAGCTTTTCTCTTTTGTTATTTAGAGTTCAGATCACCTTTTCAACAATGAAGTATGGGTGAAATAATAAATGCAATATGCCATTATATGCAGGGATCACTTCCTGTTCACTTTAAAAACCTATTCTATTTACTTCAGAAGCAAGTCATCTGTGAGAGCATGATTAGCACTTCAATAGCAGAATAGAACTCATTCTCTTTTAGTTCCTGATTCCACAAGCCTAACTGTAGTGTTTTCATTAAGAATTAAACATGGGCTTACAAGCAAATAATACCAACCTGGTATCAAGACTTAAAGATTTAGGAAGGCATTTAATCACTTGTCCTGCCATAAGAAAATCATATCTGATATTGTATTTTCAGAACTTTAAAAGCAGTAATGAAGTTATTCTTTCTTCCTCAACAAGGGTAAAATTTTTATTGTTGCAACCATCCATTAGTTTTAAAGAGAGAAAGACTGACTGGGTTTTATATCTGGTAAGTGATTTGACAACACTGATTCTAGAAAACTGTAGTCAATAAAACTCGAGAAAGGAAAAAAACCAGAAACTGAGAAGGCAATCACTAAACTATGTCAGAACGTGGCAGCAGTTTGCTGCCATCCTCATGCTGGCTCAATCTAGGACTTAGAGAAAGGCTGATCCTCAGAATGAAATGCGCACCTGAAAGCTGAATCCAACTTTTACCCAGTTGCTAAATTCTTAGCAACCTTAGAAACATCCAAAAGAAAATCTGCTATTCATTTGACATTTCACATTTCTGAATAAGACACTAGTACAGAAACTAATATGGAAACACCATTACCCACATTTTACTCATTTGTTTCTCTAAGGCATCTTAATGATGCAAAGGAAGGATAAAGTTCATGAAGAGGTAGTCTGCATTCATTGGGTAGTATTAAAAACCTTTAAAATATGAGTAAAAAGTATAAAACATGCTTTATGTATTTTTTTATCATGAATAGACTTTCTTTGTCACTTTTTCTGTTAAGGTAAAAAGCTCTCATTACAGGTTAATACTTCTCCTTTATTCTCCCACTACCATCTAGATTCGTTATAGATGCAATAACTTTAGCTGAAAATGAACTTGTGTCTAGGATGTGTCTCTTCACTTTGAATTCTTTTATGGACTGAAAGGATGCAATTTTTCCAATGATTCATATACAGCAAATCGCTGTAAGATTTATATCATTCTAAGCTTGATTATGTGACTCCTTGAAGGGGATATGAGTGGCAGGAAGTTGGAGGAAAAATTAGCCTGTACAAAAACGTCCTGATAGCTTTAAGGCCTTTTTAAATATAATAAAACCCTAGAGACTGCTGAAACAAATATTAAATCTTGTAATAGCTGAACATTAAGATGCCCTTTTTTGAAAAAAAAAATTGCCTTTGGTGATAGCATGAGGAAGTGTACTTGAAGTATCCTTACAGATGGTTTAAACATTAGCTATGAAGCCTAAATACTTTCCTCTGATATTTTCTCTACAAACAGATAAACAGTTACAGACAGATAAGGCTGGCTGACCAAGTCCTGTAGAGGAACAAATATAAAGCATACCTTATTCTTAGATGACTCTTCAATTTAACATGGCTTTTATTTCTAAGAACATACATGAAAGTGAATGCGAAGGTTTAGAAGAAGTTACAATGAAGGCACTGAGCGCACGCCCAAATCCTATTGAGCATTCTTTGCCACAATCCAGGCACCCTTTGGTTCCTTTCCATCTCATGTGCTTCAGCCAGCAAACAATCAAATTCCTAGCTGGAATACCATCTTCCTTTTATCTCTTCTGACTAAGGACCTAGCTGCATATGAACCTCATAGAACTGCTAGTTGTACTCAGATGGCAGTGCAAACAGTGAGAAAATGAGCCAGTTCTGCTCTCTCTTCAGCAGGAGGCTGCTTTGCCCATCACTCAAACCAAAATCCTGGAGAGTGCATGAGCTACCAAGTCAGAGGAGGCACAAGATGAACGCAAGTAAACAAGGGAAGCACCACAGACCCCTTCCTACTCCCCACAATATTTTCAAGGAATGATGAGAGTAGAGGATAGACTGGCTTCACACCTCTCCCTAAATGCAAGAGGAGTCAATTCCTCTCTCTATTTTGTCACACAAGACCCGAGTCAGCCTGTGTCGTGCTCTCCACAGTGACAGCGTGCTGCTGCAGGGGTAACACTGCCCTTGCTCCCTGCAGCAAAGCAACAACTCTTTAGGAAGTGCAGAGGTACAGACAGGGGACATGTCTCTATTAATAGTTCTGCCTGAGCTATGAATAAACTTCTCAATACTTGTCTTGTGAAACTGATATCCTGATCAACATACCAGCAGTTACCATTTCCAAACTCCAGGTTCCCACCTGCTGTTTTTCTTTTGGTTATGAGTTTTAATTCTTCACCCAAATCAGCAGTTTGAATGAGAAATAGATTTTTATTTATTTTAATAGACCACCACTGAATCCCTCTCCTCCTCTACTAAATTATCTTTTCAAGACTTTATTATGATTAGGAAAATTATTTAAATAAACAGCTATGCACCTGCATAAAATCTTACAGCCGCATGGCATGAAGTGAATGCTCAGAATATTAATTTGCTTAGCAGGCCTGCTGTCATGCTAAGGTCTGTTTCCATTGTGTGTTACCCATTTGATTGCATGGAAATGTTCCCTTGGAAAATTTTGTTTCTATGCAACTGTTCCTTCATGAAAGTTTTTTTTTAAGTACTACATATGCATTTGTATGTACCTCGCAGACTTTGCTTTTGCATACTGTATCACCTACTTGGTATCCTCTGAGAATGCCAAAAAGTATATCATTCCAAAGACTGCTTTTCAAGATGTTGAGAAAAAGCAATCTCCAGTGTAATGTCTGCCAATTTTTAGATCTTAAACTCAGAGAATGAAAAATCTGCCTTTAAATAAATGCTGTCACTCTGCCAAATATACTCCATTTCTTCCTTCCCATTTCTGTGGTATTTTACCACTAGCCTGTAGCTGTCTGCTTGTTTACTAAAATTTTGGACCTAATTTTCTGTTCTGTTCTTCCTCTAGGCGTTCAGTCCTGGAGGTGAGGGGTTTTTTTTGTTTGTGCACAGAAAAGAGGAAGGCTCCAAACGTTCATCAGGGATCAGCCTTTGAGTGAGGCACACATGATATCAGAGCAGTCTCCACAGACTTAGATCTCATGCAGGCAAGTAATTTATTTTCATTTACCTCCTGCCTGAGAGTTGATTTCACTGATTAATCTACACAGGCAGGTTCATTCCTGTCTCTCCAAACCCAATAAAACTGTTAGTGACACTCCTAATCAATAAAGAAGAATTCCAATTTACGTTTCAATGTTAGTCACTTACACGCAAAAATTCTCTTTCTCCACAAACCCAAGTTTTATATATGTAGCAAGAAGAGTCAGAAAACTCCTTTCTGGTGTATTATTCAACTCAACCACGTATCAGCCATTACAGAGCTTCAATGCAAAACTTCCAAAAGGCTGTCAGTATTCTGTTTGCTGCTGTACCACTAGCTGGCATCATCCTATCCCAGCACCTTGGTTTCAATATGCTGATTGATTATTTAGCTGACAAATACAGACTTGGTCTACAGAGTGAAGTGTTTTGTGCTTGATAGCTCTATTGATTGTGATAACTAAGAACAAATAATAAGAGTAATCATTTCAACAATTCTTTTAATAGAGCTTGTCCCCCTCAATAGCAAACATCAGTGAGACAAAATAATTCATAGCAGTTGGTGCAGACTTTGTTTTGTGTTTTGTAAATTGCCCCCTAACTTTTCAACAAATGTTTGAGAAAACCAAGATTTATACGGATAGACTGTAATGGTCTTCAACTCACTTTACAAAATAAATAGAAGGGAATTTTGTCTGATTTCCATGATGACAGCAGGCATTCACTCCACCAACCTAATCCTACTAACCAATGCAGTGTGCAAAATTGTACAGGTAAGGCCAGGGGGTTTGGGCAGGAGGGGGATTTGGAAGTGTAAAGGAGCCTTCTTCTGGATAAGAAAATAATTAAGAAATTCTAGTGACTGGAAATAAAAAAATACACCTACATAACACTATGTATCTGCAAAGAAAACCAGCCTATTAAATGTATAAAGTCTTAAAGAAAAAATGTGCTTTACAAATTTCTCTGCCTTCTTCATAACTTCTGAGAGAAGTTTTCAAGAGCAAGTAGAATAAAGGGAGATACACTGAACGCACCTTGTTAATATATTATATCCAGTTGTCATGCTCTAAACTTTACAGATAGCTAAATTTAATGATTCTTCAACTGTTCTTGTGAAATTCAGTTTCATAAATTGGGAAGGGAAGGGAGTAAATATGCATAATGTTTTGTGTGATCACAATGCATGTATTTGGCATTCAATTTAAGTACCGCACACAATATTGTAATAATTTAAGCATTCTTCCCTTGCAATTCAAAGGCTTCATAATAGCTACAGGGCAGGTCTAACATTTAAGTCTAGAGAGGAACTCAGCCAAGTAAATACTAAAATTTTTTTAATATGGTGTAAATGTGTTGAAATGCTATTTATGGCACCAATTAAAAATTTTGTGAGTTAACACATCTATGTGGAGAAGGACACTTTTGCTCAATCTGCTGGCAAATTTGTTCATATTTCCACCTCGCAACATGACTCCTACCCCTCCCAACATACTGGGAGATTATTGTTTTAAATGAGTAGTAAGCAACCATGATAGTGCTCTGTTGGAAGAGAAAATCATGGTTCTTGTGCCAGCTCCCAGAACATCATGTTTATCAGTTATGGCTTTGCAAATTCGCTCACATATAACACACACACCATCTGAACTACTTGAGAAGAAATTCCCACATTTCTCATTGCAACCAAGTACTACAAGCTGCTACAAGTACTACTACACTAAAGGACTAATGCTTCATACAGATAGAAAAAGTACTGCCTCCTAAAAGCAGATTAAAAACTAAAGATTCTTGCAAAATCAAGACTCCTAATGTCACACTATAAACTCACTGGGATTCAGTTCTGCCCACTCTTCATTTACCAAGACAAAATCTTGGAGAAATATAGAGCTGTATACAGAGAAAACAGACATTTAAAACATTCAGTCTTCATATTTCATTCACGTGAACCCAAAGGATCTCATTACTCACAGATCAACTAGCAGAAACGATTATCCATTAACCTCCTAAAAAACTGAAATGGAAACTGGGGTGTGTTAGCAATAACTAGTTACAAAAAATGTATACAAAGTTGCTGTACACCTTTACATTCTTTTACTCTATTTCTGGGTTTAGTAGAGAAGAGATTGTTTTCTCAATTTTTATGCAGCACAAATTACAGAAAGCTTCTAAAGGGTAAAATGCACAGGCCTCAGGCTTACCAGTAACAACAACGATGTTAAAATCCATTAAATACATTCTGTGATCCCACCAACTATAATTGGAACAATTAACATGATGTATGGATACTGAAAATCTACTGTCTTTTCTATCTGAGATTGCTTTTCCAAACACCACTAGGAAAAATTAGCTCACCCTACAGCTGCTAGTTTTTGCTATGATCTTATAAAAGACTACATTTCCTATGTTTGTAATTCAACACACATATCTCTACACACACGTGACCAAAATCTGAACTGCAAAGAAATATCTCAGCTACAATACTCAACCAAAACTGCAGCTCTGCTATAGGACAGATAAAATCACCAGGGATAATGCACTTGAGCTTACCTAGTACTAAACAAACAAGGAAAGAATACACTGATATAAAACCCTAAAATACAGCACTGATTCTGTAGGTAAGGCAAATTATTAAAAAGCAAATTGAGTTTTCCTTTCCCTTAACCATTCTGCCTGTGCATCTTTCCTAAAGCTCTTAAACTGAGTTTATCAGTCTGGGATTGTTCACTGGGGGTTTTCCTTCCATTTGTTATTCATCTTACTCTAAGCTCATATCATATTCTGTATATTACCCTCTATTTACCCAAAAGATAATCAAATAGAATCTTGGACTTATAGTGTTTAGAGTAATATAAACACAGCACAGAAGAAAAATTATTAGTCTTCTCCCCAAATTACCTAAAAACTTCGGAGTTATACGGAAACCTCTCTATCTTCTGATGTACAGACCTCAGTTTGCCAAATATAAATGGCAACAACCTCAGCTTTTCCAATATAAATGCTTAGTGCTGAAAAAAACAGAAGCAGACCATAGTTTATTTGTCAAGTTAATGTATTATTAACTTATAATTATTATTTTGAATTATTTTTGAATAATTATTATTATTTGAATTATTATAATTTTTCTACCTGCATAAAACCACAAAACCATAAAATATATTCTATATATTATCATATAGAATAATATGTTAATATAATAATAAATCTCCAGAAAACCACAAAATATATTCTATATATAATAATGTAGCTTAGTACATGCATGTAATAATGTGGTGAAAATTACTAGGGAGATTTTCAAGGATTAAAAAAACCACAACTCTGTGCCTGGTTGGTAGTCCACATAGAGGCACTGCCCTTACTTGGCAGTTTTACCTACAGCTTAAAGGTATGCCTAAAGAAAGAACTAAAAGCAAACTATAGAGGAAGATAGATTATACAATTTAAGATGAAGTTTGGATTAACTGCTTCAAACGAAGCAATTATTTTAAGATGTCCTTGATCTGTGAATACTCCCAAAATTCATTTTTAACTGCTTTCTGCAACCAGGACTCCACAGATTCTCTAACAAGTCTCAGGCAGAGTGCTCTGGTGCCTCTTCACAAGTTCAGTTATAAACTGATCACCAGATTTTGAAACAGAAGCTCATTTTTTTCCCCACCTCTCTCAGCTAAAATGACTGGAAATTGTTGCCAAGCTCTCGGGGAATTTCATTTAGGTTTTATTTTATTTCTTTTCACTACCACTGAGGGGTAACTTTCAAATGCCATTCCCTCTAGCACTGTTTTGTGCAAGGCCAGGGCAGCAAGGGCCTGGCAGGACTCTCTGCTGGGCGCGCCAGGAGCACCATTCCAGCCTGGCCATCAGGGAACGGCGAGGAACTGGGAGAGCTGCTGGGACTTGGGAACACAGACCTGGCCCCTCTGCCCCCACAGTGGCCGGGCCCTCTGCCCCCACAGTGGCCTGGCCCCCTGCCCCCACAATGGCCTGGCCCCTCTGCCCCCACAATGGCCGGGCCCCCTGCCCCCACAGTGGCCTGGCCCCTATGCCCCCACAGTGGCCTGGCCCCTCTGCCCCCACAATGGTCGGGCCTCTCTGCCCCCACAGTGGCCTGGCCACAGCTGCGAGTGCTGCCAGCAATGGGTCCTGATCCCCACGGGAAGGGCAAGGCAGGAGGGAGGTGTGGCTGAACCCAGGAGGTCACAGCTGAAGCCAGGGGAAGGGGCTGGGGCAGCACCTCTGCAGTAGCCAGGGTTCCAGGCAGCCTGAAAACCCAGGAAAGCCTGTGGGTGCCCAAACAAAATTCCTTCTAGGCCTAAATGTGCCAAGTGAATATTTAACCCTGTAGAAAACTTTAATGGCTGGGAGGCAAACGGATTTTTTGGATAGAAATATTGTCACAGGCTTATGTATAGAAAGTTGGCCAGGAGCTGCAAGATTAAAAATTGCTGCTTTTACTTTTAAGTTGATGCTGCAAAGTATTATTTGTGAAATTGATTTCTTAATCTCTCCTCCCCAGTAAGTGCTCTCTGAATTGACTTCCACACTCAAAATTAATTTACAGGGCTTTAAGCAATTAAAAAAGAAAGGACAACAAAAACACATTATGGCTTTTACATTAAGGACATAAATGAGGTGGAAAAAACTCAATATGAGCATTTATCTGTGTTATTTTATTTGTTAATCACTATCTAGTGTTATTTTAAAGAAAAAAGTAATTACAAAAATATGTAGCATTAAGATAGGACCACTCCTATAACACTTCCTATGCCTTCTGAAGGCACTGACAAACGTACACCTGTCATTACCAGACATAACAATGAATAGAACAATGGGATTACATTTCCCTCATCCACTCTGGAATAAAAAGTTACCCTGCCCTATTCCAGAGGAAGTCCACAAATACAGCAATATAATTCTCCTGTAGTTTAGACGTGAAAATGTAGTTCTACAAATATTAAGAAAGACTATCCTAAAATTAAAAGATGACAATAATATGAAAGAAAGGAAAGTAAAGGTAAGTTTCTAAATGGTACTTTGATAACAGAATAACACAATAGGAATACATTTAGGAACAAAATATTCTGAACTCAGTTTATGAAAGTCCTGAAATGACTACTAGGCTGCAGAAATTGTCATGGTTTTCTTGGGTGAACACTGACAAAAGATCATAGGTCCACTGCTTGCTTACTACACAGAAAATAAAAAAAATATTTCATAACAATGCTGGTTCTGCAGATTTAAATACTAGCAAAAAATTAAGGAAAGTTAAATTTTAACACAAATTTGCAGAAAAGCATACTGATTTTTATTTGTATGTTTGTTTGGATTTTTTTTTTATTAGCATCTCAGTTTGAGTCTTGATAGAATCTTATGTAGGTTAACCTCTAAATAGCAACCATTGGAATGAAACCTATGGAAACTAATTTTTTCGCTGTGTTTCCTGAAACACCTTCAGCTTTAAGCCCAAAAAGAAGTCTGACTTTTAACTACCCATTTTTAAAAACATAGTCCTAATTTTAGAGTCAAACACATTATTATCAACATCTGTTAGCAGAAATCAGTTACAAAGAGATTAGCCAATGTTTGGGGCATCTTTTCTTTCAGCTTTTTTCCCTTGTTACCATTTTACATCCTAGGACTGTGTGGAAGCTTGGAGTGTGATATTACATCACAATGACAGCTCACTGTATGAGGAATAACTGAGTTCTCCTCGCAATCACATTCTCGGTGCCAGCCACAGAGCTCATGGGAAGCCTGAAAGCTTCCCTAAGAATGAAAGGACTCACATCACTGTTATTGCAGTAAACAGCTTTGCTACAAATCCAAAGCTTTGAAGTTCTCACTGTAAAACATCTGCCCTTAATGCAACAGTTGAAAATCCTTTGACTCTACTCACAAACCTCTCAGTCAACCTTGTCAAGTTACCTATATTTTGACACTCTGCAGAGTCTAATAGAGATTTCCAAGCCTGCCATGTAATACAATCTGAGCTGTTGGCAGCTACAATTGACTTCACATGCCATGTCTTTCTGATCTCTGCTGCTAACAATACTTTGTCAACAGATGTCATCACATGTAATTGTCAAGAAGAGCCAAGGCATGTGTTGTTCAGCTCACAGATTGCCTTCCAAAGATATACAGTATGTATATTATGCAGGCAGGCCCATTATAGCCATTCAGACACTGTTAAAGCGCAGTACTTGTTCTGTAGGTTTGCTTCAGTGTTCATTTTTAAAATAAACTGATGTAACTTGCTTGTGGAAAGGGGTTTGATTGAAAAAGGGAAAAAAAAAAGGAAAAAAAGCCCCTAAAACTGACCACTGTTCCTTCCTACCTGCCCATGAATAGATCACAATTCTTTGGCAGCTGGAGAAGGTGAACTCTCGTATTCCTGGCTAGACTCTTTGGCAGTTTAACTACAGTGTTATAACTAATAAAGATTAAAGCACTAAGGCTCATGGAAAACTGTGATATCCTCTATGCACTTCTCTGTAGCACTTGAACATGTATAAGAAAATGTTCCAGTATAATTTCCAGACCACAAATACTGAACTTTCAAGATAGTGGGTGTCTGCAGAATGAAAACATCTGTGTGCCCTGCCCAAATGGATATCAAATGCATGGAAATTGTGTTTCATTTAAAAAAATATGCTACCTAATCATGTTATGAATAGAAATGTACACAGCTGTCTAGTCAGCTGCATTCAGATCAATTGATATGGTCAGCTCTCTTTTCAGAAAAGTAGCAGTATTCTAGTCACATAATAAAAAATATATTCTTACCAGTGCAAAATTATTCACAATTCCCCCACATCAGAATTATTCCACTCTCAAATACAATGAAAAGATAAAATATTCAGAGGCTACATTAGCCAAAAGGAACAATTCATAAATAAACTCTAGGTTACAGTATGCTACACAATTAATTACTTGCCAATTTTCTGATATAATCAAAAGCAAACAAACAGTTCTGAGAAACTGAAGAAGAGGGCTTATTTTAAAGAGGGAGCTTTTTCACAAGTACTTATCTAAATAAAGACTTTTCAGTCCCAAAATTATTGATCAGTATTATTATGAATTACTGAAAAACAGATATTGATCTTATTTCAAACATTCATAGAAATGTAAACTGCACAAAGAAAAGGACTTAAGGAAACTGCCACATTTAACAATGATTCAGGAATGTGCACTATGAGGGATTCATGTTTCTATCAGTGCTGCTTAAAGCAGTAAAGCAAGAACAAAAACTTGAAGAAAATGAAGGGATTTTTTGTTTGTTTGTTTTTTAACATAATGGATGAGATTTCAGAAACCTACAATTCAGTTAACCTGTAAATCACTCCAAGAGATAAAACATAGCCCTTTTATATGTAAAAATAATGCTATCAAATGCTTTTGAAAAAAGGGCCATTCACTCAGATTTAGACAGGTAGCATTTTGAAGAGACATTACAAGTAGAAGAACATTCAAAAAATACATAGCCTATAAAATAGCATTAAAAAATAAAAAGAACTCAGACCATTACTTTAGTCAGCAGGTAGGTCTACAGTGGCATGTTCTCAGTATGAATCTGCTCATTAAATATATATATATATATATATATATACAATTTCCTATGATGGCAGCTGGGCAGCTGATATAAAAATTTTAGTAAAAAGCTCCTAAATACAGCACATTTAATTCCCAACTATATTGTTACACTGCTTATATTAGCAGGGGAGAGATAAAAAGTATCAGCATGAACTTTCTGGTTTTACAGCTCTGAAGAATTTAGTTTCTATTCTTGTTGCTCATGGCAGCACTAAAATTGCATCAGCCAGAGTGATTACATGTTTTTACTGAATTGCTTTAAAGCCTGAGTCTCACACATGTGCCAGGGTTCACTTAAGGTTCCCATTTCTCTTGCAAGTGACCACATCAAAGCTTTTGTCTATAAGCAATTTTCTTTTACTCTGAAATGGTAAATATTCTCCAGTATTAAAAAAGCTTAACAGAACTAATTTGATTACTCATGCATGTATGCTTCTAGTCACCAATTAAATATCTTTTGACTGCTTCAAACATTTCTTCACAAAGCTCCAGACAGCTTCAAATTAAACTCAACTGGGAGAAATGGATCACTGTGATGTGATGTGGGATCACTTTCCTTCATGTGGGAAGTGGTAGGGAACAGTAGGAAAAGCTGGGAAAACCAAAAGAAATGTCAGAATATAAGATCAGTGAGGCAGTCTGGCAAAGACAGTGACAATGAAAACACTGGAAGTGCTGGGCCACTTTGGGCCATTTGGCATTCAACCCTGGCCACTACAGCCTGCTTCTCCTGTAACATACCCTAAATTAAGTGGATCCTTAAGGACAAGGAACTTCCGATTCCTCAACTCTTTTTACCATTTCTCTTTTCTTTTTCCTGTTACAAAAGATGTAGCCTAAGATAACAGACAATACCTGAAATGTGAAAAACCCAAAGGAAAAATAGTGCATTTCTGTTCAAGCCCTTTGCCCCCCTCACTTGCATTCCAATGGTCAGTTTTTTGTAGTACTAATGAAAAAGGAGAAAATTATGCATTGCTTACTGTGTTTTTATGGAGGTGACAAGGCCTCTCACAGGAAAAAGTAGTAGAGTTAAAAAGGGGATCATCCCCAGATAAGAAATGTTGTGTTATTGAAATGTGAGAGCACAACTTCATAATCTGCACTGGCAAACCCCTGCAAATTTTTGTAGCTGTCTCACAGCTTTGGGGGGAAAAGCTACCATGAAATTCAATTGGAATTGAAAAACCTCAAAGGAAATCAAAGGTTAAGTACTATCAATGTCACATAAAACCAAAACTAAATCACCTATTTTTAATAGCTGTTTTTTTCGCAAGCTGTCAGTTAATTCTTTTTCTAAATCATGTCTAACCTTATTCTTAATGCAAAAACTATCAACTAAGGAAACTGTCTTTAAAGTACTCCTGTGCAAAGACCTTATGAAAAACAAAGAAATAAATTAGCTAAATAATTAAGCAAAACACAGCCTATAACAATCAGCCTCTGTGTTGTATCTATAAAGGTTAAATTTCCCAGTAACTCGTATTTTGGGAGATTTTGTTTTGCCTGGGAAAAAGAAAAGTCTTTTTTGAACCTGGAACAAAATGTTCCTCTAAAATACCTACTGATTCTTAGTGCCTGAGCCCTGCTAGTTTATAAAGACTGGAGATCATTCCTTTTGATGTTTTCCTAGAGCACAATCTCTTTCCTTTGGGTTGCCATTAACCCTACCCTGCCTGACATCACCTTCTATGATTTTGGCTAGAGCACAGAGCACTCCAAGAACTAAAGATGAGAAATAATCACAGTTTTGGATCTGGATGCTCCAGATCCATCACGCATATGTATTGAGATCCATGAAGATGACAAATCATTATTGGACTTTTGTAAATATGTATTCAGCATTCCTATTACAGCAGCAGCACACTGTGGTGCACTAAGTAGCCCCAAGAGACATGGTAACAGCTCTGGGTAGTAAAAGAAAATTACCACAACTCACTTATCAAAGCTTGTAAAAATATTGTAGGTCTGGCAAGATTTTTTTTGTCTTCTGATGCTACTACTAACATAGATGAGATTTGTGTAGTTTTGCTATACTGTAAATTCAGTTTAGTAAAGATGAAGATAGCACTGAAGAGAATAATTAACAAATTTTTACTGATTATTTCAGCTCTGTTTAAATTCACTTAGGAGAATAAACAGCACAGATTTTTGCTTTATACAGTGGTCAATTGACTAGGAAGAATCCAAAAATGTTGCATTATATACTTCATCACTGTAACTTTAATGTACAGAACAGGTACAGCTTGTCTGTAACATCAATAGTTATTCTAAGACCTGAAGTCAAAGGACTCTCTAGAAAATTGACGCAGCTGTAATAAATACTAAAATGGTATGACAGAAAATATTCTCCATGGAAGAGTACAAATAAATGTACCTAATGAACTCACTTTACGTATCAGCATGTCAACTTAACATTGATTTCTTAACCTGTCCTAATATCAAGGTTCAAGTTGTAAACAAAGAACTGGTGAGGAGGGGTTGCTATTCTTTTCTGGGGTAGTACAAAGATGCACAATGTTACCCTTCTCACACAGAAAATACATAAATTAACTGACATAAATACTGACAACACATAAATTAACAGGCAATATATCACTTAATCCTCTTAAACTGGGATTAATATTATACATATGCATCCCCTTTTAAATACCTTTTCTTCTCCTACTTTGTGGCCAAACTACAGATGGATGTATTTGTCTGAATACAACAGCCTAAACCTAAACTTCTGCTCTTCCTCCCTCTGTTTCTGTGAGCTCTGCATTTCTCATAGAGAACACATTAGGGCTTAGCTTTCTGTTTCTTCATTTCTGCTTCATCTACCATCTTTCTGTTGATCTTTCCATTCAACCATCTATTTTTAGGAAAATGGATTAAAGAATTTATTTCTGTCTATAACGCGCTTCTACATTACTGTTTTTGAACTGACTGAATATTTGTTAGAGAATCCCTTACGAGTTACATAATGATCATGAAATGTTTATGTCATGATTCCTTGCCCATGTTGCTCAAGATCAGTTTCAGACTCCACAAGTTCAAGTGTCTCCCCTTGTGTTAACAGATATCAGTCTCCTAAATCACACTGAGGTCCAGATAGAGTTTATTTCATTCCACTAGCATTTGATGTAAAAACCTACATCAGATGCTGAGTGGGGGCTGGAAAAGATCTGGCAGCTGGCATGAGTGGGAGTAAGCAGCCTAAGGACAGTGTGCAAAATGCAGCAATGAATGACACCTCCATTTTAGTCAGAAACCAAGCCTGGGTTTGCTAAAGAATCTTATCTGCTGCTTAAAATTGTATTTCTCACCTGCAATTCTTTCTTATTGCTACTTTCAGCACTGCTGTGAATTGAAATTCAGTACAAATGGGGCTCATTAATACCTGTAAATGGAGGGCAAGTTATCACCCTCAGTCTCATCATTCTTCTTGACTGAAGTCTGAATCTGATTTAGAGCTGAGGAGCTGTGAACCTACTTTGCTTTACTCATGTTCAGTGACTACCTACAGAATGCACGGGATTTTAAACACATACATTTATATGCATGCACTCAAATCTAGAGAAAAAAGAGTATGTACTATATGCTGAAACACTTAGTGTAATAGAAGTTCCCAACAAAAAAAAAAAAAAAAAAAAAAAGAGAATCACAAATATAATACCAGAATCATTAATATATATTTTACATTTTTAGGAATGATACTTTAGTAGACTAACATAGCTATTAACATATATAAAAAATATATAACATATATAACAAAGCTATTAAATAAACTTGCTAAAGGGGGAAAAAAATCTCCACTAAGCCAAGATCTGTTTATGCAGTATATAGCATTGGGGTCTCTAAGGCCTCAATCCCCAATTGAGGCCAATAATGCTCAAATCCTACTAATTACAACTGAATCAGAACCACACAATAATCCTTTTGTATTACTGGAATGATTTTTGCAGATAAAATTTTTGGTTCTGTGTCTGTGATTAATATAGATAATTAATTAAGGGAATAATATCTTGTAATTCAAAACATTAACACTTAATTCTGATGGACAGATATCAAAATTACTTGCCTATTATGACAAGGTCCTCTTGATGACATTTCATTTTGCTTTAGAAGGACTTTTAGTTGAAGTCTCTTAAAAACATGAAGAAACAAATATATTTGGCAGAGGCCTAAATACAGCTGAGTGCAGATCCTGCTTTTGCACACGTGGCTCTGATCAGAACAGTTTCCAACTAGAGTTGTCTTTTCATTATTGTCTGCAAGTACCAGTTCTCCTCAGATGTTCAAATACATATTTCAGGACAAACTGCTACAATTCCATATTGAAAGTAATTCTTTAGTATAAAAATCATTTAACAAAGATGTCCCACTTAAAATAATTCCACTCCTATTCCTGTTAGGAAAAGTGGTAAGAGACAGAGGGTAATCTACAACATGACCACTGGGGGTCATTCATTTTACACAAATGTTGCAGTATGGTAAAGTATTTACTGGTTTTTAGTAGGAGTAATATTTTAATAGAACTAATTATTTCCAAAGATAAGAACACTCGAATAATATTATTCATATATGAACCACCTGTGTTCTGTAATTTTAAATGGTTAATGGGAAAAATTAATACAACATTCTTCAAAGATCTAGCCACAAAAATATCAAGAAACTGAAAAAAACAAACACAACCTTTATTACGTATATGGAAATAAAATTTAAAAAGCCCCAAGAAACATCTTTTCCTGATATTCTGTAATGGTTGTAAGGGGACTAAGAGGAAATTGTAACTGCTCAGACACATGTTATGAAAAATGAAATACTGTGAACTCTGATTTACCTATTTTGTTTTGCTTCTATCAGATGGTCAACAGTGCTTCTAAACACTCTATGTAGAAAACTCAATGAAAACAGACCTGAGTGCTAACACTGAGAGAAAATCAAACACTTGATTCATGAAACTGTCTGTGCTAAATAATACCCAGTACAATCCTTAGAAGCATAAATCCTATATGCCATAATTATGACTTAAAAATCTAACTGCCGTTTAAAAATAGAACAAATGTAACATGCTCACCAAAGACTGAAAAATTTTAAACTATGAAAATAGATATTAGATATCTGTATCTAACATCTAAAATACAACTTCAGGAAGTAGCTAATTTTATCTTAAATATAAGCTTCATTCATATACATATTTATACATATTCATTAAGAAAATGAAGAACACTAAATCTGTGGGCTTTTTAAGTAAGAAATTGCCAGTCATACATTCACAATAAACGATGTTGATTTCATTTTTCCAGTGAAACACTAAATGTAGTTACCTACTTGTCAAAGAGTATCTGTACTTACAAACAGATCACTACACATACTTCCTAAAATTTAATTCTAAAACTTTAAGATTTTGTCCAGCATAACAATTCCACTAGATATTCTGGCTGCTAATTTTTGATTCAGAAATCATATGCTTAGAGAAAAAGACCAGGCTTCCACTTCAGTTTATTATTATTATCAGTTTATTTATTCTGGCTCATTGCTAGCTCCAGTTTATTACTTTTCATTCTCTACCAGGCATATCTACTGTTCTACAGGGACACTAATTACTATTAAGAGCACATAAACAAATTCAGTATAAAAATAATAATGCACTTTTGAAAAAAATCGCCTCTCTAAAATTATAGGGTTTATAAACTATACTAACAGATTTACTCCCACATAAGCACAATAAACCTAATGAGCAGTGACACGAACACAAAAACAAGCCCAATCCACTCATACAACCCACAGCCTTAAGACTGCTCCTCTCTCTCCCATCTTCAACATTGCAAAATTACTTTTGCTACAGATTTCTTTTTCTTTTTCTGTTTTTTTTTTTTTTTTTTAGTCATCTGCAAGCTCTGAAATCTCAACAGGCCTTGTAGACTTGGCAAGATAATTTTTTCCTTTGCCAAAGGAGAAGGAAGTTCATACAGTAATACCACCAAAAATCTTAAGTGGATATTTTATAGTGGGAAGAATCACTCCCTGTCTCTCTTTACATTTCCTGGCATGCTTGGCATGCTCATTTTCATTGGTTTTAGTCAACTAAGCTGAGTTGCTCATTTTAGAAACAATATTTTTTTATTTTATTTGCTTTAGGAGCAAGTAATTTCTACTGGGAAAAGAAAAAAAAAAAAAAAAAACAACCTACATCTTCTGCACAAGGTATCTTTAATGACAAAAGTTATCCCAACACCCCAAATGCTTCTTAAGCTCTTGGTTTAACAATAACAAATAATGCCTCAGCAACATTACCTCTTTTAATAATTTCTTTGGGAATGCTACAATCTCATACTAAATCTCATAATAAAACCATGATGCATTATCTTTTCATCCACCAAGTTATTACTATGCTTTCTAAACCTGAATCACAATCTGCCAATATATTTGATTGTTGGAAAATTGAGATTATGAGTGACAGGAGTATGAGCTGCACTGAGAATAAGTGAAAAAGAAGCAATCTCCATAAAAAGAAATTGTACCTGACAGGATTCCCCTCTATAAAGTGGAAATTATCTGAAGCTTGATAAAGAAATTAGAAAGGAAGAATTAGAAAGACTGCTTACTCTGTTTTTAAATCACATACCCTGCCCCCATATTTATCATAGGGCAAACCTGTTTACATTTACAGTACTCCAAGAGTGCATGGAGCAAAGTCAGAATTCAGATGTCTTCAAAACACCTTGCTTGGTGTAGTTACAATTTGCCACAGTTCAGAATTAAAATGATGGAAGAAATATTCCCTAGAATAAGGATCTAAGTGAATGCAGCTGAGTGGCTGAATAAGAGCTGTTCTTCTGGGACCCCCTCTGGTCACTGAGCTGTCCTAACTTGTCAGCTGTCCTGGGAAGCTCACCTTCAGCAAATGGCATCTTCCCTCTTTTGCACACACCAATGTATGGGCCAGTGGAAACAGGGGAAAGCTAAAAGCTGTAAGTAAATACATAAATGACAGCCATATTTGGGCTAGGCAATAGGAGGTTCTTAATCACTCTTCTTATCAATGTACCTTGTGCAAATTATACCTTCACACAAAGTCAATCTGTTGTAGATTACTTCCTTGAATTTTGATTGTACCTAATTAATTTTGCAGATGAGATACACCTGACATTGCTGGACCCAGGAAAGCTTAAGTCTCTTGTTACTTGATAGAAAAAAAAAGTAGTCATTGCTCATTTTTCAAAAACCTAGAAGCTTCAAATAATCAAGGCCACAGACTTATGTGACTAATTCTAAAGTTTGGTATGAGGCAGAGAGCAGAGGATGATTAAAAGTAATGAAATCTCAGAGAAAAGAAATCCCATCAAAATCATGTCCCAATTACAATTTTTGACAAAGAAATGCAAAATCCAACAAAATGGCTGAAAAGGGGGGAAGATGAGAGATACAGTGTGACCTGTGGCAGAACCAATAAACAGTGCAGTTTTCCAGAAATACATGTTTGTCACAGACATTCCTCTCAAGCCACTCTTCAAGAGATCAGAAAAATCTTTTTCTGTCCTACTTCCTACCATATACTGTAATATGGAAAGATATTAAGCTATAGAATCCAAAGGAGAGTAACAAAGATGGTGAAAGGCTTGAAGGGACACATGAGAGGAGCAGCTGAGGTCCCTTGGTCTGTGCAGCCTGGACAAGAGGAGACTGAGGGCAGACCTCACTGCAGTCACAACTTCCTCCTGGGGGGAAGAGGAGGGGCAGGCACTGATCTCTCCTCTGTGGTGACAGTGACAGGGCCCGAGGGAATGTCCTGAAGCTGCGTCAGGGGAGGTTTAGGTTGGATACCAGGAAAAGGTTCTTCACCAGAGGGTGGCTGGAACAGCTCCCCAGGGCAGAGGTCACAGCACCAGCCTGACAGAGCTCAAGCAGGGTTTGAACAAAGCTCTCAGGCACATGGTGTGACTCTTGGGGGTGATTCTGTCCAAGGCCAGGAGTTGGACTCGATCTTTGTGGGTTCCACCCAAGTCAGCATTGTCTGAGATTCTGTGATGATTCTTTGTAATGCAATATTTCACGTGACAATAATTAGTGCTGCTGGATGGTGCTGTGTTACTGCACAGTACTCACAGCAAGGTCTGAAATACTATGATACTTATTTTGAATTAATTTTCTTAGTGACAAAAATCAAGGAATGTTCCAAAACCTTTTGTGCCCTGCCCCCTCCCCCCCCAAAAAAGGCAATGGTTGATATGCATGCAGTGTCATGAGGAGGAATATAAAATAGACTCCCTGCAGTTCCTTGGGAAGTCCCAGCTTGAGTAACCAGAGGAAGGGAACTTTGGCTTCAGTGACTCACATCAAGATGTTCCAGTGATATTTTTTTGTTGTTGTTCCTCTCATTTTTAATCTAAACACTAAAAACCCAAACCACAATTCTTTCTGTATCAATATGAATTCATTTCCTAATGACTGCATACCTTCCTCCATGTTGTGCATTTCATCCAGCAAGCTCAAACTACAGAAATAAACGAGTCTACTGTAAGCTCTCACTGCATTACAGAAACTAAGAGAAAACAGGTTTTCCTCTTTCATACAAGTCACCACTGAATATAATATGGGATGTAGATCAGTGAATATAAACAGTATTGTTTGGAAAACTTTTGCCATGTGGGTTGATTTTTGAGGGGTGGGTTTTTGGTTGTTGGTTTTTTTTCCCTCCAAACACTGTTGCTATGACACAGGGTTGTGAACAGCAACGGGATATATTTTCCAGGACATAAATGGCAATGAGTCTATATTCCATTTAAACTACTAAATGCCTTAAGCAGGAGGGAGGTACTTGTATCTGCTTTCTGTCAGCTCAATATTTTAAACAAAGATGTGTAGGATTAGCGGGCCTTGAAATGGAGTTAAAGTGGTTTTTTTAATGCAGTGATACAGCTTTTAGGTAGGTATAGTTGCACCAAAAGACTAATAAAATAAAAATGGAATGAATATTTCTTAAAACAGACTAGAAAACGTAAATATTTAGAAAAACTGATGTAATGTGCATTTCTGTAGTAGACTTCAACCCCAAAACTTGGATTTATTTTTATCCTTTTATCCTTTCCATTTACAGACTTTTACAAGCAGTAACAAACTAATGCTACTGTTGTGAAAATACAGAAGAAACAGAACCCCACATTTTTTGTTCTATTCATCAAAGACTTTTTCTTAATATTCTGTACCTCCCAGGAGCTGTGAGACAAACTGGGTGAACAAAGAGAATATTTGAGCCACTACAGAAAAGTACTGTGCAGATCTATGTGCACAGACTATTCAGATCAATTCAAGTTCTAAGAACCCATTTTCAGAATGGTTATTTCTACACAGACACGCAAAAATACTGCATTATCCAATATATGCTAACCAGCACATATAATATGTGAGCATGATTACAGCTATCACTGAAGACAGGTTTCACCAGTTGGAAAGAAATTAAAATCTGGGCATCAGTTCAAATAATAGGCAGCTTCTGCAATGGGAACTGAAGGAAAAGTTTTCTTCATGACTAATAGCATGATATACTTTTTGTTTTGACTAAATGGGTAGCAGTAAAAGCAGAGAGAGCTACATTAAATTTGTCTTTCATAAATAACGATCCTGTTTTTCATAAATAGCCAGAGAAGAAAAAGAAAATGCAGGTATGCATTGAAATGAAGCAATTAAAAATCACTGAAAATTTAATGTCCAGTAGTTCCCAATATGGACTGCAAAATACTCAAACTGAAATGTCCCATATTAAATAAAACTACCAATGAGTTCAGGGTAAAAAACCCCAAAAGTCTGCTACAATGGTTCAGTCTAAGACCTTGTACTATTTTAAAAAATTGAAAATGAGTTTGTTAAATTAATACCAAAACAGGGGCATTAAAATGTGATTTTAACGTGCCTAGAAATATCTCTTTTAGTGGAAAGTGCACTAACAGAAAAAAAAATAAAATAAAAAAGAGGTAAATGGAAGGTAAAGCCAAAGATTCAGATTGAAAGCTAAAACACATTTTTAAAAGCAAGGTAAGTTAACCACTGCAAGTAGTTCTCCAGGCAAATGGAAAACTTTCTATCACACCACATCTTTAAAATGAAGTCTAAATATCTTTTTGATCACAAGACATTTGTTTAAAGCAAAATACTGTATAAACTGTTACGTTGAGAAATGTGACAAAATGACCAGAATAGGCCCTTTGGCTTAAATTCCAGAACCAGTGGTATTTCACAATCTCATTTAGCCTTTTCCCCAGTCTACAACCAAAGGAATTTAAAAATTAAACTATTTAAGAACTCCTTAACATAAGATACCATAATGTCTTCATATGCATCTAAGAATTAAATGAATAAAGTGAAATATGTCCTAGTTTTATCATAGATAAGTAATCACCAATAGATGTTCAAGAGGAGTTTAATTTTTAGCTTTATTTCATCTTTATAAATTTCCAAAATCAATAAACAATAGAATTCACTTCAACTGATGTTTCCTTCATCTAGCATTCTCAGTTCAAAGAATATCCCTGGTACCCTGTTGCAATTTAATTTTAATTAAGGCAAAGCCAGATAATCCTGAACCTACTTTCAGTCTTTTCTATTTCTGCTTTTATTCTACTCCCTTAATTTTATACAAAATGTTTGCAATGCTTCAATCTACAGCAAAAGAGTAATACTGTAAAAGTGTAATCTGAATTTATACAGACTAATAATCTGGCTGATACTAAGAATAGTAATTTTATTTATTTATTGACTTTGGTACAAGTTTATGAGTCCTATTTCTCACCTGAATTTCATCACATCAACAAAACGCAAGTAATTGACATCAAATTTCAAATGTAAGATGGGAAAAATTTGAGCTTAAAATTAAGTTATCAAAGAGCTTTACAAGAATTTAAGCATTAGTGTTATTCAGAAAGTTTATTTGCAGTGATGAATGGATATTCTGTAAATAATAGTATACTGACTGTTGGCACCAGTATCTACTTCTGTTTTTTAAAATCTAAGTCACCCATAAGGGTTGTTACTAATATGACTCTGAACAGCAAACCAGCCATCAGTTATCTGAGTTCAGATACATGTCACCTTTTACTCATGTTTAACAGTATAAAAACAAATAATATCAAAAGATACTTAATATAATTCATATAATGTTACTCATAGAATTCCATTTTTATCACAGGAATGGATAGAAACTGAGCCACCTTGGTTGAAAAATTATATTTTTCAGCAGAGTATAATTAAGACAAATTTAAATAATTACATGAAAATAGAAAATCACTTTGTTTTGAGAAAATATTAGGCTCAAAATGATGACAAATTAAAAGGCTAAAAATGGTAACATATGGTTGATGCATTATCTTTTAGGGCTATTAGCATCAGAGTTACATTTCTTGAAGAATCTTACAGTATCACAGTCTCCAGCAAACTCATGCCATTTCCTGAATTGTAAGAATTGATTACTTTATGGATGTAGAGCTTGCATAAAATTCACTATTCTAATGCTTAACAAAGTACAAAACCTGTAAGAAAAAGAAATCTTCAGATCCCTAAGAAAAATCATTGCTGCAATAGGGTTTTATGCATCATAAAATTGTTCCACTCAAGGGGCTGGCCCCCAGTTTTGGGGCCAAATAATTCCCATTAATAGCAGATGAATAAATATGCCATGAGCTAAAAATCTTGCTAAAGAAAAACTTGCTCCACTCCCTGTAATTGCACTAGATTTAATAAGAGTAATAAAAATTTTATGAATGTTAAAGTGAGCAAGATCTACTACAATGCCACAAATTGCCATTTTAATACTAATAGTAATTGTATTTAATACTTTCTCCTATTGATGCTTGTATAGGGTACCCTATCACATATACCTGGTGCTGAACACAGCTGATTGCTTATCACTGTTCTTGTGCAGCACCATTTCTGTGCCTCACTAATAAAAGAGAACAATATTGTGATGCTCCATTACAAATTTTCTTCTGTACACAGTAATTAGACCTTACAGTTCCCTTTGTGAAGCTGGTGTTCTGTCAGGTCTTTGAGGATTAAAAAAAAAAAAAAGGGCAGGGGGTGGCACAGAAGAAAGGTGGGATAGTGATGTTTGCTACATGCAGCAGGGATCTATAAAGGACTGAAAATGCTCACAAAGAACAGGGAAGGGAGGAAAGCCTGCAGGTATTCATGTTCATGTATATGGGATTTCCCTTCCCTTTTTTTCAGTATTGTTGGATTCCAGCTCTGGTATTTACTGAAGAGAGCGAGCTCTCTTCCTCCTGGTTGCTTAATTACCATGGCACAGTTGGCCCTGTGACTCTGTCAGAAATGACACATGCGTCAAAAGTGGAATGGGTGTCCTTGCTGCAAGGAATTCTATTTTTAAGCAGAAATGACTCATCAACTACTGGGGTGTCCCAAAAGCTACAATTTGTCAAGCTGTCGGGAGAAAAGGGAGGGGGAAAAAAAGCAAAAGAGGTCACTTCTTTATTTGTATCTGAAGCTTAAAAAGCAGAGGGGTAAGGCTGATTACAAGTTTAACTCCACTCTAAAAAGCAATCTTCGATGCGAGCCATGTTTTCATAACAGCTCTATGGTCTGGTATTTTTAAAACCTCGGCTGAGTTATCTCCTCTTTTAGATTATATAGATTTGGGAATTTGTCCAGTGTTAAGGAAGAATGCTTCTAGCTCAGTGTGCACAACTAATTTGTCTACAGGGAAAGCAAGCATGGGACAAAATACTTGCAGATGCACTGTCAGATGCTTTGGGATAAACAAAGAATGCAGACATTCATCTGGAAAGAGCAAAAAAAGATAAAGAAAGATTCTAACCTGTAAATCAATTATACACTGGTGGGGTTTTTGAAAGAATTTGAATTGTAATTTAAGAATATGTTCCCGTAGCAATATTGGAAACACATCAAGCAACACAGTATGAGTTTATAAAAACAGAAAAGTGAAACTGACCAGGCCATAAATGATATTTATACAGTTTCCTTACACAAACTGACCTTCAAATTATTGTGTAGATGGTGAAAACCAGCTCAGGGCAGGTTTCCTGACAACTTGTTTCCAGTGAAATTTACTAGAACCTAAGCTATTAAATGTAAGCAAATAAATGCTAATCTAAATATTTTTTATCCGTATTTCTTAAGTCAGATCCAAGTCATTATCCAAAAAATGCATATGTAAGCATAACAGTGTCAATAGGCTTATTTTATTGATGCTCTAGACACAGTAAATTATTATTCAGAGTCAACAATAATTAGTAAATTGTAATTCATGCCAGCAAGCAAGCTTGTGCTTCAGATGCTGCAAAACATGTAGTGCTGCAACACAAATATAATTTTTAAAATAAATATAAATTTAAAAGACTAGCAAACCACAGGAATGAGAAACTGAGATGTTCTATTACAATCGTTTTTTATCCATAGTCATGGGTAGAATTTTAAAAGGACATTGATTCTGGGGTTTTTTAGATAACAGACAATTTAACACTCTGGTTTCACTGGACTCAGAAACCAGAGTTCATGCAGAGATATGAATTGCATATGGTATCAAAACTAATGCAAGTTTTATGCAAGCAGGGCAGCAGAGGATAAACGCCTAAACTTAAAACACCGTTTAGAAGTATGGTTTTCTAAACATGCCTGATTATGCCTGACACCTGCCTTCAGGTGAACCTCCAGGTGAAAGACCTTACTCTTGCACAAATCAAACTTTGAGATCCTGCCCTAACGAAGCTAATGGAATTTAGAGCAGATGGGAATAATCTTCCCAAAACAGAACTAGAAATCAATGAAGACTGCCAGGAATCAACTAGAAGCAGCTGTCAATTTGCAGTTCTTTTTCAGCCTGATGTTTAACCTGATGCCTTTGGATTTCTCAGTACACAAAAGCAGAAGCAAGTCATTGGAAAAGAAAGATGCTGTTTGGCACATAGGAGGGTTGAATACCAGTGTTATTCAAATGTCCTTTAACAACGGGCTCTTGCTTGGAGAAAACCTGCCAGGTGAGACAAAGATCTGCTACAGCCTTTGTCAAGCCTTGCCCACTCCACTTAAAGGAGCTCAGGTATCCCACATGAAGCATAACAGCATACAAAACCAAAGCACCCCTCAGCAGAGAGAAAAGAATTTGATTCAAAAACATATTATAATATCCATGTCCAAACATAGAGGTTTAAATTTATTTCTTGCTAAAAGCTCCAGAAAAAGCAGTAAACTTGCCATAAATGCCACTTGTCATAAAACGTCAGAACAGACTTGGAACACAGTAGGGGGAAAAAGAATTTTCTACCTTGGGGTACTACATATTTGTTGTATTTTTTATTCATTTTCAGATAAGAAATAAAATTCTGGACTCTAACATGAAATTCTCAGAAACATTCATGTATGTCTACACACAGCCTCCAGATTTAAAAAAACAAAACAAAAAAACCAACACTCACAGACCAGCCATGCTAAATTACCAAAGTGTTATCTATGTAATTATGGCTTTGAACTGCAAAGCAACATGTTATGAAAAAAACATCTGCCCTGCCTAGAATCACACATCTTCCCTGAGCTTGGATCCATGTCTTCTGAGAGTCTCTGAGTTGACAATAATATCAGTAAGAAACTGTCTTATAAAAGATGAAAGTGTTAAATGCTCACTTTTTATCCATGGTGGTTTTAGGCAAAAAAAACCTAAAAAAAAACTCCCGTAAGATTGAAATTGTATAGACACTATTGACATTCTTGCAGGCTTAGGTCTTCAGAGCAACAATGTGTTCCTAATTTCCTTTGTGCTCCCAGGAAACACAGTTAGCTTTACATGGCAGAAGACAGAATAATCAGATATTCTAACATCCTACCAACCAAAACATCACCAAGTATAACTTGGACAAGCCAAACACCAGTGATGCAGGAAACTCGATGATCATCCTATGGTTCTCTTTTCCAATATTTCCCCACTGTCACAGCTATCAAACTTTCCTTCAGTTCCAAACTAAATCTGCAAAGTGGCACATTATATAGATTTTTATCATTCCTCCACGAAATGACCTATGAGTAACATTTCACTCCCTTACTGGAACCTTGCCATGTCTGCCCTCCCCACACCACAGGGTGTGACATTTTAGGGTAAAATCCTGCTTCTTTAAAAAAGCCTTGTAATATAAATATAGACAACACCTAAGTCAGATCTCCATTTCCAATAAATTTCCTCCATTCATTCTTCAAAGAGAGAAACTTGAGAGAGCAGCATGTCTTACTCTCCCATAAAGTGCTGCCTTAAAAATGTGCCAGTGGTACAGATTTTTGCCTAGACTGAAATCACATTTCGGCCAATTAACTAGAAACTGGAGAAGGAAAAAACTAATGGCCAAATCTTTAAAAAAAAAAAACATTAGTACATTCCACCTAACCCTTAAAAAAGAAGGATCTGATTCCTGAAATACAGTACTCTCATCTAAGAGATGGCAAGACTTTAAACCATATAAGAATTTGCTTATGAAAAAGTGAGGACTTAGCTATTTAATGACCAAACTCTTAAGCCTGCTATGTTCAGTATAAACACATTAATTTAAGTGACAGATATTTACCTAAAGGCCTATCTAGAAATATTTTCATACAAATAAAGTCAGTAAATATCACAGCAAGTACAAAGTTTTGCTATTTCAGATTACTGACTTATTTGTGGAACAATAAAATTATACAAACTTGAACTTCAGTGATTCCTTAGCATGGCATGCAAGTGGCTGCAGCTGGAAAGCAGCTTTGCAGAAAATGACCTGAGCTGAGAAGTTCACTCCGAGCCACCCATGGGCTCTTGCAGTAAAGAAGGTCAGCAGCATTTTCCAGGCTGCTTTAGCAAATGTGTCTCCAGCATGAAGACACAGGGGAGCGAGACCAGTGAAAGGCACAAAGATGTTAAAGAACTGGAGCCCTGTCATATGAGGAGGGCTGAGAGACTCTTTTCTCTGACAAAGGCTCAAATAATATTACCAACACCTATAAATACCTGAAGGAGCCTCCTTCAGGTATTAGAAAAGAGAGCCAAACTCTACTCAGTGGTACTCAGTGACAGTTACTGAGATCTTTTACAGGACCCAACACTACAGAAAAGTAATCCCACTGGAATTTATCTCATCATCTAGGTTGTGCATCACAATTACTAAGAATTTCTGTGGAACACCAAGGGATGAAAACAATACCCAAAATTTTCCCCAGAGCTTGATTTGTCAATTATTATGAAAGAATCTATTTTTGTTTGCCATTTTATCATTCACAGTGTTGCCCATTGAATTCATTTGCAACACTTCATTTTCATTATTTAGCAAACACAAACTACTGGCACTGATTAACAGAAACCTCATTACAGAGGTTTGTCTAGAGAACTCAGAATATTTCCATATTACCTGACCCGAGATTCTGTACCACTAGCAAAAATCAATGTAACCCAATGTTATTTCATTAACATGACAAACACATACAGAGCAATTTCTTAATTCATTATTATAATCTCCTAAATAGATTGGAGGAGTTGTTCAGGTAGCGTTATACAAATTTTATCTGCATATAATTTGCCAAACTCAAGCTCTCTGAACATGTCAGAGAATGAATGCAAACACTGAGCTAAGAGACTGAGAGCACATAAATCATGCACCTAATTTTTCAGTATGCCTCACTACATCCAGATTATTTTAATAATTCAAGACAACACACAATTGGTGGTTAAGGGACAATGTCTAACAACAAAACTAGGAGACAAACAATTATACCTAATCCCTTTGTCCCAGAGAGGCAAGTGCATAGTAACACATGGACAATCATTGCCAGGTGGTTTTTTCCCCTCCACTGTGGCCTGTTTCTTTTGGATTTTGCCTTATAATAATCATATCACTGCTGTTGCTGGATTTGACTCATAATTAACACCATCTGTGCCTAACAAAGACCTTCAATCATCCTGGTATTCAGCTGCCTGCAGAGGCCATGCGTTGAGCTGCACACCCACCTGGCTTCAACTGTAGCATGCTAATGAAAGCAATGAATCTTAGCTATGGACACTTTCCCAGGAAAATTTGCAAAGCAGTGAAGAAAATTAAAGCTCATTGTCACAAATTGGGCTTTCTTCTAGAAATCACTTTTCAATTAAAGCAATAATGATGTCCACTCAGCACCGACTACAAGCACAGTAAAGATAAAATTAAAATACATATGACCAAAACTCTTATTTAAATGATGTATCAGTTTAAAGAGTATTGACTGAGGCTTTTTGAACCACAGACTTTGTGATTTGCTGAGAATCAGCAGTAGGAACAACTGAAATTACAATTCTGTTATAATACTAAAAACCAAGGTACTTCAAAATAAATACAAGAAATTCACTTATATATTGAAGCTAAATTTTCTTTGAATCAGAAAATTACACCTATCACTCCATTTGACAAGTGAGAAGTTAATAAAACTAAGGGGAATTAAAAGTTTCTTTTTCCCTTATGTAGAAAAGAGGTGAAGAGAACACATATAACTGGATTTCCTTCAGCATTGAACAAAATTTATCAGCCCAAATAAATGGCCAGAAACTGATGCAGTGTTAAAAAAATTAAAATCAGCAAAATATTGAAGTTTTATAGCTGCAAGGAACTGTGGGAGACTTCCCTTCCAAGAATGCAGGGAACAATAGTGTTTTAATCTACTTGCCAAGACATAGACCATTGTAATTTTAGCAATTTCAGCAATGGTAAACATAATCTAACAGCACTTCCTTGAACCCAAGATTTTGTCAACTTTTACATCTCTTAGTCATGCATCACAAAAAAAAAAAAAAAAAAAAAAAAAAAAAAAAAAAAAAAAAAAAAAATATATATATATATATAAAAATATAAAATCTCTCCTGTGTACTTAGTATGAAGGAATGCTCCTGTCACCACTTAGTGTGGTTAATGAGTGTACTAAGACAAACTTTATAAACATAATTAAAATACTTTTGCATGAGTAGATTTCACTCTAAGCAGGAAGGCTTGAAACAAACTTTAGTACAATTTAAGTCCTTCTTACTTAACTCCTCAAATACGAAGATTGAAAGGCTATGTAAAATCTGTGCACACCCAAAATGCTGGTAAATACATACTTGAGAGTACAGAACCATGAGCTGCACAGGATATCCTCAGCAAAATGAAACAGCATAACCCTAAAACTGGTTACTTGAGAAAAAAAAAAAAAAAATTACAGTCAATCTTTTACTTCTCTGTGTCTTGCAAACTGAAAAGAAATAATACATTCAAAAAACCAAACTGTAACCTGAAAACTATAATAAAATTAAATCTCAAACTGAACTTTTTCTATGAACTGATTTCTGATCCTATTAGACTTGTCTTCAATTTTTATACATCAGACCAATGAGATCCACTTAAAATTCAGATAGAGAATTGTTGATTTAAAAATTCAATTAAAATTGCTGCTTCCTTGAAGGGCCATGAAACTGAGAAGGAATCATCAAAAATGTTCTGCAGATTATTCCAGTTAATATGGAAAAGCTTATTGACTTGTAAAGAAAACGAGACTGGTATCTAAAACCACTCAAGAGTTTATGTTTACACAGACTTACTGAACTATTCAGATGAACTTCATACCTTATACATGTCTGTAAAAGAGGTAACACAGACTACACAAATGAAAAAGATGTGAATTCTCCTGGGCAGTAACACTGTATCTGTAATAAATTTAAATAAATCATCCCCACCAGGCTTGCAGTATTTTTGTCAAATATTTTGCTGAACAAAATCAAATGTCTCTCAAAAGACAAAACACAGAAGCAGTAGCAAACAAGCAGGAAAGCCAAACACAGTACACTATCACAACTTAGACTCAAATGTTCCCACAACCCAAGAGAAATTCATAAAGACTTGAAACAAAGTGCTGCTTACAGGGGAAAAAGAATTTCTAGTAATACTTTCCAAGAGAATCTGCTAATGACACCTTTCTCCTTGTGCTGTCACACAGGAAAGTTCTCAAACTAAATATATAGATTTCCAATGCATCCTTCCTTCCTAATTTATTCCCGTGCAATGGCAAGAAACCAGCATGAATCCTACAAAACAAGAAACCAGACTTTTCATGCTGCATTGTTTTGTTAAGCAAGTTCTAGTATAGGACCTCTGACATGTTTCCAGCTAAATTGCTACTAAACAAGTAGTCAAAATCACCTAGGTTGGAATCATACAGCCTAACTGATAGCATAGGTGAGACAGACTTGCTTCACCCTAAATAATAAAGACAACACCCAAAAAATGAACTCAAAGGCACCACAGGAGACAGAAGAAGCACAAGAAAACTGTTTTCCTTGAGGGAATCACAATCCTTTTAAAAAGTCATCCACATATAGAATAAAACACAAAAATACAAGTAATATCTGTCTTTAAGAGTGAACTTTTATGCAGTCAGATATATAGGAGGATGGTTTATATATATATATAATAGAAGTTGGACCAAAGGAAGAACAATGATGCAGTAGTCAGAATGTCAGCAAGTTGCAACCATGACAAGGTGGCTTAACACTTAAAGATGTTTCCATCTTTCTTCTAAAATTATTTGATTAATAGTTTGTGGTGGCTAAAAGTATCTTTTTGTGCTCTCTCTCCTGTCATAGCATTGATGAAATGGGTATGGAGATGTGGAGGGTATGTAGGATATTTTGTGATAGTTTTAGAAACATTTAAAGCTTTAAGGAAAGCCCATTTTTGTGATGAAGTATGGTGCAGAATCCAAAGCTTGTACCAGAAACAGAATCAGTATAGAAATATTTTATAGCAACACAAAGCTACTCAACTGGCTCTGCTGAGATGTAGGACTAACTGGCATGGGGGATGTTGAAGCTGCACCACCTTCTGAGCTCAGATCTCTCCAAAGAGCATTGCACTGGATGTGCCCTTTCATCTGGTACTACTCTGGCAGAGTGTCTGTCAGAGTGATGAACTGGCTAACATAAAAATGCTCTTTGTTTACCCTCCTCTCACAGTTGTGACAACCTTCATACTTCAATTCAGCCGTCATACTACAATTAATCATGACACATGCTTGCTTGAAAAAACTCTATGGCCTTTTCACTCTTCCCTTCAGTATCTAATGAAAGAGTGCTGTTTTTCCCATCTTTCTTGATGCCCCTTTGGTATGAAGTCATCAGGACTCCATTGTGGGCATACCATCATTGCATCTATAATCTATAGGCAGATTAAGGGTCTTGGATGAATAGATCACTGCCAAGATCTATTAGACAGCTGCTCACACTGGCACTCTTCAGCTTTGGATTGAGACACAATTCTTCTACCTCTCCATGTAAGAGGCAGTAACAGGTGAGAGAGCCCATGGCCCAGGCAGAACACACCAGCCCTGGAATGCATTGTTAAGGGAAAGCACACCCTGGTGCATGCCACCATCTCCCTGCTGGGAGCACTAGAGCTGCTGGTCCCCACTGATGCTGGGCAAGCTGTAGTCTCTGTTGTGCCAGCTGCTTTCTTGAGGATACCACAAGCATTCCTCTCACCCTACCTTCATTATCGCCTGTTTGACCAAATTCTCAAAGGAATGATTTTTTACAAGCATTCACTTGCAGATCTTAAATACACTGATATAACACTGTATTTGATTCTATACACTGATATAACACTGTATTTGATTCTATACACAGATATCACAGTGTATTTGATTCTGCATTGCTGAAATGGGTGTCAGGTCAGCAGAATAATAACATTAAGCAGAACTTTTGCCTTTGGGGATATATCTGGGGTGTTTCTAACATGAATTAATCCACTAAGCATGTACACAAAAACCCCAAACAAACAAACAAAAAAAACCAACCAAACAACCACAACCCCAAAAAAACCCACAGAAAAGACCAAGATGTGTGTGTGTAGAACTAAAGAAGGGAGGGTAAGAAGTACAGTATGCTAACATCAGGTTCCTGAATTTAAACTGCAGCACGAGTTCAACATTGACTGAAAATCAAGGGAAATGCCCAGTTCAAACACTTGCTGATCAAGAAATCAACAAGATGGTAGTAGTACATGGATTGGGTGGCCCAAAGAAAGCTCAAGTGTCCCAGAGACTCTCCAATGCTGTCAGCTTTGCTCTCCTTGAGGAAAACAATCAGAGACTCAAAAATGCCGCGCCTAAAATTCATCATATATCCCAGAAGTTTCAAAAAAAACAATTACCCTGACACATTGATATAGTTGATCTGAAATTGAAACATAAGTAAAAACAGGTTTTAACCTATTCCACACTTTTGACCTGGAAATATCAGCTATCCCAAAGCTTTGCCACTTTGCTTTAAAAAGTTTCACAAAGGTCTTCAGAAAGGCACAACTTTACATACTTCAGGGGTGACATATAAAGGAAAAATTGCTAAAATTAACAGAAACATTCATTGCAATGTTAAGAAGGAAAATCAACTGTCCTTACTTCAAGGGAACTCAAGACAGAACTTGAGTTTTCCGACCACTTGGCTTTTCTTCACAAAGAAAACCTCTGCTTTAGTTATTTGCATTATACTTGACACATCTATGGCTTCAAGCTCGCAATACAGAGCTGGCATCCACAAATCCAACAATGTCTGGTGCCACCACCTTCCTAAATATCAGGCTGTACAGATGTCAACAGTGGCATGTCTGATTTTCTGAGTCACAGACTGGCTGTTTTAGAACATTACTACTACCATTACAGACAGCAGGCAGGCTCACATGGACTGACTCTGGCATACAATCTTAACAGTTGCAGTAATGGAAAGCCTTAAAGTAGCTCAGAGAAAAACAGTAAGCCTGCCATCATAGAACTTTAAATTGCTATTGATTCTTCAGAATATCACTCTCCCAAAAGAACAGTATTCAGGGAAGAATATTTTTTTAAGTCCCTTTTTATTAATTTCTTCTGTGTTAGACTACCAGTGTGCCTGTTACAACACTGACAGTGCCCAGCTCGATGTGAACACAAGGGTGGAGTATGAACGGTACCAGAACATGGTCTGAATTATCTCATTTGTATCAAACCACCACACAGCCTGATGAAACTTTCTACTGCCTAGCCAAAACCACAACACTGTATGATAACATCAGAGTAAACCTAAAAAATACAGAGATGCTTTGCAGACCATTAGTAGTTCACCTTATCGTGGTAGAAACCTATCACAGTCAGAAGGTGGAAATACAGAGATGCAAGATGCAATGCTCATAGTGTCTAATTCATGCAGAGGTTTTCAGAAGTGCTCTTGTCAGTCTCCCCAGATGCTTTTTTCCTTCTCCAAACTGCAATGTTCTGACAAATATTTTTAGCCTGTATCTCTTATCCTAGTCTTGATTTTGAAAGTTTCTACACATGTATAATGAATATAAAAACTGTAATTTTGCAATAGTATGTATAATCTCAATACACAAAAGTAGTTTTCCTCTCCATTCTACAGATCCCATGTGACTGTGTTCAATTTAGTTTATGTAATATTTTTTTTCCCATTCTTGAACTATTTCTGTAGAACCTTTGCTATTATAAAGTTCTTTGCACTCAGGCGATGAGACCAAGCACTGATTTGAAGTAGATGAATGGAGAAATTCAGAGATGTATAATTGCTGCAGGAAAGGAGAGAAAGGAAAATGTACTCAAATACTCACTTTGATGAATCTATGAAGTATATTACAAGAGCACCAATACTAAGAGCGAAGACTAAGACAACCTACAAAAGAAAAGAAAAGAGTAATTATTTAACAACATTAACCATTTATTCTTTTACATACAAAAAAGACAACAAAATTAATCATAAGCTAGTTTAATTTCAGCTCCGATTTTCTTTAGAAAATTAGTCCTACTTGAGCTTCAAACATTATATATTACCGTAGCATGCTTTCTTGCATTGAAAAGAAATAAAAAATCTGGCTTTACCAGACCTATCCTTCAGGATTGCTCATTAGTGCATAAAGCAAGTGACCAAACTTCCATGTATATACATGGTTGTGAAACCCACAGGAAAACTGTAAGAATGCATTCATGTCCATAGAGACTACAATGAACCTGCAAACAGTTTAAAGCAATACTTGATGCAGCACATCATGACAGTTATGACTTCTGCTGACAGTCCAGCACAGATGAGTACTGGAATAAAAACATGTTGATTCAATACAGGCTTCAGACTTCTTTCTGAAGCTGCTGCATTAGAAACAAGCCTGACTGAGGATTTCAGTGCAAGGAGGGGACACACAAGGTTTTCATTCTAAATAGACTTTCTGAAACAGTGTAGACATTCCTCTGCTCTCAGCTATCACTCAAGGCAGCATCTGAAGCAAGGTGTAATAACTATTACATAACCAAACTCTGAAGTTCTGCATGGCCAATATCAAACATGTACATACCTTCCAATAAAAGAGTCATTAATGTATGAATATTACATAATTACTACTAATTGTTAAAATAACTATTCAACTGAAAGCTTAAATGATTTTTCCTTACTTTTATATCCTGCTGACCATAATATGTTTTACTTTGTGAATGTCTGAAAAAGGGCATTTTGCCTGAGTACAAGTATCTGCTGTCTTGTCTGATGCATTATCACCCGAACCAGTGAGATCTGTCCATCAAATTCAAGAATCGAAGCATGACATTCATTGAAATAACATTTTTACTACCTAAGTCTAATCTATTGTGAACATCTAGAGTTTAAACCTTCTTTCATTGCGTAGCAAGGTGAAATAAGCAATTAAATTCATATCAATTGGTAGGAGTCTCACCATCACAAGAAATTATAGTTGTGAATAGAACTTGTGGATTGTTATCTGACAATATACCCTGAATTATGATTATCAGCAATCCCAAGGCCCATTTTTCTCTGAATTAAGATAGTGGGAATTATTATACACACTCTGCCCTACATGTTGGAATATTCCAAGCTACATACAATCACTGTTTCAATCTCAATCAAATCTGCTCCAGTATTTATTATCAATCCATTTCAAGGAGTCTTCGTTTTTTTAACAAACAAAATTTTAAAGAGTGCTGAGGGTTCTGAGAACACAGAGCTTACAATCTTGGCAAAACTTGTGCTTTTTCCCAAACCAGTTTTAAACACAGCTATTCACTTTCAAATAATTTAAAGTCAAGTATTAGTGGTAATGTTTTACCCTGTATTCTGTGGAATCATTTCTATAGTAACAGTACCCTCAAAGCCACTATTAAATATAGGTATCTCTTTAAAAAAAATAAAAGAAAGAATGAAAGAAAACAGCAATAAAAAACAATAAAAAGCAAACAATCTATAAATAACAGAAGAAAGAAAAGAAAAAAAAACAACCCCAAAAAAGCCACAGGACAAAAGAGATTGACCCTATGGCAGGAGTTTTAGGTTTCAGAATGCTGAGATGGCCACTTAATGCTGGAAATGAAATTTTAAAAACTAAGATTGCAATCCATTTGGGACTCTATAAATACTCTTCTTATTCATTCAAGTTCCACAAAGCACACAAGGGCTTTGTAAAACTTTTATTTTCCTTTTCACATAGGAAGTCTTGAGTTACGACTTTCAGTCATTGCCTCCTACCCAAAGGAGTCCTGTAGAGCAAACCCAGCAAAACAATCTATCAGCCTTACATTTCAGTTACAGCCAGTCCTTTGTTAATCATCACTGCGCTGCCTGAATGTTATAGACATTCTGGGTGAGACCTTCCAAAACACTTAAGGCCTTCAGGTGTTCTGTGACAGTTCATGTAACTGGCACTAAAATGCAAATATCTGTATTTTGCAAGTAGCTCCAGATTCCCATGCTACACCAAACAGTGAGATATGTATGGATGCAAGACAACAACGTTACCCTACTGTTATATAGATATAGTTTTATATATATATATATATATATATATATATATACACACACACACATACAAACACTTGATTTTAAATCAAGGCTTATTTTCTCTTCTATTGCCTTGAAACATGTACCTAACATGATACATAATATCTCAAAGAACCACAGAAAGGGTATCAGAAGAGAATGGAACACGAAACTCCATTTATTTTTCCTGCAAGCAGTGAAACACATTTTTCCTTTTGCTAATTGACAGAGGAGTTGAGCTGAAATTGAAACCATCAAGTGTGTGGGAAAAGCAGATCCTGAACCAATCAGGTTAAAGTTATAATAAATTAAAAAAACAAAGAAATAAATTTTAACAAACCCCAAACTCTTGTATGCTATATGATTATGTCTCAGATGCAAGTTTTTTGTATTCCCATTTAAAGAACATGGAGTTTAATCTGGTTATTCAGACCCAGGATGACAATTGCTGAGTTTGCTGTAGTGTTCCCTAGATTGCCAGGGGAGATAATATCTGTTTTAGAGACTACTAGGCTAGAGGGGTGTCACAGACCTAGACCCATACCCCAAATTCACAGCAACTAAAATCTGAGGGAGGGAAAAGCACATATGTATGGGAATAACTGCCTTTCTTGTTAACTAGGCCATGGCAGGAAGTTGGCTTCCTTTGTTTATTATTTCAAAACATTTGCCAAAACATTGCAATTGCTACACATCTATTATAACCCTTCTGTACAGAAGGAAAGAATCCTTTAATTTATAATAGCTTGCTGTTTGTATAAGACTGAGAAATGGGAACTCATGTGCTAACAGCTATACTAAGCACTTACTAACAAATTAAAAATAAATACCAATCTGATTAAAGAAAAGAGGGGGAAATACATGGAATAGTTGCTGCATATCCCTAAATCTTTTATAAAGAAAGGAACAGAAAAAATCCAGCCCCAGATTAAAACAGAAGTGTAGAATGCCTTTTTGAGGCAAGAGTCAGAGAAACTGCAGATAAAATCCATCAAAGGAAAACTAAAAATGTTTTGACTGATTCCAAGATGCTCTAGAAGAGCTTTGACTGCAGTCACAATTTAGGCATCCATAATAAATACAAAAAGGAAAATAGAGAAAGAAAAAAAGGGGAGTTTTGATAAGGGTGTAACAGCATAATGATACTGCAGGCAAGCACCAGCTCTGAGAAACACTCTCCCAAATAAGCTCACCTCCCAGGCCCCAGCCTATGTAACAAAGGGATAATCCAAGGGGTGGCACTGTTCCCCCTACAACTCCAAAACTGCATTATTGAAGAAAAAAGGGAAAGCAAAAAGGCCGGTCCATTAGACAGGAAGGCTACAGTTAATAATGAAGGACTCTAGAGCAGGAACTTCAGTCTCTCATACCCTGTAACACTTCAATATTCTGTGAAAGAATGCTGAAACAGAACTCTTTGAAGTTTCAAAGGCAAATTCTTGCTTATACAAGATTAAATTATCCAAACATAATTAATACAAAATAGAATAGAACTCAAGAGGCAAAGCAGAAAATCAAAAAGGAATAATCATCTCTTTTTATTTTCCTCTAAAATTAAGTATTAAAATGGGAATTATGCAGTGGAAAAAAAAAAAACTTTCAGAAATCTGTAACCCTTAACACCTCAGGGCATCAGAGAATCCTTAATTTTTTCTGACAACAATCTGTTCTGTACTGTTCCTCAAAAATATTTCTTTCAAACTCCTATTCTATGGTTAAATTATTCAACCCAAAGGCTACTGTAATCCTTAGACTATACTAGGTTCTTAGTTACTAATATTTTTTGAAATTCACTTAGTTTTCATTTCTACATTCACACAGTAAATTCTGTTAAGATACTCAGTTTTATAAACTTTGATTTTAAAATAAACTTCCATTCATTTTTATATTTATAATTAGTTATGAAGAACACTAATTAGTTCCTGTCACATAAAGCTCAAACCTCAATGATCCATTAAACTTTTGTCACACAAACGTTTGCACTACTAAAATGTGAATAGCCTGATGTTTTGATCTAACCTGGATGAAAATTCTCATACCTTAAATATAAACCCCAAATGTCCTTTAACCATTAAATAAGAAATCAATTGTGGTTCTTTTATAGACAGACAGAATTTGCTTGTCCAGATTTGTTAGGAGTGAAAACTGTAAAAATCCAAGGATGCACCTGCTTCAAGTTGCAGTTCAGAAGTCAGCAATTGCTTCTAGCTTGACAATCCCAGCATTACTTTGCAGACTCTAGGAGATGCACCCACATCTCTGCAATTATTGCAATTTCACAAAAGTAACACCTTCTTGACCATAGAAGATCCAGATTATCTTACCTAAAATTGCCAATTCTTAGTTATTTAGTAAACTTAATTGCTAACTTAGTTACTTAATTGCTAACTCTCAGTTACGAACTCTTAGTTTTGAGCTTGAAGCAATTAAAACACTAAATCCAAACTTTGCAATTTTTATAGCCACATTAAAAACTTTTCAGAAACCCAGACTCGAAAATCTTTTACAAGATTTTACATGCAAGTAACTTCCTTTCAGTTACCTTTTATGATTTTGTTTTCTGTTCACTGCTATTAAACAAAAAGGAGTTAACTAAAAAGTTAATCAGCTATTAAATTTTACAGTAACTAATTTAGTCATCAGCACACAATAAAAACAATACTGTAAATTTGGCAGCTTTACAAGATTTTTTGCTATATAAATTTCCCCCTTCAGCAAAGCTCATATGGACTTACATTTTCCAAGACAAGTCTGAGTTTATCCAAAAGAGGAGGTGAAGGGGAGTGAGAAATGACTACTTGATAAACCAGTGGGCAGTAAATTCTCAGTGAACTTCTGTCAGAAAATTCATAGCAAGGATTTAATTTTAAAACCAAAAGGCATCAAAGTAGTCCAATATGAGCTCTGATTGATGACCATGAGCAATCAGAAGACTTGGTTATTGGCCCTAGTCCTACCACTCCTGCGACGGGTGACTTAAGCATATTAATTGACCTCCCCAGGCTCTCAATTCTCCCTCTTGCTTTCATTTGGCAGGAATACTCCATGTCAACTCATTAGGGCAACCACTCCCTTCACTACAGGTGTTTGCAGTGGATCTTGCACAGCTGAGACCTTTCCTGAGGCCACCAAGACCCCAAACAGGACATGGCATCAGTGGCAGCAGCACTGCCTATGACAGCAAAGGGGCTTTGTGCATTAAAGGGCTTTATTTAAGTAGAAAGGTGTCAAAAACTCTGTGATAAACCTTCTGCCATTTTTTCTAGAACTATATTTTTGGTATCATTAAGTTACTACCTAGTATAATAAGGTTTTAATTTATTACCAAAACTAAAATTCTGTACTTATGGCAAATATATCTTTAAAAATACAGTTCATATGTAATGCATCTCTTTTTACAGACTTGAATAATATTGACAAGAAATATAGAAACAACATTTCTGGGACAGAAAACAGATATGAGCAAACAGAGAAGAGTTAAAAAAAAAAAAATTGGCACATATTTAGTTCCCAAATATCAAATTTATCCATCAGAGCAGTAATTTGGGAATATCTGAAAGGTACAAGTAAAAGCCATGGAAAGGCCTGAATCACTGTGAGCTTGCCTAACTACTCATGACTGTAGTAAGTAACTGATGTAATAGGTCACAGGGAATAGAACATGAAACATCTCTCAATGAAACCACTCTAAGGAGAATTAGCAAATTCAGTCTCCCTGCCACAAGCTCTGTTTTCTTCTCTCTCCAATAAAAGATTCAGCTTTCTTGCATAGACTTGAACAGACTACATCTCATTTGAGCAGACTGGTTATTATAAGGAATGCTGTGAAATCAAAATTAAGGAATTATTAGAGTAGACATCAGACATGGAAATCCAAAAAATCAAACCAGATATTAAACAAACAAACAAAAAATACCCTTATGTACTTTTCCACACACAGTTCCAATCTGATTTGAGGAAAATTTTTTAAAAAGTAAGTATTTTTGCTGTAATCTGTTCTGTACATGCTTCAATATATGCTAACATTTCAGCTTCATTTTGCTTTCTTTATACAGATTGAGGGGTTTTTTTCTCAACTTTCTACTGACATATTGACAATAAAACAAAAATTTCTGTTAAATCCATAAATGTGAAAAGACTGAGATTTTCTAATTAGTGAAAAAATACAAGACAAAAAGTCCCATCTGTTAATGGTGCTCTGTAGCTTGACGTTAATTAGATTTGCTGGGAGAGTGCCTGGCAATATAACCAATTAAAATACATGCAACTTTTCCAATTCAGTATCGTTAGTCAAAAAAAAAACCAGTACCTTCTATCAAAATGTCCCACTTTCTAGGGCTAAGTGGATGGCGTTATATGTCTGTAAATATCTGCACATTTGAGGGGCTTTTCTGCTCCCCAAGCTAAAAGGTTCTTCCTGCTGATTACCTAGCAGCCACCCAAATTAAAGTTGAATTCACTCTGTGTACACTGGTAGAAGAACAGCTCTCAGATTTCCAGTGGCTGCGTGACTGGCTCTACAACCACGCTGAGCAAAAGCGTTTTTTGTCGGTGACCATCACCCACCAACCACTGGGGATGTCAATGCCCTCCTTTCCAAGCTCTTCACTGTCCCACTGCACATAAGGACTGCCAATAAACCTACTGGCACGTTGGTTTAGAGAAACCAGTGATGAACTGTCAACCAGATCCTGCAAAAATGAAAACCAACCAGCTCAACAGCAGAATTGCACGAAGGGCAAAGAAGCCAGAGAAGGGTCCCCTGTCACACTCTGCACTGCACCAGAGCAGCACTCAGACTGGTGGCTGATAATTCACAGCCCCAAGCCCAGGACAGGCTCCCCTGTCACACTCTGCACAGCACCAGAGCAGCACTCAGACTGATGGCTGATTATTCACAGCCCCATGCCCACTGCTCACACAAGAAAGCCTCTGGGTTTTGTGTCAGACCTTGAAATGCAGCATGTGATCATTAATTTTTTTCTCTGTTTCTATGTTACTATGCTTCAGTGACAAATGGGAGTTTATCTCCACATGAAGAACTGGAACCAGGTAACTCCAGCTGGAGCACTCTGTTCTAGCAATACTTTGGCCCACCTCTGGCCAAACAAAGTGATCAAGGGACGATGAAAAAGCAAGCTGCACTTTTTGCTATAGTGCCCACACAATGAAAAACGCCACCTGATCACTGAACATCTTGGGAAACACAAAAGTGCACTAATACCTGGACAGAATAAAAGAAAAGATATTACCCCAAAATCACAATCAAATTCTTTATAATTAATTTATAAACTCATCTATGATAGTGTAACATCTGGGAAATTAATCAACTTGAATCAAATAAATATATTTACCAGTAAAATGTAACGTAGTCATTTGCCAACCCACCCCTGTATCTGGAATACTGCAATACAGAAGTGAAAAATCAATAAATTATTAAAAAAAAAAAGAAAAATACTGGAAAACATGGTCTTTTTGAATTAAGCAATTATCTATTCCTTAATTAGTATTTGTTTAAAAAATAAAAAACCATTAAATAATAATAAAAAAAAACACAAAACCAAACAAAACCACAAAAACTAATTTCACAGTTCTTGTCCTTACTTCAATATACCATACTCCTCACCATTCACAGTTTTATAATTGACAACAAAATAGGAGAACATTCAAGAAACTGTCAAAGAAAATACAAGACAGAAAACAAAGAATAGTGGTAAAAATTCCAGAAAATAATAATACAGTAGAGTAAACAAAATGCTGTGTCTTTAAAATGCTAAAATCAGAAAGATATCTCTGAAGCAAAGAGTTTGAGGTAAGGAACCCACTCAAACAGATTCTCAAGGAAAAATGCAGTCCAAAATGTGGACCTTCTGAGAATTTAGGGCTCTTCCTCCAATTCACAGTGCATTTGTACAATATTATACATATTAACAGTAATGTGAAAGGGAGCCCAAGCTTTACTACCATGTCATAAGAAATTACTGAAAGGAAGTACATTTCTTTGTGAATGAATCACTTTAAGGATGACATTTAATGAAATTATTTACCTTATACATTCAAAATTAATACTAGATTGTATGGCAGACAAAAGGAATCCTCACATTCCTCAGTTATTTTGACATTAGTCTGACATGCAACCTACACAACAGACAGTCATGCCAATAAATGTTCAAAGAAGAATTAGAGGAAGAGGTTACTCCTCCTAGATAAGGCTTTATAATTGAATAAATCGGTAAATTTTCAGATTTCGTGTTACTCAGATTTCCTGCAGCTATTCCTCAATTTTCAAAAAGCAGAACTCCACAAACAAATTGTTTCTCCATTTGAACTGTTTAGGTTCTTGGTCACAAGAGCTCACACATACAGCAAAGGTAGATACAGCTGTGGACATATTTGAAAAACTGGAAGCTCTTGGCTTCAGTGAAGCCTAGTAAATTTTCATTCAAGAAAAAGACTGAATCAAGAATGCTGAAATCATTCAGCACATGACAGAGCATTTGAATGCTTGTCAAAGAATGTGCTTTAAAACATTATGAAAACAAGACACAGAAGGGAAAAGACTCACTGCTAAATGCATCTGACAGGCTGCAAAAGGAGTTTGCTGCTGCAGAACTAACATCACAGCTCTCCTCTTCCATGTACCATTACCTAATGTGGGTTTTCTCTTAAACCTTTCGTAACATAATAAAATAAATGTAATTTAGCACTTATATTTCCAGATCAAACATAGAGTACAGCAATTTCTGATACTTGCAAATACGTTGGTCAACTTTTCCTGTAAGTTTAGGAAAACCCATAACTGTTTCATAGATTTCTAACGAGAGGTAGCCATCAACACCACGTTTTTGATAGGGACCACTAAACCTTTGGCCATTCACACGAGGATTTTCAGGAGCTCACTGCTCCTCAAGTCATGTTCTCTGCTCAGCAATTTGGAACAACTTAATGTCAACTATATCAGAAGCTTTCTGTGACAATTAGCAGGGATATCAAACACGGGACCATCAATGAGGAAAATGAACAAAAGGAAATTACGTTACTTGGAAGGGGGGAAGTTGGTAATAGAGCTAAAGAGCGCAGTATTTTTGAAAGTCACCTTTTTAAGCATCTTTTTCCTCCTTTTTCTCTGGCATTGTTTGTCCTTCAGTCATTTTGCCAAATTTGATAGCTTTGACTGATAGCTACAGGAAAACTCTCTCATACCAATCTGCTTTGAAGATGAAAAAATTGACTATTTTAACACTAGGAATAAATCTAAGCCTACTTAATCAGCAGGCTATACATGAGAATTCGTGAATACAAAAAGCTGCCTTTAACTAGTGCACAAAAGAAAACTATAGAGAGAAAGTCTAAGCATTGTAAATTGCAGCACTCACTAAATTTTAGTCATTTTAGTAATTTGTTCTTATGAAATCTGATAGTTTTAAACAAAGGCATAAACCTCAATAGTTTTGCAAAGGCTATGTCAAAACATAATTCTTATCAGACCTCTCAATTTCCGACAGCAACAAGAAAAGAGACAATGTAAACTCTTCTGGCTTTTAGACTAATTTGAACTGAAAAGCCTGCCAATTAATTATTTGATACAGTCATTGATCATGAGATGTGAGTTCTCCACATAATTAGAAAATAAAATTTAGCAATTTTAAGGGAGCAGCTAAACCTAAAGTGGATGTTTAAGGGTTGTGGTGATCTTGGTTTATGGGTAAGCACTCACTCACAGTAAGAAAGCCATTTTCAGTGGGCTTTGGAGTAACATGGAACAAATGTTCATATAGTTGTTTCTGCAGCTTGAAAAAACATGAATACATATTTTCCTTTATCTTAGGTAAAATCTGCATAAGCATAATTATATGCTACTATAGGTCAAATCTTGATTCACAAGACTCACTGATATGCAGACCTTGATATTTTAGAGAAAGACAAGGAGGTCTTTGATGCCATCAATTAGAGGCACTGGTGATTTCCATACTGTAATTGTCAAGGTGATGTCATGTTGTGAATATTGTTAATTTGGAATTATGATTCAACATTATCTACCAAATTATAGGAAATTCACTTGAAGTATGAAATTAAATCAGTGATTTGCAACTATCACTAAAGACCAATGCAGAAAACAAATGAAGCAGTGAGCAATTGTAAAAGCTATTTTACACAACAAACCTTTTCTTGCAGTGAATGTTTCTTCTCAGTGGTAGGATGGACAGACTCGTTTCTCTGTTAGGATGCAAGACTGATTTATTCAGCACACCTGCTCTCTGCAGAAGAGCTTTTCTGTTTTATAGTTATAATTTTAAAACTGAATGCTTTATTGTGAGCCTTTTTCTATGGGGTTTGAAGATGGCTCAAGGCTTACAGAATCAACTTCAAATGTAACTCTCTAACAGCCTTACTTTTGAAAAAACACAGCAGTGACCACTAAATAAGGCCTTGAAACCAACTGGTACCTTAGCAGACTTCTTCTATTGCTAGTGACAGTATCCTCAGGTCCTTTAAGTTTCACCCTGTGGTGTCATTTTCTTATTCTTTTTATATAATAGGAAGAGTTTAATTAAAAAAAAAAAAAATCTCTCAAAGTCCTCCTTTCCTCTGAGTCCACAGTTTTTGCATCTTTATCTGGCTTTGCTAGCCTATAGTATTTCTCATCAGCATCTTTATTTTTCATGCAGACACCATCTTGAGGGTAGAGACCTAGGAAATTGCCTGCCTTCCCACCGGCTTTATAGGGTCCTTTATAAAGGTCTAGGAATCAAAAGGCCACCAAGTTTCATTATGGTGTGGTCTTATTCACAGGCATAAAAGAGGGTAGAGAACGAGGAACATCCAACATCAGCTTATGTTCTGTCTCAAATGTCAGCAGGTACATAATTTTTCCCCTTTTCTGCATGCTTGCTTCAGCCTAGCTATAGTCTCTTTCCAAGGCACTTCTGACAACCACCAAAAAAACAAAATTGGAAAAACTACCAGGCAATCACATACCTGTCATGGTTAAAGAGACTTATAAGAGATATTCTTACGACTCCATGTCTTTATGTTAATATGCAGTTTTAGATGACATTTTAACAACATTACAGAATAGGTAGAAGTTGAAAGTACATAATGGATTTGAAGATTTTTTTAAGTATTGCAAAAAATAATTCTATTTTTTCATGAACTATAAAAAACATCCAGGAGCAAACCTTGTAAAAGACAAAGTGGTTTTCTCTGAATAAGTACTGCAGAACTTGGCTGAGATTCCTGTAAGGTAAATTATGCCATTGAAGTGTAAACCCTTTTCTTTTTTCTTTTAATGTGCTTTCCTTCCCTGCCTCCTGAAACTCTACTTGCTATTGAGCTCCTACAGAGATTCAGTCCAATGCTGCTTTATTCAAAAACCATTTTATTTTAAAATAGGTCACCTTTCTAGAATCTATTCTTAAACAGAAAGTTTGAAAAGCAGGTGTCAATGAAATTACCTTTTTAACACATCTTTATCTTTAACAAGAGTTTAAGTCTTTAGCCTGGGACAAGAAATTTCTCTCTCCCAGCTGTAGGCCAGCTGCTTTCCTCCACTGTGCTAAATCCATTTCTCTGATGCTCAGCTTCCCCTAAAGACACTGCTCTTGTCTAGTAAAGGAAAAGCTGGCAGGTAAGAGAGAAAGGCCATCAGAGTAAGTGAATGGTCTATTTTGGTTTTCTATCAAACCAAAATCTCATCAACCGTTGGCTTTTGTCAATGACCTCCTCCCTCCTCTGAAGTTCACTGCAGTTCACTGCAATTACAGCCCCACACACAGGACCAAAAAGCAAGAAAAAACAAGAAAATGATTAAAAGTAGTGCAGTGACACTTAAAAAATGGCAATGACACTTGAAAAGTGTTTATAGCAAGTCTGCAAATGAGAAATATTTACACTGCAGTGATGGCACTGTACAAGAATGAAGTCTATCAAGTCCTAATACTAACAAATAATTTGTTTTCTCAACAGCTTGGCTGAGGCGCCTCCTTTCTGACTCTCCGGCAGAGCTGGAAGACAGAGCTTTCAGCATTCATAATTTCAAACACTAAGTTAAAATTCCATTTGCTGATTGCCTAAAAGCCCAGAATGCCTCTCTGATCAATCTTACAACAAAGCCCCACGTAAAAGGGTGCCAAGGCAGACTGCTGACTCTGAGAGGAAGTCCATGTACGGATGCATTACCGCCACTGCCAGCAGCACTGACGCATTCCTTGGAGATATCTTGCTGAAGCAGTTTCTCAAGCCATAGCTTAGTTTCTTATCATGGTTACAGGTATATTAGACACCAGGAAGACCAAGCACACATTCATGTGTGCTTACAGGACTGAAATTAAAGCTGCAGCTCTCTTAACTATAAGAACTAGAGTAGGATGTCACTAGTGACAAGACCATGGTGCAGAACTACTCCACAACATAGAACAGGGGCATGAGGAAAGGCTGCTGTGGATGAACAGAGACTTGGTATAAGGTATAAGCTGCACAGTAACCAAACTGTCTTATTTTTGTACCAGTTCTTGAGTGAATTAGAAAAAAATGACCACTGTACTGAATAAACAAAGCACCTGTTTGTTGTGGTTCATGTTAATTTCATGTTTATTGTTAAATGGTTCATTGTATTATCCCCCCCCATGCTTTTACTTTCTAAAAATTGAGCAAGATTTTAATATCAATCATCTTCCACTTCAATAATCTTGACACTAAAAAATGTTTGGTGAAGTTATTACCTCACCACTTTTTAAAATCAAGTATTTAAGAGCAATGAGTCAGTTATTTAATAGTTATCATTTTGTCCAGAAGCTTTTAAACTCTGTGGCCAGATCAATGTTCATGTATTTGATGTTCACTCTCTAGTCTCCTGGTGTATACACAAACTGAAATGAAAAATGTACATTACCCAAGTGCACTGCTATTCTTTTTTCACAGAAAAGAAAAAAAAAGAGAAACTGTTATTAGTCTGATCTCAGAGCAAAGTGTTCTCAGTACATAGAGAGCATTTGCTCAAGTTGACATAGACTGAAAGTATGAGGATTTTACCATCTTAGTTTCATTTCTTCTGTATTTGTTCACATGCACAATATACTGTCTCCAGCAGACTGATGAAAAGTCCATACTTTCATCTTTTTTACAATAGAGAACATTTTAGCAGACAAAAGTTCCTGCCTTCGATTCAAGCTCCTGAAGCTTCTTCACTGCGATGCAGAACTGAAAGGAGACTCTGAAATATTACTTTCAAGAACACTCTGATGAACACTCTGATATAGTAGTGGCAACCACAAGAATTAATGGGGTTTTGCATATTTTAAGCTCAGACTGCCCACGGGAGTTTCAGATCTCGATTGCTATAAAACTCCCTAGGGTTTGCATGACCTGGTTGTGGTAGTAGGGGTTGCAGGGGTGAATTCTGAGAAGCTGCTGGAAGTTCCCCTACACTCAGCAGTGCTGTTACCAAGGCTGAGCCCATCAGTGATGGTGGGGGCTCTGTGGAGCCTGTGTCAGGGAAAAGGCAGGAAGCAAAGCACAGACAGACCTAAACAAGAAGGAAAATATATACACAGCATATACATTAACTTCTATTTAACTCTAAAATCCCACATATTAAATTCACCAGTTTATAGCATGCACATTTTCTTCACACTATTTCTTTCACACCATGTGGACTGCCATAGTTGAAAAGTAGGCCATGCAATTTTTGCAAGAATAGTGTACTTCAAAAATTGTCCTGGCAAGTTGTTTAGAGAGACAGGTTTTTCTCTTCTAGTCCTGGTGCAGGAAGATGTGTTTTGAATCTGAGACCTATATGTTTGAACTTCTCATTGGAAGACCACAATTAAGCTTGATTGTGTGAAAACTGAACCTGTTCTGAAAACATACAGATATTTTTAAAAAATACTAGCTTCATACTTATTTTGAATTCTTCTGCTCATTGTATGTGTGACTAAAATTCACTTTAAGTCCTACTTAGAGTCAGGAACTTAAGAGAACCTGGGCTGTCTTTTTTTCTGCACCAAATCAAACTCCATTTGAACCAACAACTGACACTCAGCCATCTTCATTATCCTATTTTTCACTGTGATGACGAATTCAAGCTCTTTAATGATCTATCACAGCTAATATGCATTAGTCAGCTTTTAACGTCACTGCAACAAAGTTGCATAAGCCATGAACTTAAGAGCTCCTTTAGCTGCAATTTCATGGACTGTAGTTTATAATACATCCACATGTTTGAGGTTTTTTCACCATATGGAAGCAACTTGCCATTTCAAACCCATCAGTCAAAACAAATACTTCTTAATCAAATTTCTTCTTTTTTTCATCTAAATTGTATTGCATGTTTTCATTGATTATTGTATGGGTTTCTTGAGTTTTATATGATTTCGTGAATTTCTAATTTGGTGAGGCTTGTAGAGCCAAATAATATTAACTATAAAACAGATACAGGCAATGTTTTAAATTTGAATGCCAAATATGATGGAAACCAGTGTCAAAATAAGACAACTTGCTCAGATATGTTAACAGACTAAGTACTGGTACACTAGGCCTAACTGGTATACACAGACAGCAAAATATTACATTTAAAAACACTTGTAACACTTGGAAAATGAATGAAAAGTGTTTCTATTTGTATGCTATTTTTTTCCATTTAGGAATAAAGATAACTTATTGGCATCATTCAGTTCTGAAAGCTTACTTAAACCTCAGTTAAAGGTAAATTTTACAGTAGGAAAGTATTGTCCCTTTGCATTCATCAACTTGATAAACTGTTCCATCCAGTAAGTTTTTCTTTTAAAACCTACTTTTGGCACAACCAAAGTTATGTAACCTGTATGAATTTTTCTGTATTATTTGGAATAAAGAAGAACATCAAAGTGTTATTTCAACCAGTTCCAAAATACATTTGAAATTTTCTTTTATTTCAGGATTTTTTGTATTCTAATAGATAAATGTTACTTGATGAGTAAGAAAATTATTTACTGCTTCGTGCAAAATAAAATAGTATCAAAAGCAACTTTAATTGTGCCAGCTTGTCAGACATCACAAAAATAACCTGCCTGACATCTACTTTGACCAGTCTCATTATTATTTTACTGTTTCTACTTCGTTTCCAAGTGAAACTGATTATTGCTGCTAAAGTATTACCCATCTGGAAATACATCATCTTCTCAAGGGCCTTGCTGATTTACTAACTATCATCAACTAATTTCCTTGGTGAGTTTCCACTTTGCAAAGGCACTCATTAAAATTCACAGGTTTAAGTGTTTAGTTTGTTCTCCTAACACTGGAAAGTGCTGTTGGGGGAAGAAAAATAAATAAACCTTCCAAAGTATCTTATGAATAAGTAACAAAACAGAAAGTACATTCTCATGTTTGACTCACTGTTTTTAGCTCCAATATGATGTCACAGCATATCAAGGTAATTAATGTATAATTACTAGCATCAGTAACAAAAGGATCACTTTGCATTATGGGAACAGAACTGTGTCTCTTGTGCCTCAGTGTATGCCTTTTATCTATTCTGCATAGCTACTACAGGGGCAAAGAGAAACTCATTTTGTTTGACTTTGTGATTTTTGGAGTGACATGAAGTTAAAAGTCCTCTAATAGATCCAACTTGAATTTATACTCAACAGCCAACAGTATCTTTATTCTAATGTAATGTCACTGTCAAGCAGTATCTAACTTCAGTATATACTATCAAATATTTCCAAACCTTTATTAAACTTTTAAAAGCAAGACATGTACAGAAATTTACCTCATAGCAACATAATTAACTTTTAGCAACCTTTTTTTTCCTGTTCAATTACATGCCACAAACTAAAGAGAAGGGACAGCCATTCTCTTTTGTCTCCTCCATTTGTACATTTCTTATCAGCTCCTGTTCTCCTTCCTTTCATTGCCTTACATTCACAAACAACTTTTCCACACACATTTTCTTCTTCCTGAAAGATGTTCTTTAGATTTTTAGGTAACAAGATTTTGTGCTCCAGGTATACAGATCACTCCAAACAGGTTTGCCTTTGGCATGACTCTGCAGTGTGGAGATTGTCAGCTGGCTGCCCCTGCCTCCCCAGGCTGTTAACTGGCCAGAACTGCTCCTTGGCAAACCTGCTTGTCCTGCCTTTAATCTCCGGGCAGGGCTGGCTGAACACGTAGCACATGTATTGCATAATACTTGGCATTACACAATTATTCAAAATAGTGGAGGATAAGGATAATTTCATCGAACATACTCATGGTAAAAAGCAAACTTTACATGAAAAAAAAGGGAGTATGTTTCCATTAACTAAAAAAGGTATAACAGGCTGTTATAAAAAAGGTATAACAGGGCTTTGACAGATGCTTGTTTTGCAAGGCATTAAAGTCCAGACTAGTTTAAGACTTAGAAGACAAAACTGTATTTTGATTTTTAACTGATCTGATAACCATGTTCTCTACTGCTTCTAAGATGGATATATACATTCATACAAGCTCTCAGTTCTCACAAAACCCTGGGGGAAGATTATCACTAATAAAGCCTGGCACTTGGTATGTGCTAATATTCAGATGTACCCAGAAGAATAGCTCTAAAAAAAGATTTCCCTCAAAATAATTTTATTCCTAGAAAATATTTAGTCTCTTAAAATAACTTCAGCTAGGTATCAACCACACTTTTTCATCCAGTTTCAGGAAGCATCCTCCTCTGGAAGATTTTGATCTCTACTGTCCCTACACCGACAGCAAAGTGTGACTTGAATTTTTGAATATAGCACTGGCAAATAAACCTGGTGATAGATACAGAATCCAGTCTTGTACAAATAACCTAAGTAGGAGACATCATTTTCAGGATATGTCAATAAACCAGACCATATCCAAGGCTACATCCAAGCCAAGTTCATATAGTGAAGCTATATGAAGATCATCAGCTCCATGGCAACATGTACACAACACACAAACATTCCAAGAAACCAGATAAACAGTCAGACATCAAATGTATAGTAAAGCTCCATCTGCCCTTTCTTTATTGCCAAAGTACCTAATTTGGTTTTCACAGAACTAGGTTTGATACCCCAGTACTACCAATCACACTTTAAAGAACAAAGCTGATTCATTCTGCCTTGAAAATAACATCTGTGCTGTGTTAATGAACGTGTATCAGAGATGTACAAGTAGCACTCTCCTGGTGTTTTCCAAACTGAGTAATGGCAATGTGGGAGTTTACTGGGTAAACTAAAGGCAACAAGCATTACTCAGCTGCTGAGGTCTGTCACCTTTCTTATGAAATACTACTTTTACATATAAAATTTCTCACTGAAACAGAACTATTTGGAAGATTGTGTTTGCAGTTTGAATGGGGAGAGGTGTGCATGTTGCTTTTTTCAATGCAAACATGCACAAAGTTCACACAAAACTCTACTCAGCCAATGTGAATATCCTACATGGATGTTCACTGCAAAGTTGTACAGTTTTGGCACTCAAAACATATTAAACCAAGGAATAATTATGAATAATATAGTTGAGATACTGAGAAATATTTATTTTAGAAAAATTAGGATGCTAGAGTATTTAAGATTAGCATGCCCTGACAGATATCCACACTTCTAAGCACTATATCACAAATATTTGTCCCAGATCCCAGTTCTAGTCACACACTTGTCTTTAGCATTTCTCTGTATTGAAGGGCTTTTTCAATCTATGAATGGAAACTCAAACTTTTTTGCAGGGCTCCTTGATTGACATTACTTTGACTACAATTTAAATCTGGTTTGGTAATTGATGTAACTGCTTTTACAAGGAGGTGTAGACATGCTGGTTCCATGAGATACAATGACTTCCAGAGCGGCAAAAGAACAATTTCCATTCTAGAAATGATAATACATTTGGTGGCATTCAGTTTGTGTGAGTCACACCTTCCCCTTTATTATTCAACCATTTTTAATCTCACCTGTTTAAAATAATTTTCTGTTCATTAAAATATTCATATCAATGGTATGTCATGAAAATTTATTATTTGATATTTATAATGAGTTTAAGATAGTTCAAAAAACCCCTCAATTTTTATATCATAAAAATATCTCATATTTTCACACAGAGCATACTCAGAATCAGAGGTAATTGTGATTAACTAAGAAATTATCTAGCTAATGAGATTAACAAAGGGATTTAGAGGCTTTCACTTACACGACAAAGATTGGCAGTACAAAAAGTTACAGGACATTACTTGTTCAACACAATATTTTAACACATTCTTCATCTTCTCTGCTTACACCAGAAATACTACTTTTTCCTTTGCTAAAACTTTTGAGAAGGTAAATATGAGGATAAGGATTGTCTCTTTTGAGAAGCCTTTCTCTCATGTATCTAGAGAAGTGCACAATCACATATCCTAGTGTTTGGTGTCTAAGTTTCTGGGTGCTTCAATGAATTTCAATTTTTGGGCCACAGAAGAACAAGCAAGAAAACAAACTTCCAATATACTAAAAATACTACACATTTCAAATATATTCTAAAAAAATGTAAAATTTATTTGTATCTACATTTCAAGAAAAAAAATGAATCCTTGCAGGCTATTACAGAATAGCGAAACCAATTTAAATTTCTAAGCCTTTGTTCTTCCCCATTATTGCTTTATTTTTTTTGTTGAGGTTCAGCTAATTAAAATCTTGCTTACTTGAAATGAGGTGAAGCTTGTGTCTTTCTTCCTTTTTTAGAGGACTGGTAGAATCCTTCTAGAAGCTTTAAAAGCTTGCCCCTATGGACAATATGATGTTGATTCTGTGTTCACTTTAATTGGCATCTCTTTCCTCCTTTGTTCATTCTACAAAATCTCCTGTGTTTTTTTCCACTCACCCTGCTATGTTTTTGACCATTTTTTTTTGCTCTGCTTCCAACCCACACTCCATCTCCTGCCAAGGGAATTTTAAGTCATTAATTGCTGTCAGATTTCCATACTCACAACATTTAACCAAATTCAACAACTCATTCATCCATATTACAAAAAAATAACTAAGGAAAAAAATAGAACTACTTGAGAATAATGGAGAGTGCTAGCTTTCTAGAGTTTGATAATTTTGCTTAGTACATAAATATACTGAAGGGATAAACATGCATTAATCAGGATTGAAATTACCATCTAATCACAATTTTTTTTTTCTGCTGTAGCTCTTTAGACATTTGCATTAATAGAATCAGAATGCATACAAGAACAATGACCCAGTAGTGATCATGCACTTACTGCATTGTGCTTACCTTTCAAACACTACAATAATTGTTTGAAATGCAGAATTTCACCAAAAAACTCAGTATCATCCTAACGTGTCCATTGCCACTCCTTAGGAAAAAGGCTTCCATAAGAGGCCAGTGTAACATTGGAACAGCTCTCCTGGAAACATTATGGAATCCCTGTCCTTGAAGGCTTTCAGTCAAATAAAACCAGCACTGATCTCATCTCTTTGGTGGTTTACCCCTGCAAGGATTCATTCTGCAAAAGTTTTAGAAATTCTCTCAGCTGTATGTTAAAATAATCAGCTGTGGAGTCCCTAAATGGAGGGGAAGGAGCAGGCCACAATCACAAAATCATAGAATACACTGAGTTGGAAGGGACTCATCAGGATCACCAAGTCCAACTCCTGGCCCTGCACAGAATCACACCATGTGCCTGAGAGCATTATCCAAGTTAACCTGAAGAGTAAATAAAGTTTATCGGCACTACGACATTGCTGAATTTTACAAAATTCTCAAATAAAAAAACATAATAAACCAAAGACAAATTGCACAGTCACTGCAGAATACTCTTAAATATGCTTATGAGAAAAAAAAGTTAAAAAACAAAAAATAAAGTAACTACTGCGAAAAAATAAACCAAGAATATATTTAACATAAATTTGAAATTCAAGACCAAGAAAATGATCAGAAGGATGAAGTAGAAACTCAGGTGACCAGAAAGCAAAAATAAAAAAGAACAAGTTCAGATAAACTACTAAATTAAACAAGGATATAATAGCTGAAAATTACAATTTCGGAAGTTGTTCTGAAGTATTTTATAATATCCCTTTCAAGGTCATTACAGTAATGTGGGCAGTTTGCTATGAGCAAAGTGCCTGATGTTGCTTCTCGTAGAAATTTTCCCCTTCGAATCAACGGTTTTGGTAGTTAAAAATGATCACAAACATGAGTCCATTTTAATTTTAAACAGTCTCTTCAGCTGGAGGCCGTAAGGTCATGGTTAAATTTCTTATAAACAGACCTGGACCAAAATAAACTGAGATTAAGCAGGATCTCAAAGAGCTACAGTTAAAGCATGACCTGCAGAGGATTACAGCAGACAAGCAGGCACGTTTCATGCCAAACTATGACCTTTGTCTTACACAAATGTCACATTCATTTAGGAAAGGTGTCTGTACAAGGAGAATGGCACACTCTCAACCAGTTTTTTTTAAAGCATATGGATTGGCACGTTTGATTTCCTTCAGTAAGACCCACCTGCAGTAGGGACCTATATTGTGAAACTCTGCAATGCTCTGTTCCACTCAATGGAAAGCCAGACTAACACTCAGGACTCCCCTTTCCCTTTAATGTATATGCAACTTCTGACATTACTAATGGAGCTTAATTACACTCATTAGTCCTATTCAACACTTCCTTTTCAAATTATTAATTGCAATAGGCCTCATGCTTTAGTGCAGCATGAAATGAAGCCCACACCAAAGAAAACAATCACCTTCTCTCCACACTATTAGATTTTTTTGTTCATCTTCTAGCTTTGCTTTTTATTAAGAGGTTGGAGGATGGGATCTAAAGAAATCATAAAACAGATTTAAATATAATAATGTTTATCTAAATTTAATAGTTTTGCCATCTCTTTGTTGCCTATTGTAACCTGGTAAATGGAGTTGGGAAAAAAAAGACAATTTGCCATGGATTAACTGCATGAATTTAGAGCATCAGTCTTCTGCTGGAAGCAGACATAGAAGAGAAGCTGCATAATCACCTTGTTTCTAAACAAGTTAATTTATCATGAAAAGGTGCAGAAAAATAAACCCTTTGATGGCTAGGAAGTTAAATAGGGCTCAGGGATAAATGAATTCTAATGCTAAATACTGGGAGGACATGGAAGAAGAGACAAAAATTATGTGATATCACCAGACTTCATCCAGGCTGCATATCCCTGACTGTATTACAGAAAGAAAAGCTACTATCACTATGAAGTCACTTTGAAAAAAATTCTTTTTTAATAACGCTGTTGAGAATTTGTAAATTTAAATAGAGACTAAAACATTTTTTCCTTTGTAGGCTCTTCTGCTTTATATTAATAAGGCCATAGCATTGAAAATACTTGCAAATATATCAACCACAACTAGGGCCTGAGCATTCCATGGTTTTCCAGCACCATCCTTTTTTCTGAACAAAAATCTGAACTTCGATTTGTTTAACTATCATTGCTTTTACTCTGGAAAGATGAATTAGTGTAGCATCTTCAGCCTTACAAAATGAAAGAACAGCTTAAATACATACAAGCTGTCAGAACTATCTTGGAGCTTCTAAATATTTTTATTCCATAAATATAGGATTCTGTATGTGGGGTTTTTTTTAAATGAGAAGTCAGTAATGCATATTATCCTGAAGCCAAGTTCACCAGCATTTTCTTTGCTGTTTCTTCTCTCTGTTTCATCCTACTCAAACTTAGCAATAATTACACACTAGTTTATACTTCTGGTATTAGTCCTGACAGGTGAGCAGGAGATTATCAAGGAGACAAATTCCAACAGGAGCTGAAAGAATCATCTATCTAAAATAATAAATTTATGTATTTATGAAATGTTGTGGTCATTCAAGCACAAAGACAAAGTGGATTAATAGAATGTGACTGTCAATTCCCTCCTCTTCCTCTAGGTTCTAAGTGGAGATCAAGAATACCAGTGCTATTATTTTAGATAGATGATACAATTAATCTCAGCAGGATGGTTGCTTTGAAAATTATTAATTGAGTAAAAAGCACCCATCACTATAATTGGCCTGAAAGAAAAAAAAAAAAAGAAAGTAATGCCTAATTCTATAATCTGATTCCATTAAAATAACAAAATTAATTCTGGGGGCTAGGGATGAATGATGTCCTGATTGCTGAGGGCACAGCCCTGCCTGCCACTGTCCCTCTCCCTACAAGGCAGCCAGCACCGTTGCTCCCTGGCACAAGCTATTGAGGTGCAACAGGTGAAGCAGCAGGTAGAGGTTTTCTGCTTAAATGGACACTTACAGGAAAAAAAAATAATTCAGACATGCCCCTAATAATCCACAGCGCAGCTCTAAGAGCAAAAGATCCAAATGGAACAGGCGACTCAAAACAGCCTAGAAAGCCATTCTACAACTGCCAGCTTCACTGATCAGCAAAATTGTGGGTATGAAGTTATCTGTTACTTTCCATCTCTAAGGCCACTCAGTGAAGATTTTTTTTTTTTTATTAATAGGAGCAAGTTTAACCTGCAGAAAGTGTTCTGATGCATGGGCCTTCAAGTTATTGGGATTTAAACAGATTTTTTGAAAATAAACTTTGCATATTCCCAACTGCAAGAATAAGCTTGACTGAATAACAGAGAACCCCAACTGAACAGAAAAAGCAACTGAACCACAGAGCAGGAATAATACTAAACAAGAGACCAAAGATTCTGAACTGCTGAGAAACTTGACTGATTTCTGCAATTAACAATTCAGGAAGCCAAGTGAAACCTGTGCATACACTAAGCACTATTTGGGAAGCCTTGGCACCAGTTATGTCCTCCTGGATGTTGTACAGGCAAGCACTAGCATTTACACAGAACACAGTGAAGACTTCAGTTTGCCTCCTCAATCTATTTTGCTCTCTTCTACAAGAGGGCATATAGAAAGAACAGCTACAAATTGAAAATTTATTATGCAAGATTAACCATAGTAAGTCTTTAACAGAGAAAAAAATATGCTTTAAAAACTTTTTTAAAAAAACCCTGAATTTTACACACTACAAAGCTATTCATTTTCTTCAGAATATGTTCCTTAGAGCACAGATATCCTTTTCTCTGCTCCCTTTCTATTTCTTCTTTCCTTTGAACTACTGAAGGTGTATTTCAATCTTTAAAATGTCACAAGTTAGCCTATGAGTTATGATCACATGATCACACAACAGGGACAGTATTAAAAAAGGTGTTAATTTTACAAATGCACTGTATGGCAAACAAGAATTAGTATTTTCAGATTACCCTTCCCAAATGTACAAGGCTTACAAGTCAGGCATCAATTATTAAAAAACATTGGTTTAGACCCAAATTCAGTGTTCTTTTTAGTCATCAATTAGCTAGAGACCATGCTTTTAAGCTTGGCCCTGAGGTTCTTTAATATATCTTTAACTAAGTTTTAAGGAGAAAAAACAAGCCAATACTCTTAGACATACAATAAAACTGTCATATTTGTAACACATTTTTGGGTGACCTTTTCCACAAATATGTATTTAAGTAAAGCCTTCATTAATGAAGCATTCTGTGATGAAAACAATCTATCATTCATAAATCCTAAAAGATCAGGTTTGAAAGGCAAATACAATTATTTACATTGATGAAAAATAATTTAAGTTGACATGGAAAGCTCTAAAATACATGGAGATTATAAAAGGCCAATAAGGATGGATGAACTGACATTTTGAATTTTTGGGGGCAACAGAAGAGATGGAAACAACATAGCTATTGTAAAACTGATTAATAACAAAAAATTAATAGTCCCTAATTTTCTTATGAATAGTCAGCATAACCCTCAGGATAACATTTTTCTAATTTTTCCACAGTGAACTATTTAAAAGATGTGATATGTCCTTCCTTTTTAAAGGGTACATATTATAACCTTATTTAATTTCAAGACAAAACTTACAAATTCATTAGACCAGCTTAATTTTATTGTGCCTTTTTTTTTTTTCCACTAAATCTATTCATAGAAACATGGAGATCAAGGACATGGTTTATAAAGTAAAATATATTTTTTTTAAAATGCAACCAGTTAGCTGAAGTGTCATGCTTCCAACATTACAAATCACAAGATAGTAAAAAAAACATTTCAACACAAAATTGTGAACAGATAATTAATTTTGATATAGAAAAACAAATGGAGTGTGGACAAAATCTATTTTTTTTTTTCTAGTACACCATTCTAAGTACTTGAAAGCTGCGCAGTTATTTCACAAGTATCCAGAGGACTTCTGAAAATTTCCGTGTCTAGGCTGAAAAAATGGATTCATTCATCTAATCTGTTCTGACAGCTGCAATCAGAGCTCATAAGCTCTGCAGATAAAGGACCAATTTTTTATGGTATGTTTATACATTGTCATTTGCAATAAGTGCAAAGTCTGAACTATTACTGTGTTTTACATAATAAAAACCAATGACAGAGACTTCACAGCGATGTGAGCACATTTACCCTTGTAACTCCCCAGCCTCAAATGGTGTTTGGGATTCTGGCAAAGTATCTTCCACTGCACAGCATACTTGTGATGAAATCCTACTTATTTTTTCCTACTGCTAATGCTTCCTTTCCCCCAGTGAATCTCTTCTCATTAAAATCCATTCAGCACTTCTGCTATAACATCTATAAGGTGATTTGTCAACACGGTGACATGTCTATATAAAAAACAGATGCAAGGTCCCTGACACCAACCTGATTAATGAGAACAAAGTGTAATGAGAATTTCTAGTGGCTACTGTCACAGCAAGAAAGAACAAAAAACACTGAAGACTCTTCTGGTACAGACTACACCATATTAGAACTACATGAAATATGATACTATTGGTCTTAATCTGTGAACTTCTAACAGAAAAATAGCTCTAAACCATGTCAGACTTTAGCAAAATCAAAACAAAGCAAGCAAGCATATACTGGGCTACAAGAGTGCCAAACATTTTTAACTGTCCACCTAGAATTTACACAGATGCTCAGGGGGTTTTATTGGCAAAATTTGGGTTTTCCCTCTCAGTAGAAAGAAGCTCAGCTAAAAAAGAAGCAGTGGACACAGCTGAATGAGGAAAGCTAACTGGACATTTTCTACTATAAGGAAATGTAGGATACAAGAGGGAATGAAGCATGCTCAGCAGTTGCTATGAAATAAGACACTCAGAAGCAAAAACAAATTCACTGCTTCTGTCTTAGGTTATTTCCCCTTCTTTCAGATTACCAGCCATTACCTTGCATATCCCAGTAGTAAACGAGAGTATTCCTGACCTACAATCTTACATCTACTGGAGTTAACTAAACTCTGAAAACCAACTAACTATTTTTGGAAATTTGCACTCTGCATACGTAGTCACAGAATTATACAGGAGAAAAGCAGAAGTAAAGGAAAAATTAGGGTAAAAAGGCAAGTCATTCAACAGTTTCTGCTTCTCGAGAAAAGGCTATAATTTTCCTGAAAAGTGTAGCATCTGGCTCACTCACTACTTTGATGAAAAGAGGCAATGATCTGTAACATGCACGAATTTTACTCAAATATTTCTTTTCTTTCATCACCTGACTTACTGGCTAAAATCAATGTTCAAGTTACTGGCCTAGTTCAATGCTCTGAACTGAGAGGAAAACAACAACAAAAAAAAAGCATTACAAAATCATATACAGACCAAAGATAAACATTTCTACCTTTTGCTAAGATGGTATACCCCCACTGATTGTGGCCAAAAGGTGTTTGATCCTGTTCTCACTTTTAACTAAAATAATCAAAACTTTGACTTTAGGAATCTCATTTGTTAAAACTAATAATATATTTATGTTTTAAAAAACCTTTCATTTCTTTATGGCTCTTACTCTTAAGATGTCTCAGATGACAAATCAGAACATGTAAAACAGGCTCTTGCTCCTAAATGGCCGCTGAAGTGAGCTAATTACTATTGCTTTATTCCTGTTTTTCTCATCCTCTCCCCAGTGTCATGGTATTACAAAGAGCAGTTTACCTGTCCAGCAAATGTTTCTCTTAGAATAAGGGGTAGGTGTTGCATTACTTCTTTCCTCAGAAAATATTGTCCAAGGACATTCTACATCCATTAGAACAACAGATGTGCACATACACACACCATGTTGTGAGCCATCTCAACTCTGAGAAGCTGATAATTCTGTCACACACTGAGGTCTCACAGCTGCTGGTCAATTAGATGGATGAATGGAGTTAACAATCCTTTCCTAAAGAAAAGTTACTGCTAATGACTACATTTTTTAAGAGGGAACCTAACAGGAGGAAAATGTAACTCTGCTATTCACAAACTGGAAGTATAGAGATATATGAACGTTATTTCAGACCACTTCTCCTTAAAGATGGACAGCAAACAAAAAATTAGATGCAGTCATCATGTCAGTGGCCAAAAAACAAATGGCTGATCCTGAGCAGCACTAGTAACCTGGAAATCATGCCTGAGCTTTTAAACTATGATGGAAATCTCCACAATGACTATGCCATCAGTCAGCTGTATTTTTTTTTTAGCTTTATTATTATTGAATAACACAGATGTGGACTTTTTAGCTTGAAATCTTACTTAAAAAATAAATTTGGATAGCTGCAGAAGTCTGTCTTGATACTGCGCCTACCGTCACATCTCAAAGAGATTTCTCAAGGCAAACAAGAACAGGTTGCCTACTATGACTCAGGCATTTTTTGAATCATATCTGCTATTATAAATTGGCTTGGAAAGCATTAGCATATTATTTTTTGTGCTTCTGGAAGTAAAAGACATTGCTGCTTTCAAACTACAACCCTCTACTGCAAAAAAAGTAAATCAAAATATTTTAAAAAGTTACACAGTTCCATACCTATGGAGAAATACAAACACGTGGATATATTTTCTTATTTGAGAAAAAACAGAGGAAGAAAAATTTTAGGAGAGTAAAACGTAACAGAGAAGTTTTAAACAGTTCCCTCAGAAGGTAAGTCTTATAAATTAAATGGCAGCAGAAAATTCAAATACCCTATTTATTGCAGTAAACTGAACATCCACTACATGGAAGCTCCAGCAAACAGGTACATGTGATTGGATTTATTAAAAATGCAACACTGTTGGGCCACAGTACTTAAGTCATATGGCTGTTCTCCATTATAGAGTAACTTGGCATATACACTGACAATATAGAACCACATAGAACTAAGAGTACAGTCTTCAACCAAAATATATTTTAAAACAGGTCCCTTAATGATAAGCATACTATTTTAACATACCATTTTAAATACATTGCTTGAAGTATTTTTCCTTAGTGGTCTAGAAGCAATTATCATTCCTTTTTACAGCCAACCCCTATACACGTCTATTCATCTTCAAAAGGGAAGAGCAAGGTAAAATCCCTAGTCCCATACAATCCTTCTCTGCCCACATCTATTCACACTAGTGAAAGTGATGTGGTTGCCAGAATCATACTTTGCTTTTTTTATAGCTCTGATCTGTCTTACCATGTTTTCCAAAGCAATCTTAGTTCCATGAAATTCTTACTTGCACTAAAAATTCCTTCACTGATGGAGTCTGTGTACCACCTTCTTTTGTACCTTCCTGATCTGCCTTGGAAGTTCTGAGGTACAGTCAGGCAATGTGTTCAAAAGACAGCAAAAATTTTTAAAAGCCTTAAATCACAGCATAAAGTACCCTTCCCATGAGCTTTTCCTTGCATCCTGCAACACCTGAACTGGCTAGCACAATGTTTACATTCAAGATTTCAAGATCTGAATTTAGAGTCTAATGAGCACAACAGAAATCTTTCTACTGATGTCATTTGCTTTGGACCAGGTCCTAAATTGACCAAGGTCATTAAATTGTTCTTTTGCCCCTTGCTTTTTCTCTGTCAGTCACTTCAATTTCACTATGATGTCATTTAAGGATTCATGGAAAATGGACTGACTTTTTATATACTCACATTAACAAGACCCGACAGCCAACAACAATATTCAAGAGTATAGAAATTCACTTTTCAGTACATTCCAGTTAGTGCCACATCTTGGTTCAGTCAGCCAGCACCAATGAGATAATTTTTGGCTCCTTATTTGTAACTTAGTGTTTGGAAATTAACAGTTTTGAACTCCATTAAGAATTTCAAATATAGAACAAGTCTGTTGGAAACATCCCTTACCCATTTCAAATCTTTCTTAAATCCTGGTTTATAACTGTCAAATTTGATAATGCACAGTTATATTCATATGAAAATTATGGCATAGAAAAGAGTGCACTTTAGTGAATTTTATTTACTTTCCTGTAAAGGATTTCCTTCTTTTATGCTTTATGTTCTTATCTTTATGTTTTCTTTTTGCCTATCCCACCCCATTTATCTGGGTGCTCAAGAACAAAGCAATAGCAACAAAGTACTTCAGAGAATTTGGGAACATTGAAGGCAAACTGCACTCTCACTGACCCTCAGGGAAAAAGGTACCTTTAAAACATGTTTTATCTGGCAACAGAAATGATATAATGCCTTTAAATGACAGCAGTGATAACATCTAAAAAGTTTCTAAAATCTATTCCACAAAAAAGTAACTTGGTGATCCTGGAAGTTGGAATAAATCACAAGCAATTAAAACAGTGTGTGAGACAGACTATGGATCTGTCTTTATTTCAAACCCTGTAAGCTCAGCACTGTGCCTTTCCAGGCTCTTTACAAGATCCAGAAATAAATCCTGCTATATAGGTTAGAGTGAAACATGAGAGTGCACAGAGAGAGAAACACTGCTTTGTGGGAAAGCAATGCACAGAATAGCTTCAGGCTTTTAAAAACTAATAAATCTGGCCTCCTGCAGATGCTATTCAACTAACTTACCATTTCTGCCCTCAGTGCATCTGTCTGGTTCACTATATACCATGAAATGTGTTAGGAAGTTCATTATATCCACTTATCTAAGCTACTGCTGAGTGGCAAATATTACCAGCTAAAAAAAGAGTAAGGGGGTGGGGCTCCCTGATTCTTTTGAAAACATCCTATAATACTGAGTGGTTTGGATTTTGTTTCTATTTCCCTGACAAGTAGTGAAGACAGTTATTGCTTATTATGATACTGTCAGCATTTCATAGAATTAAGTATGTGACTCAACACAAGAGCAGTTCATGATTTCTCCATGAAGTAGAGGCAGCAAAAATCTGTTGTATACTTATTTTGATTATGAGAATTACGCTGGGCATTCAGCATGTTAATGAAGTAGGGAAGCTACTTTAAAACAAAGAAAAAAACATATTTAATTTTTTAAGGAATACTTGAAGAGCATCACTGCAAAGTAAATCAGTCAGCAAACAATTTAGTCATAAAACAAGGAAGAGATTATCCCATGTGCCTGCACATATGACACTGGCCTGAGGCTTATCTTGTAAGCACAGTAATAATGAGTTTTATTTTTGGGAAGCTATTATACTAAACTATGTGCATCTTTAGAAAGCACATATATAGTTACTAAGAATTCTAATCACAGACTAGTGGCCTCTCCAAACTAAGCAAACAAATAATTTTGGCTAGATTCCATTTTATATTTAGCACTAGCAAGTTCCAACTTAATTTTGTCTTTCAGACTCCATGTAGTGGAACAATGCTGCTGTAGTGACCAAGGCAGGAAAATCACTTTTAAATCAAACCTTTCCATTACTAATTACTACACTGAATTCACAGTTAGTAAATTCAGCCCAAGTAATTAAAACAAACAAAAAAAAGAATCCAATGCTAGCCTGCTCACTCTAACAAGTTGGCAGTAGTTCCTACTTAAAACCCTGCTCTATACAGTAATGAAAATGTGATACCCTGAATGATACATGCTGTGTCTTCCTCAGTGCTAGGGGTATGTTCCACTCAACAGGTTAGGTTAACAATTTGTGGGTTTAGTACTAAAAATTATCTCCACTGTTCTCCTGAAGCATCTGATTTGAATGATAACACGATGAGGTGAGGTGGATTCTCACTGGCAAGAGAGAATACTTCAGACCCTTACTTCCTGGTTTTACATCATTTTAGAGAGAAAAATGATTCCAAAAGAAATAGTCATTTTCTGAACCATAACAGCAAACTTCCTGAATGAAAATCAGGGTGTGTTTTAAAATGAAACTGTTTAAAGGCTGTCCTAAATTTTAAGGCTATATAAAGGATTGCAGCATTCCTCATTTCAAGAATGGTAGATAATGCACGGATTTATAATACTGTAAAGGGTAGAAATTAAAAAGTTTAACTGTAATCCGATATTCAAAAATTTATACATAAAAAAGCATATAAACATACATATGTACATATGAAATTTGACTTCAGTAGAAAAAGGACCTGGACTTCAGCAGAAAAATGCTTTTTTAGAAGCATTTAACAACTGTGAGAGATACTTTTAAAAATAAAGAAAAAAGGTTTTTATCTACTAGTACATAAACAATTTTTGCCACCAATAAATTTATAAAGATCTAAAGATAATCTATTTTCCCCAAATAGATGTGCCAAAAATTGCATAGAAGTTTGTTATTCTGTGTGCTGATAGGCTTTTTCAAAGGCCAAGGAAAATTACTTTTATAATTATATTGTTCCTGCCATATACTGTGCATCACAAAAGAATTTCACAGGAAAAACAAGGAACATGACTGACTTCCAGAGAAGTTCTAAAGAAAGTGTTCAGTGAAGTGATCTCTTCATGAAAACAGCATTAACAGAACCCAAAGAGAAACTGAGTTAGAGCTGCAAATGCTAATCACATACATACTTGGATAAGAAACAATTTCAGTATCTCAACAAGTCAAGTTTGAAACAGAAACAACTGAAGTTTAGAAGCAATGGCACCCTAATGAGTATTTTCATGTTAAAAGACTTGAAAGTTTTCTTTGTTCTTCTAATATTGATGAGGCTCATCTCACCAAGACTGATAACACCACTGCTGCCAGCTCAAGGATTTTTAAAGCTCAGGGCAAGCTAAAATCTGCCTGTCTAGCACAGCCTAAAAATCATTCACACAATAAAATGTCCAGTAAACACTTCATTGCCTCTAGCAATCACCTGCTCTACTCAAATGTGGTACCTAAAAATCTAGTATAAGCCCTACCTCCTTCCCTAATCATTATTCATAATGAAAGCAATCTTTGATTTTTAAATCACATGGTCAGTGTATGGAGAAAGTGAATCAAGCATCAAGGGGAATTTACTTTATGGTGTTTGCTCAATCATCTCATGATTCCATGCATCACAAAGTATAACATGCACATAATGGCTTAGTGGGGGCTTTAAGAGCTGTGCATGTCTAATTCTAATTACTTGCATTAAGAAGATGTCTAGCCCCTTAAATATCTCCTTAATTTTCTTATTTGTTATTAGTCCACATATCCAATTACAAAGTTTTTTTTCACCAAGTTTTTACCTCTTCATACCAGACACTATAATTCATTTCATAGCTTGTTACATTCATCTGCCTGCCATTGTGCCATACAGTTCATTGGATGTTTTAGGTTTCCTGTTATAGTGATATGTTTTTTCCAGCATGAATAACTGGGATGCAATTAAAAGACTCCTAGAACATAACAGGTTCAATTCTTAAGCACAATAGAATCCAAAAAACATGGGAAGACAGAGTAGTTGAGAGAGAGGAAGACAGAGTAAAAAATAAAAAATAAGAATTCAAGGTTCTGAAACTCTCATTCAATGCAAAAAGTGAATTGCTCCAATGTTTAAAGAGACTGGTCATTTTTAATGACTATTTCAAATGACCAGTTAAGGATGTTAGGTGATATAAAGGACAAGTTTAAATTGAGCTTTTAATTCACTGGATACTCTTACAGGTGTTTGGCCTCTACCACTAGTTCAATTAAAAAAAAATTGAATTTGGAAAATTACCACCTAGTATTTCACCTGCAAAATTTTAACTTGGTTTTTAGGAATGAAGCAAATGAGTGATGAAAGGAAGCTTTTCTGATGGAGCTTAGTGCCTATCTGCAGCTAATCTTGGACTAGGTTTTTGTGCTCAACCTTTTCACAAGCATCCTCACAAATCATGCAAATTAGCCAGAGATGGCTGGAAGCAGTTACTGAGCAGCAGAGTCCTCATGATGCTGTATTGTGATAGAAGGCTTTCAGTCCTCTTTGCTGTGCCTTTCATTTTTCTAAAATTACATTAACTAAACAAGGAAGAACATGAATGCAAAACAGGATGACGCCTGCATCTAGTTTCCTGACATTAGGTATGTACACAGTTATATATATCACTAAAGATCTCTGTCAATACACCACTGAGTCAAAATAAACATCTGCAAAGATTTTCTCTTTGTCACAAATTGAAATAAAATGTCCATACTAACCATGTGCAGAACAGAACAAGCAGCCTAGACTTATTCATGAGTTTTGAATGCCAAGTGTCTCTTTGCACATCATGCAATGAACATCAGACCTATATAATGGAAATGCATGATGTCAGCTGCTGTGTCTGGATGCTGTGAAAGGATGCAAAACACCCTGATGCTGTATTTAAATTGACATAGCTTACTATATTGGGAGGTTTTGCTGTCTCAGTGGGAGCCTGGGGACTTTTGGGGGACATTGCTGTCAAACCCAGCAGCAAAATTGCCCTGTGAAGGGAGCTCTGTCAAATTCATTTCCATCTTCCACAGAAAATTTTCTCAATGTTGCTCCTATTTGGAGAATCTATGTGCTTACTTCATCTTCAAAACCAAATATTTAAGTTTACAGTCATGTGAAACAAATTTCCTCTACAATTCCTTTCCTTTACATCAAAGTGAAGTTAAATAGTATTGTAATTGCCTCAGTGGTATGTTTCCTGGCTAGAATCAGCACTGAGACCAACAAATTCCTATTTATTGCAAAAACAAACAAAAACCCAGAAGGCTCAGTCTCTGCCACCTCAACATTAGCAAGCTACTGACTAGTCCTCCTCACATGTAGCTGCACATTTATACACATCATATACTTCTGCTTATCAAAAGCTTGGTGATCTCATGCCAGAATGACTGAAATGCACTATACAAGAGATGCTATATATTCAGTACAGGAAACAAACCCATTTTGACCACAAAAAGTTGTTTCTGGCATATGTCTAGACTTTTCAAAATCCACTAGCCAGCTTACTTTGGCTCAAGTAATCCATGAGGGAAGGGAAATCAGTATGGAAATCAAGATTTCTGTGAGGCTGGTGTTGACACAGATGATTTTACAACCACTCCTTAAGCTGCCTTAGCTAAAAACAGGAGAAACTGAAAGAAATGAAGGATCTGCTCCAAAACCACATGAAAAAATAAATTCCAAAAAATGAGCAAGAAGAATTAGTAACTTCAATTGTATCCTTAATCTCATTGAATATCATGTTAATAACTTATAACAAAGAATGCTGTACAAAGTTTTAGTAGTTTGCTGTCTTAAAGCATGTTTTGAGATTCTTTGATCATACCTATTTGTGGGGATTTTCATCATACATGTCTGTGGGAGTTTTCTTTGTTGCACATATTACAATCCCAGGCCTTATTAGTTTTTACAGACCAAAAAACTAATTAAATCAAGGGAGCTGTTTTGTGAAAAATAATTTCAGGCCTAGACCCATTAAGAAGAACAATTACTATTCTGTAGTAATTGATCTCTTATAGTCAGATCTCTATATCCTGTTTCAATTACTCTTAGATATTAGCTGTACTCCAGTATAAACATGGAAACAGATTGCATATTTCCTCTTGTAAATGTAAGACAATCCCAGCACCTCTAAGTGAATTTAAAAATTAACATGCAAATAACTTATTCTTGTCTGAAGAACCTAGGTTTGAAGTGCTGGGGGAGTACTTCAACATATACAGAGAAAAATTGTAACTTATATTGATACTGTGAATCAAACCAAGATGTTGTTTTGGAAGTTCTGGATCCCTGAAAACCATAACACAGTTTTATCAGGTACTTTTAGTCTTTGGCATGATTCACATACCAGAAAAATAGACCTATAGCTAATTGTATTGCATCTAACTCACGTGATTAAGAGTCTCCAGTTAGGTACTGCAAACTCTTCCCAGGCAGTAAAAATTAAGGTCTCTGGGGAGCGTTTCTGGCAGGACCAGTCCTGTCATCTTGTCTTGGCCATGTTTAAGGCTTGTAAACCAGTTTTAATGGAGCTGTCTTGCATCATTACCTAATAGCTAGTTTTCTTTATAAAAAGAATATCAAATACCTAATTTTCAATTTCCCACCTGCTTTTTAAGTTAAAACAATTATTTACTCAAGCTTCATGATATAAACATACATACAATGTATGTACATGGGAAAACACCTATTCCAAACAATATAAAAGTCACAGCTAGCTGTTTTTTTAAGCAGAGATGAAACTCAGGGTATCTCTGTTTAACTGACTTCTAAAAGCAGGTTTGTCTGACTGATGAACAGGCGACACATAATGGTGTCTCCCCTTGAAGCATTGGGACAAAGTGGAAAAAAAAAAAACAAACATTTATTGTAGCTACTGTCAATATCAAACACTTAAGCTGGAAAAAAAAAGACAAACATATTCATCCTGTAGCTCAATTAGAGGTATTAATTTGAGAATCCTAGAAATCTCCATTACAGATAGTTTAGTTATGCCTAATTTCTTAAGAAACTTTAGCTCAAAAACTTCCTATTAATCAAAACCCGTGGACAGAGCTTGCTTATACACCCAAGTCTATTTCCAATTACAGGCACAATTACATACTTTGAGATTAATAGAAAAGTAAGCTGATACTAAGATTCAGTAGAATAGAAGCCTCACTAAAGCCCACTAAAGAGCTAAAAGGTTTGGGGAAAGAAAAGTGAGTATAAAAGCATCTGAAGTCCCAAACCATCCTAAGTACTGGAAAATCACCCAATAGCTTATTACAGAAAAGAAAGATGCTTTATTTCTCTGGAAATACTGTAAGACTATTCTTCTCATGCCAAAAACACAAACTGAAGATAAAGAATACGGCTTGATTCTGACGATTGCATTTTGTAAATGGAAATTGTCAGAACACGCTATTTGAAAAAATCTTCAGGACATTTAATATGGTAATATAGTAAATATGGAATTACCAGGATATCACAGAATCATAGAATATCTTAAGTTAGAAGGGACACATAATGATCATTGATTCCAACTCCCTGCTCCTTATGGGAATATTTAAAACTAAATCATATGACTAAGAGCATGACCCCTTCCCTGGGGAACTTGTTCCAGTGACTGACCACCCTCTCACTGAAGGAGCAAAATCTGAAGTCCTGTCTGAACTTAGCCTGACATAGCTCCATTCCATTCACTGATAACCAGAAAAAGGAGACCAGCACCTAGCCCTCCTCTGTCCCCCGCTGAGGAAGTTGTAGACTGGGATTAAGTCACCCCTCAGCCTTTACTTCTCCAGGCTGAAGAGACCAAGTGACTCCAGCTGCTCTTCAAGTATCTGGCCCTCAAGACGTTCCACCATCTTTGTCACACTCCTCCTCTGGACACACTCTTTGTAGATGCCCTTCTAATCCTGAGGCACCCAAAACTGTGCTCAAGGTGAGGCCACACAAGCACAGAGTAGATCAGAACAATCACTGCCCTCAGCCAGCCAGCAATGCTGTGCCTGATGTACCCCAGGATATGGTCAGCCCTACGGCTGCCAGGGCACACTGTTAACTCACTATTCAACTTGCCATCAGCCCCAGCTCCCAGATCTCTTGCCGTGAGGCTCTCCAGCCTCTCAGCCTCCACCTTGCATGTACAACAAGGACTACCCCTGGTGCAGAATCCCTCACTTGTTCTTGTAAAACTGAGAGTTTATAGAGCTGCTTGACATCCAGCTATAAGTCTGTCCAGATCTCTGCAAGGCTTCTCCTCCCTCAAGGGAGTCCACAGCTCCTGCCACTGTAGTACAAACCCAATGCACATTCAGTTCTTGTGTCCAGGTGATCTGTAAACAATTGAGCCTGTGAAGCCCCACTGGTGACTGGCCACCAGCCCTATGTAACCCCATTTACTGTGACCCTGAGCCCACCCCCTCATCCAGCTGTCCACCCAACGTGTTACAGACCTGTACAGCTGTATGCTGGACATTTTTCCCAGAAGAATATTGAGAGAACATATAAAAAGTTTTGCTAAAATCCGAAAAATTAACTTCAATAACTAAAATCACCTGCACACTTCTCCCACATCTCAAGCTATGCTATTATTCTCCCAACAGAATTACAAGAACAGGATAGGACCTATTGAGGAATTCTGAGAGGTTTTTTTCCAAAGCGCTTTTCTGACAGTACATGGAAAGTAATTATGAACCACATGTTATGACAGTTTTGGCTTCCCTACCCAAATAAAAGCAGCTCCGAGTATGGAACAAGCTCCAAACTGCTCTAATTACAGAGCCAGTTAAGCACACAAGCAAAACACACCTGCAAGGAGACCCTAGAAGCAGATACTGTCAAAGCAATTTAACACATTAAATATTGAACGCTCTTCTCATATAGTATTCAATAAACAGAAGGGTGAAATGTGTTTCCTTTTTATGTATTCCTTTTGTGTTTCTGTAGATTAACTCTACTTTTCAATCCAAACAAACCAAGAAACAAAGGATAAGTCATTTGCATATGAATCCAAAAAAAGCCATCAAGGAGGAATGAAAGTAACTGCACAGAAGCCAGTCCTACATTTAAAGTATGTGCCTTGCAAGTGTAACACTTGCAAAATCTTTTATAATGATAAATGGATTCTCATTTCTAAGAGCTGCAATATAATGAAAAAAATTTGAAATATAAAAAAGAGACCCTAAGGTATTTTAATAAATCTGAAATATATCTCAAAATTAAAATTCAGATGATGATGAGAAGGAGGATGAGGATGATGATTATAAAAATAAAAAACATTTTTAGGACTGTTTTATTAATGTGTTTAAATGCCATCTTTGAAAATCTAAACTGAAAGGAAAACATAAATTTAAAACAGATTTTATTTAACTGTGTTACCTAGAAAAAGCATTACAATTCTAAATTTCCTAATTTACACAAAGAGATACTACCTTTTAATAACTACAGAGCATGAAAAAAAAAACACCAGAGAAAATGCTCATCCCATACAGGATGAGTAGAATGAAAGAAATTATCGTGTAAAATTGAGGAAAGGCAAATTGTGTGTAGTTAGCTATCTGCAATGATATCGAGCTCTAATAAGGCTAGAAAACTTGATCTCTTACAGACAAGTACAAAGAGATATACAGGGTGATTATGTGAGTGGAACTGGATAGTCATTCCTGCTAGATTTATCATAAAACAAAATATTCCTAAGTGTGTGTAGGTTTTCCACCCAACACTTACACACGGGTGGATTTTCTAATATTTGATCATTTGTCTGGTATTTTAGATGTACAGATAAAACAGAAAGAACCTACTCTGTCCACTCCTACTACATGATCAGATCAATGCTTTGCCTTGAGCATCAGCAGGAACAAAAAGTGAGTCATCCCTAGAGGTGTAGGCTTGGAGCACAGCAGGCTGCCAGCCCGCAGAGATCTGCCTCCACCAGCTGCATTAGCTTCTTGGAGTTGCAGCACATTTGTCCAGATTGCCATCACTGAAAAAGCAAGTTACTAGAGTTAATGTTCAGTTGTTATTCAGTCCCGAAATAGCACATCCATCTGCTGAAACAAGTGTATAATTACAAGACTTATTGTTACATAAGCTATTTATTCCATACTGTTCCCTTGTCAATTTTGGAAGGTGCTAAGCCAAATTCTCTTCTGGGGCTTCCCTTCTATATAATTTAGATCAACTCATTATTCAAGCCATTATTTTGCTATTAGCAAGCATAAGACACCAAGGGAATGCGTCTAAACTATCAGGGAGAAACAATTCATCTGCAAAATTCATCACTATTTCCTGAACCATCCAATTTCAGGCAGTCTGCAACTCCAACCAACACTGCAAGTCACAGCTTCTGCCTGCGCACCTTCAGAAAGGTTGAGGACAAGGCTTGTTACAAGGCTACAAAACTCAATTGAGATGCCAAACTGCCCTCTGTATTAGGCTTTGTCCCCACTGTTTTTTAGGTTTCGTTCCTCTTTTTTTTTCTCCCTCATTCAGAGATATGGTAGTCTAATCTGTGGTGATAGAACTGAGACTACACAATTTCAATCAGTTCTTTTTAGAACTTGTAACCTCACTTAATTGTTTACACTTAAATTTCAATTAAATTGCATGATTTTTTAAAAATTCAGCTGAAGGTCGGAACTCCAGTATCCCTATGTCTCCTAGCACCAGTTCAAAACACAGGTTCTTAGAATGCTGCTTGCCCTCTCCAGTGCTAACAGTGTGCTGAAGTAATCAAACAGCTCAGCCACACTCTGCAGGCTCCAAATCAGATGTAAGTGCAATATGAAACTACCCAAAATTGCTGAGGGAAGTTATCTCAGAGCCAAGGAACAAAATAATTCCCAGTGAGCAAACGTTTACATGTTATCTAATTCTAGTCATCTATAATGATGACTAGACAATAGACATAGACAATCTTCATAGACAATCTTGTACTCCTGCACAGCTGAAGTAAACATTAACCAGAAGAAAGAAATATTCCAAAATAATAACAAAAACTACAATTTAGAGACCAGAAAAAGATAAAAGCTTGTCTATTACTAAATTTTCAAAAAGATTCTTATTGAAGATGTTTTCATAATCTAGAGAGTAAAGATTACAAATAGGTTAGATAATACTATATATTTTATTTATATATATTTAACTACTGAATGCTCATTTCATCAATGACATTAATTAAGATTTGATGACATCTGTAATTTTGAGTAGTGTAATTCAAGCATGAAGCTGAAAACGGAATCCTATAGAAGCTTCTAATGTTAATCCACATTAAGATTTCAATGTCTGACTAGACAACCAAGAGTTTTTCCTGATGCCATGAAGCTCTTAACTTGGGCTTCCATGGATTACAGGGCTGAGGCTCAATAGCTCACAGGCCAGCTAACTTGATTCTTCCACAGAACATCCAACACTTATTGAGGCTTCATTCTATTTTTCTAAGCTATCTTAGGAGTCCGACTTACTTCTCTTGGAAACAGAAAAGATCTTATAAAATGAAGAAAAAGGCTTAATATAGATTAAAATGAATAATAATGAAATACAGTGTAATGCTCACATCTTTACCAACAACACACCATAACAAGACATTCATTAGTTTTCCCTGTTGTGGCTAATCACCAGAACAACCTGTAATAAAAATGTTTTGTAATTTTCATGCTTTTCATGCTTATGTTTGCCCCATGAAAAAAGTTATTATTTCTGAACTAAATTTGTTTTCAGATAATAGGAGCTCTGCTGTTATTTAATATATTTATGGTTGTGTACATTCCAAAAATAGCTACTCATTTAAAAGAGGAGTTATGAATTAACAGAGAAGACTAAATGGACTGAAATCTGCCAAACAGTGGAACAGTTCACATTGCTATTTCTTCACGAGTAATTATTTGCCCAAGGGCTTTCAATAACAGCAATCACTGAAGTACACAATGAAGAAAATTCTGCAAGTCAGAAAAGTCTATCATTGCTTTCTTCCCATCAAAAAAAAATGTATTACCACTTGACATCTATAAAGAAATCTGCTATGCTTTACAAGCTAAGTAAGTGCAGTCTTGCATCTAAATTTTGTGAGGGCAAAAGAAGAAATCCAGTAAGCATGATCCTTCTCACAGGTATGACCTGTTCCTATGGCATTTGACAGAATTAACATTTATTTATATTGCTCAATAAACTGTACATTATTAATCAGCTTTTCACAGCCAAAATCCTGTGCCTTACATAAGCATGAAGCATAACACTTGCCTTGAGAAACCACTGTTCTCAATAAACAAGGAATCAAGGGAATTCTGTAACTTTATAAATGTAAAACATGACCATAAGGTATATGTAAATATATTTTGATACTTTGAGGCACCAGATCGAGGTAGCTCTATTGACACAATTAAATTTATTTGCAAAGATTCTGTAGGTTGTCAACTTTGACATTTTTAATTATTTAACTGATAAATTATTAGGAATGTTCTGGTATTAATGCCTTGTTTGACATAGTGCCTGATGTATTAATTTCATGTATGATCCACTAACTAGAATATCAAATATCAATCAATACATTAGCACAGCATATCTGGCAGGAAGAGGGAGAGATACGATAAATGTCGTAAATTACAATTTCATGAAAATAAATTGATAGAAAAGTAGATGCAATTGATTAAAATTATATAGATCACATTTAAATCATCTCCCTTTTCCTGAAATTAGGAGAGGCAAATATTTTTCTTCGATAGTCACACAGCAAGCATTTTATCAAATTATCTTGGTAATTGAGATGCTCCTGACACAGAAATTTCTACAGAATTGGAACCAATGGTTAGCTCTCAACCACTGCACAAAAAAAATCTCCTTCAAAATAAAATACACTATTCTCATTAATATTACTTTTTACTAAATTTACTTTTTATAAAAATAAAATAGAAAAAGTTTTGACTCCGTTTATCACAACATGTGCGAAAAAATTTATTAAAAGAGGAAAAACTCTCAGAAAATTGAGGTGCTGGTTGAAGTTCAGCCATTTAAGAGATGAGGATATGAAAGCAGTGAATTAGAAAAAAATGTCTCCAAAGCACCATGCTAACAATACATTAACTCAGAAGCCCATGAAAACACCAAAAAAATCCTTTTGTTTTAATTGTATTTGGCAGACATCTCTTGAGCAAGAATGGATATTGGGTCACAAAGAAAAGATCTGTGCCTTGCTCGTTGGAAATGGAGGAGCAATGAAAAGAGAAAGCATCTCCTACCACTTCAGTATGGGTAACTTTCAATGGGTTTGGGGAAAATGTCAGAAAGGACTGAATTATTGTTCCCTCTGTACTTGCTATGAGACTCTCCTAACAGCAAGGCACTGCAGCTTTCTGCGTTGAGATTTCTTTCAAAATTTTCAACTGTCCAATCTAAATATAAGCTTTTCAGAGCAGAGATTGATCTTTATTATTGCAATTTTCTGACCTTTCTACCTGGCACCAGTCTCAGGTGGGTCTTTTAAGCAGCAACATACTGTCAGTGCAGGAGTTAACACATTGCATTTAAACATGCCAATGACTTGTCTTCAAACTACTTCTTTTTCACATAGGAACCAACAGACTGAACCAATACAGAAGGAACCATAAGGTTTCTCTGACAGTATTGAATGCATGGCATCTTGCAATTTTTAACATGCACTTAAAAGGTTTTTTTTTTCCCTTCCTTTCCTCAGAACTTATTTTATAAGTCTTCTTATATGAGTGAAGCTTTGAGAAACAGACCTGAATGTTTCCTGACTATGCAAAGGAAATTAAAAAAAGCTACAGGAGTAGATGCTGGACGAGACAAACCCATAAAATAATTTGCTTGTTCTGGTCAATGGACAGATGTTACCACTGGAATCAGCTGCTATGTCCATACAGCTTGAAATGGTATGAATGAGAAGCTAATTGAAGTATGGAAATGACCAAACCATCCATATTTCAAGTTAGAACAGTAAGGATCCTATGGCAGGAAAAAATAGCAATGACACTGGTAAGGCTTGAATAGAAGTTATTGTATTTGCACATAGATGTTCCAGTGGCAGTAGATCTGCTAGAAGTGTCTGAAGACAGACCATCCCAGACAATTTTTTTAAAGTGCTTCCCTAATGGGAAAAACACTGCCATCATATCCCTAATCTCATGATTTTTCGTGACAGAGAACAGACAGATATAAGACCAATCAATCTTACAAGGCAAGCTGAGAAAACTGGTGATGCAGATCACACTTACATTAGACTAAATATAAAGATCATCCATAGAAAACAACCACAGAAAGTGCTACTGTAAACCTTCAGAATTTAGCAAGCTAATAAAACATTAATCCTTGTCAAACTTAAATATCTTCTATTTTTAAGAGTTCATTTGGCTGCAAACGGCTGTCATCCCTAATCCAAGTACTGTGCTTGTAGCAGATGTTGCTTTAATAAAGTGATCTGTGCCAGAGATGCTTATAAACTGCACACAACAGAACAGGATTTACTGCTCCAGTGCTCATCCTCTTAGATTTCAGGTTCTGCTCCTTCAATGGAAACTTTATATTAGGCTGACAAAGGCAGATTTCAAAGCACGGTGCAGCAGGGTTTGGCAGACCGCTGAGGGAGTAGCTGTAAGGATAAAGTAATGAAAGGCATGGTCATCATAATGGGCATCATCCCCAGGCCAGCTGGAATGTATTGCTTCCAACACCAATGTTATGCCAGTGTCATAGCTATCATGTCAATCACCAATGAAAAGCAGACCTATTCTGGAACACTTTTCATAAACAAATTCAAATGAAATTAATCAATAATTCCAGTGACATAATGGATGAGAGGATACCTTTATTCTTTTCTTGAACCACCAGATTTAATCAGGGCCTTTTTTGTTGTGGGTTTTGATTTTTGGGCTGGGGGTTTTTGGAGGAGGTTTTTTACATTGGTTGTTTGCTTGTTTTTTCTTCTTTGAAAGTAGCTATAGTGTTTACGTACATTTTTAACTGGGACAGATTTAGTAGGGCAGATTATCACCAGCCTCACTTACCACAAAGCATGGCTGGGCAACCACATAGTTTTCTATTCCTTCCCAGTTAGATCAAAGCTGCTCTCATGCACATGCAAACTCTGAAAGAATTGAAACCACTGGATTTATTCTATATGGACTTGAGAACTGCCAGGACAGAGGATGTGATACAGAGGTGAGGACTCAGGAGACAAGTGAAGAACAGGACCTGAAGAACTGGCACAGTGAGTTTCCTAAGTTACACAGGCTGACTACTCATTGATGCAATTTAGCCCGCTTTGAAAAATCATACACTTGTATTTCCTAAACCTACTACACACCTAGAAAGGCATCTCATGCATTTGGCAAAGATAGGATTAACGACATTTTTACCCATTGTGAAGTCTAAGGTGTCCCTTCAGAGAATATTCTGGAAGAGCTCTGAAGTTTGGATGCTTACATACAAAGCGAATGTACTCATTTATGCAATATTGAACCTTTAAAAATCAACAAGAACCAACTACATAAGCAGCCACGTGCATAAATAAAGAAATTTAATTCAACCTCTTAGAAAATCTTGGAAAAACCGAAGAACTGAAGAGTATTCTATCCTGCAATTAGAGAGAACACTTGCAATCAATACTGAAAATTAGTCTCACCTGTCATCTAGATAGAATTTCTGTGAGCACAACCCACAATTTACAGGGAAAACTCAAGACATTAAAAATTCTATGCACAAGATTAATTTTAAAAACTACTTTAAAAATGAAAAAAATCTACATTTAAGAGGGTTGTCTTTTAAAGATTAACCAATTTTAAAGCCTTTAACAGATTATAAAGAATTCGCAGCAATTGCAGCTATAACTCCCCCCCAATACAGTACTGCCACAAGACAAAAAAGAGAAAGCAAAGATATGAACTGACAGAAAATAAATTAACACTCAAACCCAAAAATTCCTACTTCATAAATACTACTTACTTTCTAGAAATATACTAATTTGATGCAACAGCCCAGGTTGTTTGCCTCACAATTCACATAACAAAATCCAGTCATATAACCTCCATTGCCACTTAGTCTCTTATTCTGAATGTCTCTCTCCGCGACAGACACTGTTCCTCCCATGATTTTCCTCTCTTTCCTGCCAATATGTGAGGCCGTCATCCTCTCACTGTTGTTCTCTGCCTTGAATTCCATGATCATCCTTGGCTTTTCTCTTTGTGTCTCCAGGTGCTCAACCACATTAAGATGCAACAATGCCTTCCTTCCGTCAAAAGTACAAATCACCACATATATTAACTCAAAGTCAACAATATTCAGGAAGAACTGCAGTCAGAATTCAGACATGTACTAAAACTAAGAAAGAGAATGAGAACATCGTCCACACTTGCACTACAATGTGTTAAAAAAGATTTTAAAATATAAATCCTAACTTCCATCATGTTGAACTCATGAAGTTTTATCTAGTTTCTGGTGGTATGAAGGGAGAAAAAGAAAGATTGATTTCAAGGGTCAAATATGTTTCCAGTTTCAGAACTAAGTTCCAAGATAATTAATTCTCAATAGGAACTCATTACACTTTGTAAATGAATTCATCTATTCACCATCATTTCAGTGACAAAGGTTCTTGATACATGGATTAAACTCTCAATTGAACCTCAGTTCTATCACCTCACTCTCACCTCTCCTCAAATTGAAAATACAAGTCATTCATTTGGAAAACCCATTAGTTCCTTACTAATAGGACAATGACCTTCTGATCAAAATGTCTGTCCTGCTACTCAGTGAAATATTTTGTTCACTTGAATTTACGATAGAGAACTGCCACAGTTAACTCTTTGCAGACAGTTTCAGCATTACTTAATTACAATAGCTTTACATCTGCATTATGCAATCCACATACACAGTAACATCAGTATAACCAGCAGGTAAAATCAGATCTATTTAATAAGGAAAGGACCACGTCATTAATCAGATTGGCTTAGTGGTCACTTTCATATCTCCTCCAGTTATTGTATGCCTGAAAACATCAATATCTTCAGGAGGAATTTTAAAAATAACAGAGAGATACAGAACAATTTAGAATATTTCTTTTTTACCTCAGGCAGCTGGCAGTTGTGGTTTTTTTGTTGTTGGTGTTGCTGTTGTTTTGGGGTTTTTTTGTTTCCACATGCTTTACATTACTGTTAAGTCTTTTTTATAGGTGATGTGATCAGTACTATTCATAGAATACTGAGAGCACACCACCAATATTTATAGTATCCAGTCTGGCAGTTTAATCAGGTTTTGGAAGAAGTCCTTATGTTATACACAGAAAAGCTTGTTTGAAGGCATCTTGGTGGAATTTCTGGGTGGTATTTTAAGCTTGTTTCATACCTTCAACATCAAAATCAGTACAAAAGAGGTTACATTAATCAAAAAGGGTTTGCTCACTCCACGGGCCCTAATCTTTATGTGATTAGAGATAGGAGTACAAAACCCAGCCCAGTTTCTGAGAACTTTTATACACAAAAGCCTTCTTATCAAGGGTGGTTCTAAAATGTGTCACTATTCATTTTCTGGTTTTGACCTTTTTTTGCACTTCATAAGGGGTATTATCTAAAAATCCCAGCTCTTAGGACATTGCCCTGATTGACTCCAAAACTGATATTGAGGTAAGGAAATGCTGTTCTGCAGGCAGATAATAATTCATTATTATGCTCCATGTACTAAGATGCTTGTCAGCATGCAGTTTAACAAAGATATTTCACTTTGGCTGTCTGCAAGCAACAACACTCCTGCTTCAAACTAATGATAAAATAAAGGTGGAAGATTGAATATTTGAGGAAGCTTGCTTTATTTACATTAGTTGTAGATGCATCTTGTCTTAGCAGTATGTTCAGTGCTGTTCAGCATAGTCCTAAAGCATCCTCTCCTAAAAAGACTTTCCAGCAGTTAAAATTTTCATTCTCTGCCTGAGATCTTCAGAAAGAACAGCAACGTTAGCGTTGCAAAACCTTCACCAAGTTAACTATGCCATCTGATGATTTGCACATTCATACCAGCATGTCAAGAGTGGAATACTCCTCCCTCAGACCTAACAGAGTCATAGTAGTGGATTAAAAAAAATTACTTTTTAATGTCATAATAAGAAGACAAACATTCAGAGAGTTCTGTGCTGAAAAGGGGACTAACTTCCAGAGAGATTGCATGTACAATTCAGAGAATTCTACTTCCTGAACTTCCAAATGCTCTAATGTTCTGATGAACCTCTTTGCATTGTGCCAAACCATTGTCAACAGTGCCAATGATGAGGGACAAAAAACTGAGAGATCAAATTGTGGCACTCACTCAATGACAAACAGCAATAACAAACTGAACTTGTTCTGAAATAGTGAATACTGCTCCCAACTACCACTTATGTTGTTATTTTGATGCACTATTTAGCACTCTATACTGTGTCTAATATAGACTCTCTAACATGCTCCTGCTAGGGTGATGTTAAAAGAGAATCTCTTACATGAACAAGTAATGAGGGACGTTTCAAGATCATACAGAAGCAAGTGATTTATTTTGAGTGATCTGCAAAGAGCTGGTGGTTTAAATCATAAAACCAAAATGAGTAGTTGACAGTCCATTATATAAGCTAAACCAAAATCCTGAAATCATAGAAATAGGAAATTGTTTCTTTTGTAAGCAATCTGAAAGTGAGAAGAGAATGGCCATTGTGCCCTTAGGATCACCTGCACCAGCTGCAAACAAGCAATTCCTAATACTGAGCCCTAGGATTAGATACTGTCAACTCTTTGGGCAAAACACTTCCTGGTTTAAAATACAAAACTACAAAATGTGGTAAAATACAGAGTTGGGAACACTGTTGCCTAGTTGCCAAAAAATGTTTTTTACTAGTTTTGAAAAGGGCAACATTTCTTTAAACCCTCCCTTCCTTTGAGATCCTTCTTTTTGGTAGGAATTTCAGCTGCCAACTAATCACAAAATTACCCCTGTAAAAACCAGTAAGAAATAATCACACCTATTATTCAGATACTTCATAGGCAAGATGTAATCTGGATTAGTCCTGCTAGCCTATGTTTTTCCACTAATTTCTTTCATATGCCCTTTTATTCCTGCTTTATCTCACTCCAAACAGGTTTTACACAGACTTAATCTTTCACCAACAGAAACATGAGGCACTACAACAGGAGCAATTTGCATTGCTCATTGCTGGTTTCAGTTCCTTTAAAAGTTTAATTGGTGGGCTTTCCTTTTTTTATAGTTACTGAAAGAGACACATGATGAAGTCTAGTCAGGTTGTCATAGTTTAAACAATATGGGATGAATTCCCTCTAAACCTAACAGTATCTTTACCTTTTATACTAATAGAAAAGTGAACACTATTTTTAAAAAGCACAATTTTAGATAAGACATCTGTAAAAATACCCCTTTTAGTTTGAGGCTCTCTCTTATTCTTCTGGTCTTGGTCATATCAAGATAAAAGTTATAAAATGAGAAGAAAGATCTACAAAAACCATGTCCAAGTGAACCAAAACACTACTTGCCCTGAATTTTATTGTTCTTTAAAGGGTGGCCAACAGTGGGTCCAATGAGTCCTCAGTCTAAGAATGAACAGCTTTTACTGGGATGATGCATTATGCCAGTGATAAAGTTAAATTTGAAAAAAGTCAGGAAAAGCTCTTCTCAAAAACCATTTTTGCAGCCTGCCATAGGAAGTGATAATACAGTGATATGTGAAAAAACATCATTCAAGGGTGCTGAAAGCAAAAGAACTATGAAACTCTTTTTCTGACCTCACAGTTATCAGAAACAGACAGGATATGTTGCCTTAAATGACCACAAAAAGCCACAAAGCTTCATCCTGTGACCATCATGCTCATCTGTATTTATCTAGAATAGGCCATTATAGGCCATCGTGAAGAAAACCAGGCAAGATCTAGGATTTCCTGTCATTTCAAACTTTAATGGCCAACACTAATGTAAAATGAGAACTTGTTTGGATTTGAAGTTTGGCTGTGGGTTTTGGGGTATTTTTTGGGGGGTGTGCGGAACAGTGCCATATAAATGGAAATTCATACTCAGGGAATGTACATGAAAAAAACTCCACTGTTTCCTTAGAAGGATCACAGTAAAGCACAGCAGGACAAATGCATACTTGCTTTTCCTGCTCAAAAACAAAAAACAAACAAATCCCCATAAACCACAGAAAAAAATCTCTGGGTGCAATATTAATTTGGTGCTACAATCCACAATCACATCCTGATTTGCTTGAAAGGCTGGTCTCACCTCTTGCACTCATTTGCAATATTTATATTTTGTTTGTTTGTTTTATCTTCCACTACTTATTTTTTTCTTTTAGTGAGCAAGTGTAATTAGGGTTGCATACCATAGAACTAAAAAAAAATCAATTGCTGATAGAAATTTCTTGGTCTGCCTCTAAATCATATTCTAATACAAGATACCTGCTGTAGATCAAGACTACTTGAATATATGCAAGAAATGGCTAACAGCAAATGAGCCACAGGTGACATTCTGGTCAGGACAGCAAGAAGTTCTAGTTCCTCAAAAGCAAATTGTTTAACATGCTTAGCTTTCTAAATTTCATAACCAAATTCAAGCCACAAGCTTATTGTTCAGATATGTTGCATAAATTGAGCTTTGCTCTATATATATATATATATATATATATGGCTCCTTATGGCTCTTGAAATTCACAACTCCATCTTAATTAACATACTCCATTTGTTATAGATGTGTGTGCAGCAAATGCTGATTGAGTGCCTCTAATTGTTCTAGATCCCTATCATATTACTCACTCAAAAACCAGAAGATTCTTCAATAACTCATGTCACTCACTTCATGACAGACTGCTATGAATTTTAACTTCAATAACTGGGAACACAAAGCATTGTATCAGTAGAACAGCCCTCTCCACATCTCTGTTTAGTCACTTCGTCACTTCATGAGTCACCTTGGAATACCAGGTAACCAGAATGCAGCTGAAAGTTTCTGTCTTGGGGAGCAACCCAACAGATTACGAGACTGGCAATGGTTACAGTGGGCTAGCAGCATTTCAGCCAGGTACACTGGCACAGATTTCTCATGCAGGAACTGATGCAGCATTAACTTTGTCATTAACTACAGTTTTCTGTTCCCACATCATGCCACCCACGTGTGGCTGCTGCACACTGCTGCAGCTTCCCCATGGAACACTAAAGCACTGTGATTCAGTGACCGCCAAAAAAAAGTTCTAATGCTGGTTTAGATACTACATGAAAACATCAACCTTCAAGCTGGATATTATTTCTAGAAATCCTTGCTATGGTGGGGTTTCCAAACCCAAACCAATATATTCCAGTTGTGTTGAATTCATGCTATTAATTAGCTAAATTTCACTGGCTTTTGTCAGTTTTGAAAACTGGAAAACACTAAGATTTTTTTTGTTTTTATTTCTGGAAAAATGATCACAAAATTTTTTAATATGGTTTTCCCTGAGGGCTCTGAGTAAACAAACATCAAGACAATGAGCAAACACAACAGCCACACACTACCACAGCAAGATAATGAGGCAACCATGTACACTCTCTGCTAGTTACCAACAGAGACTTCCCATAATTAAATTAAACTAAATGTCAAGTAAGTTAAATCAACATCAATTCCTTGGATTCAGGGATATACACAATTAAGATTTATTTCCATTTATTATAATTCACAATATTTTGTGGAAAGGAAAGGATTGGACGTAAGCATTAAAGCTATAAACAAGGCTAAACAGACTGCAGCCAAAATGCATTTAGTAGGACTTTTGTATAAATCCAATACAAATTGTGTGGCTGGTTATACTTTTCCTTGCATCTTTGTTTTGTCTCATTAAGTTGTCCAAGGATAGTGGTTTCTTTATAAGATTTTTTTTTCCAAAAACACTGGCAGAATTAGAAGTCCATAGAAAATTTTTTTAAATTAAAAGCTTATACTGTCACATTGTGTTTTCCATTCCTGATTAGCATTAAAAGCAAACAAATTGAAAGTGACCTGCATTTCAGAAAGTTGCAAAAACTTGAAGACTTTTAGGATATTTTTGCACACGGTCCACTTGGGATGCAATCACAATGTCAGTATTAAACATGACAGAAAAAATTTAAAGATAAAAAAATGTAAAACCCCTGAATCTGCTTAGCAACAAGGTATAGGTAATATATAAGTTCCTTAGCCAGCAGATAAAATTCAGAGTCTGAGGATTACAGATTGTGCTCCAAGCTATTAAATTACAGAATTATCTCACTAAAGAAGTACACATGTTTGATCGTCTGGATGAGTAGATAAGACAGTGTCTAATCAGTTTGGAGCATACAGGCAGGTATGACAGGCCAGAGTGATGCTATTATTGCCATCCATATGTCTAAAATCAAAGAGGCAAATGAGGGAATTAAGTGCCCCAAAAAATCTCTACCTTGTGAAAATTGGTTTGTCTTGTTTTACATGTGGTACTATTTTAACTGTATCCAATATTAATATTTAATCTGGAGTACCATCTGAACACAGGGTGTCAAAAAGTATAAGAGACATTACAATGCCTTTTTATGCTGAAAACCATCACTTAGCAGCTGTTCATCTTGAGTCTTGATCTGCGAAGGAAAAAAACCCTCACAAAATTCTCCTGTGTTAAATGTCAGCAAATTGGAAACATGAATGAGGACAAAACCCTGTCAAGGGACAAAGGAAGAATTAAACATCTGAATACCAGAGCTCCAATGCTAACCATTACACTGCAGAACTGGATACCTTTGTTTAATGATAGTATCATTAAAAAGGCTTGTTCTGTAGAAATAAGAACGTGATCAAAGAAATTTAATTATCATAAAACTCTTTTCCAGAAGGCCAGAATTCCTTCCAAGAGAATGATTATGTAATAGCTGCAGCTCTCAGGTATCACGTGCTGTTGTGATAAATATTCCATGGAATGGCTTGAGTTGGAAGGATCCTTAAAGATCATCAAGTTCAAATTTCCCTGCCATTTGCAGGGACATGTTTCACCAGACCCATCCAGCCTGGCCTTGAACATCTCCAGGGATGGAATATCCTCAACTTCTCTGAGCAACCTGTGCCAGTGCTTCACCATTACTCTTATTCAGAGATGACTAAACAAATACATATGAAATTTTATATATGGAAAAATATAAGAAGCTACTCAGTAACTCAGTTGAGACGTAGAGTTCATAGTTAAAACTTGTTTTCAGAGAACATTTAAACTTCTTACTGAAGTAGGTCCATGATTCAACAGGTGGACAAGACCACTAATATTTCTGTTATTATCTTTAATCCCAGCATCTCAGCTAAACAACAATGGAACTAGTTGGCATTAAGTCTCTTTCTTTACCAAGTCAAGAGAAGAACCATCCCTGCATTACCCTTGATTCAGTTTTCCTTTTAAGTAGTCAGCAGAAGTCAAATGACATTGCTTTCAATCTCCTTCAAAATACACCTTGCAGCAAGCCTTTCTAGTGAAGTGGCATTGCAATTGAGTAAAACATTTTGCAGGTGATGAAGAACACTACAAAAGAACATTGTTTTCATATTAAAACTAGATTGCAAGGTCCAATCCAGAAACTGAAGTTTTGTGTTCTGGAATTCTAGGCAAGTGCAGAGTCAAACCCACAGTCTCCAAACCCACATAAATACAATACAGAAGGTGACAGCTACTACCACTTCCATTATATTTAGTTCAGCATTAAAATATATTCTGGTAAAAAAACAATGTATAGAAAGATTTAAAAAGGGAAATTTTATATAACAGTAATAAAAAAGTAGGGGAACACACCCAAGAAAACTGCAAAGCAAGCATTATAAGAATCCAATCCTTCCATCAGGACACACTCACTGTACAGAGCCTCTCTCCATCCTGTGGTAGGCTTTTCACAACACAGCACAAAACTAATTGTGCAATGGTAGGGCTGAAAACCTGACAGGTAATCTTGGAATTTCTACACTTCATGGTTACAATGATTACTGCTTAAAACTCTTACTTAACTACTACATTATTTACAAGCATCATGAAGTTCACTTGAAGTTTCTTCCTAAAGTATTCAAGAGGATGATAGAGAAAGTTAAGGAATCTACATTCATAGTGATTTCTGTACTGGTTCATATTCCAAAATTTTTTGGTTTGGTGTTCAAGGTTTTGGGGCTGCTTTTTGTGTTCATTTTGGTTTGGGTTTTTTGGTGGGCTTTTTAAAAATAACATTTTAGGATACATGTCTTTTTTTATACTTCAAAGCTTAAGAAATTATGCATAGTAAGATTAGCAATATCTTTTGCTAACCATATTGGGGTTTTTTTTTTCCCCCCACACTCATGCAACAGAAACTACTTCAACTGTTATGTAATAATATTACTCTTCTTTTCTAAACAGAGGTAAAACGAGAGTTTCCTAATACAATCTGACAGAACTGGCCAGGCATGCTATTTAAAGGTAATACTATTTGAAAGCAGGTTACCTCATCTGAAAGGGCCAGGGGAAAAACCCTCTATAGTAACCTGTCTGCACAGTACATCCTAGGGGATTTCCCTTCATCCCAGTCACCTTCATGCAAAGACAATCATAAAGAACCCGTCTGAGATGCAAAGTAAGCCAAAGCTAAATATGCCCAAGTTCTCCTTCTGCCTTGAAAGGCTGGAAAGGTGCAAAACAGCTATTATTTCTCAGTGCTTGTTCTTCTCCAAAATAAAAGGAAGACATAAATCCTTTTTCCTTATTACTACAAGACAAACAGCCAGAATCACAAAAGAATGGGATATCTCTTCCAAACAGGGTAACTTGGCTAAATAGTCTTGCCACTTAAACAACTAACTGCAGTCATGAGTTTCTGTAACTGGTGTAGTGTAAGATCATAAAAATGACCAAATAAACTCTTTAAAATCAGGCAGAATGAATCAACATCCAGTCCTGATTTTGGCTATTAATACCCTGGGTCAACATTCATTACAGAATTTGAGTTAGGCTCTCATATCCTCTTTCCATCTTAATCAAACTGAAAGCTCTCTAGAAAAGCACTCGCTCATGTTCTTGCATCTCTGCAGTGCTTAGGAAAGCCGAGCTCTGATTTAGGAAACATGATTAAAATGCTACATTTTTTATGCATTTGTTTCCTAAGCCTAGACGAGGTTTCTTTTATGGACCTCTTTTTGCCCACAGGGCAGTAAGAGCTACTAATACAGCTTTCTGTTATATTAGCAAACTCATTCAACGTTTTTTAGGTAAGACTGATATGAAAAATGAGCAGCCATAGAATAAATAAATACATATAAAAACATAAATAATAAGGTTAGTGTTTATATTCCAAGCACAAATGAGAAGTAAAATTTAGTTCTTCCCCCATAAATCTATTGAAAACCTTTATTCTTGGTTTTTTTACCTTCTTTCTTCACGTGGTAGATATTTCTGCTTCATATGGAATTTCAGCCTGTACATTGTGGTTCTGACACTATCTCTGTCTTTCAGGGAAAAGAAAAAGGACTTTATTGCTACTGTTGAACATGGTACACTCCTTCAAATGAAAACCCAACCTGAGTGTTCATGTGAAAACAGAAAGAAGTAAGAGAAATTGATCACTTTTTCCCTGCTAGTATTCACAAGTTAAGTAATGAAACATTCTTATAACGAATGAGTCACACCTCAGAATATCTTACAGGTTAAAAAAATTGGTACTAGATAACTGATTTGCTCTTACAGACTTTCCTGGAAAGACAACTTTTTTCAAAACAACTGCACCTGTGGCAGGACATCTGTAAGGACAAACATTTTACCCAGCACAATCTTAAGTACTGTACCAGGGGATAGAGGAACTCAAACAAGAAAAAAAAATTTAAAAAAAAAAAAAAATTAATTCAAAAAAAGGATGTCAGTGATTCTCAAGTGGAGGCTCAGTGGCCTGTGCCCATCATCCAACTGAACAAAATAAAATGGATTGGAACTGTGTTCCATAGATGCTAGCCTATAACTACATAAACTGTTACTGGGGAAGGCCAAAGGTTTCTGGCTCAACCAAGCAGCAGTTTCCAGGTTATGTCTTGTATCCACATAACTCAGATGAGTATTGCTACACATCTGCCAGAATTTTTGTTAAGCAACTTCTCTTTTCGGGCTTTTTACATGAGTACAAGTTAAGTTTCCAACCACAGTTAATTGAAATCATTATGTTGTCAAGATATTTCATAATATTAACATTGGATTGATAGTCTTTTCATGTAACTATTTCAAAGTACTTCTCAAAGAAATGCTTTGCAATTTATGATGTTAATTAAAACATTAGCAGTTCTATTGATTTTAAAGGAAAATGTTGACACTAATATAATGCTTTCAGTATAAAAAGTATTACCTTTTCCACAAGACTGGGTTAACCTGGCTAAATATAGGGGGGCTCTAGTACAGTAGGACAAAAAAACCCTTATAATTTTCCCTTTCCTTTTCCAACTACCATAAACTAAGCTGAAATGTGCCTCCAATGCAATAAAGGCTTTTTACATCTAACTGCTGTCTCTATTCAGTGAAATACTATGAGACATTATTGCTGCAATGGCCACATTAAAAACATGTTTTTCTTCAACTATAAAAATAAAATATTAAGATGAAAGAAAAAAAACTCAAGCATTAAGCTTTGCATTATAACTTCCCTTGACCTTGCTTTATTATTCAGCAGCATGAAGGTCTCTACTGGCTGCATTAAAATATTTTACAGAAAAATCTCATCTATAGACCAATAGATAATGTCATGCAGTGTAGAAAAGTACACATGATTTAATACAAAACCTGGCTTTTGTAACAGTTGTCACAGAACACTGATTCTGTCAACATATCTAAATCTGTCATTTAAATTGCAAGAATAAAATTCACCTCTGTTTATTTATTATCAAACATTGATTTATCTATGCCACATTAAAGGAAATCAGTATGGCAGTAAAGAGAAAGTCCTTAAGACATACTCACAAAAGAAATCAAGTTATGCAATTCTGCATTTAGAGCAGGTGTCTTTGCCACTGTAGTGCAAATGAGCCAGTACTGTTTCAAAAAGACTAACAAAGCCACTAACCAAATCTAATCCCTATACTTTAAAATCTAAACACACAGTTTAAGTAAGTTAATATTATGGCTAATCCCTGCTCCCACTGGAATCAGCAGAAGATACACACACTCAGGAGTTTGTGTTTCCTTGGCTGTCTTTTGAGAATATAATTACTGAAGTACAACATGTAGAGATACTTGTGTCCTTGGGAACAACCATCACATGGATGCAATTCTGAGAAAGCAGGGGTGTAAACTTAGCAGATCTTCAGTTCAGCAGGAAGGGCACTACTAGATGACTCTATCAGAAATTGTATTTTGCTGAAACTTACTGGTTCACACTCTCTTACTAGAAAAATAGGAGGAAAAAATGGTTCATGAATTTCATAGAATTTTACCAAGAAAAAATGGCAAGGCTTCCCTCAAGGGGGAGGGAAAAATGTAATTCTCTAGTCAAACACATGAGAAAAGACCTCACTGACAAGTCTGAAATTTTGACTAAAATTTCCAGCATCGGTTTTCTATCTTGAAGCTCACAGACTCAGACTGCAAGTAAGGAACAGAATCCCAACACTGAAAAAATGTCTAGAAAACTGCAAGTGCTATAGAGAACCATAAAAAAACCAGAAAGTCCCCAAATTCATAAGAACCTGCTTCTGCCAAATTTTTGCTCAAACTTTAACTGTCACTACCATTAAATATTATGTTCATATCTGGTCCTGCCAAGGGAAAGGCTTGACAGAAGGAGTTTGGACAGAATTTCATTTCTATTCAACAGCATCTGACCTTGAGCCTAGAAACTCCCTAGAGGATTGTGGCTGGAGAGTTTTTCTGCTTTGTTTTAATTCTAAAGCCTAGTCATCTTCCTTTAGGGAAAAAAAATCCATAATGATCTTTACATTACCAACAGGCCTGCACATGTATTGTCTTTCAATTTCTTGTAGGAAGACAGGTGTCTGCAATTCCGATAAAGTTTCATTTGGCTCTCTGACAGGAACATGCTCTTCCATGTGTTATTTTCATACTTGAATATAGCCATCTACATCTTTCCTCAGTTCAAGCTGAGTAAATATGGATTGACTAAGCTAACTTGAATTAAATTACACAGTTAAGTACAAGACCAAAACTCGACCCAGAAGCTAGAAATGAATTCAACTTTGTGTTCCAATATGCTTTTAGTCTTACAGTTCCTTAGATTTTCCTCTGAACTCTTTTTTAGCATTTTCACAAAGAATCACACTACGTATTTTTGAAGCAAACCAGCACGCAGAGGAAGGTAACTCAAATAACACACTTGTCGACACTTCTGTCAGCTAATCTATGCTTTTTAGATATTTTTGGTGCTGCTAGCAAATAAAGGCATGTAGTTTGTTTTTACAGTTCTTGAAAGTGTAACTGCTTATCACAGCAGACATACTGCTGTCAACCTTTTCTACATGGAGACTTGAAAATTCAACTGGCTTACCTTTTCTCCAGTCTAAAAAGTAGAAAACATCCACACACAGCCCAAACAAATAGTCAATAATATTTGCAACTAGTACAAGAGGTAGAACTACTAATTATATGCATTAATATTTAATGACTGTTGCCCAGGAAGCTAAATTCTTTATAGTCAGTTATTCATTTTTATAACAAAAGGCCACCTTTTCACATCTCTCATGCCAAACTAATCTAGCATAAAAGACCAGAAAATGAGTGCAGGAAACACTTACTGTATTCCTTTAACGTCTAAACCAAAATTCTTGGACATAATGACATATTCTGTTAGAGAAATAAAAGGACCTTGTAACATCACAAGAATAAAACTGCAGAAAATGTATTATGCTAGGAAATAACAGGTATGTACACAGCTCTCTGGAAGTGTGAGAAGCAAAGGTGCCCTGGTGTCTTTTAACCTGAGAGATGAGAGCAAGGCACAGTTTCTGAAAACACACTTTTTATTGTTTGTTTCAACTTAAGGGTAGAGCATGAGAGACCATACTGCATTTCAGACTAATAATCCCTGATTTGAAGCAGAATCCTTGAAAAAGCCATAGATACCTCCCAATCTGGTACAGTCTGACACATTCAATACAAAGAGAAAAGATGGGCAAGATTAAAGAAGGACCGAACACTTTTAGTGTTTAAAAATAAACCTGCTGAACTGATAACAAAAGCCATTAATTTCCTCATTTGCAATAAATGATATGATGAACCAGTAGGTCATTAGTAGTGCATCTTACTGTATTCAAGTTGTATCAGGTGCTATCACATCAAAAAGAACAAAAGAGCATGCCTTAGCTTAGTATCAATTGAACTGGTTGAATTATTGATTAAGAACAATGCAAAAAATATAGAGAAATATGGTGTCATTAGTTCCAGCCACCTGCATTTCCATCATGTTAACACAGGCCTTTGCAATGCCTAGCAAAATTCTCTCTGTAGAGTATTTTACTGGCAACTACACATAATATTCCTCAACAGCTTATGCTGCCATGATCTGCTGACAAAAGGTTGGGAGTCTTGAAATTTGAATCCAATCACATCAAATGGTGATGCCTAATTTAATGCAGAGAACACTTAATAACAAAACAAACAAGCAAAAAAAAACCAAACCCAAGTGCACCAAACCAAACTTAAACCTGTTTCTCCAATGCTTTCTGTGTTACTGACAAAAACAATGGGCCTTCTTATATAAACACCTAAATAACACTAAAATACCAATGCTCATGCCAAGTCAGAAGCTGTTGCAATATTAACATATTTGAAACAAAATGGGAAAGAGGATTCACACATACTCATCACTGTACCTGTAAATGAGACTTAATAGCAGATGATAGAGCTGTTTTCAAATAGCATGCTAATTGTGAAAGTGTAACAAAAATGAAGATTTTCCAAGCTTTTTCATGTATTCCTAGTTCTTGAATAATCAACAAGACAAGTGGAGATTTCATTACAAGTGCAAGGATCTGATATCAGTATTCTTAGCTACAGGAGATAAGACAAGACTCAAGCCTCTCTCAAATCCAGTGCTTACTTTGTGGCAAACTAAAAGTTTTCAGGGTTCATCATATGCTTACTCTTGTAATTCCATATCACTGAATTAACTCATGATAATTCAACTAGTTATATAATTTCATTTTTATAAAACCAGACTTTACTTTTTTTTTTTTTTTACAGTACAAGATGCATTCTCTAAGTAAAATAAAACATCTCACACAGACAAGCTTTTCATTTGTAGAAACAAAACAGTGGTTTTGGATATGCAATGGAACTGCATCATCAAAAAACTTGTCTTTCATATCAAGAGCCATCAGCTATAAAGAGGCTACAAGCAACTGGTGTTGATGCCCAAGGCTTTTTCCAAAAGAGAATACACAGTAAGTCTAATGGACTGAATGGCAAGGAAAAAATCAGATTGTTTATACATCTGCACCTATCAGACCCAAAATAGATTATTAAAAAAGCAGAAGTGTGGAACAAAAACACTAAGGAAAAGAGCCTGTATAGTAAAAAAAAAAAAAATTGATACGTGAGTATACAACCTCCAAATGCATACTATGGAAGCAAAAATTGCTCATGTATAGGTATATAAAATTTATATAAAGCAGACATATGCATTTCATATTACTAGATTGATTTAACTATATAGGACATAAATGTATTTTGGACCAGAAAATGTGTATTGGGAGAGGAAAAAAAAAATTCTGATTTCACTTCTTTTTAAAAGCTGATTTGAATGCTTTTTACAAGCATGGGTAATTAATCTGAATCCTTTATTTCACAGAAACAAAGAGCAATACAAAGTTTAGTTGCATGTTCAAAGTCATGCAAGTTACTGTCATATCTGAGAAGAGAAAACATGTCACACTTCAGCAGTCACATGCTGCAGCTACCAAATTCACACTGTTCCCATTATGTTCGAAGAGTGACAAAAAATGCTCAGGAAATTTAAAGTTTCTGTTATGGACCACACCATATTGTGAATCCTCTAGATGATACTTGAATGAGGGAAGAGTTTTCTACCCAACTAACTCCTGCAAAAGCTTTAAGCCAGTGGCTGTCAACCTTTTCCACCCTAGAGACACTTAAAATTATCTATTGTACTTAAAAATACTAAACAGCATCTGTAAACCTAACATCTGGTGACTTGATTTTCTTAGTTACTTTTCACAGCCATATGCAACAGCAAATTGAAAACCACCAACCAATCCAAAATAACTTTGTAATATTTTCCATGAGGGAAAAACAGGGAAAAAAGAAAATGTAATCTATAGGGAAAGTATTACCATTTTTTACAGATTGATATAAAAATACCTATGGGTTTCTGCAATACTTTTCTCTTAGCATGACATGCTGATTTATGCTGTTTTGTAATAGGGAAAAAAACTCTGGATTCACATCTACATTATTTTTGATATTCTTATAAAACCCTCTAAGTATAGCACATAACAGTTTTCAAAACTTGTCTGGCAGTGTGCAGCTTGATCACATTGAAGAAAATCAGACATAAGCATCAATGACAAAATTTGCTCTGGACATGGTTGAGAACAAAAACCACAAACCTGCAGCCTTAAAAAAATAAATCTGAATAAACTACTGTAATTCTCAAGAAATATCCTGCTGAATTTCTTAAAGCACAATGTAGAACCCTGATTTAGCTGAAACAATAGAACTAACTGGTGCAGCTTCTGTTTACATATGCATGGGAGCTAAACTGTAGCATGGAAAAGAAATGGCAGCATGGAACACTGTGCAGACAGTCCAATGACACTCTCAGCCCACACAGATCAAGTGCCAGCTGCCCCAATGCCACTCTAAAGCTGAACTCAACCTTACAGCATCTGAGTTGGCTCAATTTTAAAATCCAAAACAAAGTATCCAAACTCACAAGACTTTCTCCCTTGTCATAATGAACAGATTATGAATAGATTAAAAAAATAAGGAAAAATATAAAATTAAACAGCTGACAGGAATATTACAGTTTGCATTGTTACTAAACTGCTGACAATATACTCATACTTGTTACCAAGATACACAGCTATACTTTCTAAAGGGACATTCAACACCTTCAGAATACATGTTATAGGATTAAATATAATGGCTGACAAGAACCAAGAGCTTAGTATTCTACAGCAGGCTCATGACAGGATCACATTTTGTACATCACAACAATCAGATGGCTCACTAAAATCTACTCATCTCTACTGAAGTAATTTTTACAAGATTTTACCCCTGACAGGCACAAACTGATTTTTTTAACAGTCTGTAGGAGTTACATGTTTTTCAATGAGGGGACTGTGGGCATCAGACAGAACTGGATGGCTTAGGTTGCATGCAGTCTACACAAGGCAGGATTGGGTTCCACATTTCACTTTTAGTTCCCAAGTGGTATCCCCATCCAAAGCAGTAACAGGTACACTGTGTTTGAAATTTTTATTTCATTAAGTTTGGACCAGAAATAGAGAAAGAATCAGATTCTCTATCCTTTCCCATTCTGTATTTAGCCTGCCTAAATTAAGTCAGTTTTGTGCCCCCCTCTTCACAGTCACAGTTAGCAATTCTATAGGTCCTAAGAAGGCATGGCATTACATTGCAGAAATTGCCTTTTCACCCAACTATCCTAGATAGCTCTGATGAACAGAAGCAGTCTCCACAGGACTCAAAGAGCCACCAGGACTGTTTCAAACTTCTGAAAAGTTCTGTCTCTATCCCTTTTTTTCCCCATATTCCCTACTCAAAACATGTTCTCCTAGCTTTATCCCAAGATGGAGGGAAGTGTCTGCAGGATGAGGACTCTAACTAGGAAGGAGGAGCAGGATCGTTCAAGCAGAGAAGGAAGTTTCTCCCTTAAACTCATGGCATTTTGCTGTGCATTTATGGAAGGTTCTGAGAGCCTCCAGCTTCTAGCTGAAACATTTGGAACAGGCAGTTACTATTCCGTGAGTTTTACTTCTAATGGACAAGTTCTCCATCCTAGTTTCTACCATTAGATTACCTGCTCCCTTTCCAGAAAGGCAAATATAAAGTTTCTACTACTTCAATTGAACCAAGCCTTCCAAATCTTACCAATACAGACATCAGACTTCACAGGAAAAGTGGGACTTTCTGCAGCTTTAGTAGTAAGCTTTGAAGTTGTCTCTGCTGCAGCATTTGAAGCTAAAACAAAGCATTAATTAAAGGAGAGAGGAATCTCCTGTGCCAAAGCAATGCAAATTTTAGGAGCCACATAAAACTACTGACACCAGGAGAGATATGCTGAGAACATTCCTCAAGAAACCTGTGAATATTCAAAAAACACCTAAAAACAGTTTCAAAAATGAAAAAAAAAAAAGTATGCAAGAAGGAAAAGGAAACTGATTTTGATAGACAATATTTTATGACAAAATTTTGCTGATCGTCAAAATGGAGATTTTTCTTTTTACCACAAGCTTAGCAGTTTGTTCCATTTACCCCATGCCTCAGAAAAAATGATTGATGGTAGAGCTGTATAAAAAAATATAGACAGAATTTTCTTCAAAAATATTCATTATCACATCAGTGTTTTGATTACAAGAACAACTTTTTCAAATACACTAAGTGCAAAGAGAAAAAAAAAAATCCTATAAAAACCCCAATATTATCAACTGCATCATCAGAGCAGCCCTCCACATGGGAACAGCACAAATGCCTTAGGGGAAGCCATCTGTCTCCTCCAGTGAGCTTTGTAAATATGCAGAATTGTGTTTGCATCTTTTGTTCAATCCCTGGCTATTGTCAGTGGCCCATAGGTGGAAGGTAAATTTCCCCTGTACCACACACTAATCATGAGGACCAGCACAGCATTACCACAAGGCACATTTCTGTATTCACACACTGTCATTCTAGATTCATGCAAGAAAAAAGTAGCAAAGACTTGCCTTTACTTATGTTTGACATGCATCTACAGCAATATAGGTTATCAATAGTGACAGTCTTACAATTTTTCACCCATTAAGAGCTGTAGAACCTAAGTTTACCTAAATCAGGTTTGCCATCTGAAGAGCAACCACGTTCTTGGCTTTCTCCAAATAATCACACCATTCAAAACATCAACACATTATTTTAAAACTGTGTTTGCTTTTCTTTGTTTAATGATAGAATGCCATGCATACCTTAATTTAGACAAGAAAGGAAGTGGTATTTGCAAAAAATGTTAGCAGAAGATATTTATTCCCACTGTAGGAAAAGCCTCATGCTTTTAAATGCTATTAGAATGGATTCTACAAACATGGTCAACTATCTAGAGGTCACAAAAGTCACTGCAACACAGCCCTAAGTTTGAAGATAACTTTTAAATGGGTAACTTCCATAGCAGCAGCTATAATCTGACTGAAAATAAGGTAGACTAGGCTACAGTGAGATCAGGCTTACAAAAAGCAGGCCTATAAAAAATAAGGAATTTTAATTAAGATAAATTGCATGTGTTATGTATACACTAATTTTCTATTTTTCCACCTTTCTGAGCTAAGAATTCAAATGCAATGTTTTAAGTCCAGGTCTGAGTATATTTCACATCATGTCCTAATTAAATGTACTGTTTATTCTTTTCTTGATTTGATTTTACCAGCATATGTACCTTATGCTAACCTTATCCATTCTTCACATAGCAGTACTTAAACCTGGTAAAATTGAGGAGAAAAAAGACAGTTTAAGTTTCATTAGCCATATAACTCATGAAAAACCTCAGAGAAAATAAAATTTTAAGATTAGCATATGTTAATCATAGAATATGCTGAATTGAAGGGATGCATAAGGATCATTCTGTCCAACTCCTGGTCCTGCACAGGACACCCCAAGAATCACCATGCAGTATGCACCTTTCCTTTAAGTACAAGATCCACTGAAATTACAGCAGTTTCCCAAAAATACAAAGTACAGCGACAAACAGAACTCCTGCATATCAATGTAGCACCTACGTGCACAAGTTGATAATGCAGTTTTAAAGACCTATGTGCAATAGAAGAACTTTCTCACAAGACTCTGGGCAGAAGCCCACCCTTCAATCTAGAACAAAAAAGCCTGCAAAAAAACCCCTTGCTACTGACAATAATAAATAAATATTCAGAAAATGCATAACTGGAACCTAAACTAGCTGCAGTTACCATAGAAACGAAGAAGACTTACTCAACACTTCCTACTCTATTCCATTATCATTATCTCATGAACTTACATGGAGAACATTGTTCCCATTCCTATGGAAACCCTGGAAATAGCCCCCACCATTGTCACAGATTAAGGCAATCTAGAACTCATCTCATGGATTCATTTATGCGCCACCAAGGCCTATGAAAGATTAAAAATAACTAAACAGACAAGGTTCATTTCTCAATAGAGATGAGCAGAATCTAAACCATTCCCCATGAACAGGTGGCAGGTGAGTACCAAACACTGACAAGCAGTTTATAATCTCTGAACATCTGCAATGATCAGATCTGTGCAGTTACACTGACACACTGCAAGGAGCATTCTCAGCAGTTTGGGCACTGCCTTTTTACAAATGCCCCAGCTAGGGAAGACTCTGCTCTTCAATCCTCATGTCATTTCTCTTACGTGTTGACCACAATGAGAAAAAGGGAACGTTTTTACAAATGTAGTAGTATATAATCTAAAATACATACGTAATTCTTTCCATCTCCAAGAACTAAAAAATAAAAAAAAAAAAGCAGCAGCAAACAAAACAAAAACATTAAAAAAGAGGAGGGAAAAAAAAGAGAGGGGTGGGCCACCAACAAAACCACACCGTACAACTCCGGGCATGGAACATCTTGTGATTCCTGCCTGTGCACAGTCAGATCTAGAAGCTGAGAAAGACTTTCCCTTTTCTCCTCAAAGTTCAGAAACCTAGACCACAGCTAAAGGGAAGATATGGCACTATTTGCTTTTGTCTGACTAGGGTATTCTGTGAGTCCCACCAAACCTTGCATAACTATCTAAGAAAAATTGCAATGTCATAGCAAAGCAAATTATTTTATCAAAGAATGCATGTGCTTCACTCTGCCAAACTAATGCCATATTTGGACTTGTAAAAGACTTGGACTATTATGAGTATGAAAGAATAAATCACTGAAGCATGCATTCAATTCCTTTTCTCTAGCCAATTAATATATTTTATTCTAAATTAAGTCCTATTCAGATTAACTGCATCCTAAAAACATCACACATGCTCAGAAAAAAAAAAATCTATGTTAATTTCACAAGGAGATTGGTTACAGGACATTTCCAGGATGAGAGGGGTCCAAAATGAAATAAAATGAAAGAAATTGATGAGAACTTTGCTTATCATTGAGAAAATGTATTAAACTTCATATTTGAATTCTGAGATGTTGCATACTCATGTTTGCTGAAGGTTTCTCCTTCTGCTTTGAAAATCTAGTGAAATAGCTGATACTGTCAAGAACACTGCCAAAAAATGTATATGTACACCAACCACACCTGCTTCTCCAATTTCTTGTCTGTCAAATACCAAATCATCCTTTGAGCTCCTATTCTCATTAAAGCAATGAGACAACAGCCATTGTCTTTGGAAACAGGGAGAAACCCCACAATTTCTGTACTATTAAATTTCACTTTTAATAGCTAGAAAACTATTACTTATCACAAGAGGTTGTGGGGATTTTTCCCCCTCAACACAAAAAAAAATTGAGTCTTCTCATTCAGGAAAAAAAATTTAAAATTAAATAAAAAGCAGCAAGAAATCTAGCTGTGAAAAATATGGAAAAAAAACCAAAACACACAAGTAAACAAAACCAAAAAGCATTAAAAATACCTAATATTTCCCAGGAAAATTTACCATAAATACCTATATTATTTAGGATCCACTGGTTTTCCCCAAATGAGTAGTGAGGCCCTCTACCATTTTTTAATAGTTTCTCAGAAGTCCAGTCAAGGGTCTACAGATTTCCATAGACTGAACTGGGTAAAATTCAACAATATACATATGACTTCATTCTGTATATTAAGCACTCCATCTAATTAAGAAAATCTTTTTCTTCTTACTCAAATGATATAATTCAGGAAGCAAAATCAGTTCATAAACATGTTTAATTTCCTGCATCTTGAGATTAATTATGAATGTGTCTGATTCTTCTTTGAGAAACCTCAGAAATCTGATAGTTCCATCATCGATAGCATTTTACAGCACTTCTAAGTAAATCAGCATTTCCCGGAGCAGATTTTATGTAAACTTTTACCTTTTACTGTTATTTATATTTATAAACATATTTATGTTTATAAACACTCAACATCAAATGCAGACAGAACTGCATGGGTTCAATTAGCGTGTTCTTAAATCCTGTCCTTATGCAATTTAACGTGGACACATTTGTAAATCATACATCAAATTCCCATCTACATTGTTTAAGAGCAAAATCACATGTTCAAAGGTTGTGGCACCAAGAACACTGTATTTTTAGTTGTGCTTCTCAAATATAAAATATGAGGAAGAAAGGATGCTCTGGCCACACAACAGTAGGCACCATGCTTAGCCAGCTGCACTACTTCAAAATACAAAACCAGTTTCTAACTGAAGCACATTCTGCATCTGCTTACACAAATCTCTTCCTCCAAAGCCTGCCCTTCAGATGAAACTGGGTTGTGTGAATATTTCTTTGTGCCTAAGCCACTTATGAAATGTCAGGAATAGAATTTAGCTACTAAAGCAGTAAGGATGTCTATTTCTATTTCAGTACTTTACTATATTCACATAAACTATGGAAACAATTCAATATTAGTACAACCCCATGCACATGTCACTTTTGCATCTCTTATAGACATGAATCACAGGCTAGAAAACACTCAGCTGACATATTGATAAGCAAGTGACAGTGAAATGCTTTGAAAATTCAATAGTTTAATTATTTAAAATCTCCCATTCTTGTTTCTCATGATGCTTCCAACAACAAGAAGGTTCTAATTTCTCCTCCTTGTTTATTCTTTAAATGTAATTTTTCACCTAAGGAATGAAACAGCAGGAGAGGAGATGACAAATATGGCTGGGTTTTTTCAACATTCATTTCAGGAACAGAACCCTTCCTTCCTTCACAACTACCAAGTAATTAAACATTTTTAAGAAAACTAGTGTGGAGGAGAGTCATCTCCATCAACAACTGCAGTGTTTGTCTCTGATTGGATAAAATAATTTCATTAATTGTCTCCAATGACCCAGACCACAAATAACAAGTTACATCCCTTACTTTCCAGCACTGCAATGCAAGATTTTGTAAATTATCTTGGGAAAAAAAGTATTTTCTGACTTTAAAGTTTTCAAGTAGCTCTATGGCTACAATGTTGCCTAAGGCCTTCAAGTCTGCATCAGTTGTATGAAGAGAACCATTTGATTTCACTAGAGAATTGTACAAATGGTCCAATGCCAATGTAAATGTCCAATTGTGTACTGCACATTACAAAGCTATAACCTTTAAACACATATGTTGTCTTGTATTGTCCATACTGTTGGCTGTTATTTTCTTGACCTCTCAATAGCCATAAAGTTTAAAAATTAAAGAGGTAATTATGGGAGCACCCACTATTTAAATATTTGTTTCAATATTCACAAAGCACCTGGACAAACTGATATGATAAATTAGAAAGCTGTTTTGTAAGGTTACCAGGGAAGAAATAAAAGCAAGATCAGACATGTCAAAGCTATGGTGACAGAACCCAGAAGTGAGAGCTCCAAAAAGTAGCCCTTTTAGATTCCACAAACAACACCTGACATTCCACTAAGATTTAATGAAAATACTTGTCCAGGTTAGAATAATGATGGGAGCTTTTCCCACGACCAGAAAATACAAATAAGCTTCCACTTTACACTGATGCGTGCTCCACACTGCACTAACTTGTCTCCTTCACTTCCCAAACAAACCCAGGCAGCAGTTCCACAGCAGCCTTCAGGTGACCATGCTGAACTGAAGCTCAACTATAACTCTCTTCCATCCTCCCTTTAAACCACACATTATCATCAGTCTCCATCTGATATTTAACTGTTCACAGGTTTGAAGGATTTTTACACTACTAAAGAAAAATATGAAGGGAATATAAAATCATTATTAGTCTATTGAATATATCACAAATCTCACTGCACAGCCATTTCAATCTTCTCTTTGCTTTACAGTTCTGACCACTCTCTACATTTGTAACACTGGGCTTAATTTCCAAGCTTGCTTCCATTCTTTCAAGCACAATTTTACTTTCAGATAAAATAGGTCTATAGTTTTAACACCTAATATGAAATTAATAAATTCACTGTTTGTAGTGCAAAGCCATGGGGCAGAGCAGTGAAATATGCTGGGGAGTGGACTGGCAGTCATTTTTTCTTACTTGCTGTCTCTGCCTCTCTCTTGCAGTGGGAATTAGTCTGCTATTTTGCAGAGAAAACTGGGACTGACTCAGTGCTGATGCAACAAACCAATCAAAAATCCTCCACTAGTGCTGGGACACAGTGCTTCCTAAAAACATTCTTTAAAATAAAAACAAAGAAAATCACAGAAAACTTACAAGTACTCTGCCAGTTAATGTCTGGGCAGATATCATGACTCCTGCCCAATCCTTCACAGACGTCATCCATCCCACTTCTGCTGCCACATTTTCCTCTTTTTCATCTGTTGGTTTGCAGGCTCCATCTGCCTGTGTATCTCCACCACCATTGATCTTCTGGGCCTCCTGCAAAGTAAGTATCTGGATTAGCTAATGTTTAGCAATTTGACAGTGAAAGTCAGTATACAGGTGGGGCCAAAAATAGTAATGAAAACCAGAAAATCTTTCTGGATCCATGCTAGGTGAAATTAAGAACCTATTTGGCCACATCTTTAGAAATAAGAGAAATAGAAATATTCAATAAGGTACCAGACTAACTAGATAATAATACTCTCCTTGACATTACATCTTCAAAATACATACTTAGCACTAAATATACAATATATTACTTTGTTACAAGCAACCTAATTGAAAACAGCTCTCTATGCAATTACAGAGTTACATCCAAATGGATTTTTCAGACCTACACCGAAAGACCTTTCCATGTATCAGTTCAAAATAATGCATACTACGTGTGAACATAATTTATGTACAATTTTAATTTCCTATCAGTAGAATTAATAATCTGAGTAAACCTTCACTGAGAAGCATGATGTTACAAGACAGCAATTATCAAGTGTGAGGGGAACAAAATCCATCATAAAGAATCTGCAGGGAGCTGCCACGCTATCAGTGAACCTGTGTTTCAGTGAAGGTGTTTAATATATCACAGGAATTATTCTGTCAGTAAGTGGCTCTCACAGAAAGAAGAGCTAGAAATTAGAGGAGCCTCAGCAGCACCAAGCTCACTGATGAGTAACATGCACTGGAATTCATATCAGTCTCTCGTGGATGCTGCAGCAAGGATGCCGTGCTCTGCGACTGCCTGCGATGTGCTACAGTCATGGGTGCTGCACAAACATCAAGGGAAACGACAGGAAAAGCCAGCGTGGATTGTACAGAGTTTAAATCATACTGCATGCAAAGCATCACTGTGCCATGAGCATGCCTTCGGTGACAGCATAATACTAATGGCTTCCTGAATACTTGACAAGTTATGCTAAACAAAAATAGGACAGGCAGCAAAATACAGTGCTGAAGCAAGTCCTGAGCACTAGATCTGCATTAGTGTTCCAAGCACTCTGCACAGACCAACAGTTTGAAGGATCTTGTTTATAGATTACTTGTCTGTAGGCCAGTAAGCAGGAAATCAATTGCCATTAATCCCCTTTGGGATATCTTTTATACAAGCAAAGATGCTGTATAAATGGTGGTTATGTGCTAATTACTACAGCATAAGTATATCCTGTGATGGCAAAACCCATAGCTGTGAGACGGCCTTGAGGACACAGCTGGACACAAGGGTACAGGCACTTCCTGAACTAATAAAGCAATGCCACTGAATCTGTCAGCAAAGAACAGTAAAACAATGCTAAAAATGTAATATGGAGACCAACGGCTGTTTTCAGAGAAGCTCAACATTGCAACTTAATTAGCTAATCAGACTGTTTTTCCTCTGTTAGTTTCCCTCCCAGAAAGCAGGCTCCATGTTCTTACTAGCGATTACAGCAAAGTGTGATGTTACTATATCGATAATAACAAATTATTCAGAGTTACAACAGCAATTCAGTACATTTCCCAAGCAAATAACGCAACAGAAGTTTAAAATTACTTTGTATTTGCATAGCTGGACCTCATTCACAGACAAATTTGGACACAGTGAATCAGATGTTCTGCACTCGGCGTTGAGAGACGAATCCTGTGCCGCACACGCACGGAGCACAAGCTACAGGATGGGCTTGCTGCAGAGGACAGCGATGTACGACACGGAACGCTTGCCTGGAGCCACCTGGGACCCAAAGCCACAGAGATCAGACCCAAGGAAATGCCTTCACCACCATCGAGGTTTCGATTATAAACCAGCAAAGAGAAAACTAGGATCTATACTCCAAACAATATTGAAGCTTAGGCAACCTAGACCTATCTCCAAGGCCTGACTGGTCCTAGCTGCTGTCCCCAGGATCTCCCCTGACTCAGATGCCCTCTGTGGCCCAGGACACCATTTCAGCCCCATCCAGGGCTCCCACAGCCCTGTACTTTCCAGCCCTGGCGAGGCCACAGCCAGTTCCCCCTGCCCAAGCCACAGGCTGCTGTCCCAGCCTGGCCCAAGAAGGCTCCAGGCCAGGGCTTGTCCCAGCACCCCAGCAGGGCACTGGGCAGGGCACTGGCCCATGGCAGCCCCACGGCCCTGACAGCTCCAGACTGCTTGGAACACCACACATGCCATTTCTTCCCCTCTTCCCACCAACTTCTCTGTCTTTTGTAGCTGCTAGAGCTCATCTTTCAGAACTGAAGGCTTCACACCAGATTTTGCTCCATGGTCCTCCACTGCATTGCACAGCAAGCTTCCACACTCTGTACAAGTTTATACTGAATGAATTAATGTGGTTTTCATAGCAAAGGAGGTATAATTATCTCTTCTTCTCAGATAAGAAAGTGAGGTGGTGATTAGGTACCTAAGTCAGTCACTAGAGAAGTCACTGGCAGAGTCAGGATGAAGCCACAGTCTTTTTTGATCTTTTCACCCAGCAACCCTTGTTTAAAAGTGCACAGATGCACACCTTGCTAAAAACACTCAAAACTACAGACCTTGCCACAGAACTACAGAACACTAAACAAAAAGCTGAATAAAAAAGTTGATTTTATTGAACTAGCATTAAGGTTAGAAAATTCTTTTATTGTGTATTGTTCCTTACCCCCAATCTTTTTGTCAATAGATGTGATTGCTCATAGGTTATAAAAATAATTTAAAATTTCATAACACTCAATGAAATAGTAGGCAATTTACTTAATTGAAGGAGAAAGGTAGCTTTTATATTTTGAAAAGGTTTTCATAACCTACAGTTCTTGTGCTGCACTGACTTTTGGTTGCCAATAGAATAGAGCAGTAAAACATGACAAACCTATTCAGTATTTGATTCTCTAAAGGTATTCAAGTCTTTAATACATTTGAATGGCTATGCTTCTGTATTTATGCTACTTATTTCACCTCTATTAAAATCTCCCACCCATATTATTTCTTAATTAAAGTTTAAGTAAAACAATCATCCCCTGCCAAGTATGATTTGGAACAGACTCTCATGATCAGCCTAGCTCCTGCCATTATTGCAGCTATAATTAACATGCAGATTAGTAGCTGTTATGTAATATTTGTATTCAGTTGGGATATTTTATATTTTTCATCTACATGGCTAACTTTTATCTTACTTAATTGGCAGTTGAGTATTAGGAAAAGTTTATCCCCAAGTCATTATGCAATTGTGCAGTGATCACTAAAGGAGGTTTAAAGGCTGCTTTTTTTCATACTGAACAAAACATCCAGTCCTGTTATTAAGTGTATGGTCCTGTTTCATTGCTATTTCCTCATCCCAAAGCACTGAGTAACCAACACCACCTGAAAAAGGTGCTTAAAATAATAACCTGACAGTGACATTAGTTGCTTAATTATTTACAAGTTCAATATTACAAGTAAGAGATCTTTACCCACCCTTTTTACCAGTTTTCATTATTTTCATTACTTGATGGCAGGAACATGCAGGTAGATGAAGTGAGAAGCAGCAGATTGTGAAATATATATTTCCTGAACTTTATGACTAAATGGAAACTAGCAGGATGAGGAGGTGCATACAGGAATCAGTACTCAGTGTTCTACCAATGGTTTGACACAGACCTGGACCAGAAACTTCAATGGTTTTTCTTCTGTTTTCAGCAATAAATCTGGATTTAGATTACACAAGTTCTGGGATTCTTGAAGATAGTCACCTTAAGGAAGAACAACTCAAAAAGGCAAAATTCACTCAAAAACAGTTAACAGTTTTTGAAACATAGTCCTGCCTGTTCTATTTAACCTCTAAAATACCTATACAAATGTAAAACCACTGCAAAGACACCTCATCCAACTCAGGACAACACAAAATAAAATCAGAAAATTATTATGAAACCTTAAAACATCACCTAAGAATAATCTGTCTTTTTAAAAGCCCTAAAAAACACAGGACAACATGAACATAACCTGGAAAGAAATCTCTGATGCGTGGTGCTGAAAAAACTAGCTATCTTGTTAAAATATGTTAAAAACATATGAAACAGGAAGTCAATGTGAGGGAAAACACCTGGATTAAAGTGTGATGAAACAAAAAAAAAAAAAAAAAAGAATTTGGTAATGTGATTTCTCTAACATGTAACTAGCTGAATATCACACAAAAATCATTAAGTATCACCTGTAATAAAATACAGAGCATTGAGTCATGCCCACATCACTCAAGAGAAAGCAGTATGCTCAGTCCAAGGAGATGGTTAAAAACAGTAACACCAACGAGGCAAACGCAGTATTGGCCTTTGACTTCCACCCTAGATAACATGAGATGAGAAAGGGCCTGTCAGAATGGCAGCTGCTCCCAGTTTAAAGTATGCAGTAATAATACAATAAGAAAACCTCATTTGGAGCAGTTAGGAAAGGGCTGCTTTAGATAATGATGCCAGCAAATAGCAATTTTATCTCTATTAACTGTCCTTCAATTAACAGCATTGCATTCCTGGAGCCTAGCACTTTATGAAATACTTTATATCACAACAATAACACTATGATAATGGCCATTCTTACAAATAAGGAATCTGACTTACATTTCTTTCCTTTTCATTCACCTGTTTCCCCAAAGCCACCAAGAGGTGCTATGTGAAGAGGAATAATTTTGCATATGAGACTATTTCTCCTTTCTCTTGGGCAAATGTCTAAAACACTGTTTAAAATGATTAGACATCTATCAATATTTTAATTTCATGTCCTTCAATACATTCACTCACCACTTTCACATCTCCAAATGGGGGTCTTAAATTTATTTAAAACCATAATATTATGCTGCATTCTCTGAGGCTGGGCAATGTACAGTGAATGTTAAGACTTCAGGTCCCTACTGCCACGGCAGGCACCTTCTGTCAGATAAAGTTACCATCCATTGTCTCCATCTTAACAGTTACTAAGTACCAGTTCATCCAGTGCTAAAAACAAACAAAACAAAAAAACCACCCTGCAGCTGTTCACCTGTTCTCGTGCAGTTTAGGAAACACAAGTTTTCACTGGAATATTAATAAGGAAAACAAATGGCAATGTGAGAAATTAACAGCTTTATGGAGACTTCCAAACCTCCTGTAAGTCAGACTTGTAAAAAAAGAGAAAGCAAAGGCTAAACTAACTAAATGTGAGGTAAGAGGTACCTCTAAACTGGCCTCTTAACAGCATTTCTTTGCATATTAGGTTACACTGACGTCAGTTATCATACTGCAGTTATGGTTCGACTTGTTTCAAAGGATTAATTATTGATACCCAGACAAACATTATTCCTTTCACTGAATAAAAGAACCAGAATGATCTGTGGAAAACATGGCTGATGAGATAACCCAGCATTTTGCTCTCATAAAATATTCATTAGCCATATAAATTTGTTGTCTGCAAATTTGGAAGATTAAGAAAACTAAGTCAAAAATAGAATACAAAGGTTTTCTTATTAGTTTAAGACTGAGATGTTATACTCTGTTTTCTGCATTCCCAAGGATTTCTAAGAAGCACCTTGCCAGTCCTTCCTTACAACTAGAGCCTTCCTTTCTGTGCTGACCACCAGAAAATCTTTTTTCCTCTTCTTGCAGCTTCCCTGCTGCATTTGTGCAAACCTTCAGTAATCCTCACAGATTTCACATGCCGTGACCTTCATATTTCTGGTACAGGTTACTCTTATAGAATTCCCTTTTCACATCATTGCTTTGACTGACAAAAATTGCTGCAGTAGAGGAATTAATTCTAAAACCTTGACCCGAGAGACAAGAGAAACTAGACTAGTAAAATATAGTGTTCCACCCATGATTCCACAAATAGTTCTCCAGTCTGTCAAATCAACGGTTCTTGGGTATGGTTCTCACTCAAGAATATGAAACAGCAGACTCCTACATTATCTGAAATCTGAAGAAGAAAAAGATTCATTTCAAAGATTAAAAATTTCTGCACATTAATGGAAATGTTATAATGTAACACTTTCATTGATGTAAAACAGTATTTCCAAATAACTGAAAAACTGTCTGGCAGATTTCCATAGCAGCCTAAGAACTGAGAGGCATGCTGGATGTCCCTGCTCTGTTATCAAATTTTGAGAGTCCACAGCCACATTTCCTAACCTCTTCATTTCTTCACCTTGCAGCTATAAAACAAGAACAAGAACAGTTTCTGTTGCATACGGATCTTAAGAAGATAAATACCTGTAGGATTTTAAGAGTCTCGATATTTCACAAAGACAGAAAACACAGGCATAATCTAAGTGGAACCACAAAGTAAGACACACTAAAACCTACTGGTAAAAGCTGTTAGGTTAGTTATACTGGACAATTTAAAATTAAGACAGATGTGTAAAAGAAAAGCAATTAAGAACTCCAGACAACATAGGGAAATGAAAAAGGACAGAAAGTCACTGCAACTTTTTGTTCAAATAGACAATGCATTTCCAAAACATGATTGGTTCAGTTTAGCAGGAGTTGATATCAATAGTTATGTAACCTTCCACTGTAAGTTAAGCAGTCTGGGTGAAAATTTTCATGTAAATTTATTGATCAAAATAGAACTAAGTTTGCTTTTGTAGCTTCTGATTGTGTATCAGACCCCATTGTTAGAAATAAATAACCCCTGAACGTGTCGTAAGATTACGTAAAGTGAATTTACTGTCTGCAATACATAAGTAAATTAAAAAATAGGATAAGTCAGTGATGTACAGGTTAAATTTACTCACTGAAAATATTTCACAAAATGTCAAACCTAGCCTTTACATTTATTTTCCTTTTTTATAGTTAACAGAGCATTTCTTATTAATTCTCTCTACTAAGACCAAATTATTATCACATTAAAATAGTCTGTGAAGGCCCTTTCAATTACCAAGTATCAGGCAAGAGGGCAAACATGCATTTCACTTTATTGATGGGGGCACTGAATTTAAATGAAATGACGCTTTTCATTATTCCTTGGTCCTTACACACCACAGAAATATGTCCATTAATAAATTAGACAATTACCATGCAGGGCATTAGTCTTTAACTGTATTTTCTGTGGTTCAAGCCTTATTTTGAGATCATTCTTTCAAAATATGCTTTTAAAAATCTTTTTAAGTAGATGAGCCTTAAATATGATAGAAACTAAACTTGCAAAAACGTATGAAGCAACTTTAGATGGGACTAAGTAATTAAAAATACAGGCAAGGGATCCTGAACAGAAAAGCATAAAAGACAAAAAGATTAATACATTTTCTGTTATCCTCCTCTTTTGTTTCCTCCCACCTAACAGAAGGCAAATCAAGGTAAGCATACAATAAAAAATAAAATTGATACAGACATTGTCATGAAATGAAAACTGCTGAAACCTATATCCTAATGAGTGAGAAATATCTATCTGTCACAGATGACAAAATGCTTTCAGGATTTATCCAAAAATCTCAGTGTTTCACAAATGGGAGAAAACAGTCTCAAATATCAAAAAGAAGTAAGAAACAGTGAGGAAATTACCTAACTTGTTTATCTTGATTACAGGAAGTACTCTAGTTGATTGCTTGTAATTTTGTTGTTGTTGTTAGCTTTAAGTAATATGCAATTGCAAGATTTTCAGTCATTACCTCTTGGCACTTTTTTCTACTGCCATGAAAGACAGAAAAAAAAACACATTTAATTTTTTCTAATTTTAAGAGAAGTATGACTAGTAAATCTTTTCTGATCTGTATGATCTAGATTACAAGTACAGTTTTCACAAAATAACTATGTGATAGATCCAACAGTAAGAAAAATAATGAAATAACTACTCACTGCCAGGAATAGTCATTTAAGTAAGTCATTAAAAAGTTCCAAAAGTAGAAAGTTGATTTCACTAAAAGATATACTCAAGCACCATTTACAAAATAAGAATCAAACTGCATTGTCAGTGCAGTGAAACTTGACAGTATCTTGTCAGTTGTGTGATTTTCTCCATCCTGCTCAATCACAGAAGGGAGGTTTGTACCTTCCAGCAAACAGGATGTTTTCATTCACTGCATTAACTTCCCAATCCTCTCTCACTCGTCTATCAGAGGTATCCAAGAGAAGGAGATGCCTAGCTGAACCGCAGAAGGAAATTCTTCCTCTCTTCTGTGAAATGCAGAGTAGCAGGGCAGCTAGCACCTGTGACTAAAACTCACGGTCAAGATCACATTTCTACTGCCCAAAAATCACAAAGAATCCAGGGATTAGGGAAGGCAATGCACAGCTCAAAGGACAAAGCACAAAGTACTACAGCTACTCCAAAACAGGAATTTTGGTCCTTACATAAAAGGAATTAACCACTCATTTCCTTAGCTGAAAAAACAGGTTTTCACCTCAAAAAATTGCTGACAGGAATTTGAGAACTTCATTTGACTCAAATGAACTATTTTCACATAAAAGGGATGGACTTAAGCACTCGAGTTTTCTTTATACGCAAAATAGCAAGTTATCAATATTTTATGAGAATACTGGCAATCCTCAATGGGGAGCCTCAAATAGAATTTATTTGCATATACATTTATATAGATAGATTTATGATTTTTCAAAAGGTTTCAAAGATTACAGCATAAAAGATGAAGGAGAAAGGCAGTGGGACAAAAAAAACCTGAGAGACTCACAAACATACTAGGTTGGTAATATCATAAAACACATGTGTAACAATAATTTGAAGAATGCCAGAGAAGCATTCTATCATCTGCCAAATTCGATAAGAGTCATCTCTAGGGTGGTTTTGATTCAAGGGTAGTACATAACATTTATTCTCATTGTATTACAATCATAAAGGAAAGCACAATGAATTAGAGGCAGTTCTCTGTAGGATATAAAGTCATATCTAAGCCTATCCTGATGCAGGAAAATAAGTTCCAGTATGCAGCACATAAATATTTGAAGAACAGCAGGTCAGCCAATTAAGTAATTAAAGCTATTTACTAGCACACAACACTTCTCACTCCAAGATTACAGAGTGCCATGCAGCTGTCAGACTGCAAGAACTTGGTGCAGGGGGGAGTCAGAGAGCACACAAATGTGCAGGAATCTGGAGCAAAGATATACAGCCCTACTTCTCAAAATATTGAAAATGCAGATTTACTTGCCAACTGTTTTAATGATTACTTTGAAATCATTAAATTAGACTCAGCATTTCCCTCCAAAAGACCAGTTACATCACACTGTAAAAAATGTATAAGCACTATTATTTAATCAAGTAGATGTGACTTGATTTATTACCCACTGCTATGGAAACAACTTTGTGTAATGTTAATCTCATCACTCCCTTGCATAAATAGTGTACAAAAGTGTTTAATATACAAGGAATTTTTTCCTCTTTCAGGGTAAATTTCTTTTAGGTAGCTTATATTACTTTGGTTCACTTCCTAGACAGTAACTAGCAGCATCCAAATTATATTACCTGTAGACTACAAATTCATCTACATTACCTGTAGACTACCTGATATATTTATAATACAAGGAAAAACACACAGTTGTTCCAAATTTACAGATATTGACTGAAATCTGAGGCAGAGAGAAAAAGACTGATAAATTTCTGACTTGCATATTACATCTCCATTACTTGTTACTTGTGCTATATAGAATGAGTACAAGCTCGGGGGATTCTCTTTGACTTTTCTAACTTCATCACCTTAAATAATAGGAATAACTTAAAGCAGCACAGAGATCATCCCCTGCTCTTGTGTGCAGTGATGCAATGCTAGGAATTGATGCATGACATTGAACATTGCCTTTTTAAGCAATCAGAAGATGGACTAGTGGATAATAAAAATACACGGTGTCCATTCTTGGCTCTCATAATGCCTCCTGTTCCAAGGGAGGACTGAATCTGCCTGTACCAAAATTTCTGTGTGAAGCTCCTACTCTGATAGGTCATTTTCTAAATGAAAACAGCAACTCTGAAGCTCCTCAGAGGCCCGAGTGCTCAGAAGCAGCCCTGGCAGAGCTGCATTAGTAGCAAAGGGCCAGTGAGGCAGGCATTGCTCTGTCTCATGAGTCTGCAGTTTTTGCTTTCAAAATTTATCAAACCAGCAGATACAGCATATGTTACAAAAATATGTTACCTCTGAACACTCACTCTGCCCATAAATTATGCATGACACAGCAGGCAGTTATTGTCACCTGAGCAGAAAAGACAATGAACAGAGGTGAGAGGATAGGTCAATTTAAATTTCTAGCTCTTTTGGTAAGATGAAATAAGAATAAGAAATTAAAGTGTAATTACTGTTAAATCATCAAGAAGTCTTGATTTTTAATTTGCTTGACCTTTGTCAGAGCAGAAGCTGACAAAAATAAAGTTAAGGCTACCATGGAAATTTCAATCTTGAATGCTGTTTGTTTATATCTTGCAATTCTGTGGCAATGTCATAATGTTATGATGGGGCCTGCAACTCCAATTTTTTCTTTTAAATTTTATATTAATTATTTTGATAAAGAGTTTGCAGCAGCATAAAGATTGAAGAGTTCCTGAAAGCAGATTGTCACACTGTACACTATTCACAAGATGTATTTTACTGAACCTTCTCATCAGCTTGAAACTTAAGAGACTTTCTCCATTTACTGTGCTGCATAATTACCTCACACAGCTTTTCAAGATGCAGGTGCCCCCACCCGTAATTAATCTGTGAATGAGATTCATTGACAAGCCTATGCAAGTATCACATGACATGAAAAATTTTACCTTAACTACTTCTTAATAGAAGAAAGGGCTTAATTAAGCCTTAGGAAAAAAAAAAAAAGCAATGATTCATTCATCAGTAATTCACATCTTCCAAAGATCTGATTCTAGTTTATTCAGCAACAAGACATTGAAGTAATACATGCAACAAGGGAATACATTTGAGAAATAAATAATATCTCTGCATTTCAGATTCAGCTGAAGGAAACTATTGGGGGGTTGGGGAGGGAAGGCATAAACTGTAAGATCAGCTCTTTTTTTTTTTTTTTTTGAGTTTGAAAGTATGGCTTTTATCCTCACAAAGCAGTTTAATAAGGAAAATGGGATCTGCAGGTTACAAAAGCTGAAGTCTTATGCATAACAAATCCCATTTTGTCTGCAGATCTAAAACTCTAAGAAAAGGATTCAAGGATGTTTATCTTCTTGGTCACTTTCTAAGTCCTCAATGGTACCATGGGATGCACCATGCATAATTCAAATGCTTCAATTTATTGACACCTGTAAAGCACCCAATAAATTAAAAGGGATGTGGAGTTTTTTAGCTGATGTCCACACTGGCAGCCACCATTGCCTAGAAGCATCTAGTGGCCCTCACCCCAGGTTGCAACAAGATTTCTGCTGAATAAAATGAACATTCTGTGAAGCAAGCTTCTTCCTTAAGACTAAGTCATATATCAGATTTTTGTACTGTGGTGTTTAAAGAAAACTTGACTTCAAATATATTTTAAAGGGCTCTCCATGGAAACAGTCTCCTTGTTATTGATTAGGTCAACAGAAAGAGTTGTGAAAATTAAAATGGAAAACTTTGAAAACTTCATTCACTTTTCACTTTTTATGGGATTCAAAAATGATGAAACAATTCTATTTCCTATAAAAGCCCACTTCCATTACCTATAAAGTTAGAATCCCTCAGATCCACAGAAATCTTTTCCTACACTGATTTCTTCTCATGCAGATCACCACAGGAGTAACAGAAAAGTATAAACTAGACAAACTCCACTCTCTACTAATATTTTATAAAGCAAAGCATGTTTTACACAAAGTTCTAAGCAATTACACACAACAAAGGCTAGCAGGGGAAGAAAAAAAAAACCCACACAGCAAAACAGTAAAGGAGCTATTTTCTATCAGCTTTTTTCCCTATAGCTATTTGCTTCATCCATCACACACCAACAAATCTACACAACCCTTCTGCTTCTACAGGTCAAAGTGGTATTTGTCAACTACTATTGAAGTAGTTCCACCACCCCACTAATTCTCCTGCTCTGTGATCTCCAGCAACATCTTTGCAGGTATGGTGGTAAATGCAGCCTCCTTATCTCTCAACCAAGGTGGGAAAACAGAAACATCTGAAACAGGGGCCCTCCTACTCGACTCTCACCAGAAAGGCCCTGTGTATGGTTCCCACTACAATCAGCCACAGCAGCTGTTGGCATACAAAAGCAAACCCTGTGAAAGTCCCTAATGCCTTTTTTTAAGCATAGTACCAGCCAGAAAAGGAAACAAGGAGCCTGATTTTTTGTACAGGGGCTGTCAGGCACTGGCACAGGTTGCCCAGAGACACTCCGGCTGTCCGATCTCTGGAAGTGTTCAGGACCAAGTTGGATGGAGCTCTGAGCAATCTGGTCCATTGGAAATTGTCCCTGCCCATTGCAGGGAGATTGGGACAAGATTATCTTTAAGGCCCTTTCTGACCCAAACCATTGCATGAGATGATGTTACTATCCATCTCTCTGGACAGAACCATCGCACAGGGATTATAGCCTAGAAAAAGGGAGCTTTAAAGATTGTGGTACATCATGTAAAACTAAGTTCACAATGACATCACTCTGTCTGAAACTATGGAAGTTCAGCACAAAGCTAGCACTCCCTCTGCCAGGATCTGAGTAGAAGGCAAGTTGAATAGGAACAACAGTGTGCCCTGACAGCCAAAGGGATGTTTATCCCAAAACAGCAAGGATTGGGGAAAGAGTCTCTGAGCTTCCAGTTAGTTCAGTAGAAGAGGTCTGGTGACAAAGAAGAAAACATTGAGAGAAAGGATTGATCATTTAAGCCATTTTTTCAGGAGATAAGGAGGTATTATCCTTCTTATATTCTCTGTACTTTCTGTTTGCTTCATTCAGGTATGGGGTTTTGAGGTTTCCTTACCTTCTCCTCCCTTCAAGCATAACATATTGTCAATTTCATGCCTTCAAGTTTAGCTTATAGTCTCCAATTCTTTCAGACCACCTTCTACTATTATCATCAATTGTGGTGGCACTGAGTAGTGAAAATATGATCAACATCTGCACACACACTCTGGATGAAACCCTGCCAACCTCCTAGGATGACAACAGATGTTTTTTATCAGTCTCATGTCTCATAGGAGCCAATAATAACCCAGGGAAAGAGTCAAAAACTGAAAGTAACACTGACAGCCAGAATAATACTGTGGTCCACTGTCACTGAGGTCACCATTTAACCAAATAATTCATCATAGGAGTAAACACACCAAATTACCAAAATGGGTTGCACAGCATTTTACCGTGCCAAAAAGATTTTTTTTGCTACAATAAAATAAAAACATCATTCCAATGAAAAAATACCATTTGGCTGGGTCTAAACCCAGTAGTGTGTGGTTGTACTGTAACTGGGAGAATGGAAAGCTACCAGATAGGGTAATCAAGCTCCAGAAGGAGGATGCAAGTTCACTGCTTTGAGCGTTTATCTGTAAAACCAAGCATTTGGGAATTGCTGAAACAAAAGACAGCCTCAAATATGGCAGGAAGAATGGGGGAAAACAGAATTAACCAAGCCCCACAAATTTTTTATGCTTGAAGTAGGGCAAGTTTGCCATAAGTGAGATTCATAACTACACTACAGGAGTCACTTCATCTTGTAGGAAAACAGGTATGAATGCAAATCTTGTTCCTGGCAACCACATTTATGCAAAGGTTACACTAACAAATAACTCATATCAAAAAAAGGGCCAATTTCTAGCAAAGATTATAAAAAGCTGTTGACAATTAATTCTAGTTTATTAGAATAGAGCTTTGAGAGTTTGCTTCCTCCTGTCCTAAGATAGCCAGCATCCCAGTGAAGGTGGCATCACTGCCTTGCTGTGCTCCAGACTCTGGAGCTCAGAACAGTGTTTTAATTTCATTACTCAGAGACCCAGCAACAGTGATTTTTAATAAAGTGATCATCAATCATCTAAAAAAATACATTTTAAAAAATGTATGATTTTCTGCTGTGCTCTGCACTCCCTGTAATCAGAGTGTTCTGCTGAAATCTAAGTAGGGGGAAATTTTTCATCAACATAGGCATATCAATTATGAGAATGTCAGCCCTGCTGGATGCCAGATTCAAACTGTTGGTAGGTAGGCTGTTTATGAGATGGCTGAAGCAAAACAGTAGAAAAGTATGAAAATAAATTTTTTTTTGAATACTTAACAGAGAAAAAGTAATGACAGAATTATATACTTTTAACACAAATCCCAACTCACTGTAATAAAATTCTTCCCTCCTTCCCTCAATGTGAGGTTGGGGTTTTGTTGGAGGTTTATTGGTTCTTGTTTGTTTACAATTAACTCTCTTATGTACACACACTCTCCCTCAAGGATACTCTCTATGCTTAGGACAAGATTTTAGCATAGACAAACCTGATACAAGGACTGAGCTGCTGAAGAGACAGAGGAGCTGTTTGAGGGCCTCTCCACTGACCAGCCTACATCAATGTTCATGTTGTGACAAAACCACCCCAGAAAACAAACGTGTTCATGCTAGCAGTATTTTTTACCCAAACAGACATCCAAAAAATTTCACCTCTGATAACTCCCAATCTTTCACAAGCTCCTCTGAATCTATAAATTCTGCACAAGTCCCTGAAGATGAAAAAACAAAGGCTTTCACTTTTATGAATGCATGCTGACTTATCTCTAGAGCATAGAGCCAAATCCTTCTTCCTCTTCCTATGTGTCTTTGCAACCAAAACATGGCTCTACCAATAAATGGTCCAGATGGCCTAATCAAAGTTATAGTCCTGATTATTGGAATAGACAGGGTAATAACCTAACCTGGCAGAACAAAACCAGGAGGATTTTGGCTGGTTACCTTGGGTTTTTTGGGTTTTTTTGGGGTTTTGTTTGTTTTGGTGGGGGTTTTGTTTGTTTGTTTTTGCTGGAGGTTTTTTGTTGTTGTTGTTTTTGTGGGACTCTTTTGTTTGGTTGGTTGTGGGTTTTTTTTTTTTCATTTAAAGAAATGCCAAGTCAGTGACCTAAACAATAAAGGTGTATTGATTCATAAGAATCAATAAGGATCTGGGCCAGAAACTATAAACACACATTCCCACTGGGACAGGACAAAACAGATGGCTCTACAAATTACTCCGTATGGTGGGGGGGTTTTGCTGGGTGTTGGCTTGGAGGGGGGTTTTTTGTTGTTTTGTTTTGATTTTTTTCTGTTATTATTTTTGTTTGCTTGGGGTTTTTTTTTCTGTCAGCAGTGTTCAGTAAAAGAAGATGTACAGTCTTCAGGGTACAAATGAACTGACAAATGAATATCTGCATGAATAGGGGTCATAGGAAAGACTTAATGGTTAAGGACTGATGCCTCTCTCCTGTTTCTCTAGCTGAAGTAAAGGTAAACTTTTTCTTCTTAGCTTGGGTAAATCTGTTTCCCTCTCAACTCAAGTCCCCATAATTCCCCTTATCTTGACTACTGTGCCATGACTCCTCTTCCACTTTCTGGTAATCTAAAATTACAAGGTATGGTTCATGTATTGCATCACCTGTATTGATTCACACTCTAGCACCCTATAGACATTTTTAACATGTAATATTAATGTTAAGTGTTCAATTAAGTAAAAAAAAAATACACATAGCAGCCTTTATTATTTCATATCTCAAGTTTTAAACCTGATTTTACCACAACTACATGTGTATTTTAACTTCAAAATTAAAAAACAAAAAATAATCCATAGGCTTCTAATGAGTAATTATCTGTTAACAAGATTTACTTGTTTCACTGAAGTTTCTGCTCACTATATCAGAGCTCCAAATAGGAAAACTAGTTTTAACATCACTTTCTCTTTTTTTTTTTTTAGCAATACTAAAAAAAATCACAACAGGTTTGTCTAGTTATATCTGTTTCTAGCATGAGTATACATCTGCTTTGGGTCAAGGTCTCTTCCAACCCAAACCATTTTATGATTCCATGAAAAAATTATTTCAGAAGAGAAGTGGTACCACAGTCAAAATAGGTAACAATTTAAGACTGCTGTTATATTGAATTAGTCATGACCAAAGCAAAAAAATTACCACATTCTAAACACTTTCATGTCTGACTCAAAGGGAGCAAATAAGGTTACTCACAAGTAGAGGTTCATCAATTTGTAATTAGAAGTATTATTCATTGCCTCCTTGCTGAATATTCTTTTAAAATTGATAACACATACTATACCAGCACACAGAGCAACGCACATGCAGGAACCCACAAAAATACACACAGCCAATTAACATGTACAGAAATACTCACAGTTCAGAAACCATTTTTATTTTTAAATTAGTCATGCTTCATTTTTTTCTTAACTGAAACCAATTAAAAAAACCTGAGTAATTGTGATCTAGCATCAACAGAATCTGTTACATTACTTTGGTTTGGTCAGTTGAGTGGGGTTTGGATTTAGTTGTTCAAAATGCAAAAGAAACTATTAAGAATTTATATTAAAATAAAGATGACTTTACTATGATGGATGCAATGAGAAAAATTTTCTTTCTTACTTAAAACCAATTTTACTACATAATATCAAGACTTTTCAGTTTTTAGCAGTCTTCCACTTAGCCCTCTACAGAATTCCCTTCCCCAGCTAGAAACATATAATCAGAATAACTGGACAGGTTTTGGGGATAAATCTGATCTTTTGTTCGATTTTTGGAATATGTGAAAGCACTCATTCTCTCAGGGCATGCTGCCATGCCTACACAAGGACATGCTCTCCTGGCAGCACCAATGGCCCTGGGGAGTCACGGCCACAGGGTCAGCACCACCCCAGGTCACGGGTCACACCCTCCAGCCCAGGCAGCATCACCTGGGGCACGGGGATTTCAGGGCAAGCAGCTACCACAAAGCTGACACCTGGGAGGCAGAAAAGCAAACCAAAACCTGCCTAAGCAAGTAACACAACCTTTTGTGCAAGAGGGGATGAGAAAAACCAGGATTCTGTAAAATTAGTAACAGGAATGGGAACAGTAGCCTTGGGATCCAGAAACATATGTATTAATCAATGCAGATTACTTTCTCCAACCTCTTAGGACATGTTGCTCTCATCTGAGCTGCCTAATTTTGTGTGTGCTAATTTCATTTAGCATTCTAAAAACAGAAAACAGAGTGATCTGTAGGCAAAACAAGTTTAAAGATATACTATCCTGTTTCAACTAAAGTTTAGTTTTCTGGATGTGGGAAGCTGCATTCAGACCAAATAAAAGTAGTCAATTGCTAATTCATCTTAGGTCACATAACTGTAGAAGATAAATAACAGCACAGTTTAGAATTTTCTTGTATAAATAAAAATAAACCAAAACAAAAGATAAACACACTGAAGCCTGATTTTATTTTCTGAGTCAATGAAGATGTATGTATACATGCTCATCCTTACCTAGGAATAAAAAATACCAGAAATATTTTTCTGACATGCACAAAAATCCAAATTATAACATCACATGGTAAAGAAAACCATACTACTAAAAATATAAATAGAAATAAAATTATTTCCTCATATTTCTTGAGCAAAGGAAAAGCAAAAACATAATATACAAGGAAATAGTTATATTTTGAAGATGAAATGTTTTACTTTTGCTACTCTGTAGCAAACACCTTGAAACTAACAAGAATTCACTAAGAGAACCAGATCTGGATGCTGTTAGACAAGTAATATACATTGAAGTGTCTACACACTATAACAATCCCCCCAAACTGAAATTACTGTACTAATCCTGTGAATAAACACAACCTACATTAACCTCATTACTATTAACTCAATACAAAAATCCCTCATTTTCATTCAGCTGTTCCTCTCAAAACACATTCTGTAAAATTGTAACTTCTTTTTGCACACAGCAATTACTAAGGCAATTTGGGAATTCTACTTCACTCTACCACCAAGGAACATTTGGAGACAGAAAGGTAAAAAGCTAAGGGACAAAGTGCCTTCCTTAAAAGTGAAGTAGAATTTTAGAACTTAAGAGGACAACCTGACAAACTCAACTCATTTGCACACTTGAGATTGATTAGTTACATGGTCTCAAAGTGAAAAGTTTTCATACCATGATCATTACTCATTTGAAATCAGATTATATGTTTTAAGCTACAGCACTAATAAAAGGAATAGCCTTCCTCTCTCATGTGGTGTATGTAAGCAGAATCCTTGGCCGTGCTAAATAAACTACACACAGACTTAAACTAAATTCTGAGACATCTTTTGTGTGTCCTTTAGTTAATTTTTCAACATTACCTCATGTTACTTGGTGTATACACAAAACGCCTCACTTATAGTCTGGATCCTTTGACAATTTCCTATTCTAATTAGTTTCCACTGGGCTAGAAGACATAATATTTCTCAGGATGGTAAATTTAGCCCATGTCCTCATTTTTCTCCCTTTCACTAAGGGTCATCATAAAATCGAAGCTAGCTCCTAACCAAGTTTTGGCAGTGCTTTTTTAAGCCTGTGTCTCATCATAAGATCTCTTGCAATGAAGTTGCCATTTAGAAGGCACATTGTCAATTCAATTCTTTGAATAACTCCTTGTGTCTGCCACCAGCAACTCTATCTTGGAATGTAATAAAATTAGAGCAAATGGACAGCTCCCAAACACAGCAGAAGTGCATAAAGCAGGAAGGTAACTTTACCCACATGTCCTGCTCTTCTAAGCCCAAGAAAACATTGTTCTTGCTATGAGAAGATCTATTTCCACCTGAATAAAGCTTTTTAGGACACCTGTATCTGAAATATTCTCAGTCAAAAAAGGAACTGTTACTTCAGCTGATGCTTAAGAAACTCCTGCATTCAGCAGTTGAAATCAGCCTGGATTCCTACCTGCCATACAAAGGACTACACTATTCTTTTTCTCCCAAAAGAACTGATATTACAGCCTGTAAAGAAAATAAATTCAGCCTTATGGATAATATAAAGAAAACTTTATACTTCAAACATATTATTTTGCATATAGAGGTTTAGGAAGCAGAAGCTAATAATTCAGAATTAAACAGAGAGTACTTCAATACTTCAGAGACTCATGGTACATACAAAAGCAACATCTCTTAATTGAAGATTAACCCACTGGCTGAGAACTATACAAAAGTAGTTTGTGTTTTATTCTTTTTGGTAGCCGAGAAAGTAAGAAATGAACATTAGTCTGAAGATAATCAGGAATAGGCTGCTGTGATTCCTGAATAGTCAGATCTCAACATATGCCTCAGCTTTGCTAAAAATTCAACTTTCAACGAGCTAAACTATCACTATTAACCAGTACTGCACCCACTTAGCACAATCATCACTGGATTGCAAGATCAAAGGTGATATGCCCAGTCCTTAACACAATGCCAAGGAAACACAGAACACAAAAATCTCCTGGAGCATTTTTGAAGCATTACTCTAGAATCCAAGCAGCAGCAAAAAGTCCTTCAACAGTTATGAAACAGTTTAAAGCAACAAATAAATAGCTACGTGGAACTTTTCCAACAGTCTTTTGATAGCAATTCATTTAATACTTAGGAGCAACACTTCTGAAATATATACTTTTAAAACAGAGAAGGCCATTCCTGGAAACTTTACTACTGAGTACTTTCCTATTTCTTAATCAACATACCATGGGAAACAGCTCTGTGAACACTGAATTACACAGGTCTTTAAATTCTTATTGTTTCAGTTAGGACTCACTACAATTTCTTTAACTGTATTCCAACATTATTTTTATTTTTCCTAATTTTTTGGGCTTTAGAGTTTTCTGGTTGGCGTTTTGGTTTGGTGGTATTTTTTTTAATGTGGGGTTTTTTTGTTGTTGTTTTTGTTGATTTCCTTTTGCTTTGCAGTTAGCATTCCTGTTCCACTTAATGACAGCTACTCTGTTGTAAGACAAATAATATGTAAAAACACTGAGGAGCCACTTCAATACAGTTTTTTAAGACACTAAACAACTTGTTTGAATTTCATGCTTTAAGATGAGAAATTTCTCTTTTCATGAGAAATTTGCACAACATACAGAACTGTCTCCCAGATTCGTTTTTATAGTCTTCTGGCATTTTCAAAACACACTTCTGAATTATATTTCACATCTGTATTTGTTAACCATAAAGTCGACAACATATGACTCAGAGATCAAAAAAATTAAGGACTATTAATTCTTCAGCCTTTTTTATTCTTTTTTTCTATAAATATACTGGAAAGAGATATTATAGCATTTTGGAATCTATTAAAAAAATAGAACAGTGATAGTGATACTACTTAATTTTCCCTCTGATGAGCAATTCAGTGACCTGCTGTGAAACAAACAAACAAACCAGCCAAGTGCTCCTATTCCTCAAAGTTCCCTCTTCTGTAATTAGCTGCACCTTGCATTCCTTCTGAATATATTTCCACATCAAGAAACATTTCTGTAGTAAAATATGTACATACAAAAGTTTTGTTACCATTTTAAATTGTCCCAACAACTGTGACAAATAACTGTATCATACAATGTCATTATAATTGTTAAACTAACACTTGACTGAGTGCTTAAAAACCTACCAGAACAATTCTCCTCTCCCTTAACAAAGTGTGATCAGAATTATATCAATCAGAACATTACCTAAGGGTTACAGGGAGCTTCACCTGAAAAATAGTGAAAGTAGTCTACTATAGGGAAGTCAAAGTACAGTACAGTGATGTGAAAATGAATTTATAAATACTCACCTACAAAAAAAAAAATTTCTTATTTAGTCTCACATAATGAAATTATGAAAGTCCTTCATGTAGGATGAGCAAAAACCCCAAGGTTAGAACAGCTGGATTTTATTGATTTAGCAACACCATGTCTTCCATCCACTTTTACTTTCCTTGGATAACAGATTTCCTAAGATAAATGAATGTAGATGTGTATAAAAGGGCAGGAAAGAAGCAATTTCCTACTCAGTCTGATTGCAACCCTTGAAGATTTGGTTTGTGTAGTAAAGAAAATTTTGATCTGAAAGTCTCAAGCAGATGTATATCAGTGATAAAGTTTCTGCATTCCTTTAGTCTGAAAACAGAAAACCAAACATTCCTCCTCTCACACATGGAAATGCAAGTGTCTCTGAATCACCCATAAAATACAAATTTCTGAAAAGCCCCTAAAATTCAGAAAGTTTAAATTTTGTTTTGAAAAATGTTACTGTCACTTAGCATTGACCTGAAATTCGTCTTGGATAATTTCTAGGCTTGTATCAACCTTTACAACTACAACATTAGTCATAAAAATTAAATGGTTTTGGTCACCACACTAGATTCAGTTGGAAAAATGCAGTTTACTGCTCTGGATCTGTTTGGGTTTGGTAAGACACTGAACAAGCTCATGGAAGAGAAATCAGCTGTTTACTAACTGTGTACTGCAACAATTGTTGTAGTAAAAAACCATTGTGTTTGCTGCACAGCAGCTATACAGGCCTCAAAAATCATTCACATTGCAAACATCTGGAGGTCTGGAAGGAAAAGGAGGGACAATTATATATACCAGCCTTGCTTAAATATTCTTCTATAGGCACCCATTCTTGGCTACCATTTGCAAAAGGATATTTGGCTATATTTATCTTTGATACAAAGCTGTTAATTATGTTCCCTTTATGAAAAAGGGAATTATTTACTTAGATCATTGACAATAATGTCTGGCCTTAGTTTAACTACTCAAAAGGAAAAAGCAGGGCAAACAAGCCCTCCTAAAGAAAGGAAACATTTTGAATCAGTTCAAAGATTCAAAAAGATAAAAAGATTTCAGTCACTTATCACAACAGACAAATACATGTTTTGCATCAGAAATTGCAAGTTACATACATGGGTATGCTAAGGAATATCCTCCTTCTATGATTAAGTTAACAGGTAGAAGAAAAAGAGCTAAAGTAAAGAAAGAAGAAAAATTAAAAAAAAAAAAAAAAGAGAAGAAAGGGGGTGACTTAAAGCCTATGAACACAATCTAGCCTGAACACGTTTGTGTTTTGATTGTTGTTAACATTTGCTTTGCTGTAACATCTTGGGGAAAAAGATACAGAATAGAAATACCTACATCTGATTGCTTTAAAAAGTCACATGACAAGTGCATTAAATCCGGGGCTCCTTGTTTTTTCATTTGCTTTCCTTCTTTAAACTGCCTTTAGACAAACATCAGGGGAAACATTCTCTATTTTTAAAAGGCTGATATAGAAAGTGTAATTCTGTAATTGAAGGACAGCTGGCTGTTACCATGATATGCCAAATGAAGATCCTTTCCACTGGAATTTGTGGCTACCACTGATTATAGGTTAAACTCCCAGAATTAAAACCCCATTCATAAGGATTAGAAAGGCAGAGCTTAAGACTTGCCTTCCATATGTGCCTGTTCTCACAGAACAGTGGATGCTGCTTTGTAACTGCCCACAAGAGCAAACAAACAGCACAAAAACATGGCTACAGGGAACATCTTTAAACTATAAATAAATGTTATTAACTGAGATCCAGTGCATGCTGTGCACCTTATTACAGTCTAGCAAAATGACTGTGCCTGGAAAAACGTCTAAAGTCTTAAGGTTTCCTTACTTAATATATAACATTTGAGCAATACAATGATTTCTTAGGCAATTTTTATGCCAGACCATAATTTATAGATGCCACACCTATAAATGGTTCTGCAATTTTAAAAAGGCATTTTTGTTACCCATGATTGAAATTTTCTGTTGATTTAACTTTATCAGGAGGCACTGAAAAAATAATGGACTCAAACTGGGGTTTTTAACATCTGTTGATACTTTTTAAAATCCAACACTACAAAAGAAGAGCACATTTGTAGTTCAGAGTATAAACAATCATAAACTATGCTCCCACTTCTTAAAGGCACTAAAATCCAAACCCGACCAACATACACTGCTCATGAGCTTTGGTCTTAAACACAGATTTCTGAATGTTCTCTCTAACACCTCCAAAATGAAGATTCATATTGGAGTGCAAAGTTCCAACTGATTTTAAGGGGAGTTAGTCCATTTTAGTCTACACTACAGAACCACATGTTAGCCATTCACTACAGATGCTCCATGCACCATTCTGCCCACCAAAGTTACAAGGCTATGTTGCTGCTGCAGGCTAGAGGAATACTTTTTCAGCAAATGAGTTTTGTTTACTGCCTTTGCTGCTCAGTGAGTTAAAGACCATCAAGTCTGGAGCTGAAAATGGAATAGAATCAGTAGATAAACTGTGGATCTGTGCAGCTAATTGTTTCGCTTTTGGCTATGGCATATGTATTACTTGATTGCCAATTTCACGCTCTGATACTGCTTCTTTATAGCAGCAGATGAAACTGAAGCTCAAGTACTCTGTTCAAAGAGGCTGATAAATATGTATTCCGCCCCTTTGCAATGTTTGACACACTCCTCACCCATTGTTATGCTTCCCTTTTATGAAGTGAAAAACAGACCCCTATTTTAGCTCTTATTCTTGCCACTGTCAAAGCCAATTTAGATATGCTTTTGGCTTAATCAGTATGCCAAAAGGAATTTTAATTTTCCTGTTTACAGAAATCCTCTTATAATTTGTTGTGTCTGTAGAGTATTTAGGTTTGAGGTGGGGGTTCACACTGCTGTGCAATTCTAAAAAAAACCCCACAAGAACAGCAGCACATTTCTCTGCAGATGGAGAAATAAGCACTGAAGAAATCATACTGCTCCATGTGCACGACTGAAGTTGCCAATTACGGCTCAGATTCAGACTCCTAGGAGCAGCAAGTATTGCTACTGTAGGTAATTCAGACCTGGCTGGCTCTAAGGACTGCCTGAGATGAAGGTACAGCTCTATAGGACAGCCTAAGAGGTGGCTGAGGAAACTAAAGTTTTGGCTGGTCCCTGTATTATTAGAACAAAGGGAAGTCAAAGCAAAGTTTCTAATGTTACCTTTAAGGAAAGTCATAAGACATAAAATATATTGAAATCTATCAAATTGATGATAATTACATAATAGTGGATAAGACAAAAACAATAATAAAAAAATGAATGGTTGTGAAATTGAGAAAAATGGAACAAAACCAAGAAGAAAGCCTAGGGAGATAAAACTTACTGGTTTAATTCAATACATTTTTATCTTCACTGTAATATCACCCCAATACTTTTATTTCCATATTCTACTAGGATTCTGTGTTCTTACATCACCTATATACGAGGAATTACCTATAATATTTTTACTGTCAAAGAACCCATAATTTCTGCATTCCAGAACTTTCAAAAGGGACATTTTCAAATTTTCATTTTAAAAATACTGGAATGTATAAGTTATGGAGGTTTTTTTTCCATTTTCATGACACTACGGTCATGTCAAGAATGAGAGGGCTTGGAACAATTAAGTCTTTGCTATACTCACATTTGAAATCTAAGAAGTGAAAAAAAAAAACCAACAACCCACTAGTGTATGCAAACTTGCAAGTTCATACAAATTTTTGCATTTAGCAAGCATATATATATGTATACACACATGGATTCATACATATAGAAACAAATACACATGACAGGCATACAATTTTAGATCCTGGGCCACACAAATCTGGTTTCCTATAGAACAGCTCTTTATCATTGCCTAGCAACCAGAGCTATTTTTATGTCAAACTGTAATCATTCAACATTTCAGCTGTCTTTATGGAGATTTGGGGGTGGGGGGAGATCACTTAAATCCCATCTCTTCCCATTTGTCCCTCCAATACTCTGACATTTGAACTTTCCAAACCCAAAAATCACTCCTTCCCAGAAGTCAAGTTAGGACAATTTGACCATATAAAGCACAAGTTGGAGGAAAGCTCTGAATGACAGAAAAGGACACTTTAGCAAACACTTTTCATTCCATAGATTGCTATGGTTTATTGCAATTTTTATTTCTCATTTCAGAACTCTCTATAGGTTCTGATGCACTCACAAAAGGTCTATGCAGCTAATACAGCCTAATAATGCATAGCACAACTGGTTCTTATTTTAAGGGCTATGTCATAACAGCATAGTCTTTGACATAAAAAAGCACTTTGCTGCACACTATGAACTGCTGCATTGCACTTTAATTACAAAATTCACCAGAAGAAATGACTGAATACTATTGTCCATGGATTCTGTACATGAAGTGAAAGAAAAGTGAAATTCACTTGAAAGAATTGTAATACAAATGTGGAGGAGATGGGAGTTTAAACCAAAAAAACAGGTATACTGCTTTCCCAAATTCAAAGCCTGTTTCTGCCTACAAATAAATAAAAGCTAAATATACTGTGTGAAAACATCCTCCTCGCATGTACATAAGGAAGAAAAAGAAAGATGAGATATTAAAAGACTTGGTCTTGCATATTCAAATTGGCTGTGCTGTTATGAAGATAATACTCCCCTTCCAGCACATCAGACTTTCATGTGGTTTACCTTCACAAAAATCACAATCAATTTTAACTGAAAGACAAAATTCTGATGCATGCACATAGCACCAGAAGGTAAAACAATGTCTCTATGGCGATTCTCTGATGAAAAACAACAGGAGCTCTTAACATTACATAATCTAAAAGTGCACAAGATTGAAACCTCAGAGAAAGATGAACCAAAATACAGCCTTCACCTACCATTTTGAACAAATACTACATGGAATCAAGAAACCTACAGAAAACTTGCATCCAAACATTCTCCTGGCAAGCTCACTGCTTCCCACCAAAAAAATATGCTTTAATCACAGTGTATAGCTGCCTTTTGTACTGTCCTCAGGTAAGGATATGAAAACTAACTAAATTAAAAGTCAGAGATTCTTCTCAGATATGCATTATTCCTGTTTTAGAAACGGGAAAACAGTAACACAAGAGAGTTCAGACATTTCCCAAAGACACTGACTTTAAGGCAACTGTGAATCCCAGTGCTGGGTTCCAAGATAGGAAAGTACCTAAATTGCAGTAAGATGTGCTTTTTCAAAGATGGGAGTGGTTAGAAGATTGCACAGAATAGAATCAAGAGAATTTGACTTAATTCCTTTCTTTCTTTTCAGTATGCCTGGAGACAAATCAAAAGGCAGCTGCAGTGGTTTCTGAGCTATGTAATGCACCAAGTAACCATTACCAAGAAACCAACCAACTCCAACCCTTTGTTTATTTAAGCACTATGGAAGTCTGTAAAGCTCCTTTTCTCTGTAGAGGTTTTCCCAGAAATAGGTTTAGGTAAGGTGGCTTTTCTCAGCTGTTGTCTTTGGAATTCTACTTCTTTCTATGGCGTTTCCAGGAAAGTGCTGTTAGATGGAAAACACAGCTGAAGCCTAAGAACCACCTTCAGGCACGTTTAGGAAAATAGATTATAACTGCTTAGAAAAAGTCTATGGATTTATATAAAAGCAAAAAACAAGAGTATAGTATGACCCTTTAGAAATTCCTTTCTGTCATCCAATAGGGTTGGTCGGTGCTAGCCTCAGAGCTTCTAACTAAATATGAACACAGCATTCTCTAAAACTAGTAGACAGTTTAAAATAATGTATTCCTGATGCTTATAAAGATCACCCATAAAAAAAAAAACAGTTTTCAAAGACTACAATAAGAAGCCAAAGAACACATAGAAAAATAAATTCCAAGTAGGATTTCAATTGGCATAGGCAAGACAGATGTCCCATGCTACACAGCAGGCAGTATTTGATTTTCTTTCCTAAACTGAAAAACTACGAAATGTAACATCAACCAACTGTGTTTGGGATCTCCAAGCACAATCAGGGCTTTGAAAATTGACACTATTTAAAGTTATAATTGTACATAATACCTGTCCTTCACAAACTTAAACTTTTTAAAAGCACAAAACACACAAAGAACCAACAGCCTCTGAAAGTATAAATCCCTTCAAGGATGAAAATTATTACAACTGACAAATAATTCACATCCAAACATTCTCCATCAACTAGCATGTTACTTCCTTCAGTTTTTGCTTTTCTATACTCTTTATTAGCAAAATTATCACAGAAAGCTGGAACTTTTTATTAATTAGTGCACTGTTACACTACTTGCTTTTTTTTTTTTTATGTCAAAGAGTTCAGATGTTTAAAAGGTGCCACTTACACCATGCATATACATGTGTATTGAACACATTTGAAATTTCATTTCCCACACAGAGGCATAGGAGTCTAATGATATAACAAAGCTCTTTTCCTGGCTCAGATGCTATGTGGTTATGGAATACCTCCTAACAAAGGTTCACTTTAGCAGCTCTGGGAATAATAATTGCAAATTATTATCTCCTATATTGGCTCTGTTCTTCTAACAGTCATCAAAAAAAGATAAAATGTCCTCAAACCACATCATTATTTGCCAAAGATACATCCCAGTTTTCAGTTTATTCAAGTTTAGATCTCTGGCATTAAATATATTTTCTAGAACATTACTGTGTGTGTGGTAATAGCAGTGTAAATGAGGAGTAATACCAATAGAATTTTAAAAGAAACAAAAAATAAGCACATACAGCAGGAGCCCTGGTTTTCATACACAGCAGTCTTTACAAGGGAAGTGGGTAAAATAAGTTTGAACAAGTTTATAAACCTGGCCTCAATTACCCTAATTAAAAAAAAAAAAATAATAACACCAGTAACAAGAAATAACTGCATTATTTGTTTGGGGTTTTTTTTTTTTTGTACTCCTTGTGTGTTCCCCTTTGAGGTACTGCCCATCCCAGTCTAGCTGAGCAATGAAATGATAATTCATTCTTCACAGGTAACATTAAGGAGTGTAGTCCTTGCTTGCAGAATTTACCAATAGATGCAGCCATGTCTCATTCTTAAATCTGGCTACCAATGTGCTTCAATGAAGCAAGAGGACTAGTTGATAAATTTATATTAAAAATTATTGGCTTAAACATAAAATAAGTAAACCAAACAACATTATATGATTATTGCATTAGCAATCTTAAAAGACCACCACAATTAAAAAATCAAAAAATATCTACACATTTTAATATATTTTTCTAATGCTGCTACTGCAGTCATTCAAGCCTGTGCAGTCTAAGAAAACTAGGTCAGGCATGTAATCTCATTCATGTAATTCTGGTTTTGTCTATCCATTCAGTTTTCATTCTTCTGTGGCTTCAACCAAAGGAAACATTACTTCAAGGAACAAACAGGAACAGCAGTTTGGATTTTTTTTTTTTTTTTTTTTCATTCTGTATGACTGGCTTAAGAAAAAGCCAACTTAAGCCCAAGAGATGCAAGATGAGGTTCATGGTATGGATGAGTCTCTAAATAAGAGGAAAAATACACAGTTCTACTTGCTAGAAATATCCTAATATAAAATTAAAAAAAAAAAATAGAGTACAGATGCTAAGAAAGATTGGAGTACTTTTCTGAGAACCATGTGCCTACATTGCAGCAGCAGGGGCAAAGTGCCACATCTTCAGTCACAGCTTTCCCCAGGAGAACTGGAAATGAGCAATACCTGTCAATTGGTGGTTTGAGATTTGCTTCCCAAGTATTAAAAGGAAACAACCAAAAAAGAAATTAGTATTCAAAGCCACTTTGCTATGATGAAAAGTTAGAGCATAGCATCACCTTCTACAGTTGACTTTGCCGATGTTCTTGCTATTTTCCTCATTTATGTCAAGTAGGCAAAAAACATGCCTGGGTATGAAAAAAATGTAAACTATTATGTCCCTTTCACTGTAAATGCAGCTTAATTTACAGAGCACAGCAGGAACAAAAACTTTCATTATTGTTTTTCATACTTCAAATATGTAAATTACCATTCAATTCAAAAATGCAACATGTAAAACTCTTCTGGATAAAGCTAGTTAAGGAACATTTAACACATATTTAAATAAAAGACACAACTAAAGACAATCCACACAATGTTATATAGGTCATCCATCACAAAACAAAAACTCCATTTAGCACTTACTGGCCTTCCAAATTTGGTAGCTTATGAAATACTTTTTGCCATTATTTCTAAACAAAGCTCTCTGAAGGATGGTTGAGAGCTGGTGCCAGACAGGCCAAAAATAAAAACCTACCAAAAAACCCACTCACACCCAGCTTCCACCATGTGTTCTCACCTACTAATATTTGATTTAGAAGACAGTTTGCTTCTGGCAATTGCCCTCCCCAAAAGGATCAAGATGGCATGCATTTCTTCTTACTGTTTCACAAAAAAATTAACAAAAAAGCCTTACATTTTACATCAGAAGTCTTGAGCAAAATGGAGACTATCATAAAAGTGGAATGTTACAAAAATTTTTCATGAGATTCATCACCCTAGGGAGCTTAGGGGGATTTTCCCCCTGCTTATTTTTCCAACATAAGCTTGCTCTCCACTGAAAGAAAAATAAATCCTCATTTCAGGAAACCTAGTAATCAACATAAGACCCTCAAATGAAGCATTTTTTTAATTTTAGAAATAATTACTAGGAAAAGATGCAACATTCTTTGCCTTTAACCCATATAAATCCCATTAACTGCACTAGCTTCACTAGAATTTTACTCCATGTGTGTTAATACATCAGCTTACACAAGTCATGACTGTCTGCCTCACAAGGGAATCACGTTTAAAGAGTTTGCCAGTTTCAAAACTGCCACCATTTATGGATCTGTCCAAAGGACCTTGCTTCCAAGATTCAGGGCATCTCCCAGCTGGTTCTAGCAGAATGGCCTGAAGACCCTTCTTCAGAGGCAGAGTTATTTTATTGCCAGGTAAAACTGACACTGCACAGAGACTGAATCTAACTCAGAAGCACCCCAGAACTAATGCTAGATGAAGTACACTCAAGTGTTTGACAGCATCATTACAACTTTGCCCATTCAAGGGAAGGAAAAACTTTGCTTTTTTTTAGCTAAGATTACATTGTTGTCGATTAAATTTGAAGATAACAAAACTAAACTTCAGAAAATTTCCAAGATTATAGACTTGGTCAGTTACAGAGTTCTACTTTTTATTGCCACAGAATCAATATTAGCTGAAGTTGTAGAAACAATTACCATAGTAACATATATACATGTAACATTGTACATATCAAAGGTATGAGGTTTTAATTGGTAATGCTTTAAGTAGTCCAGGTTTTTTTCCAGAAATGGAAATAGCTAAACATATACCTTCTGGGGGAAGAAAAGAGGTCAAGCACTTCAGGAAATTGTTAATCAATTATGAGCCGTTGGGTGGGTGGGGGTGTTAGGTTGTTTCACTTTGGGGTTTTTTTTTAATTACAAGTATTTATCTCACCTCTCTTAGGTGAAAGAGAAAAGACCTTCAGAAAAAAATGTTCAAGATCAATCACTGGCTGAAAATTACTTAGGAAGTAAGAGGAAAAGATCACAAATTTAGGTTTGCAGTTGATTTGCCTCACGTATCTAAAGATTTCATGAAGTCACAAGGCAAAAGTAAAACATCTATCACGGCAGATGTTCTGACTCTGATCTGGGGACCTAAGAAGAACAGTTCTCTTAGTGACTGAGGGAGAATTAGTCTTTCAAGACTAGTCTAGCAATTCTGCTACAAAATGGAATATGGAAATAACCCTTCCTATCATTTTGAGGGATGATATAGATGAAAAAATTTATTCTAGGCTATGCCCAAAGGAAAAATTCTACAACACTTATGCAGAATAAATGTGCACCATAGCAGCTAAATAGTTAGAAATGTAATTGAGATTTCTGAAATCTTGAAGCAGTACACAAGCTTATGAAGTGACAAATAAAACACTGCTGTATTTCTAAGCATGGGCATTAACCCAGAATTATAGATTAATTTCACCTATTAAAAGACAGAAAATATATTATTAGCAGCAGTGAAAACATCTTCATGTTAAAAAATGCAATCACAAATTTCATGGAAGTTAATTTCTGGTCACCTTGCTCTAATACTTCTAACTACAGAATAATTTAAGTATGTGTCACAATAAATAAAATAACAGTGCTTATCCACCAAGCAGCATGTGGATCTGCATTGTCCACATAAACAAGGGCAAATGGCAAACAGGAAAGCAAGTCAGGAGAGATTTAATTGGCATCCAACTGAGCTCTTGGCTCCTGTGATTCAGAAGCTCTGAAAAACATTTTTTCTTCCATATAAATATTTCAAGGGAGGCAGGATCAAAGCCCCTTCCATTTTACAGGTACCTCACAGCTTTCATCCAATCTAAACATAAAAACAGTTAGAAATTATATTCTGAAATGGCAGCCAGGATAAATCTTGCTTAGGAAAGGGCTAGGAGTGGGACTGTCTAATCCAATTAGAGGCACCTGGTGATAGGACTGGCACTCTCCAGAGTGCCATCCAAAGCCGCAAGCATCCAGCAGAGACAAATTAGGATTCACAACAGAGAAATGGGAATTTTTCGAGACTCAGATGTTGAAGTAAGACCTCAATTGGCAAGTACTCAATATTTCAATGTTCTCTCCCTCCGTCTCCTCTCAGCCTAAATTCATCAAGGAATTTCACGAAAACAGACCCCTGTGAAACAATTCTTGCACGAGAACAAGAAGGGATGTGGAATATTGCCTTCCACTGAGCACCCCATGCAGACATATCCATAACCATATCCACATTTCTGTGTTCCTCAGCTCATTAGCAACTCCTGAATTCTATTTCTATGTAATTCTTAGTCACATATGGATTGATTGCTTCTGTGACTTGCTACCTGTCTGCTAGACAGAAGTAGCTTCACTTACTAATCAGAGCTCTAGTACAAGACCTTTTTCAGAAAATTGAGAAGCAATAATACAACTGGATTTACAACACAGACTTTCTGATTTAATGCATTTTATTCATCCCACTCCTGTTAAAACAGCAAGTTCCCAGTTAAAACAGCAAGGGCAAGTTGGGCTTAGTTGAGGCAACATGATAGAATAGCAAGATTATAAGAAATTTATTTTGTAAAGAAGGAAAAAAAAGGAAAAAGAATTTGCCTCCAGCCACGGAGAAACAGATAGTCAAACTAGTTATGAGGACCAAGCCTTTCTGTTCCCTTAGAAAGGTGGTCAGAATCACATGTATTTGAGCTATTCCTTGCCTTTTTTGTGTTACCAGCACATGTAAGTCAATACAGAATGCTGGGAAACACTCCTTACTTTGTGATGAGTGAAATAATCCTACAGATATGTCAAACCTACTCCCCTATGCTATGGCTGCCTGTAGATCCATAAAAGCCTCATATTTTTACTGCTACATTTATAAGGGTTTCTTTACATAGGAATAATGGCATTGATTGTATTCAAAGAAAGAGGTATTTGGATTTCTTAACTCCCATTAAAATTCACATGGAACTGAGAACAACTCACTAAATCTCAGGTCAACTAATAGTAGAGATAATTTATTACTACAGAAAGGAGCAAATTCAGGCATTAATTTCTCAGCATTGGTAGACTTAACAGGTTTTTATGTCATGTCCTATCAGTGTTAGCATGAAATGCATCATTTACTTACCCAGATTAGCTGTATCTAATTTAAAAAATAATAATTGATTTTGAAAATTACTTTTCAAGTCACTGAGCACAGAGGAATTACACAATAGTCTAGATTTAATGAGGATTAAAGTAAGCAATGGAAGTTATAAACTAGAATGACAAAATAAACTATCTAGAGAAATGGGATGAGTTCCCTTCAGAGTCTAAATGAAACAATACTTGAAATTAATTCTGCTGTAAATAAGTACTTTTATAATCAAAAATGTCATTTGCATTGCTACAGTAGTGTCACTTGGCATATAAAACCAGATTTATTTTATTACATCTCCATGCAGGAATTGAAATGCTATCTAACTTCATAATGGCCAAGTGCCTCTACCAGTGTCTGTGTTCAGATCTGTTCCTAATGCCGAGCCATTTATGGCCAGCAGAAGGTGAAAGAGCTCTCCAGCAACAGCCAACATCTTCAGGCAGCAACACTTAAAGATTGCTGGTGCTTAACATCTCCAAATGAACTTAAACAGTAATTTTGACTTGCAGGAGATAGTTATAGAAGTAGATGGAACCAAGGCTAGCCTCAGTGTTTAGAAACCACTTTCAGTATGCCAAAGTGAAAACCATATGAAAATAATCTTTCAAAAGCTTAGTATATCAAAGATGCCAGGATGATGAAGGGTAAGTATTGAAAACTCCTTACAGTGGCACCCTTAACACCACCAAGTTCAGCTTATCTTGCCTACTCACCAATGTCCCATTAGACACAGTTTTATGTGAAAACCATGTCTGGAGACTGAGCTCAAAGACAAAACTGACTTGGAGTTTTGCAATTAAGCTTGAAAAAAGACAACATAATCTATTATTTTTGCCCAACCACCCAACTGTTGCTACAGTGAAGGAGTTTGTGAAACTAGCTAGCAGGAAGGATTCTGACCAACCTGGAGTGGAACGGAAGCTGCTCCTGATAGAAGATGTCACAGTGTAGGTAAATAAAGGAAAGTACCGTGGCCATAGATTTTGTGTCTCTTGCTTTCTTTTCCTGCTCTACATGGAGGGACTGGATTAGAAACTACATTCTAAGGGATAGCACAGATGAAGCATGGCTTGCTAAACATGGTACTAAATAGGGGGCTTTTGGTAAGTTTAATTTGGCTACTGATAAAAATTAGATAGTACCCTCCCTAAGAATCAGCTTTATTTTCCCAGCCTTTCTTTCATCTCATTGTCAGTTCTAGTCTCCTAATATCACCACAAACCACAATTCAGTTTAGCACATCAGTTCTTTAGGTATCATAACAATACTTCACAGTTACTTTCCAGCAGATTTTTCGTAAAGCTGTTTTAGACTCATTTTCCTGATGTTTCTTATACTTTCCACTAGAAAAAAAATCCAAGCACTTCAAAGCTTTATTTTATATGGAGTATTTAAAACCATAGACATAATTCAAGAATTTTAGTATATTTAAGTATTTAAGAAACAAAATCAGGATTAATCCTGACAATGGCATCATATGCTCTAGCATCCTGATCCCAAAAGGGCCTCAAATAATAATTTGGAAGTTATAAAATAGCTTATTTTTCATACATGAAGGTTTCACATTCTCTTTAGCAAAAGGAGAGTTTACTAAATACTTTTAAAAGTTAGTAATACCAAAGGAAAGCAATTGCTTTGTTACAGAATATGTGCTAAGATACAGACTTGCTGAACAAGAAAAAACTGGTTCTTTGCCCATATTTCAGTTTGCAAATCTGGCCCAGCATGAACAGCCACTGACTTGCTCCTGTACTGAGACTTTCCTAAAATCATTCTTCACAAAAGTTATCACACTGTCATCGTTACAATACAGAGGCAGGAAGAAAAAAAGAATATCAGAAAAGGAAATTAAATAAGGAAAAAAAAGCAGAGCAATCAAAATATATTGGCAGTGTCCCCAGAAGGGCTGGCAGAGAGCAGCTGCATCCTGCTGACACCTGGAAACCCCTGCCCACGAATGGCCCTGGCAGTGTCCCCAGCCATCAGCACCACTGTCAGGATCCCAGGTCCTTCCCATCCTCACATCACACTCAGGGATGCCAAGTTTCCCAAACCACATAGGGGAGATAGAAAAAATATTTATGAAATTATTCAGGTATTGGGTCACTTTTTAAATGGGATTTGTCCTCTTGCATTTCATTAAAATCATTCTCTAACAGTGAAAAACAAAACAAAACAAAACAAAAAAAAAAAAAGATCAGAATATAAAATATAAAAAGCCAAAAGCACAGATTGCATACTTTAGTAAAGGCAAGAGATAGTTGCTGGTAATAAAACAAGAAAACAAGAATTAGGCCACACCTTAGAATTTTTTTCCTTTCAGTAGTATACAAAATTCAAGTAATCACAAAATAACATATCTTGTCTGATCAATATTTATCCCCTCCTGGCACAGATCTAGCTTTCAGAAACTTCTCTACATTTGAGGATTTGTGAACCACTCATACTAGTACTTGATTACAGCATATTAATTTAAAAATGCAAGAAAAATAAACAAACCTCAATCTACGCATTATTAACAATGCTTTCGTTATTTTCAGGCTCATTAGAAAGAAAATTCACTTCCTCACCCTTCCTTTTAAGTGAGTTTAGCTGTGTCCAGATTTGACCACAGTGAAGCAGTAAGGGAATTGGGTTCCTTCCTCAGTTCTGGCTTCTGACAACACAGTAATCACAGCATCCTTACTGCCAGACATTCAGTATCTTTGTCATCAATCTTATCTTGAGCTGCCACTCAAGGAGAGAATGGGAATATAAAGCATCATGATGTAGTAACTCAGATAAAACTTATCAGTGACTTAAATTACACCAAAAAATTTAAAAAAAAAACCACCCAGGGAGATAAAACTTCCTCAAGAGGCCTCTTGGTAGTAACTGACATCATCTTTCAAACTTAGCAAAATCATCCTATAAAGACTTCCAAAGGACAGGATACTGTTAAAAGGAGATGAAGAGCTTTATGGAAGTTTACATTTCACATCAGGGATATAAAAAGCCTCCTGTACAAATGCCATTCATGCAGAGTACTGTAAATGCAAATTAACTTGTTCTAAGGAGTTGTTATCAGACAACTCTTTGCAGGAGTAAATTGCAAGCAGATCTTCCATTATCAATTACTTGTCCAAATATCAGATAAATTCTATTTCTGGAGACCATTAGGAAGGCCTCTGCTACAGTGTGACTCTAGAGTTCTTCACCACTTTTTCTTTACAGAACTGCAAAGACCATAGAATCACTCAATTGCAAAGGAACCACCAACCCAGCAAGATTCCCCCAGTGCCAACCAAGAAGCCTGTGACACCACAGAGGTTTAACTGAGGTCTCTCATGTCCAATACCATACTGCAACAACTAGATTTTCTCATCTCTCATGTTGTGCTTTCTACAAGAATAAAATTAAATAAGACTAAAAGCTGAAAAACCACTTAGACTGTGTAACTGAGACGCATGATTAGGGAAAAATACTTTCTTCAGAGATATTAAGCAGCAGGGACTATTTCAAACATAATTCTCTCCCAAACTCTAGCAAGTTGGAAAATTAAACAAACAGGAAATACTGTACTCAAATTTCAGTCAAATAATATCTGGGTTGCTTAGTTCAAGAAAATTTGGACATGGAAGTTCACAGAAAAAGCGCTGGTGAGTACAACCCAGTGAGTAAATGCTGCTCTGTATGACCCATCTTCCTCACCCTGGAGTTTCAGTCAGTTTTACCTCTTTGGTCCACAGCCTCCAAGATTTTTAAGTACCTCAGGATGAGTCCTGTAGAACTAAAAATTAAAAGTCAATAACTACAGATTTCATGGTCTGCTTTACTTCTAACACCACTTTGAGTTAAACCAACAGTTAGCTGTTCTGAAACTCTAGTTTTCTTCTAGTAAAAGAAGAAAATCCATCTTCACCTTTCAATATCCCTATGCACACATCTTTAGCAGTTTGGGTTTTTCTTAGTAACAGAATATGAAAACAAGCTTTCATCCTCCTGTACTAATTTCATTCAATGTTCCATTTAGAGGGAAAAGCTCTGGAGCACAGAGGTCAGGCACTGAGCTCTTTCAGCATTTCTCTGCAGAAACTAGGAGGCAGAAGAGGAATGATAACAATAATGCACAAATACACACCAGAACCCAATTGCTATCCTTCCTCCTTCAGTGTGTGCTCATATTTTTATACATGGCCTAATCATTTTCACATCTTCTCAGATGCTGAAATTTCCTTTTCATAGGCACAAAACAAAAAAACACAGCAAGCATATCACTCTTGTACAAGATGCAAACAGAGCTCGAAAATCTGAATTCTAAGTACCCTGTGGGAAATATTGCTGGAGCATGAGCATTCATTAATTATAAAAACTGATTAAATTTTTCCTTCTTAAAGCCTTAAGGTTATTTTCAGATTCTGCCTTCCTAGAATTGGGTCACCTTCATGCCCTGCCCCCCACCCTTCCTCCCCAGTACATAATTTACTAGCATTAATTACCTTAATTTAAAATACATTCAAATCAGCAGAGCTTGAGGAAAAGTATTCCAGCAATATGAGGACGGCCTCTGGAAAGATCAAGGGGAGCAGAAGCAAGCAGAAAACAAAAAAGCCCGTCTTAAATATCAAACAGAAACCTGTATGGACTTTCAGGACAGAAACTACAGTGCTGACTACTATCTAGACTCACTGCCTTCTTGCCAATTGGCTCACTAATAAACTTTGACAAAGTTGGCCAGTGCACAAGGCAAGAGTACACTGTGAACAGAAGTTGCTGTAAAAACAATCCATTCGAGTTTAGGCATAGCTCTTGAAGTAGAGGGTGAACAGCAGCCCATCCTACGACCTCCCCTGAGATGGCCAAGAATTACAAAGGGGAATCACATGAGGCAGGCACACCTGAGGAGCAGGAACAAGTGCTTGAGACACAGAGATAAAGGGGTTTTTTTGCCTATTTTTCTAACCAAAACTGTGAACGTGAGAGAATGATAAAGGAGTAAGAAGCTGGTAAGAAAGAAACCAGCTGCTGAAAATCCACTGCTAAGACTTGAGGCACAAAAAAAAAAAAAAAAAAAATAATAATTCTAAAAAAAATTCTATGCAGACAACACAGCAACAAGTTCAGAACTTCCACTTGTCTGTAACTTTGAGAAGGTAGCTGATAGAGCCAGAACAATAAGAGAAAAGGGGAAAAGTGACTAAGTATTAAGGACTGTGGAAAAATGGAGTAATTTCTGCCAGTGATGAGCAATTAATAGAACAAAGGAGAGCAATCATATTAAAACTATTTCCTAATTAAAATAATTACATTAGCTGGCCTTTAAGGAGATTTATTTATAGTAAGTGTGACAAGCTAATAACTATTCAATTTAGATCAGAAGTCTCAAATTATGTCTTTAGGTATGGGGTGGAAGTGAGCTGCTGTCAAGCAAAATAACTCATCTCAGAGAGTAATTTGTCTCTGACAAGGGACATAACAGCAATTATTCTGCTAAGATCAGAATTCAAATAACTATGGACACATGTAGATTGCCAAGTATGACTGCTACAGTCAAAAAACTTCTACAATTGTCATCAAATGACATTTGATTTGTAGGAATTTTGTCATAAGTTTTCTTATACAAATGGCACTATTAAAATTCTTATTGTTTTTCTCTTTTTAAAAATCAATTTCTATCCAGTAAATACTAAAATCTACGAGGTTCTCATGGTTATATTTTTTCTATATTTAAATATTGCTGAAGACATTTGGAGCCTCTCACCTCTGATCTCCCTATGCACATCCTATGAGCTGTCAAAATATCCAGAACCAGCATATTAAGACTGAAACCTCCACAGCAATCCATCTAAAAGGCAGCGAATTTTAGAGATGAGTGAGGAAGGAAGGAAAAAAAATCATAAAGAATTGCAAAAATCTTTGTGTTCCTAATTTTCATCACCAAATGTAGCAGAACTGCTGTCTAGAGTGGCAGATAAAGATCAAACAGTGGGCATCCCAAAGTCAGACTGTGAAATCAATAGTTTGGACTTGCTTTTTCTGAATGCAAGTTTTCTGTTGGAAACACAAAATGCTTCTCCTGCCATGCAGATTGCTCATCAAGTTAGTCCTGAATTAAAAATACCCTTTGTATTGTACAGAAAAATCTCTTGGCACTAGATCAGAGGTGCTGAAGGTACACTAAGAGCTTATTGCCAACAACACTCAGCAGAAAAGCTCATTTATGTCACTCAGAGCTGGCAGCCCATAGACATATACTGCAATTACTGCAACCCATATAAGTAGACATATTTTTTTATTAATTACTTTAATCACACTTTAAGAGGTACAGCAATATGCTAAAAAAGTAATGTGTATTATGAACTCAAGGAGAAGTAATTTCTCTGGCATTTTTAAACTCAGCTGTTGTCATCAGTATTTCTTATCCAGCAAGAGCTTTTTCTCATAAGATTTCCAATGCTTGTCTGCTTCCTAATCCTAAACCCTTGCCTCCAGATACTGAAGGCCACTTAATTCACCTTTGTGATCCCATTTCATTCCAGAGATGCTGCTATTTCCAAGGAGCAAACTTTTCCTCTGTAAGCCCTGATCATCATCCCACTCCAACTACCGACATCCATTTTCCTTCTACCCCCTTTTTATCTACAGCGATTTACTGATGAACCTAATTTTGATTTGGCATGTTAATAATCCAGTGATTACTTTAGTATGTCAAGGTTCCCTTTAGCAATGAGGGAAACTCATCTGCTGCCACGGAAAACAAAATCAGGTTCTGGTGATAGCAAGACTAAATGAGAGAATCTAGAATCCTGAACTTGTTGGAATCACCTGGAGTGCAAAGAACTGCTTAATTAATTGGCAATCAGTAGACATCATCCTCCAAAGGAAACCAGTGCCACAATCCACTAAAATTTACAAGTTTCCTTTGCAGTTCAGAATGGAAAGGCCACAAAGTGCTACAAGAATCTTTTCCTTTCTTTTCTGTTCACTAGAAGCAGTGGGCATTCAGAAACACTCATTTTTATTACAGAAGAACAAACTGGACAGAGATGATTCAACCCATAGGGCTGAATAGGCTTTATTTTATGTTTCTTCGTGATCTTCATGAAAAATGTAACAAAACCAAAGAAAACACCCCACAACACTATTTCAGTTAATTACTAAGTGGATGGAAATGGTAATTAGACATATCTGACAAATTCTGACACTGGATCAGGCAATAGTAAAATGTACAGCTAAGCTGCTTCAAAGAGCCCAAACTTTCAATTACCTCTAGTACCTGTTCTGAAAACATTACCATTTGACTACCATCCATTATCTCCTTGTAAAGCAATTGGGCATGTTACTTTAGTTTGGCCTCTCAGGCTCTCACTGCTTTCCCCTCCTATGATGTAAGCAATTTCCACAGGGATGAAACATGTCAGATAAGATGATAACAGTCCTACCCCGTGTAAGCCAATACCAAAACCACTAACTTTTAGTCTCCTTTTATCACATTACCTGCAGAACTGTTATCTAATAAGCCTATGGGTGAACTAGATTTACCTCTCAGCAGTTTTCAAATGCACCTTAGCCTATGAAAAACACATATAGAGGGATTGAGAAAGTAATTTCTACTAGCAACAGTTATACTTCTGACAGCTTTAATACGGAACTCAACTATCAGCAACAAGCCATTCCATACAGGTCATTCAAACACCTATGCTTGTTCATACATTCTCTGAAGGCATATGCTAGATCTAAATCAATGACGAAATAATGAGATGAAACTTTCTAAATATCTATATTTAACCATTTATACACATTATAAAGCAATAATTCTTTTAAGGTGGATACATATCCTCAGCTTTATCATTCCACAGCACTGTTACACTTCAAAGGATTCACAATGCACTTCATACAGCTATTAGTGCACCACTGTCATGAAATTACCTCCACCAATTAGCAGTCTGCTAACTTAATATTAAACACATACACAGCTGTACAAAATACAGTTTTACAACACAATATACAAAATAATTGGATCAATACTTGAATTTTAAGGTAGTCAATGACTTGATAACCCATATTCTAAAATGAAAATACTTTTAAATTGTATGTAATAGCCCCTCCCCAAGCAATGCAATTTTTTTCCATATAGTTTTTCAAATACTACTAATGAAAACAAGAATAGTAACAATGACCTCTACTGACAGATTTCAGCTCTAATTTAAATTGATCTGATCCAAGAAAGAGAGGAAGAACATGCATGTCCTCAATAACTTACATCATAAAGACAGAGCTCTGCATTTATTATGACAGTCCAAAAGCACTTTATCCTACAGCACTGGAATGAATTTTTAAGTCCCTCCATTTTATTTAATCAAAGCAAAGAATTCATTCTAGATTTGTGCAGTTCATTCATCAGACTGAATTAAATTTTTGATAAGCCATTGTTAAATTTTTCATGACATAACGACCTGAACTTTAATAGGCCTTTCACTTGCTTCTCTTTTGTCTTCCCAATTTCCATGCTGTGAGGCACAGTGAAGGGCCTAGGAACTGGAGAAGACAAGCATGAGCTTCTTTAAAATACAGAATATCAGAACAGTCATAAAGCTTCAGAGATTAAGCAGGAATACTCACCAAGTAGTAAGCAAACACATGTTATATTCTTATTAGACCCAAAACATTGTAACCAGGAAAAAAACTTTTGGGAGAGTATATCCAGATATAATTCTGCAAGTCTATCCCTCAAAACCCCAGATATAAAAAAATTCTTCGCTTACCTAGAATCCCACCAAAGATAGCACCAGAAGATCACGAGAATCCATTTCTACACACGTGTTTGTACCAAACAAACACTTACCCCATCAAGACCAAGAATTTAGGAAAACTATCTTGGTTTTTCTGAACTTTCTTCACAAAACAAGCTTCTATCCTTGGTCTTCTACTGTTTCAGCTGTACATTTCATGAAAAATCCTTAGTCTTTATTCCTGAGACACCATGATCACATCAACTACACTCAAACTCAGAGTTCCAGCCTCCTGGTAGCCCCATCAATCAAAGCTCTACTACAAAGCCAGCTCAGCTTCACTTTATTACAGGTAAGTTAATGTGGCAGGAAGAAACTCAAGTCTATTGAAAGATGGCAACCAAAAGTAAATAAAAGGAAACAGTCTCCCAGCTCAGATTACTTTTTCTTTCATGGGGTATTTGTTGCAGCTATTCCCAAAATACATGTTTTATTTGACATCAGGAAGAAGCAGCAGAGGTAAGTATCTGATTTTTTCTGATGAGCTTCCAGAACTAGTCTCCACTCAGCTTTTATCTAATTAATTTGCCCAAGTGCTCAAAAAGCTCTTTGTTTGTTTTTTTTTTTTTTAATTCACATAGCAGAGAGTTACATATTACTTGCTTTTATATTTTCCATTGTATTAATGATATATCAAAAAACTTCTAAATCTCAGCTCCCACAAAATCTTTCACAGAATCATCCAGGTGGCAGGAGCCTCAAAACATCACCTTGTGCAAACCCCTGCTCTAAATAGGGAAAATACTGAATTCAAAATTTCAAATTCAGGTCGCTTTGGACTTTGACCAAGCAGACTTTCAAACATTGCTCTGTGTCCTGAAATGGTGCTTCCTCTCTGCTTCTCCAGATGTTCTTGTCACAACAGACAGAGGTGTATGCAGTAGCCTTTGACTGCTTTATGAAGTAGGAAGTTAATTTTTTTTTGTCATGCTGACTTAGTTTATCACAGAGCTAATAAGGGGATCCACTTATGTCTTTAGCTTGTGAACTTCTGTAATCAAAAAGTAATAGTAAGAGAAATAGTATCTCACTAGCTTATGATGTTAATGGGATTCAAAATGTAGTCTCTGCATATTCTTCTCAAAAAAACACAAACCCTAGGTCCCTAAAAAAACCAAAACCCAAAAGAGAGCAACTTTCACTCCAAAAACAACTCCAAAAGCAACAAGAGAAGGCAAAGAAAACAAAAGACTCCACCTACAACTCAGCTACTCCTGCAAACATCTTGCACCTCATAACAAAATATTAAGGACCTGGTGTTTACTGAGGCTCAAGAAAAGAGCCTCACAATAAAATAAAACAGATTTTACTATTTTATTTCAAAATATATCCTGCAAAATAATCTTACAATTTGTTATACACAGAGTATTTTCCACTTCAACAGCTAGCTGTACATGTAAACAATGTCCTTCCTAACACTGCCAGCATCCACTAGAAATGTCCAGCAAATCTTTCTCCACTGTCCCAAACAGGAACTAAAAGAACATCCTCAGGTGCTGATGGAGAAGTTAAGGCTTGGAACAGTGGCTGTAATGACACTCTAAGTCTCAGCAGCATTTTCACTGAGACAGTACAGTCTGTGGTTTGCATACCACCCTCAGATAAGGCCGATGCTGTTTGGTACACCCAGGAAAAAAACAGAAGAGCCTAGCAATGGCTCAGATTTACACAGTTTTAATCCCATATAATTCCACAATAGGCCTCATGCCTGATGGTTCTTATTGGTTGGCTCCAGGCTTCCAAAGGCATGCAGCCAGTAGGAAACATTAGACAAAAGGACTTAGGTGGAATTAGATGGCATTTAGGCAGGCGAATCTGGGCCACACCATGCTATCCCTTCTCTGAAAACCCTGAGCACTGCCAGGGTACTTTGACCAACAAAAAAGTAACAGACAGATTACTGGGAAAGAACTACATCCAAGCCCTGCATCGTATTGCTCTTAGCACACACAATCCATAAAAATTTCCAATTCGGTTTCTCCAAAAGCAATGAAGTCCGTGGGTTATAGAAGGGTTTACAGAAGTCCATGGCCTGCAGTCCAGTGGCATATGAGGGAAACCTCCAGTTCATAAACTGGATTTTTCCTCACTGGTTTAGCCTGTGTATAACGACACAAAAAATTGCTGATCTGTGACATTCTGCTCGAGTTTCTGCTCTATTCCTTTGCTTACATATGGGAGATTACTGAGAAACATAAAATCCCATTTTTTGAAAATCTCTATCACACTCCACAGTACAGATGTTGTTGTTTTGTACAGCATTCTATCTCAACTGAACTACAGGAAAAGGAGTTTAGAATGATACAACTGAAGCCACATCATAAACAGATGAAATATTTCTGTGACCATTGTATTGTGTTACTTGCAGAGGAAGTATCAGCAGCCTTTGTTAACCTACCACAACAGTGTTTGGGATTAGAATTATTCAAACCAGAGCACGTATTAAAGGTCACTGATACCATTATGTCTATACTATGTTGCACTTTTGCAGAGATTATTTTCAAGGCAGAGAGAAGCTACCTATTATTTTCCCCATGCAGATTATCCAGTTTAAACATCAAGAACATAAATTCCTTTGAAGAACAGTGAAACGACACTACAAACAAAACACATGGTTTTGAACAGACAGCACGAGTGTAAGAAATTTTCCCTAAATTACCTGTCTTTAATCCAGACAGAAACATCAAAGCAGCATTAGGGATACTGAATAAACCTCCTAACTAGTCTGCACATATCAATATCAAACTTAAACCTTTAGTTTACACAGATACAAACAGATTAATTTTACTACTTGAGATCAAGTAAATTCAGAAAGCAGAAATCTTACCAGATGGCAAAGCACCAGAACCTCAACACTAATGCTCAGGTCTTAAAACTAGAGCATACCAAAATATAGTGCATTAAAAACCAGGAAATCCAACTGAAGTAAATATACATTTAGAAGATCTCAGCTGATGTCACCTACTCCTTCTTTCTTGACAATAGCTGTAGTTTTACAAGTAAAGAACTTTAACCTCTTCTCTGACCAACCTCCCTGTACAGTGGAAAAGATGAAGTTGACAAAACCAATCAGTGACTTGACTAAAGCTGCGAGTGTGCATCCCTGATATATACCTATTTATTTATAAATTGTAAATATTTATTGCAAATAAAGGAGCACTGGCCATAGACAAGAAACCTCATAAAAAGACTGGGGATGTAGAGAATAGTTAGAATTATAAATGAAGGGAAAGGGAACAGGGAAACTTCTGTATTTAACTAGTTTTAGGCTTAGAACATGTTTTTTCTTTATCTTCCTGAACATAAGAGCCATTTGAACAGGACATGCTATAAACTGAAGAAGACTTTAACCTTTCAGTCATCAGTGTTAATGATTAGCTAGAGCTATTTAGTAGTTTGAGATAGTTGGTAAATCTCTACAGCTGATCACTCCAGGCCACAGAGAACAATAGACACTTGAGCTGCATTTCTCTGTGGAAAGGCCAAGAAACAGAGGAATGAGGAAATGTAAGGATCTTCACAGAGCCTCAGGGGGTATCTTTACAATACAGCTTCTTGTTCTCACAAAGGACAAGTAAAGTTGCATTTTCCTTTGCAATATACAGTTTGTAGTCTACCAGAAGCCACTCCTGCTAATGCCAGCCAGGCACATTTCACAGCAAATAGATCATTTAAATGAGAACTGCACATTTGAAGACTGAAGTGCAGAGCATGATGCACAACTTTGCTTTCCTGTTAAGGAGGCTCGATGGTCTTACCTCGCCCATTCTGCCAGCTAATTACACCTCATGGCATCAGAAAGCAATTTTCTAACTCCCATATTCACATTCCATTAGACTCCATAGTGAAGGACTGGTAGAGAGCATTCATAAGATACCATCACAATAAATCCTATTCTCAAATACTTCCAAATAAAAGTGAAATTTTTCTATCATTTGGAGCACTATTTAACATCAGTGCCTTTGGATGTGATAACAAGCAGACACTAATCCATCAGGTATAAGTGGCCTTTGCTAACACTGTTTAATTTTCTAGAGACAAGGTAGGACACGGAGCAAGGCAAGTTGTGTGCTTTGCACTTAGGAAGAAATGGAAACCATCAATCAACACTGGCTACATCCTTTCTTTTAATCACTCCAAGGAGCTGGGATGTCACGAGTGACACAAAGCACAAGAGTTAGAGAGGTGGGAGAGGGATCACAGTAACATACTGCTGAAAACTTCAGCTTTTAGTTTCAGAAAAAAAACCTGTCCTCAAATCTCACACCAAAAACAAAAGGATCTGTTGCCAGAGTACGAAGTGCATCAATAGTGACCACCACATGGCTTTCTTGGTTTTTCTAACTGGTAAAGGACTGAATTTCCATCCTTTTGCATTTGCCTCGTTAGATTATTTGTCCCCCTCAATGAGTATAAAATGGCCCCCCTCAATGAGTAAAAAAATTAAAATACTCCAAAACAAAGTAAATTTCAGATTCTAATAAAGTATTTATAAATAACCATCACCTTTATTGTTCTTTAGTACATTGGAAAACCATCAGCTACAAGCACAAGTACAGGAAGATCATATTTTCCACTTGGCACCTTGGTCCTCTGTGACTGATACATGGGATATATTCACATACACAACACCAGGAGCACTTACATTAAACCTACCAAAAGAGAATGAGGAAGCAAAATACATTTTCTACGTCTGTTTCTCAATGAAATTCATAAAATATGCTTTCTCAAGGCATTTCAAATTTATATACAATGAACACCAAGATGGCAGCTGTCTCAGCCCTAGAGAATTAGCTACAGACTGAAAAAACAGATCACTGTACTGTCTCAAAATATAGTTTAACCTCTCTCACCCAGGCAGAGGACACACTCCAAAAAATCCACAAATGAAAATACAGCTATGGTTAGATCTTGAGTTACACCAAGAGGAACACACCTGTTGAGGAACAGCAGCTTGTGTAAGTCCTGCAACAAACTGGTGCTGAACCTTATCAGGTTTTTTTTTCCTGTGGAAGTTTGTTCAAATGTAGACAAGTTACCTTTATTATTCCTAAAGTTGGGTTTTTTCTAAGGGTATTTTTAAGCAAAATTGCATTGAATAGAAAAGCATGCCATAACTAAACATCATTCAAATTCTGGGTATTGGATTTTTCAACCAGACTTGGGTGTTACAGTTCTGTTATTACACCAAACAATGGTGCCTCATATTAAATAATCAAGTTTACCATGATTGGCAGAAACACAATCATAAAAATTTGACAGTAGTATGCAGGAAATATCTACAACAGCTTTTAAAATCTTGGTATGTACAGAAAAAAATGTGCCTGGTGGCACACTAAAGCATGATCAAGTGATTGCAGGGCTGTGGTTCCGTGCTGACAGCTCAATGGAGCTCTAAAAACGTACCCACAGGCTTAGACACACTGGTTTTGGCTAAAACCAGTTATAGGCAGCCAAGCAGAAATTACTCCAGAAGATAAAATAAATCTGTAATTAAGTGACACTTTTCAGAAATATAATTTTGGTTCTCATTTCCTTTTTTTCCTAAATACTTTCTGGGCTGTTATTTTGAGATGGCTATTAACCGCTAGGTTATTTTTAATGCCCTGCATGTGACAGATGTCTCTGGAAGAAAAGGCAGCTGAAGGACAACAAACTGCTTCTCCAGGATGGGTTTTACGTCCAGTGTTACTGTAAGGATCAACCCCAAAAACGCCCTGATAAACTCAGAAGTCACACTGACAACTTACATATAGAGATTTATTTATGACCACTGTTCTTTTTCTTTCTAAAGCAAGCCTACATTTGAAGGACATTTAGCCTCAGTGAAGGAAACACATCTGACCAGGGTGGGAATGCACTAAGAGTGGGACCTGATTTGGAATTGAGAC